>NC_135788.1:117768767-118368767 GCF_051106095.1 Pogona vitticeps
AAACATTCAACCGGTTGGACTCAATGACCTTGGGATCCATTTCACCTCCACACTTCTAGGGTTCTAGGACATCAAGGAGACCTTGGTTCTAGAGTTATTTATTTTTTTAGTCTACATTTTCTGCCTTTTCTCTCTCCCTCGCCACCTATCCTGACAGTGTGGCAAATGGGCTGCTCATAACCCTGAAAAAGAAATACAAAAAAATACTTTCAAAATTCTTCATTGTCATGAGTTCAGATTCTCTTGAGTGATTTCCAAGACCCAGGAGATTCATCATATCTAGGCCAAAACAAGTTCTCCCCCCCCCCATGCATTCCTATTTTCATAATTTTCACAAACTGAAGCCCTATTTGTAGTCCTTCTGGCATTTAAGAAAAAAAATGTTATCTTCAGTCTTCTGCCCATTAATGATGTTTCCCATAGTCAACCTCTAACTGGATTTTATTATTTTCCCTCTTGCCAGTTGGCCTTAAAATCAATGGTCATAGAAGATGGTGTGAAAATATTTGATCACGTAAGTGATCTTGAGGGGGCTCTTGAGAGACCCCTGGACTGCAAGGAAATCAAACCTATCCATTCTGAAGGAAATCAACCCTGAGTGCTCACTAGAAGGACAGATCCTGAAGCTGAGGCTCCAATCTCATAAGAGACATCTCCCTGGAAAAGACCCTGATGTTAGGAAAGTGTGAAGGCAGGAGGAGAAGGGGACGACAGAGGACGAGATGGTTGGACATTGTCACCGAAGCTACCAACATGAATTTGACCCAACTCTGGGAGGCCATGGAAGACAGGAGGGCCTGGCATGCTCTGGTCCACGGGGGGGGTCACAAAGAGTCAGACACGACTAAATGACTAAACAACAACAAGTGGAAAAGCCCCCTCGCTTTCTGGAGAAGATTACCCATAACCACAAAGCACAATCCCACAGAATATGAACCTGTGAAGGTACAGCGCAGATGGTTGTACCTTCCTGTTTTCTCGTTGCTTCTTAAAGCTGGACAGTTCTCAGTTTATGTAAATCTGCCAATGAGCTGCCTATGTTTTAAATTTGCCTCATCCTGCCTTGTTTCATGGTCAAGATCAGCCCCACCTCTTTGGCAGAAACAAAACAGAAAGAGCAAAGAGTGCTTGGGTGAATGAAAAGGAACGGAGATGAAATCCAAGCTGTTTTTCCTCTTCCTTCTCCTGGAAATCTCACCAGGTGGGAATTCAAACATTGGATCAGCCATTAAGGACTGGAACATGAAGTAAGATGACTTCGAGGAATCCATGGGAAGAAAGCCTTCAACCTCTAATTCTATTTCTTCCCCACACTGTGGGCAGTTCATGGATTGGGGACCTCAACCCCCCCCCCAAATTTCACAGAAACACCCTCGCCATGAGCCTTTATGGCCTCAGCCACCTAAATCTTCCCCTCTCAAAAGCTAAGTCTAGGGTGTCAGGAATCTTCCCTTGAACACTCTGTGAGAGGATTTGGGAGGGAACAGGGAACAGTGGTATTTCCCCAATCAGTTGGTAGTCCAATTTATGCAGGGGTTTTTTGAGGTGCTGTACTAATCCAGAATTGGTACTGTGCAGTGCCTCAGTATCCTTGGATTAGAATTCACTAGGATCTTCCTCTCACAAACTTCAGAAGAACCCTCTATATTCCTGTGAGATTCTCAGAGCACGAGAGAATGGAGACGAGAGGCTTTGTTTCCACAAACATCCTTCAGTTACCTTGTATTAGAATCTGGACCGACAGACTCAACACAAAGACACGCACACGCAACAGGTGTGGTTCTAACTTCCGCCACCTTTCTTTTCCAGACATCTCCGCTGCTGTGCAACTGACCCAGCCTAGCTCACTCATTGTAAAGCCCGGAGGGTCCTTCAAACTGACCTGTGTCGTCTCTGGGCCTGAGGTCGGCGGGTGGTTCTGGGGTTGGAATCGTCTATCTCCAGGCAAAAAGCTGGAATGGTTGGGGGGCATCAAAAGCATCGCACAAGGAGGAGAACCTTACTACAACACAGCATTCAGCGGTCGAATTACTATTGCCAGGAGCAACTGGAACAATGAGTTCTACTTCCAGTTGCGGGCCTTAGTCACTGATGATTCTGCCGTTTATTACTGCACAAGAGAGCGAAAAGGAGACACAGTGAGTGAGTGCAGTGGAACAGCTCTACAAAAACCACAGGCGCTCCCAGGCACATGCCCAGTTGTTACGTTTCGTTGTTGGTTGCCCATTGGAGAAGATTTTAAAAGATTTCCTTCTGCAAATACAAAGCTCAGCTCCTTACAAGAGACATTAACACCGGTTTATGGACATCAACTCCAACTGGAAAAGAAAAAGAAAGCATATTCGAAGAGGTTAATCTGTGAGCCACCTGCTGGCCCAGACCTCTAAGGCTCTTTCCTTTTATATTGCCAATGGTTTTCTCAAAATGTCTAAATAGTAAGGAAGGACTTAATGACAATTGTTGGGGGGGGGGGTTGGGAGGAAGGCCTCATTTAACTGCAGGAATCTGATATATATCTCTCCTATTTCTTGACTTCTCTATACAGGTGTTGTCTCGGAAGTACAGCTGACACAACCTGGAGTGGTAACAATGAAGCCCTGGCAGACCCTCAAACTGATGTGCACCATCACACTTCCTGATAGTCAAAATTTTGATAATTATCTTTGGAGCTGGATACGACAGTCTCCGGGCAAAGGCCTAGAATGGATGGGATATATAACCACAAAGTTTTCCAGGATGCTGGAATGCCAAATTTCTATACTCCATCTCTAAAAAGCCGCTTAAATTTCTCACTTGATTCTTCCAAGAAGCAGCTCTCTCTTCAGCTGAACTCTGTGACCGTTGCAGACACAGCCACCTATTACTGTGCAAGACAAGCACAGTGAACAGCACGAGGTGGGGAACCATACAAAAAAATGGAAAGGGAAAGTGGTTGTGAAGAAAAACTGACGAGATCCTTTAATAGCACGTGCGTGGCTGACCAAACCTTCTGCACCCGTTGGCCACAATTGGTCTCAAAGGAGAGCAGGGCTTCATGTCTGCATGGCAATGACAAGGTCATATCTTTGAAAATCACTTCTCTTTGAGATCCGAGGGAAAATCCATCATACATGCTCGTCACCACAGAGTTTGGCTCTTAACTTTAATTAAGGAGCTTGTTAAAGTCACCTTTCAAAAAGGCACTGACATGGAAATGAACCTCCCATTCCAACCACTGTAGCGCTAAACTCTGTGCCTTGGGGGGGAAAAACATAAAACAAAATAAACCCATCTTTTGGAAAAAAACAAAAAGCAAAAGAAAGGGGAGGAGCAACGAGCCTATTGAATTGAAAGATATGTTGCCTGGAAGACAGAAAAGACAAAAACAGCACTGCAGAACTCAATATTTTAGAAGAAAATTTGGTATCATCTGGAATGCTCCTAAACAGGTCTTCAATGACTCGCCATCAAAGATGGGGATACCTTATTGGCTCAAGGGGCCTAAAATCCCACCTGAATTTAAAGGTGTCATAACATGAACCCTTTGATTCCTATTCTGTCATCTCTCATCCAGTTCTCTCCATCACGTTTAGAAGGAAGCATTTACTTCTTCCATTCTCTATTATCCCTTTCTATGTGTGTCAATAGACACATCTACACAACACAGGTTCCTGATCATGTGTAGCCTTCTATGCCAGCAAGCAAGACCTCTGCAAACATTCTCTTCTTGCTCTCGTGAAGGGCCAAGAAGGGATCAGGAACCTTTCCTCCTCAGGCATGGCCTTTACTTTTATCCACAATGGGGCATTGGGTGATGTCTAAATGGGGCTTAAATCTCACACACTCCTAGCGACAAAAGCCCTTCAGGACAACTCACGAGGTAAATCGCCAGGACAAATCTTGATTAAGGTGATTACACACCCTGATGTCACACAAGCAGGGGATTTGTCAGGAAGGCCAGCAGAGCTGGGATGTCCTTCCAGTGAGAGTTAATCTGAGGTTTGTGGACTCGAATGTTGGGTTCAGGCAATGAGCAGGCTGATGGGCTTTGTGGTGATCACCAGATAATGGATAATAGGATAGCAAAGAGTCTCTTAGCGATAGATTAAAGAAGTCAGTCTCACACACACAGATGGATGTCTGCCAGCAGTACTCCTGGTGGGCAACTCAGCAAGGAAGCAGAATGAGAAGTCCTCTCCATTCTCTCTCTCTCTCTCTCTCTGTGATGTTCTTCTCTGCCCCCAGGAGACTGTCCTTTTATTAACATTACAAGGTCACAGGTACTGACAGCATTACAGATAGTAGACACGATTCAGATAGGACAATGGTTACATCATGTTATTAGGGTTGGTCTGGAGAAAGGCAATTAATCAAGCCCTCTGATTGGCCTAAGGAAAGGCCTCTATGGCAAGCTCTCTATGATAATGAGAAAGAGGAGGAATGGTGGCAGCTCCTCCCCTCAGAAGCAGCCACACGATGCTAGGAGAGTTTTCCCTCACTAGAACACCCATGCGGCTTAGCAACCTTGGGAATGACACCCCCACATTTCCCCTTTCTCTTTTTTATTAAGCAAAGGAATATATCCCTTAATTTGCTTGAGGATTACATATAAATCCTTTCTACTAAGGCCAGAAGGCCTAGGTTTGCAACAAGCAGTTATTACTGAAAAGAAAGTTGGAATGCATTGAATGAAACACCAGCAGATTACAAGGAGTGCGAAAATCATAATTGCATACATCAATACAGTGCGAAGCCATCCAAAGTTAGGCAGCCATGACCATAAACTGTCCCACCAAGAAGGAAGAATGTCTTGGCGTATGTTATTGGCAAGTTGTGTCAGCTGAGCAAGCTGATTGTTCACTGCATGGCTATTATCAGATAAATTGAAGCAACAGAGATTATTAAAAGACTCACAACCAATATGATTGCGCAACAGGAGATAATCCAAGGCTGCACGGTTGTCTAAAGTAGCATTATGTAGTTCACGTTGTTCATGATTCAGCAGGGATATAGCAGTGGAAGTGTGGTTAATGGTCTTAGCTAAGGTGCATGCAAGGTTTGTGAGTGTGCATGCGTTATAAACTGTGAGGCCAGGAATGCCCACGAGTGATGTAGCTAATGAAACAGATTCAACTTTGGATAACAGAGTAACTTTATCATTACAGGTACTATCAAGAGATAAGCTTTCCCGTCTCAGCCAAGGCGAGGTGTTCTGCAAAGCAGGACGTTGTATTAAGTTGATGGCTAATCTACTAAGGCAGCATTGTGTGTCTGACAGATTGGCTGGAATGTAGCTAAATGTATGTTGACCACATGTAAAAAACCAGCCGGAGGGCAGGATGACATGGGCCCAGTTAAATGAAATATTAACTGCATGAGAACAAGTCCATGTGGCTTTTGGTGTTGTAATGCATTTGTCAGAAGAGCAATTAACTATCCTAGCACAAGTCGTGTTTTCATTAGTTGCTATAATAGGAGTGTAGAGAGAGAAAGCATCAGTGGGTAGCTTTCTTGTTATTTGTCCCCATCCATGAGAAGTAGAGTACTTAACAAGAGATGCATTGAACCATTGGCCTAGCTCTGTATGATTGGCAATATCAGATGGTTCCTTACAGACAGGAATTAAGCAAGTTCCCAGTAAACCATGGATGGCATATGCTTCTTGCAGGCAAAAATGAGAAACATTGACGATACTGGCCAATTTTTCCCAGATGTTATATTGGAGACGCGCATGCAGATCCTCTGGAGCTTTTGCACCACCTACAGGAACAGTTCCAAGACTGAGGAAGCAGCATAGGAGCATGAAAGAGTTAATGTTTATCTGGGCGATGACAGCAGATCCAGGGGTCTCTGGGAGGTTTTGACGGTTCAGGTTACGCTTTGCATCAGAACTGGGAGATTTCAGCATTCCCCATGTGACAGGTGGCTGAGTGCCCTCAGCTCTGGATGGGCGTTTGCGATGGCATGCACCTGTCTGGTCTGGGTCGTGTTTCAGGGTCATCACTGGGGTGAAATCTGGGATAGGATTTTTCAGATTGGAATGCCAGGTCATGCTTTCCACGAGAAGGCCTCACACAGAGAACTGGAATCCTTCAAGAGCCTGTGAAAATAAGCAGAGCTGCAGCTCAAAGTTAGAAAAATGAAAAAAAAACCTTTTAAAGGAAAGTCAGGGGGCTGCTCATAAATCTCCAGCAGCCGTTCCATAGGATCCTGTGTTGGCAATAGTGTGTGCTCATCTGCAGGGACATATAAATGAATTAATGCCATTGACTGGATAATAGGATAGCAAAGAGTCTCTTAGCAATAGATTAAAGAAGTAAGCCACACACACAGATGGATGTCTGCCAGCAGTACTCCTGCTGGGCGACTCAGCAAGGAAGCAGAATGAGAAGTCTTCCGGCTTAGCAACCTTGGGAATGGCACCCCCACACTCGAAGATTCGGAAGAAGAAACCCCTTCACAGTTCCATCTCATGGCATGTGGGCTCATCTCATCTCACAAGTTCCTCGGTCCACCTGACCCTGCAGTCTAAAAACAAAAGGACCCCAGATACCCATGAGAAAATTAATATTCTGAAACTGCAAAATATGGCACATCAAACAAACATTATACATGCAAACAAGAGGAATCACAAAGGAAGAAGAGTTGTATAAAAGGACAAGATGAAATGTGTGATGAAGATGTCAGATTAAGAGTGACTCTACAGACTATGATGCTCAACAAGTTTGGTATTATTATTTGAAAAGGAGGAATTGGGCTAGCCCAAAATTGTTTTATTGAGTTCCTTTAAGGTAAGAATTGGATTTCTAAGTATATACAGCAGGTGGCAGCATCTCACAAATATTTTTACTTACGTGCCTGGTGTGCCTTGAAGTCAACTCCAACTTAAGACAACCCTAAGAGAGTTTACTTTTGTTGTTTAGTCGTGTCCGACTCTTTGTCACCCCATGGACCAGAGCACACCAGGCCCTCCTGTCTTCCACTGGCTGCCAGAGTTGGGTCAGATTCATGTTGGTCTCTTCAGTGACCCTGTCCAGCCATCTTGTCCTCGGTCGTCCCCTTCTCCTCCTGCCTTCACACTTTCCCAACATCAGGGTCTTTTCCAGGGAGTCTTCTCTTCTCATTAGATGTCCAAAGTATTGGAGCCTCAGCTTCAGGATCTGTCCTTCCAATTTACCTCACTCTTTTTTAGAAAAATTCCACTTCACCCATTTAACAGCAAGCTACTACTTTGAGCATCTTAAACTTTCCAGCACTACAAACCCACAGGAACTGGTCAGGGTACCAAATGCAGGATCAAACGGCTGTAATTGCGTAATTTAAACCCATTTTGTGCCACTGCTGGAATATATTATGAGGGGTCATAGTTAAAAGTAACTGATAGCTTTTCAGGCTGAAGATTAAATAAGTTATGTGTCAACCATAACTTTATGAGCAATTGCAAAATTGCAAAGTCATTTTTTTATGTCAAAGCAACATTTTTAGAGACTTTTAAATGGCTTAATCCAAAGCATTGAAAGATAGCCTTATAACCATTTTACATGTTACCGTTACGATTTTGTGAACGGAAGAATGGTAAAGGTAACTTGGCCAACTCAAAGCAATAATTAATGCACTGTGTCCATTTTGAAAAAATATACTCCAGCTTCCCCGATACTCAGACTCTGAAGATGGAGCCAGGGTGAGATAATGTGAAGAGACTTTTGCAAATGGAACTGCCACACAATTCATACACAATCTTCTTGAAAAATCTGCTTCATAGGCACACCTTCCTCATCCCCCTTTCAGAAGGCCCCCAATTTCCAGGTAGTTTGTCATCTGTGGCCTCCTGCCCACCTTGGTGCAGGCTCAAAGCACCTTAGATCCATCTGACAAGAAGCACAGAGATTTCCCCCAAACCACGCATTGACTAGACATTCATTGGCCATTCTTATTGATCTAAACCTTTAGTTTCTCAATGTCAATCCCTCTCCCTTTCCCATTAACACCCCCTCAATGCTGATGGGAGACACACTCCAATTCACTCTACGAAACAGTTTAAATCCATTCCCAGCCCTAAATCCATTTCATGACAGTTTTATTATTCACAGAACGCCTTACAGGAGTGGTCTGAGGATAAAATCAACATAAGGAGCCTCTAGTGGAACTCCTTATCTATGTGTATTCCATGCCATCAAGTCAGAACCAACTTACAACGAACCTAAGAGGCCTTTCAAGGTGAGATGTCTAAGAAGAGGGTTTTACCAGTTCCACCCCTCCAATGAGGTTCCATGTCCAAGGGGGGGGATTCAAACCTTGCTCTCCAGTGTCCTGGTCCATCACTCTACCCACTATATCACACTAGGAATCCTTGGGAGCTCCTTAATGAAATAAAAATGCAATAGAGTATTCGAGTAAAGTCATCTTTGGAAGCACTTGAAGAAGAAAAAACACAGTGCTCAACCTTGAGCAGTTCTATCCATGTGATTCTATGCCCAGAATATTTCTCAGAGCTGCTTGTTATAGAGAACGCATGCAAGAGTGATTCAATCTGGTTGTTGAAGATGGACTTTAGTTTTTTTTTTCTCCAACAGCAATCACTCATTACTCTGCCAGACTGATTTTGTGCTGAAGAAGAGCTTCTGAAGTGGTGAATTCAGCGGTTCAGATACTGTACATCTGCTGGGACCAAGCCCTCAAAAACCGCCCAGAGTAGACCCATTAAGATGGGCGGTATATAAATCCAATTTTTTAAAAACTCTGATTTGTAGGACCCTTATTATCTTTGTCCACAAGAGGGCAGGCAATGCGCCCACCACTTTGCTGCCATGCCAAGGAGACTCTTAAAGCACATGATGGATAAAGGCATGCAAATTTTAATCAGAGAGCCTCCTATTAAACGAGGAGGCCCATACCTGAGAGAATGGCTTGCTCTGTGAACTCTTTCATCTCTCCCTTCCAAGGCAACACCGGAAGATATCATGAACTGGTTCATCTCGTGTTTGATTGTCTTCCTGCTCCATCCATTCTGTAAGTATTTCGTAGAAGCAAACCTCAGCTTTCAAATATTCTCTGTGACACTAAATTCCACCAAATGATACAAACTTCAACCCATGAAGTGTGAAATCGGAGGTGGAGGGTGTTCGAACTCCATCTGTTCGCCATTCTATCTATTCCAAAAGGACTCAGATAAGACCAGATTCCTCCACCTTTGTACACTTTACCCCCCCCCTCTCTCTCTCCATTTCCATTCACTTCATGCATCCAGCAAAGACAATTATTTTCTCAAAATGTCTAAACAGTCCCAGTCATGGGGTGGAGGTGGAGGAAGGTCTCATTTATCTGCAGGAATCTGATATATACATGTCCTTTTTGTTCATTTCTCTATACAGGTGTTGTCTCAGAAGTACAGCTGACCCAACCTGGAGCGGTAATCGTGAAGCCTGGGCAGACCCTCAGTCTGACGTGTGCCATCACACTTCCTGATGGTGAAGATTTTGATGATTATTTTTGGAGCTGGATACGACAGTCTCCGGGCAAAGGCCTGGAATGGATGGGATCTATAACCACAAACCCATTTGCTGTGATGGATGGAGCAGAGAGACGCTATGCACCATCTCTAAAAAGCCGCTTAACTTTCTCACTTGATTCTTCCAAGAAGCAGCTCTCCCTTCAGCTAAGCTCCGTGACCGTTGCAGACACAGCCACCTATTACTGTGCAGAGGAGCACAGTGAGCAGAGGGAGGCAGAGAACCGTACAAAAAATGGAAGGGGAAGTGGTTGTGAAGAAAACTGACGAGATCCTTTAATAGCACATGCGTGGTTGACCAAGCCTTCTGCACCCGTTGGCCACAATTGGTCCCAAAGGAGAGCAGGGCCTCATGTCTGCATGGCAATGACAAGGTCATATCTTTGAAAATCACTTCTCTTTGAGATCCGAGGGAAAATCCATCATACATGCTCTTCACCTCTTCACAGAGGTTGACTCCCATGCTATTGTTACTGTTAAGTAAGGAATTTAAGTAAAGTTGTCTTTGAAAAGGCACTGACTGGAGCTTCTAAAGGATACACACACATTAACACAATAAAAACTGATGCTCCAGGAAGAGAAGATCTTTCAGGTAGCCTCCAGAAGCAGAAAAGTATAATTGGGAGTTGTAAAATATTTTTAAATTTTTCTGAGGACTCTTGGGGACCCTTACGCACCTTCAAGGGTCCCATGGCCATGACACTGGTTTGGTCCACCTCTGCTGTGGACTCGGAAAGGAGGAAGGAGATGTATACAAGAACACAGAGAAATGTCTTATCACGATAACAGCTGCAGAGTGACTCCACTGACTCTGAAGCTCCACTAATTTCAATTATTATTTTAAAAGAAGGGACTGGTCGGGCCCCAAGATATATTTTGGACAATCCATTGATTGAGAGCGGGATTCTTTATCTGCTCAGCAAGACTAAAATCCCACCTGATTAGGAAAGTGTTGTAAGAGAAGCCCATATACTCTTGTTCTGATTGCAAGTACAGTGGTGCCCCGCATAGCGACGATAATCTGTTCCGGATAAATCGTTGCTATCCGGAAACAACGCTATCCGGAAATAAAAACCCCATAGGAACACATTAAACTCCGTTTAATGTGTTCCTATGGGGGATAAACTCACCGCTAAGCGGGAATCCTCCATAGGGCCGCCATTTTCGCCGCCTTGGTAAGCAAGGAATTGACGCGAAAACGCTGCGGGCGGCCATTTTGTTGATCCGGTGGCCATTTTGGAACAGCCGATAAGCTGTTTCTAAAACATCGCAATGTGAAGATCGGTAAGTGAAACACTTACCGATCATCGCAACACAATGTTTTGCCAGTTTAGAACATCGCAATGCAATCGCTTTTGCGATCGCAAAATCCGCATCGCTATGTGGATTCATCGTTAAACGGGGCGCTTGTTATGCAAGGCACCACTGTACCTCTCCATGCTAGCCAGGAGGCACTCTGGAAAAAGAGTGATCTGGATCTCCTGAAGAGCTGAAAAGGGATCAGGAACCTTTTCCCCCTGAGACACATGGCTTTCACCGAAACCCACAGTGGTGGGTTGGATGATGACTAAATAGGGCTTGAATCTCACACATAACTAGCAAAAAAATAGTTCTTCAGAAGAACCAAACAATCTTCGGGACCAAACCTGGCAAAGGTCATTACACACCCTGATGTCACATAAGCAGTGGATTTGTCAGAAAGAACAATAGAATAAGGAAAGAATTGGATTGTCTTTCCAGTCCTAGTTACTCTGAAGTTTGTGGGCTTGACAAGCAAGATATTGTTATTTTAACCATTTGATTTTACTATTGAGAAGGAACAATTGGGCTGGCCCCGAGATTGCGAAGCCTAGATGTGTTATTTTATTGAAAGCATTGGATATCCGGATATGTATCAGCAGGTGGTTGGCTGTGTGTCATGACTAGGGGGCTTAACTAATGAGTTTGTGATGTGCCTTCAAGCCAAATCGTACTTGCGACACCCTTTGAAGAGCTTATTATATTTTTATATTTTTTAATTCAATTTCTACCCCAACATCTACTGGCAAGCATCTATTCTGGGTGGCTTACAACAGATACCGAGAGACCGGTTTTACCAGTCCCACCCTCCCAGCACTTTTCATGGCTCTGCAGGGACTTTAACCCAGATCTCCTGAGCCCTAGTCCAATGCTTTATCCACTCCACTCCACTGTCCTTTCCTTTAGAAGTAGAGCAAATGGATTACACTGAGGCCAGGAGCAGGTATAGATGGCAGTGCTTCTAGTCCTCAGTGTTCCGTTCCTTCTTTCTTTATCTCTG
Source organism: Pogona vitticeps (assembly GCF_051106095.1). Taxonomy (NCBI): domain Eukaryota; kingdom Metazoa; phylum Chordata; class Lepidosauria; order Squamata; family Agamidae; genus Pogona; species Pogona vitticeps. The sequence goes on from NC_135788.1 coordinate 117,780,554, forward strand.
ATTATTGCTCGGATATAACGACCTTCCCCAGAAACAAGGTTTGGAGATTTAGAGATGGAACTTCAAAGAGGAGCCCAAGTCCGGAATTAAATTAGCTGACCAAACACCAAAGGTGAATTTGACCTTCCCCATTGTTTCTACGAAATGCTTCTTTGTCTCTGTCCTCATTCTAAGCACCTGTCAGAGACATCTTAACTAGGATTCATCCATTGAGCAGGAGGTGCCACTCAATGGCCTCATTGGCCCCAACCAATACCCTTCTTTTGCTTCTATAATTCAGATGGCTGTTCTTTAAAATCATTTTTATTTATAAGTTGCCTTAACTCTCAATTATAGGGGAAAGGCAGCACATTGATTCTAGAGGTAGAAAGACAGAGAAAGAGAATTTCAGAACAAGAATTTCCCTTTAATACTGCCCATTTCTTCAGAGCACAAGAAGTCTATCTAGAGGAACCCCTTCATGCAAATGTCTCTCTCTGCCTTCGCTTTAAATAGCAGGGCCCTTTGCTCTTCCACGGTTCAGCTTCCGGGTCCTTCTTGAGAACCAGCAGAGAAGGGAAAGGGGCAGAGAAACCAAAAAGATGAGATCCACATGGCTCTGCTTTGTTCTCCTGAGTACCTTACCTGGTGAGAATTCCTCAAGGGAGTAGAAAGAAAAAAGCAGAACCAAAAATAACTCAAATTACAGTAGAAATCAGATGAGGATGACTCCATTATTTCTCCTTCCCTACAGGTACCTCCTCGAGTCCGCAGCTGACTCAGTCTGGCGTGGGAGTGGTGAAGCCTGGGGGGGTCCCTCAAACTCACCTGCGCTGTAACTGGGGTTCAAGTCAGCGATTATTACTGGGGATGGATCCAGCAGCTCCAAGGGAAAACTCTGGAATGGCTGGGTAACATTGAGAGTACTGCAGCTGGAGGAACTCCGTACTACAATTCTGCTTTTAGCGGTCGAGTCACCGTCTCCAGGGACACCTCCAGAAATGAAGTCTACCTTCAGTTGAGCTCCCTGACAGCTGCAGACACAGGAATGTACTTCTGTGCGAGAGACACAGTGAGGCAAAGCAGGGGAGCATCCATGCAAATACCACAAGTGGCTTGAATGGGTTTCATCTCTCTCCTCTCTCTCTTTTTGGTTCTCAGCTCTTTCCAAAACTACATATCCCAGAATCCCACATGACCAGGTCATAGTACCAAAAGTGGGATCACATTGCTGCAACTGTGTAGTTTTTAAACCTTGGGATATATTATGAGCGTTATTAGTTAGAAGTAACTGATTGCCTTTAGTATTCAGGATTATGCAAGTTATACTTCGGCAGTAACATTGGGAGATATTTAAAAATTACAAAGACAGGTAAAAGCAACATTTTTAGTGCCTTTAGATAGCTAATCAAAGTCTTTTAAAGGCAATATTAGGAACATTTTGATAAGAATCTCTGAAAGTTGTACACCGTTCTCTTCATCAGTCTTGAATCTCAAAAAAAACCCCATATGTTGCTCCATCTTTCAAGCATTTTTTTAAAAAGCAAAAAAGCAAAGCATGCTGCTTTTATACCACCTCATAGTGCTTCAAGCACTCTCTGGGTGGTTTACAAGTTAATTATGCAGGCTCCACATTGCCCCCCCCCCCCAGTGAGCTGATAGAAGGCTGATGGTGTTATCTCTGGATTGGCCACTAGTGGGAACCAGACCACATTTCCTTTTGTTTACTCTTTATCCTGCATTGGTGAAGATGCTGTTCTACCATCACATTGACATGAGATGCAATGAACAACTTTGGTGAAAGGAAGATTCATGGAGGCTACTTGGCCAACTCAAAGCCATATGAAAGAACCATGTCGCTTTTGAAAAATGATGTTCAAAGCTCTGCCTGACTGACACACTGTAAAGAAAGAGCCAGGCTGAGATAATGCGAAGAGATGTTCAGAATGGAATTGCAGCAAAATGCTTTGAAAAGTTGCCTCTTAGACACACCTTCCTCTTTCAGAAGGCACCACATTTCCAGGGACTTTGTCATCATGACCTCCTGCCCACCTTGGTGCAGGCTCAAAGCAACTTAGATCCATCTGATAAGAAGCACTGAGATTGCCCCCAAATCATGCGTTGACTAGACATTCATTGGCCATTCTTAGTTTTGTAAACCTTTAGTTTCTCAGTGTCAGTCAAGCTCCCACTCCCTCTCTTCTCTCTCTGGCCCGATTTTCTATTTCCCATTAAGACCTCCTCAATGCTGAAGTGACACAAAGCAATGGAGCATCTATACAAATAACACAAGTGCTTTGAATGGGTTTCATCTCTGTGTCTCTCTTTTGTTCTCAGCTCTTTCCAAAACTACATATCCCAGAAACCCACAGGACCAGGTCACGGTACCGAAAGTGGGATCACAGTGCTGCAACCGTGTAGTTTAAACCTCGGGATATATTATGAGTGTAGTTTGTTAAAAGTAATTGATTGCTCTTTTTTTAGTTTGGGATTATGCAAGTTATGGCACCCTCGCTGGATGGGTTCAAAAGAGCATTAAAGACCCAGCACTTCTGCCAGGCTTTCCAGGAGCACTAGGATCTCACCCCAGATGGTGCGGGATATAAATTCAAATACAGTGGTGCCTTGCATAGCGAGGTTAATCCGTTCCGGATTAACCTTCACTATAGCGAAACATCGCTGAACGGGGCAGGAAAAGCCATTGGAACACATTAAACAGTGTTTAATGCGTTCCAATCGGCGCCTTTACTCACTGTTCAGCGATGTTCCGGGATGGCCGGCAGCCATTTTCGCGCCCTCCCCTCGCTTAACGAGGGCGCAAAAACACTGCATGCGGCCATTTTGGGCCATTTCGGGGCTTCCGGCGGCTATTTTGGGCCATTTCGGGGCTTCCGGCGGCCATTTTGGCCGCCAAACAGCTGGTCATCGGGGCTTCGTTTTGCAAAGATCGGTAAGCGAAACGCTTACCGATCTTCGCAAAGCGAGTTTCGCCCTATCTAAAAGTCGTTGAGCGATCGCATTAGCGATCCCAAAAAAGGGATCGCTATGAGATTTTGTCATTGTACGGTGCGCTTGTTAAGCGAGGCACCACTGTAATAAATAGATAAATGCTTCAGCATCCTTCAGTCTCGAGAGACTGAATATTCGAGTACAGTCATCCTTAGAAACACTCAAAGAAGAAAAATCACAGTGGTCAAGCTGGATCAATTCTATGCATGGGATTTGATACTCAGAATATTTCTTACAGCTGCTTTGTATAGAAAATGCATGCAACAGTGATTCAATAAAAATGTTGAAGAGGGACATCAGTATGCTCTAGACATTTTCTCCAACAGTGTTCAATCATTATTCTCTCAGAATGGTTTTGGACAGAAGAAGAACTTCTGATGTGGTGAACTCGGCAGTTCAGATAAGTCCACTGGGACCTCAGAAAACTCTGGTTGCTAGGAGCCTTATTATCTTTCTCCACAAGAGGGCAGCCTATGGGCCCACCATTTTGCCACAATACCAAGGAGACTCTTAAAGCCCCTGTTGGATAAAGGCATGCAAATTTTAATCAAAGAAACTTGTACTTAACGAGAAGACCCATACCTGAGAGACTGGCTTGCTCAGTGAACTCTCTCTCGTCTCTCCCTTCTATAAGGCAGAACCAGAAGACATCATGAACTGGTTCCTCTCATGTTTGATTGTCTTCCTGGTCCATCCATTCTGTAAGTACTTCGTGGAGGCAAACCTCAGCTTCCGAATATTCAAAGTAACAACTCCCTCAAATGATACAATCCTCAAGCCAAGAAGGGTGAAATTAGGGGGGCCCCTTTCCCTCTATGTAACTCCATCTACTTGCCTTTCTATCTATTACGAAAGGACTCGGATAAGACCAGTTTTCTTCCACCTTTGTACACTTTGCCACTCTCTTTGACTCCCTTTCCATTCATGTATCCAGCAAAGACATTGGTTTTCTCAAAATGTCTAAATAGTAAGGAAATACTTAATCACAGTTGTCTGGTGGGGGAGGGAGGTCTCATTTATCTGCAGGAATATGGTATAGATATATATGTTCTATTTCTTGATTTCTCTATACAGGTGTTGTCTCAGAAGTACAGCTGACACAACCCGGAGTGGTAATAGTGAAGCCTGGGCAGACCCTCAGTCTGACGTGCGCCATCACACTTCCTGATGATAAAGATTTTGATGATTATTTTTGGAGCTGGATACGACAGTCTCCGGGCAAAGGCCTGGAATGGATGGCATCTATAACCACAAACCCAATTGCTGTGAGTGCTGGAGCAGAGAGAGGCTATGCACCATCTCTAAAAAGCCGCATAAATTTCTCACTTGATTCTTCCAAGAAGCAGCTCTCCCTTCAGCTGAGCACCGTGACCGTTGCAGACTCAGCCACCTATTACTGTGCAAGAGAAGCACAGTGAGCAGAGGGAGGCAGAGAACCGTACAAAAAATGGAAGGGGAAGTGGTTGTGAAGAAAACTGACGAGATCCTTTAATAGCACATGCGTGGCTGACCAAACGTTCCCCACCCGTTGGCCACAATTGGTCCCAAAGGAGAGCAGGGCTTCATGTCTGCATGGCAATGACAAGGTCATATCTTTGAAAATCACTTCCCTTTGAAATCCGAGGGAAAATCCATCATACATGCTCTTAACCACAGAGTTTGACTCCCATGCTATTCTTTAAGTTAATAAAGGAGCTTGATAAAGTTACCTTTCAAAAAGGCACTGACATATAAATGAAGCCCCCGTTCTGACCACTGTAGTTCTAATCTCCGTGTCCTGGAGTAAACCATAGAACAAAATAAACGTGTCCTTTCAGCAAAGACAAAAAAGCAGAAGAGGGTGATGGGTAACATGATCCTATTGAATTGAAGGATGGGTTGCGTGGAATACAAAACAAAACCAATACTGCAGAACCCAAAATGTTTGAAGGAAATTTGGCAAACCCTGGAATACTCCTAAATATTTTATATAATTCCTCATCAGAGAAGAGGATTCCTTATCTGCTCAATAAAGCTGAAATCCCCAGCTGAATAGAAAGGTGTAGTAAGAAGAGCCTCTATAATCCCATATCCTGTAGTCACCAACACATTTAGACAGGGGCATTTAGTCCTTTGACCCAACTCCGGGAAGCAGTGGGAGACAGGAGGGGCCTGGCATGCTCTGGTCCATGGGGTCACGAAGAGTCTGATATGACTTAACAACTAAACAACAACAACAATTTAGTCCTTTCCTTCTCTATCATCACTTTCTGTGCGTGTAAATGAACACATCTACACAAGAGAGGTTCCTGATCACATGTAGCTCTCCATGTCAGCAAGCAAAAACTCTGCAAAAGCTCATAAGGAGTCAGGAACCTTCTCTGTAATCCAAAATGGTGGATTTGTTGATGCCTAAATAGGGCTTAAATCTCACACACAACTAGCAAAAGAAGGTAATGAGAAACAGGTAAATCTCCAGGACGAAAGTTGGTTAAGGTAATAAGAGACACGATGATGTCACACAATCACCTTCTTTGTTAGGGAGACAAGCGGAGCAAGGAAAGAACTGAGATGCTCTCCCAGTGGTAGTTAATCTGAAGTTTGTGGACTCAAGGATTCGGAAGAAGAAACCACTTCAGAGTTCCATCTTGTGATGTGCAGGCGGAGTTCCTGCCACAAGTTCATAGGGCCACGTGATGCTGCAGTCTGAATAAAAGTCATCCGTAGCTACTCATGGGGGAAAAATATGCGATGTTACATGGTGTCATTTCAAGCAAGTGTGTGACATGCAAAGAATGCCACTGCATACTATTCCTGTCAAAAGTAAACGCTTGTGCGTTTGTAAAAGAACACTTCAGGTTCAAATCTATTTGCATTCCAGCCAATCCCTGATGCTTAACAATCGCACTAGAGTAGGCCCATTGAATCAATAGAGATTTGGTGAGTCAACTCCTCTGTAAATTCATTTGATTCAAACAGGTCTACTCAACAGAGAAGCATCAAACATAGAAAACCGGGCAGTTCCTGTACAAAATCTAAAAGCAAAGGTGGGCAATACCTTTATCAGATCATGAAAATATTAAAAACGGGTTAGATTCAAAATACAACAGGATCTTTCTTCAGGCTGCAGCAGTTTTTTTCAAACAGGGAAGGCCAGAAATTTGTCCTGAACCAAGATTGTGACATCAGGAGCTGACTTAAAGTAATTTGGCAAAACAGAGACTTCAGAATATTGTCGAATCTATGATGGATTATGGGAGATGGAATCTGCAGAAGTAACTCTTCCAACCTCTGTATTTCCATACATTTTTGTTATTTTTGGAAGGCAGAACAAAGAAGCAATGTAGATAAATAAAGCTAGAAAACAGATAAATTGGAGTTTCCTGGCAAATACTTAAGAGATTCAGGTAGATTTTGAAATGCTTGTCAATGACTCTCTGATCTCATTCTGGGATTAAGTTTTCGCTGGGTTAATGTCAGCAACGAGGGACCGAGAATATTTTTGGCAGCTACAGATAAAGTCTAGGTTTCTGGGATTTGCTAATTTTAAGTTGGCCTGTAAGAGAAATGTACGGAGCGCCTCCCCCAGTTGAATCTGACAACATGACAAGTTTTGCAATCATTGGTTGTGACTCAGAGTTTTGTTTTGTTTTTCATGAGGTCGGCCTGCCATCTGCTGGCCAATTGAAATATCAGATATTCCCACAAAAGGGGAACACGTTAACAACCAAGCCCAGCAGCATCTTAAAAACCAAGAAACCTTATTTGAGATAAGTCTGGTGGATTGCAGCTCAGTTACTGAGGGGCATCTAGGGAATCTGGCCACCATCTGGATACATTTCGGTCCGGCTTCAGGCCTGGTTATAGGACAAAGATGGCTTTGGTCACCTTGGTGGATGACCTACACTAGGAACTGCACAGGGAGACGTATTTGTCGCTGTTGGTTCTGCTGGACCTTTCAGCGAAGTTTGATACTATTGGCCATAATATCCTCGTGACCCATCTCTCTGGAATGGGACAGTTTTACAGTGGCTCCAGTTCTTCCCAGAAGACAGAACTCAGAAGGTGATGATGGTGTCTCCCCATTCAACACCTCTGGCCTGTGAGGTCCCTCGGGATTCTGTTTTTGTCTCCTACGTTATTTAACATCTACATGAAACCACTGAGAGAGATCATCCAGAGTTTTGGGGTTTGGTGTCACCGCTATACGGATGACACCCAACTCTACGTCTCCTTGCCAACTCAATCCGAGGAAACTGCTTCGGCTCTAGATCAGTGTTTGGTGTCAGAAATGGACTGGATGATGGTGAATAAACAGAGACTAAATCCAGACAGAGAACAAACCTATCCATTTTGAAGGAAATCTACCCTGAGTGCTCACTGGAAGGACAGATCCTGAAGCTGAGGCTCCAATACTTTGAGAAGACTCCTTGGAAAAGACCTTGATGTTAGGAAAGTGTGAAGGCAAGAGGAGAAGGGGACGACATAGGACGAGATGGCTGGACAGGGTCTGCGAAGCGACCAACATTAAATTGACCCAACTCCGGGAGGCAGTGGAAGACAGGAGGACCTGGCGTGCTCTGGTCCATGGGGTCACGAAGAGTCAGACAAGACTAAACGACTAAACAGCAACAACAAATCCAGACAAGACCGAAGTGCTTCTGGTCAGCCGACAGCCAGATCAAGGAATAAGGGTGCAGTCAGTACCAGATGGGATTACCCTCCCCATGAAGACACGGGTGCACAGTTTAGGGGTGTTCCTAGTTTCATCTGAGCTTGGAAGCCCAGGTTTCGGAGAACACGGGAGAGGGCCTTCTCTGTGGCTGCTCCCAGACTTTGGAACTCCCTCCCACTGGAGGCCAGCCTTGCCCCATCTTTGCTGTCCTTCGGCAGGTTGGCAAGCCTTCCCTCAGTGCCTGGCTACTTGAGAGTGGCTTTTAGATGGATGGTTATGCGTTACTGCTTTAACTTGGTTTTATGTTTTCCATTTCTCAGAGTGGCATCTCTCTTTTCCTTTTTAATACTTGTATACTAACTATTTTTAGCTTTAATATAATATTTTAATGATGTAAGCTGCTTCTTTAAACTCACTATCTTTAAATATTGTCTTTTAACGATATAAAAAACCACCTTTGTATACTCATTGTTTTCAGCGTTAAATATTGTCTTTCAGTGATGTAAGCCACCTTGGGTCCTTTTCAAGAAGGAAGGAAGGAAGGAAGGAAGGAAGGAAGGAAGGAAGGAAGGAAGGAAGGAAGGAAGGAAGGAAGGAAGGAGGGAGGGAGGGAGGGAGGGAGGGAGGGAGGGAGGGAGGGAGAGAGAAGAAGAAAGAAAGAAAGAAAGAAAGAAAGAAAGAAAGAAAGAAAGAAAGAAAGAAAGAAAGAAAGAAAGAAAGAAAGAAAGAAAGAAAGAAAGAAAGAAAGAAAGAAAGAAAGAAAGAAAGAAAGAAAGAAAAGGCCAAATAAAACTTCTTTAGATTTTAAGGCACAGGCAAACAAAAAATATCAGCTGACTTTCGCTGTAGCTGTCAAGTTAGTTATTTCTTAAGTCCCTTAACAGCTGAACAAAACCTCCATGTTCAGTTACAATGTACCTCAAAAGGAAAAGACAGGTACATTGCACCTGAACATGGAGGTTTCCTCAGCTCAATCTGTAATGCCATCCCACAAATATCTACTTGAAACTATACCCCGTTAAGGTCAAACGGTCTTGCTTTCAGGACCGCAGTTTACCATCTGGGTCCCTCTCTTGCTCATCAAGAAATGAAAGAGACATGGACATCTTAAGTCATGCTTCACATCAACATCCCATTAATGGAGCTGCGTGATATTCTTCATATGCTTTCTTGCCACATACGCCACGTTTTTGAAAGGGAATCCATCACTGTGCTATACTGGGGGGTACCAGCACAGTGACTAAGGCCCATACAAAATCCTCCATGCCCAGAATGCCAGCATGCCATCAAACACATGACGTGATCGCCCCCAGTTGGAGTAACCCCTCCATTGCATTCAGAAAGGAAGAAAGAAATTGTCTGGAACAAAACCTCCCCAAGCAAATGGGAAGATTTCAAGAAGGACATAACCCTCATCCTTCTGCAGTTATAAGAGTTTTAAGATGAGAACATAATCTCATCATTAACTCCTATTAATACGTGTTGCTGAGGGACATCTGGTGAAGCTGACCACCATCTGGAAACTTATGCCAATTAAAATGTCTATAGATCTTTAGGCACCAGAAAATAAAAAAATATTGGAGGCTCTCTTTCACTATAGCTGTCAAATTAGTTATTTCTTAAGTCCTGTAACAGCTGAATGAAACCTCCATCTTCAGGCGCAAAATACCTCAAAAGTACAAGACTGTGAGTCGGCCTTCCCTCCTCAGCCTGTTTCCGAAGCCGCAAAGATATTTCTCTGCTTTTATTGCTCAGAACAGAGGACTTCGGACTGCTCTGCCAGCTTCCTCTGTACTTATGAGTGGCCACCATGTCCAAAGGACAGAGACAAACCAACCTACAGTGCTCTTCCATGCAAGGAATTACACCCCACTGAGCTCAAAAGGTCTTGCTTTCATGGAAGCATGTCAAGGACTGCAACCTTCCATTCAAACCAGCATAGCGCTACATTCTCTGCTTAGCTAGAAATCTTAGAATAAAGTAAACCTGCCTTTTAGTAAAGACCAAAAAAAGCATAACAAGGCAGGGAAAACACATTTCCTCTGGGGCAAACTCTTTCTTGTCAAGTAATGTAACAATCATGGACATTTTCATTCCTGCTTCAGATGAACATCCTATTCTTAGAGCAGTGGGATATTTCCAGCGCACGTGTCCGACGCGTATGCCAAGTTCTTGCACAGGGATCCGTCACTGTGGGATACTGGGGTAGTGACAGCACAGTGATTGATGCCCATACAAAATCTTCTCTGCTCAGGTAGGAGGGACGCAGTGAAAATAATGAACCCTAAGAGCCCATGTGTTGTCGTCTACAGTAGTTGGATTAACCCATCCTTTATAAACAGGAGAAGGGAGGAAATAATTTGTCTGAAGAAAGAAAGAAAGAAAGAAAGAAAGAAAGAAAGAAAGAAAGAAAGAAAGAAAGAAAGAAAGAAAGAAAGAAAGAAAGAAAGAAAGAAAGAAAGAAAGAAAGAAAGAAAGAAAGAAAGAAAGAAAGAAAGAAAGAAAGAAAGAAAGAAAGAAAGAAAGAAAGAAAGAAAGAAAGAAAGAAAGAACTTCTTTAGACTCAGAGGCCAGCAAGCAAAAATATCGGAAACTGACTTTCATTGTAGCTGTCAAGTTTGTTATTTCTTAAGTCCCTTAACAGCTGAACAAAACCTCCATGTTCTGGTGCAATGTACCTCAAAAGGACAAGAACTTAATCTGAACTGTTTCTTCTGGCAGTCAAGAGTAGTCACCAACATCGGAAGAATTCATGTCATCCTCAGCTCAATCTATAACACCATCCCATAAATATCTACTTGGAACTATTACCCCATTGAGTTCAAAGGGTCTTGCTTTCAGGACTGCAACTTTCCTTTTGGGTCCCATTCTTACCAATCAAGAAATGAAAGAGACATGGACATTTTAAGTCGTGCTTCACGTCAACATCCCATTCTTGGAGCTGCGCGATATCTTCCATACGCTTTCCTGCCACGTACGCCACATTTTTGAAAGGGAATCCATCACTGTGCTTTATGGGGTACCAGCACAGTGACTGATGCCCATACAAAATCCTCCATGCCCAGAATTCATTCTTGTCAAGTAATGTAACCATCATGGGCATTTTCATTCCTGCTTCACTTCGGCATCCTATTCTTAGAGCAGTGGGATATTTCCAGCACACGTTTCTGACACACATGGCAAGTTCTTGCACAGGGATCCATCACTGTGCGATACTCGAGTAGCGGCTATACACAGTGACTAATGCTCATACAATATCCCATGTTGATCTGATGGACCCCAGTTGGACCAACCCCTCCACTGTAATCAGAAGAAGGAAATAAACAATTTGCCAGAAACAAAAACTTCCCAAAGTAAATGGGAAGATTTAAAGAAGGACTGGATCCTGGAGTTATAAGCGTTCTGAGATGAGAAAATAATTTCATCCATAATGTCTCTTAACAAATGTGACTGAAGGACATCGGGTGAAGCTGACCACCACCTATAAAGCCTATTCCAAATACAACTTCTTTAGACTTGAAAGTGCCACGAGACTTTTTAAAATATTGGAGACCCTCTTTCATTGCATCTGTCAAGTTCATTAATTCTTAAGTCCCATAACATCTGAACGAAAGGTCCACTTTTCCCCCAAGTTTTTGCAGGGGGATCCATCACTGTGCTATACTGGGGTGGCAGCACAGTGACTGATGCCCGTACAAAATCCTCTGTGGTTCGAAAGGAAAGCCTCTGTTAAAATAACGAACCATAAGAGCCCACAGGAGGTCATCTCCTGAAGATGGATTAACCCATCCCTTGCAAACCAAAGGAAAGAAATAATTTGTTCAAAACAAATTTCCCCAATTCAACAGGGACCATTTAAAGAAGGACTTAATACTCTCTTTTTTTTCTTGGATTAAAAAGTTCTGGGATTCTTAAAATACGAGGTAACAGTTTATATAAAGCTGCGTAATTTTCCGCACAGATTTCTCTGGGGTGTGGTGGAATGGAGTCCTTAGAAGTATGAGTTATGAGCTGGAGAGAGGGAAGGAGCGATAAGGCAGTTTGGAAAAAAATGATGAGAGAATAATTTTATGAGTAACTCCTGTTAACACATGTCCCTCACATCTGCTTTTCCTGAGTTATCTTTCCTGATCTCAGAAAGATAACAAAGGAAGATTCATTTTTATACAACTGAGGGGGTAACAGAAGAAGGAAAGCTATTAAAGAAATATAGAATCATAGAATAATTTAGTTGGAAGGAGCCTATAAGTCTATCAAGTCTAAACCCACTGCTCAATGGAGGAATCCGAATCAAAACAGATCTGACAGAGCGTTGTCCAATTTTCTCTTGAATGCCTCCAGCCTTGGAGCGTTCACCACCTCCTGAAGTCCATTGATTCCATTGTCATACTGTTCTAGAAGTTAAGAATTTTTTCCTGATCATGAATAAACCAGAGGGAGAATAGAAGGACTGTGATACCTGCTGACGGACCTTAAACCTCCCAAGGACAACTTGAAATTATCTCTTCTGTCTGGTGAGATAGGATGTTTCAGAGACGTGATGCTTCAGAGGTTCAGCCTGGCTTGTCTAGTTGAAAAATAGTCAGCTTCAAACCCCAGCAGAAATTCTGCCATCTGCACACGGTGGTTCTCTCTTCCTCAGCAAATATGGGTGTTTACTCACGTACTCCCTTCTGTTAATCTTCTCTGTCTTTATGTCTTCTTTCTACGTAAAATTCAGGAATGAACCCTCTCTTTCCCATCTGCTCTCTGCCTCACTCACTCTTTGCCCGAAATTTCTTCAGCTCCTGGGAATGTATTTTGCAAATGTTGCTTACACACTTCATTCAAACACACACTGTCTGTGTGTGTGTCTCTCTCTCTCTTCTTTCTCCCAAAATGATTCATGGAGAGACCACTCATCTGCTTCCTCCCACAGATGAAGCAAGAAGTTGGTAACGGCCCATAATAGCAGTTGATTGGGCAGACACGATAAGACAACGGGCAACTGCTACATTTTTCCCCAGCATCAAAACTAAATACATATTAGCAGAGACTTTACACATCAGGTGTGCCTCTGCAACACAATGGCCAAAATCCTGTCCCTTAGCACAGAAATTACACTAGAGTAGAGCCATTGAGTCAATTGGGATTTAACAAGCCAACTTCTCCATAAGTTGCATGGAGGCAAATGGGCTAACTGAGGTTAATCTTGGATATTCAATGCTTACAGTTAGAAATTCATACTGACATTAGTATTCCAATGAAATCCTTCACCTTGCATCCGTCAACAAACCAGATATGTACTCTGTGGTTCCCTTTTTCAACCTACTGCCTCCCTGTTTTGCTCCACCAATTGGGCAGAAAAATTTGAGGTGACTGAGGTTAAGGAAGCAATAGGAAATCAACTCATATCATGGGGCACAGGATGTGACACTGGATGTGATCCAATGTTGAAAGAAATTGGTGCTCCTGGGCAAATCTCTTCCACTGACAATATTGCTAAAATTATGGAAGAAAAAGAATTACCATATTTTTTGCACCATAAGACGCACTTTTCCCCCACAAAACAGGGGGGGTGGAAAGTCTTTGCGTCTTATGGAGCGAAGAAAACAGATTACATTTTCCTGTGTTCTTCTCCTAAAAAATTGGTGCGTCTCATGGAAAGGTGCGTCTTATGGAGCAAAAAATACGGTAGATTTTGTGAGGGCCATGTCAAAAAACAGAAAAAGTCTATAGATTTTCATGATTTGACTAGACCAGTAGTTCTCAACCTTAGTTCCCCAGATGTTCATGCGCTAAAACACCTTGCAAGCTTTCACCTCTAGCTGTGCTGGGTAGGATTTCTGGGAGCTGAAGTCCGAGAACATCTGGGACCCCTAGGCTAGAAGCCACTGGACTAGACCAAGCAAGAGACAAGACATGCTACAAGTGAGAAAGATCTTGGAATTGTTGAAGATCGAGAATATGAGTCAACAGTGCAATCTGGCTGAGAAAAAGGCAAATGGTATTTTAGGATGTATTAATAGAAGTATAATCTTCAGATTCTTTGAAATGCTAGTTCCTCTCTATTCACCACTAGTTAGGTCTCATATAGAGTACAGTTCTGGACGCCACTTAAATAAGGATGCAGACCAGCTGGAGCAAGTTCAGAGGAAGACAACAAGGATGATCAAGGGGACTGGAAACCAAACCCTAGGAGGAAAGAGTGAAGGAACTGGGCATGTTTAGCCTTGAGAAAAGAAGACTGAGGAGAGATAGGATAGCAATTTTCAAATACTTGAAAGGTAGTCATACTAGGAGGGGCAGGATCTGTCCTTGATCATCCCCCACAGTGCAAGACATGGCACAATCGAATCAAACTACAGGAATGCAGATTTAGGCCGAACATCAGAAAAAAACTTCTTAACCGTTAGAGCAGTACAACAATGGAACTAAATGCCTTGGGAGGTGGTGAGCACTCCAACACTGGAGGCATTCAAGAGAAAGCTAGATGACCACCTGCCAGGTTTCCTTTGATTTGAATTCCTGTATTAAGCAGGGGATCGGACTTGACAACCTCATAGGCCCCCTTCCTACACCATTATTCTATGATTCTATGTAGGGTTTTGCATATTTCATTAATGTCTTCTGCCTTTCTCTTCATACATTGATTTTGACCACCAGCAGGTCGGGACCAACCGACCTGCTGGCGAAACACAATACATCCACAGGGGGTGCATTGAGCTGGTAAACCATCAGTTACCCTCCAAATGCACTTGGTTTGTGAGATGCATGATCATAAGGCAGCTGATGAAATATTCAGCCCTATCATGGGATTTTGCATAGCTTTTCACCACGGTGTGCGATGGACTGGCAGTTTCCACAGTGAAATGACTCCCGTCAAAAACCTGGAAGCCCCTAAGCTCACGTATGTAGCATAAGTGCTCAAAAGCAGTGTCTGCCTGAAATGTGGGGAAATTTTCAATTTTCCCTTCAAATTTTGACCTTAAAGGACATTATTGTTTTTTAAAACTAACTATGAAGGAAACTTCATAGCTATGGAAGCGAGAGCTGGACCATAAAGAAAGCTAACCACCGAAGAATTGATGCTTTTGAAGTGTGGTGCTGGAGGAGGCTCTTGAGAGTCCCCTGGACTGCAAGGAGAACAAACCTATCCGTTCTGAAGGAAATCAACCCTGAGTGCTCCCTGGAAGGACAGATCCTGAAGCTGAGGCTCCAGTCCTTTGGCCATCTCATGATAAGGGAAGACTCCCTGGAAAAGACCCCGATGTTGAGAAAGTGTGAAGGCAAGAGGAGAAGGGAATGACAGGATGATATGGTTGGACAGTGTCATCGAAGCTACTAACAGGAATTTGACCCAACTCCAGGAGGCGGTGGAAGACAGGAGGGCCTGGCGTGCTCTGGTCCATGGGGTCACAAAGAGT
Source organism: Pogona vitticeps (assembly GCF_051106095.1). NCBI lineage: Eukaryota > Metazoa > Chordata > Lepidosauria > Squamata > Agamidae > Pogona > Pogona vitticeps. The sequence goes on from NC_135788.1 coordinate 117,795,602, forward strand.
CGGACACAACTTAACCACTAAACAACAACAAGAAGAACATGAAGGAAACTATCAGACGTATTAGCTTTGCATTGGTCAGAAACCTTTCTGTTCCCCCATCACTACCACAATGTTCTTTAACTTTTCCTCTGCTCTGTTTTTTTCCTCCCCACACAAAATGTCCACCCCCCCAAAAAAATTATATTGAAACAACCAATAGACATCCCCATCCCATCCCCGACAGGAAAGAAATGGAGAGTGGTTTATGTGTTCTGTGCCTGTGATTGGGTCGCCTCTAAGCAGACCATCTGGCCCCACACAACAAGTCCAAAAGAGCCCAGGAAAAAGTGGATTTTCTGAGGGGGGCATCTACTTGGGATGTGCCATCACAGGTGGAAGAGGGGCAACTGTTTGATGTGGGACAGCTGGAAGAGGGAGTGATGGTAGGAATATGAATGGGCATAGAATGATAGAAAAGTGAACTTGGAAGGTGTCTACAAAGCCATCAAGTCCAACCCCCTACTCAAGGCAGGAATACAATCAAAACATATCTGCCATGTGATGATCTAAGTTTTTCTTGAATGCCTCCAGTGTTGGAGCACTCACCAACTCCCAAGGTCACTGGTTCCACTGTCGTACTGCTCTAACAGTTAGGAAGTTTTTCCTGATATTCAACTGAAATCTGGCTTCTTGTACCTGGAGCCCATTGTTGCATGTCCTGCACTCTGGGGATAATTGAGAACAGATCTCTGTAGGACAGCCTTTCAAATCTTTGAAAATTGCTATCTTATCACCCCTCAGCCTCCTTTTTTCAAGGCTAAACATGCCCAGTTCTTTCAGCCTTTCCTCATAAGTCTTGGTTTCCAGCCCCCTGATCGTCCTCGTCACCATCCTCTGAACTTGTTTCCAATTTGTTAGCATCCTTCTTGAAGGGTGGTGTCCAGAACTGGACACAAGACTCAAGGTGGGGCCTAATCAGTGCTGAATAGAGGAGAACTAACAGCTCACGGAATTTGGAAACTATACTTGCATTAATGCAGCCTAAAATAGCATTGGCCTTTTTTGTAGCCGCATCACACTGTTAGCTTGTGATCTATGACAATTCCAAGATCCTTCTCGCTTGTCGTTTTGCTGAGCCAGGTCTCCCCCCATCTTGTAACTGTGCCATTGGTTTCTTTTTCTGAGGTGCAGGACTTTGCACTTCTCCCTGCTGAATTTCATTCTGTTGCTTTTGGCCAAGGGCTCCATCCTATCAAGGTCCTTTTGAGTTTTGTTTCTGTCTGACTCTAGGGCGTGGTACTCATCCCCACTTCCAAGCCGTAGAGCCAGTGTTTGTCCAAAGACAGTTTCTGTGGTCACGTGGCCAGCGCAACTAGACACAGAACACCATTACCTTCCCACTGAGGTGGTATCTATTTATCTACTTGCATTTGCATGCTTTCGAAAGGCTAGGTTGGCAGGAGCTGGGACAAGCAACGGGAGCTCACTCCGTCACGTGGATTCGATCTTACGACTGCTGGTCTTCTGATCCTGCAACACAGAGGCTTCCGCAGTTAACCCACAGCGCCACCACGTCCCTTTTAGTTAGGTACCATGACTGAAATTATAGCTAGATTACCTGCTCCAGTATTAATTGCATGTGGTCATGATTCTCGACTCCTCTAGATTTTGCCAAGCCTCATATCATCGTGTAACTACCCCTACCACAGTGATCAAAGCTGTGTCAAAAACCTATTACAGTTCCCATTGACGACTGATTTACATTCTTGTATTATTCTTCCTACACAAAATGTTGCTGCTCACTGCAACACAATGTGGTGGAATCAAAATAGTAACCTAATATTTCCCGCAACAATATATTTCTGCTGCCATAATAACCTGTACACTTTCCTGGAACAGATGTCAACCTCCAGGGATTTCTATCTGAATAGAGATGTCTAGACCACCGTAGATTTGATGGCTGGTCAATTTCTTGACTCAGTCTTTTAAGACGGGGCAAAGAAAGAATTATTTCTTAATTTTTCTTTTATAACTGATGCAGTTCATCAGTGATAGACTAGATACAATCCTTTAAAAAAATCACTTCCTCTGCCCCTTACTGAGCAGTGGAAGTGATTAATTTGCCAGTATCCAAAAGTGGCTGGCTTATTAAGCCACTTCATGATATTGGCAAATTCCGACTCAGAAGGATGGCTTTGGATTGGTTCTGGTGACCACACATGCTGGAGCTGATCCAAACCGTTGTGATCCTACCCACACCAAAAATGTAGAAGCCCCTCAGCAGGGCCCAGAAAGGTGTGGATAGGAATGCTCTAGCGAAAACGCGAGTCCACCAGCCCAGCGCTGCAGCGCTCCAAACATCAAGCAAAATCCCCTTATAGTCAGCCTCTCAGTCTGAAACCCTGCAGTTAAATTGACTTAAATAATCAAACAATGACCATATTTTATAGTAGTTTTACGTATAAATATCAGTATTATTTTACTTCATTGTATATTTATGGATAAACATGGTATGATATTAGTGGCATAGTACACCAATTATAAGTTGGTGTATTGATCCTACTTTAATATTGTAATGATCCATTGCTTGCATGATAAAGATTTTGTCTGTCAGTCTGAAACCCTAGATTTTCCACTTCAAGAACTTGATTCTGAATTCAGTATTCCAAGCGCTGTGGTTTTTGAAATGCTGTAAAGCACTGTGGAGCAGCTGGTGTACATTCGTACTAAGTATAAGCCATTGCTACAGCGACACACAGCAATAAATCCCAATTCAAAAACTCCCAAAATCATAAGCAACACCAAAACACATTCAAAGCACTAATGTACAACAACCCATTAAAAAAAAAAAAAACACGTGGAAGCCAGTCACTCAGGGAAAGCTTGCCTGAAGAGAAATGTCTTTGTTTGCTTGCGGAAGGACAGTAAAGATGGGGCCAGCTTGACCTCCAGTGGCAGGGAGTTCCACAGTCTTAGAGGAGAAACAGAGAAAGCCCTCTGCTGCGTCCCCACCAAACGCACTCATGAAGACGGTGGGATGGAAAGAAAGGCCTCCCCTGATGATTTTCACACTCCAGCAGGCTCATTAAAGGGAGATGCCATCCTTGGGGAAAACCAAGCCATTCCAAGGCTGTGTTAAGAATTCCTTCTATTACTCATCCCCAAGAAATGAAACGTCATTTTTTTCTTTAAGATCTTGTTGTCCCTAAAATTATGTCCTTTTCTACTTTCCATCACATGCCCCAAGGTTTTGCAGAGCAATAGATATCATTACAAAGACAGTCACACAACCAATACAGTGGCAGATGGCTTTACAAAACTGTCTACATGTCACTTATATAGAGAGAGAGGTAATGACTGAAAATCTCTTGTTCAACTGTACCCCACAGAATGAGGATTATGTCAACTGGCCGTGGCCAAGCCACCGCCATTTTGAAAAAAGATAGCCTTCCCCTCCCCCCATATTTCAGGCTCATTCTCTCCCACAGTATCCTCAAAATCATTCAGTGGAAGCAACCTTCCAGCTTTTGATCATTCCTCCCCCCCCTTTCCACAATTCCTGAAGGGGGCCCCAAGAGGAAGGGGATCCCTAGGGATCCCCAAAACTAGGGAGAGCCAATCAAAAGTTTCTCATTTTCCCAAAACATCCACCACTGATGATGTCATCCCACATTGCATGGCATAAAGTAGCGCAAGAGGATTTCAGCCAGGGAGAGAGAGAGAGAAATAGTGGATAGAGTGAAAGATTAGGACTCAGGAAATCTGGGTTCAAATCCCAGTTGAGCCATAGAAAGTCACCGGGGAGTGGTGTTAGTAAAAAACACTTCGTAAATATCTCACACACCTCGGAACTGCTACTAGGGTGGCTTTAAACCAGGTCCTACTTGACTGCACATAACATACAGAGAAAGGGAAAATCCAAAATGGCTGAAGAGACAACGGAAGGACAGTGAAGGCACCCCAACCCCTGTGCATTCCTCTACAGTTAAATATCTACGACTGTACAAATGGCTCCACATAATTCCGTACTTATCTTGGCACCGACTGTCTTCCAACCCATTCCTTTTATTATCCAAAGGGTTTTGTACAAAGCTTCTTAATTAGGCTATCGCCCTCCTTGACTCACAGTTTTTTTGGGGGGGGGGGTCTTCACACAATGTTGTCATTCCCTTGTGCCGCTCTCTTCCCCATGTACCATTTCTTTCTTCTGTCTCCTTACTGATGGAGATCCCACGAGACAGAAACATTGCATATCTGCCCTGTGTCTTCTAACTGGCAGTACGAAGTGCTTTTCATTTGGAAACCTTCTTATAATTCTCTGTCTGTATTTATAACTTATCACTCTTTGATATTCACCTTGACTCACTCCTGTTTCTCCAGATACACTAGCCACTTCTCCACCTGGAAGCTTTTACAGGAAGGCGCTATTGAATAAAACAGCACCCCAAATTTATCATGGTCAGGAAACCCATTATTATTTCTGTTTCCTGGCTCACCTTGAGCAGGAAGCTGGCCAAGACTGTGAGGTTAGTTGTGGAAATGAATGAGAGTTATGGAAGGAAATTAAGGGTGGAACATGAATGTGTTTGTAAGATGGGAAACTAGGGTTAGTCAAAAGGAGCTAGAGATAATTCATACAACGGTTGTTGTAATATGAACAGCCATTGTCAAATAAGGGACACATGTAAATCAGATACTAGGATCCCTTAGAGGAACTTACAGGCTAAATAGGAGTATTGAAATTTAGCCTTTTGTGTTAAGTGTATACTAATAATAACCATATACATCAAGTCAGTTTTGACTTATGGCAACCCTTTTCAGGGTGTTCCAGGTAGAGAAGAGTCAGAAGTGGTTGACCATCTCCTTCTGGGGGTCCTCTGGGACTGTGAAGCTTGCCCAAGTCCACCCTGTTGTTGTTGTTGTTGTTTAGTCGTTAAGTCATGTCTGACGTTGTGACCCCATGGACCAGAGCATGCCAGGCCCTCCTGTCTTCCACAGCCTCCCGGAATTGGGTCAAATTCATGTTGGTCGCTTCGATGACCCTGTCTATCCATCTCGTCCTCTGTCGTCCCCTTCTCCTCTTGCCCTCACACTTTCCCAACATCAGGGTCTTTTCCAGGGAGTTTTCTCATGAGACGGCCAAAGTATTGGAGCCTCAGCTTCAGGATCTGTCCACCCAGGCTGATTCTATCCACAGGAATCACAGTGGGGGGATCAAACTCCCAACCTCCGGCTTTCTAGCCGTATATCTAAACCACTGCACTATTCCCATGAGTATATTCAAAAATGTATCTTTTTGCACCATTTAGCTATGCAAATTTAGATATTTTTCATCATTTATTCTGTTTCATCTACTCATGGGAAAGACTGTTTGCAGTTGGCAGCGGAAAACCAGTTCTGTACAGAGACCAGAGAGATTGATCTATACTTCATTTCCAATATGGTAGGAGTTTTTAATTATTGGCTTCTTACGCATAGATCCTCTCTTTTCTTTTTCCACCCACAAGTCTCAAAAGATGCTTCCGCATCTCACATGCTGCTAAAAGTTTTATTACTGGCATAAAGCACTGTGCGATTACTATAGCAGCCACAGTGTGATATCTCAGTACAAAAACCCCTTAGTGGTCTGTTCACAGGAAGAAGAAATGTTGTCTCTTTGAACTTCCAGGCCTTGGGCTCGATACAACAAATTGTCTGAGATGGGGAATATAGCCAAATCCCTGTGGATGATCCTTGGAGAATCATTTTGGGGCATTACTTTCTGGCTCTGATGATCTCTGGAAATAGAACATTTATCTTAAGCCATAGCTGATGGGGTGGCATTCACATTTTACATTGAGTTATTGGTGACCGCAGGGCCTTTTATGTGTGGGCACAACTGTCCATATTAGCAGGACTTCTTTGCAGGAAACAGCTGGATCAGAAGGAGATGTTTTTGTTAAGGCTCAGGTCACCGTGGATGGGGAGGTAGCATCACAGTGAAACAGCCTTATGCAAATTCTGTTTTTGAAATAGAGGGAGCGAGTTCATTTTGCTAACTGCGTCTGAGCCAAAAGTTAGACACCACCATCTAAATGGAAGGGATGTTGATCTGTTTTCCCAGTGCTCATGAGCGGTGGTGGCCCAAGGAACTTCACAACCTGAAGAGAAGACCATGCACTTTCCCTTCATACTAGCCACGGCCGATATTTTTTAAAGGTCTTCCTGTGTTGTTCAGGACGTTCAAATCCAAATGTTTGGACATGTGAGTCCATGTATGCTGCCCAAAAAGCTTGAGCAAGCTCTCATCCAAGCTAGATATGGAAAAATATTTCCTTATAGGAGGCTGGAGTGGTGAGACCTTTCGTGCACTGGATAACAGAAACAAATTATTTAATGCCTGCAATAATCCGCTTATCCTGGTTATAAAGGCCCTGGCAATAATTTTACCACTAATTCTCCATGAACTTTCATGCAACTAGACCTCAATGTAAAGGTTCCATGCCCCATGACTTCCAGCCGAAAGGAGAACACGACAGAACATGCAATGACCATATGGACATGAGGTTCAGTTACTCTTCAGCCGTAAGAGATCCTTTTCCCCCTTCTTATTGATAAAGAAATCTGGAGAAGGAACCGAATGAAATTCTGACCCTTCCCTAGGCAAAGAAAACTGTGGTTCATCGTAAGAAAAAGACCAGAGTCGTTCTACTCACAGTTATTTGCAACAAAACCCCTTGTGCCAGGACCTCAGCAGAACAATTCGGTGGCTTTCACCACTTCTTCCAGGAGATTATCCACCACGTTTCCATCTCAAGTCCCATATCTGACCATGTCTTCTGGTGGAAGATGAATGGAAGCAAGCCTTCAGTCACAGTGTCTGTAGCTTATTCTTTGCATGGAGGTGGTTACAACTGCGGCATCTCCAGTTAGAACCGTGGACTACTCCTCCTCGAAAACCCTAGGGAGCAATTCCCAGCCGATCCTAATAAGGACTGAGTTGAACGGACCAATAGCTTGACTAACCTTATTCAGAAATTACACCTGAAAACCAACAGGTCTCAAAAGAGTGGTGGCAGGTAAGTCTTGCCCACACATGTTGATCTTTGCATGTTTGGCCAAAAAAAAGCGCACTGAATTAAGCACATTCAGTGTGTCTCTCATACGCTGTGCCTCTGCAGACCTTCATAGTAAACACATGAAGCTCTTCAGGAATTCCAGGTAGGCAAGGCTTCCATGCATCCTTACATCACCAATATACCCTTTGAGCCCTGCAAACTTTCAGACCAAAGGGCTGGAATGGGGCTTCCTCATACAGCAGCTTTCTATGCACCCGTGTTCCTAAATAAGATTCATGATTTATAAAGAGATGTAGCAGACTCTATGAGTGGAGGGAGGGGCTAAATATCACTTCACTATTATATGCTGGAGGAACTGAAGGGGCTGAAATCTCTCTTCCTGAACAGAGAGGGTTTTTAAAAAAAATCTCTGTGTGAGCTCTTTTGTGGGAGGGACGATCAGTCATCTTTGAAATGAATTATTAGTGTGAGTTCTTTGCATAGAATTCATTATATCAATTACAGCATTTGCCTCTCCATTCTCCCCTCCTTAAATAATTTTCACTCTCTATCATTCTTATTTCTATTACTCATGGGAGAGATCAAAAGACTGTTAGAGACAAGCAAATATCTTAGTAATCATACAGTTTCAACTCATCAGCCATGCTCTGTTGTAATATATACAACATAGTGGTCAACCTTTAAAGAAGACTCTTTTCCTCAGAAGAGGTGGTGTGATCATTGATGTATCTCTGTTTATTTATAGTCATTAGGAAAAGCTGCCTTTTATCTTGTTAGTTTTAACAGTTATTTCTGCACAAGATGCCCAAAGGCTTTACTACAGAACAGGTGTAAAGGCTTTGCTGATTTATAAAAGGAATGTACATTTTTCAATCTCTCATTCTTGGTGAGACCCTGAGGAGAAAAACGTTTTTATCTTCCCAGTTTTATTCTGAGAAATCTCACAGGAGATCCATGAGTGGCAGGATCTGTTCTCCATCATCCCAGAATGCAGGGCACGCAACAATGGGCAGAAGTTACAGGAAGCCAGATTTAGGCTGAATTTCATAAGAAACATCCTAACTGTTAGAGCAGTATGACAATGGGACTCATGACCTCGGGAGGTGGTAAGAGCTCCAACGCTGGAGGCCTTCAAGGGAAAACTGGACCACACTCTGTCAGATCTGCTTTGCTTTGGATTCCTGCATTGAGCAGAGGGTTGGACTCGATGGCCTTAGAGACCCCTTCCAAATCAATTATTATGTTTTGTGGTGTGTGTTTTTTTCCAGAAGGACCACTGATCTGCACAGAATGTTTTTAATTCCTGTGCAAAACTTTAGTGCACAAAATTCCCTTGGGGGGAAAAGCATTGAGCAGCACAGAATTTGGCAGCTTTGTAGCACAAAAGAACAGGGGGAATGGGAGATGGGGAGACAAAACCAGGTATATCTTTTTGCAGGAAGCTGAGAAGTGTGACAAGTGCAGGGAGAGTTCACAGCCAGGCTCCTCGGCATGGCAAAATTGAAAAATCACTAAGAACAAGATTTTTTTTTTTTGAATTGTCTCCATATCCCTTCTTTTTGAGGGATCTAGGGCAGGATGACTAATAGCTCCATATGAGTTTGAAGCATAATAGGCGCAGCAGCTACGTCATGCTCTTCATTTCCACCAGCGTTTATGTGCAGGAATCTCTCACTGTGCTATCCTGGCTACCACAGTAACAAATGCCATGTCAAAAACTCTTATTCACCCATCGAGGCCTCCAACAGAATATTGCCCATGGTGGCACACAGATCACATCACATCCAGCAAAAGATCAGTCTGAATCAGAGAAATAAGTGTGGATTACAGATGGGGGTATTTGCATTTGTATATATGAATTTGTATAGGAATATGATTGTTCCTATACAGCATCTGATTGTCTTGATGCATAACCTGTATTGGGGACCAGGAGTGACCATTAGGACAGAATATTGGGAGACATAGTGTTTTCTTATAAGCATAGATGTCAGACAAAGATGCATTTCTGTATGTAGAACGTATCATATAGAAAGCCGGACTGGATTCAAATAAAGAAGGAGTGAAAAGTGATGGAAGACACATCAACAATTTAAGAAACACAGCTGACACCATCTTACTGGCAAAGAGCAGCACAGACTTGAAACAACTGTTAGGGGAAACGGAAGAAAAACGTGCCAAAGCAGGACTGCGGTTAATCAGGACAATAAGAATCACGATTACAGAATATTGGAAGATAGAATGTTTTCTCATATGCAAAGGTGTCAAACAAGGGTGCATTTTATCTCCTTGTCTGCGGTTAACTGTAATGCTAACAACAAAGGAATTGAAATGAAAACAGGAAGAACAAATACAAGATGGATCAGACTCCCAAATGAAGACATAGAAGAGCGGAGGAATTCAGAACTGGACATGTTGGAGATTTCTCATTCTTTGTTCCACCATAAGTCATAGGGGACTTCAGAGCACATCACAAATGGGTACAAAGGAAACTTTTTCTTCAATCCTGCCCTGAAGATAAAAGAAATCTCCTTAGCAGAATGAGGACAACATTAGAGTAACTGGTTCCGCACCCACTTTTGCAAATGCCATCTGAGAACAGCAAAAAATCTCATGGCCATGACTGCCTGAGTGAAAAAGAGGACGGGTGACCTAACTCAATACTTGTATTTGACCGGTAGTACTGAATCTTTCAGATTTTGTCAAGCTGTGTATCATGGTGTACGATAGCAGCTGGGGCTCCCACAGTGATGAACACTTTACCAAAAACCTGTCCAGGTTACAGTGGACAATAACATTCTTATCAAATCACACTACAAAGCAGAAAAGAATTTGCAAACTTCTCACAAATCAGCATTTGCTAACCAAAAATATGCTCCAATGCTCCTCTCAGATAGAGGTTCGTAGACTGGAACCTTTCACTCTTTTGCTTTCAGCAGTATATTTTCACGTGGTCCTTAGGACCATCTCTTGAACTGCCCCAACTTTTCAGAAGGCTTATTCAGATGGTGCAGAGGGAACCAGAAGGTCCACTGCGCACATCAAACATCTGGATTGCGATCTATCTACAATCATAAAGGAAGGACGTTGCACTGAATTAATGTAGCTGGGTTATTATTTTTCCACCTTTGAGTTTAAAAAAAGCTTAAAATGACTAACAGAACGAAAGCAAAGATGAATTGGTAGTTATTTAGTTCAGTGGTTTGAATATCCGGTTGTGAAGCCAGAGGTTGGGAATTCAGTTATAAAAATTCACATATTTCCATGCCTTTGACAGACCAATGAACCTCGCTTTAAAAAAAAAAAAAGGACCGCTGATGGAAATTTTCATTCTTGGGTAAGACCAGTGTGTGTTTGGCCTTTTGTTAACAGAAACATTGGTAAGAAAAATCGGGGAAATGTGAAAAATCTCCCCTTCTGCCAAAAAAAAAAAAAAAAAAAAAAAGGGAATTCACATAACAAATCTTGCAATGCAAGGAATTTGCTGGGGAAAAAAGTTATTATGCAAAATACAATTTTTGCACAAAAAAACACTTCTATAATATTTTTTCTCAAAGCAGAAAAAAATGCCTAAAACCTCATTTTAATATCTTTGATGTTTCTCATTCTATGATTCTATTGGACTGCAACTCCCAGAAATCCTGGCCAACACAGCTGGTGATGAAGGCTTCTGGGTACTGCAGTCCAAGAACATCTGGATGGCCCAAGTTTGGCAACCACCCCTGCAGACCTTTTTAACCAGAACAACTACGGGAATAGATTTATCCAATAATTTAAAAAATTGAACAGTAAGTGTGAAGCGGTGAAATATGTTCAGATGAAAGCCAGTAACTAAGGAGAAATTATTGCTTCCCTCATCAATAGCAACAACTGAAGACAAAGGAGATTATCTTGTCTGCACTAAAATTTCACTGAAGTGGTTCCACATTTGCCGTCTACTATGTCAACAGAGAACAGCAAAGGTCACTCCTGTGGTACCGTGGCCAAAACATTGAGCATATAATTGGTTTAAAGCCTCGTATTTTTGATGGAGCCTTGAGCCCTTTAGATTTTGTGAAGCACTGTGTCATGGTGTATATTACAGTAGCTGGAGCTCCCACAGTGATGGACACTGTACCAAAAACCTCTGCACTTCATGCATAGATAACGAAAGCAAGTACGCTGGTGTTTCTAGATTTATTTACTACAGTCTAACGTAATGACAACACCAGCAATCATTACGTTAGACTGCACAGGGAAGCCATTGAAATCCACAAACATCAGCAGAACTTCAACAAAAAAGAGGAAAGTTTGAAACTCAACAAAACTTGGCTCCCAGCACTGAAAAATACAGCGTGCAAAAGGTCAACAAACTCTATCCAGCCACAAGGACCAGTGATCACTACACACAAAAGACCATCTAACAACACCCGTGACCCCATGAAACTAATTTGTAACCAAAAGTTCCACAGCATGTGTTGGCCACTGCTTGACTATTGTCTTGCTCAGCATCTTCAAGAATACAAAAGGCTGAAATTCAGGAGTTAGAGAAAGCCCACTGAGTCAGTGGCATTTACAGTGGACTTAACCAAATCCCCACTGATTCAATGGGCCTACTCTGGTTGTGACTTACTACGATTTCAGGATGGTCTGACATTCTGAGATTGAATTTAGGGTAAAGGTCCAATTTAGGTTTTTGTTTAGAAAGAATATTCTCTGAAAGCTGCAGGAGGTAGTTTTCAGTCAAAATCTAAGTCAGGGAATGATGATGACGCTCAGCTAGAGTGGTTAGGAAATGCAGTTAAGAAAACCTTGCTTGGTTTCTTCACCAACCAGGTAAATCAGTAGAGATCATAAAGAGAATCAGTAGAAGGAGAATACACTGGAGTAAATTCGTCTCCACCCATCTTTAAGAATCCCATGAGAACAACACGTATCTTATTTCTATGGAATCATGGGACCAAACCCAAAGTGGCATTCCCAGCACGAAACACCAGTCCTCCAGATATTGTCAAAATATATATCAAGGTGCCTACCGCTCTGGTCTCTGGGTTCGCACTAGAGCACAGTGTTAAATGCTCTATCAAAAACCTGTTCAGATTCTCAATGGATAATTACAGCACATGCTCATTTTTTTCCTTCATTCATACCTTCGAAAAAAGCACTCGTACTGGGTCCTGTTCACACACAAAACAGAGCATGCATGGTTTGTTCAAAGATGCCTTTTATTTTTAACATCTCGTATGCTAACCAAAAATATATTAGAAGTCTTTTGGATGGATGTGGCTGGGGCTGAAGAGCATTACTAAAATCTATGTACAAGAATGTAAGAACTCTGGTGGCATTCAAGAGAAAATTGGACAACTATCTGTCAGGTGCTTGGACTGGTTTAGCTTCCTGCCTTGAGCAGACGATTGGACTTGATGGTCTTATAGCCCCCTTCCAATGCCATTATTCTATGATTCTATTAAGAAACATTGGCTAAAATCAGGTAGTCTTAACTAAAATAGACCCGTTGAATCAATGGAACCTACATACATACATACATAGACCTTTATTGGCATTTGATTACATTAAAGAGAAGTAAACAGGTTGCTAGGTAGAAAATACAGTATAAGGGACAGGTTAGAACTAAAGTTGGGAGGGATGGGGGTTGCGGTTGCTCATAAGAATGGTTGACAAAAATTCTGCGACGAGATTGGTAGTGATTGGGAGGGAATCACTAAGGAGGATTGGGAGGGGATCAGAGAGGGGGGGAGGGAGGGTTTGGAGAAAGGGGTTTAGTAGGGAAGATCTAAGGGCGGAGTGAGATGGGCATCGAAGTAGGATATGGGCTACTGTGTCTTGTTCACAGAGGCAGAATGTACATAGTCTGTTTGGTCAATGGAACCTATGGAGCAGAGAACCCACCAATGACCCAATGGGCCTACTCTAATCACCACTTACTCCTAGATTTCAGCCACTACGCCCTAAACTTTTATTTATCCACTCCTACTCATGCATAGTCAAAGCTATGATGCTTTTGAATTGTGCTGGAGGAGGGTTTTGAGAGTCCCCTGGACTGCAAGGAGAACAAACCTATCCGTTCTGAAGGGAATCAACCCTAAGTGCTCCTGAGGCTGAGGCTCCAGTCCTTTGGCCATCTCATGAGAAGAGAAGACTCCCTGGAAAAGACCCTGACATTGGGAAGGAGTGAAGGCAAGAGGAGAAGGGGACGACAGAGGATGAGATGGCTGGACAATGTCATCGAAGCTACCAGAATGAATTTGACCCAACTCTGGGAGGCAGTGGAAAACAGGAGGGCTTGGTGTGCTCTGGTCCATGGGGTCATGAAGAGTCAGACATGACTAAATGACTAAACAACAACAACCCATGCCATGAATCTTTTTTTTTCATGAGGAGTTGGACACACAGATTTATCTGTCCCAAACAAACTTGAACAATGGAAGTGAAATGAGAAACAATAGCCTGTTTTGATCCACCATCAATTTCCTACAGCCTAAGAGATCTTTTCCCTCAACCAGGATATTTCCACATTCAACTCTGGAAATTCCATTGGAGGACATCAAATCATTCATCCTTTGAGCACCAAGGATGAACTGTCCCAATAGATGACCTGACTAAATGCATATATTTTGGTTGGAATTTTCCTTCTCCTAATTTTGACAAGGCATGTATCATGGTGGATACTATTCTGGTAACCGGTTCTATTCTGGTAGCTGGTACAACCACAGTGATAGACGCTCTACCAAAAACCATTTCCAAATAAAGCCAACTATGTTGCTATTGATATACATTGTTTTTCTGTCATTCACATGAACTAATTCCTCTGGTAAGGTCAGATCTGTGTTCAGAAAATAATTTACAAGGATTTCTTAAATGTTTCATTTGCTGGTATTCTCATCAAATATACCAGAATTTAATTAAACATATCTATGCACTGAGCTATCCTAAGCAGAGCTTAAGTTTGCAATCCTAAAGAAATGTTATAGGAAGGAAGTTGCATGAGATTAATTAATCCCATGATATTAATTTGCATTGAAAAAGCCACTTTTGAAATTTGTGTTTTTCTAATCCTCAGCAATGTCTTAAAGAGAGCAGTGAAGTCTCACTTCTGGGATTAAATTTAGGACTTAAAATATAGGCAACATTTTGATATGAAGAGACTACATAAATAGAATACTGTATTCTCGAGAATCTAGACGAGGTCATTTCTGATCAATGTATTCGCGAAGGCTTTCACAGCCGGGATCTAATGGTTGTTGTGGGTTTTTCGGGCTCTTTGGCCGTGTTCTGAAGGCTGTTCTTCCTGACGTTTTGCCAGTCTCTGTGGCCGGTCAACAAACTCCACCCAGCCACAAGGACAGGGGATTACTACACACAAAAGACCAGCTAATGACACCCATCAACCACAGGGACAGATAATCTCTCCTCCTTATCACAACAATACACCCACAACAAGACACACTTATCACCCATCTCCTGATTAGGACAATAGCCTATTTCACAAACCAGCCTATCTCACAGCTATAAATACTCCACTCCCAAGCCAACTACACCAGAGCACATTTGCTGTCCTCTGAAGAGGCCGGCCACAGAGACTGGCGAAACGTCAGGAAGAACAGCCTTCAGAACACAGCCAAAGAGCCTGAAAAACCCACAACAACCATTTCTGATCAAATTCAAAATCAAGTGATTATTATCAATTCCATTTATAGTGGGTGGGAAATGTAGTATTTTTATTTTTATTCAATTTAGCCATTTAAGTTAGTCAAAGTTAAAGAGGGGAAAATGTGGGGAACAAGGAGAAAATGTTGTGACACCTTAAAGAGAAACATATTTGTTTCTGTGTGAGCTTCCATTGACCAAAATCCACTTCTTCAAACATATATAGTACTCATACAGTCTCAACTGTATCGGTAAACAAAAGCAACACCAAAAACACATTCAAAGATGTAAAGCACAACAATCCATTTAAAAACTCCACTCAGGCAGCTAATTACTGTGCGAAAGCTACTACGCTTTAAGAAAAATACCAACAAACTGGAGCAAGTTCAGAGGAGGGCAACAAGGATGATCAAGGGACTGGAAACCAAGCTTCCCTAGGAGCAGAAGCTGAAAAAACTGGGCATCTTTAGCCTTGAGAAAAGAAGACTGAGGGGAGAGAGGATAGCACTTTTCAAATATTTGAAAGTTAGTCATATAGAGGAGGGGCAGGGTCGGTTCTTAATCATCTCAGAGTGCAGGACATGTAATAATGAGTTCAAGCTACAGGAAGCCAGATTTAAGCTGGATACCAGGAAAAAATTCTCAGCTATTAGAGCAATACAACAATGGAACCAATTGCCTCAGAAAATGGTGAGTGCTCCAAGGCTGGAGGCATTTAAGAGAAAATTGGTTTGCCTGCCTTGAGCAGGGGGGTTGGACTCAATGGACTTGTAGGTCCCTTCCAACTCCGTTATTCTATGATTCTGTGTTATTCTCTCTACTACAGTAGACTAAATTGAAGGCAAAGACCTACCTAAAAAATAAACTTTGCCTGCAGTGGAAAACCAAGAAAAAGGGAGCTGGCCTATCATCCCTTAGCAGGGAGTTCCAGAGTCTGAAGGTGACCACGTAGAAGGCTCTGAGAGACATTAACTGTTCAAATCCTTCAAATTCCTTACAGCTAGTTAGTTTATTATCTTAATCCCATTCCTTAACACCCAGAAAATAATTCCCTATTGGGTTCCAAGATACATATAGGCCATTGAATGTTTCCATTTCCAGAATAAAATCTTTGAGACTAGTGGAAGTTTATAGAGGGATCACACTGGGATAAAGAGCAAAGTTTGAAAAAACATGATCTGAGGCAGATCACATTTGGGGGCGGGGAAGCTCAGCAAGCTACAGAAATCATTGCTTTTCTCTTAATATCAAACTTAGGAAACTGTTATCTGATCCATTAAGATATCTATCAATGTGATTTTTATTGTCAATGTTTGGCTCAACTGTGTTTTGTATCACTGCACCCCAAAAACAGGACTAATTCTATACAGTTGTTATGGCTTCGAATTGCTTTCAGGGGTACAATGGAAATCTGTAATTCCACATTTCCTCTTTCTGTAAACCAGCCCATCCACTCAAGAGCAGGAGAGAATCTGTCTTAAGATACCTTTTGGAATAAGACCAAGGAGCCATGTGACTTTTAAGGTTTTACGTTTTCTCCAGATGTAACTTCTCCAGATGTAAAAGGTCCCCCATATTTAAAATGGTGCAGTGCCACTTGTTACGAATTTAGAACTTTATGAAACTTTATGAAATGGCATGGAGGTGGTGGGAATCTGCCAAAATATTTTGTCTCCTTGTTGAGGTTGTGCATTTATCACTTCTGTTCTCATCCTTCCTGCCCCAGAGTGAAAGCCAGCCTGACCGAGTTCCATAGTTGTTTTTTTAAAGGTTTTGATCACTATGGGACTTATCAGGATTGCTCCTGGTCAGTTTCTTTCTGATCTTTCATCCCCACGAAGTAAAATGTTCTTAGAACTCTGAAATCATCTTTATCATCAAGTGCCTTGCTCATGGACTGGAGTATTTCATAAATTAGACTCCAACTAAGTGAGCATCACATGCCACCCAGGTATGTAGATGGGGATGTATCACTGTGGACACCTGGGGGCAGGTAGCACAGTGATTTTTCTCTCTTACAAAATTGCCCGGGTCCAGAGACCAGGGGAACAGGGAAGATTATAAGACAACACAATGCATCTAGATAGCATCCATTGTGGTTATACACAAGGTTTCTTTTTTCAATCAGTCAGTCAATCAATCAGTACTGTGCCCCTGGCCATCCAGAACCCACGGATTCAATACTGAAGGCATCAAAGTGGTCTACAGTACTTGCCCCCAAAGACAGCATATCTAATTCAGTCTCCAGAACAGGGAGTCAAAATGACCTTTAAGGCTCATGGTACTGTACTGTATGGAAAGGATTGTCATTGTTATGGAAGAGAACCCCAATGGGGAGAGACAGAGAATAAACAACTGTTTATGCTTAGTAGTTAGGCTTTGGGGGCATAAAATAATACTTTTGTCTAAAATCTTTAGGCTAAAAATTGAGGGTTGTCTTATACACAGAAGTAAGCTGGGGAGAGAGAAAAACAAGTGGAAGGGAAAGCAGGGATCAAAGTGATCCTGCTGGGCTTTGATCCCTTTCCCCCTACACCTGCTAAGCCCCAGTTAGATTTCTTAATTCTGGGCTAGAAAAGTGGGGATGTCTTATACATGGGGGCGTCTTATACACGAAAAAATACGGTATTCGTGGATTTTTAACTACACAGGGGTCCGGCACCCCATCCCCAATGTTATTGAAGAGAGAAGTGTATAGTCTTTTGGTCACCACATTCCCTGCATGTCCAACTGACAAGTCATGGTATGATAAAGAATGTGAGAGAGATTTATGAGCTCTCAGGGCTCTGCCACCCTCATTCCATTTACAAAATCTGTCTGAGCTGACAGCTGGAATCTTCTCTAACACTGGTGGTGAGAGACCATCTATCCTTGGAGAAGAATAAGGGATTCCTCACTCCAACATTTTGGACAGGTTTACCTCCTGCCTCATCATGAGAACATCTTTCACCAGAGCTGAAGGATTTAGGCTGTATGATTCACATGGCATAAAGTTCTTTCTCCCAACACCTGCCTCCCAGCATCTGATAAAGGCAGTTGTCCCACTTTGCCAAACAATAGGGCTTGTTCAGGAGTGACACGCAACTGGGATCACACAGCCCACCAGAAGACAGGAGTGAGACCATGAGTTCACTTAAACTCCCTCCAGGAAGATCCATTGGCTAGTTAGCTGAAGATTTGTCTACTAGATTCTCCACTGAAAGTTTGCATGATAACATTAGCTTCCACAGCTTACCTTTCTGGGGTTGTGCTCTAAATCCAACCACTTCAACTATTTCAAAATCCATCAAGATGGAAATCCATAGTGAGTTGTGATTTTGAAAAAGAATCAGCTCCAAGAATGGTGTGCATTCCAGCATACAGGTGTGCAATTAATACGTCTCTTACACTCTCCAACATAAACACAGATCCCCTTTTTTTTATGCCTGCAAACTGACAGCTCTGTCTCCATAAAGCTCCGTGTGGCTCCCGAGTCATGGAGCGGAAGGCTGTCCTTTTTCTGTTTCCTCCCGCGGTCGAAGCAGGAAGCTGGCAAAGGCGCTCGGTTTGTCTTGAGGGAAGAGATGCAGGAAATGAAGAATGAAATCAAATTTTTCAGATGCAGGAGAACCAAGAGAGAAAGAGAGAGGCTTCTTTATAATTTCTCAAAAAAAACAAGCTAAATCATTTTTTAATGTGGAGAAGTTCTGTTCAACAGCCATAACTTAGGCTCTCCCCAACTCTCGTAGATGCAGTCTCTGGTTTCTGATATTTATGCTAGTATCCGGTTCATGTCATAACCATTTGCACATGGAGCATGAGGCAAAGTTACAAAGGAGCAGAGTTTTCTGGAACACGGTTGTGGAACACAAACGAACAACCCCCAGTGTCCATTGTGCAACACCATGCACAGAATCTTTAGCTGTATACGGGATCACACCATTTCCCCGTTGCTTGTTATCATTGAAAATTCCATCAACAATTTTCTAGGGATTATATGAAGAAAGCACAGATCCCAAAGAAGCCAGACTGCTAGGCCCAGAGGATGCGGTCAGAATTTGGCTTGAATGGCCTCTAAGTTTGTTGGGAATAAGAAAAGTCCCTAAAAAAATTAAATAAACTTTGTATCTGCCTTTTGAAAATACAGCCTCCTTGTATCCTGCTAAATTGGAGCACTTGGCTACAGAACCAGGAGCTGGGGGTTCAATTTCTCAGTACTCTACACCTCTCATGAGAATAGCTAGCCGTTCTTCCAGAGCACCCACAGAAGGAGGAAAAAGTCAACCATTTCTAAATACTCCATCCTTAGAAAGCCCTGGAAAAGTTTAACTGTTAGAGAAGTACGACAATGGAACCAATCATCTCCGTAGGTGGTGAGCACTCTAATGCTGAAGGCTTCAAGAAAAAAATGGACCACCGTCTGTCAGATCTGCTTTGATTTGGATTCCTGCATTGAATAAACGGTTGGACATGACGGCCTTGTAGGCCCCCTTCCAAGTCCATGGTTCAATGATTCTCCATAAACACACAATGATTGTTGTTGTTGTACCCAGACCTGTTGCAACATCATGTCTGGCAAAGAGATTTTTAAAAATTATATCTTCAGCAGGCTTGTTAAAGGAAACACTGCAACATAGATGTGAGAAATCGTGTTACGACCAGCTTGCCTTTCCTTGAATCCAGTATTCTGCTCTTTCAAGTTTTTTTTTTCATGCAACGGATCCACATTTTCAAATCAAATTGAATTCTGAAAGTTGAATTCTGGAAGTGCTAAACTCGTACAGCCAAATTAGTCTCTGTGCAGTAAAAGTAGAGAAGAACACACCGCCCCGAAGCATGGCATACCAAGGAATGGAATTCCAGAATTTCCAATGTGAACAGTCTATCCTGATTGCAAAATTTGTCATTTGTGGTTGAAGAATTTCAAGCACCCTTTCTCAATACTCAAGATAATTTCTCTCCACCTGAGAGGCTGACAATGGTTCTTGTACTACCATAGATCATTGTGGGAGCATATAACTACCACAGTGTTACAGTGCACTGCAGAAACGTTTTACAGGGAAGTGCATATGGATTCATACACACACTCTCTCTCACACACACACACACACATACAGATGTTTTCTTGTAGGACAGCCATGTCCTCTGTTTTCAAGCTGGCATCTAAAATTCACCTTTATATTGCCATCATTCCCTAACAATTGGAGATCCAGAACTAGGACAAGATTATTCATGAAAAGTAACATACTGTGCTGCACCTCACAAAGGCTCATCAACTGTAGTCTTAGCCCTAAATTCTTCTTCTTGTGGCAGCAGATGCTTCCTGACCCCAGATATAAATACCGCTAGACCATTTTGGTTATTTTTATTTTCTAGGTTCTTTATTTTTATTTTCTTTTGCGGGCTGGTCACAAAAATGGCCCTGGAGATCACATGTCACCCCCCTCTCCAGCTTGAAAGCCTGGCACCCACTTCCATCCATTTTCAGCTGACACGAAGATTCAGTGGCTGAGCTGAAATGTGTTTTTTAGGCATATTACACTGGCACATGCGCTGGCGCATAACATAGCCATGCAAAAGGCAAGGAGATGGTGAGAGAGCCAGTAGGGCTATGTGTATCCCCTGTGGACTATTTAGATCATTCTCCTTGGTGCAGAAATCTCAGAAAGGGGCTGTGATTCTAAATTCCAGTTTGGAGACAGAGAGGGAGAGCTGCAGAGGACCAGAGCCACTCTTCACCTGGAGGACAATGTAGGACTTCATCACCTTGCTTTAGGTAACAGAATTTCAGTATGTTTGTGCAGAAGGAACACTGTAAGGGTGAATCTATGAAGCCACATCATATATTTGTATCTGAATTTGCATTTTATTTAGGGATTATATACCCAGCAGAGTTTTGTGGTTGTTGTTGTTGTGCTGTGCATCTTCGGCTTGGCAATAAAGACATCTGAGCCTTTGTTTGCTTCTAAGAGATATTTGCACTATTTGATTCTCTTTTTTCTACAAGCAACTCCTATTCTAACACAATGTTGGTGAATGGAACTCCAGGATATATACATATTTTGTAGCCTCCGATTTTTATTACTGTGTCATTTTTTTAAGAAGGGCACTTTAGAACAGCAATGGTGCCATGAACAAGGCAGAACTGAGTTGTCCCGCTTTCCTTTGTACCCTGGACAAGATTTCCTCTGAGTTGTGGATTTTGTCAAGTCATACATCATGGTGTGGATGGAACTTCCACAGTGATGGACAGTGTAGCAAAAACCTGCCCCGATGCACAGCAAACCACTAAATCAAATTCAAATCACACCAGCTTTCTGCAAAAAAATAATAATATTCTGTTGCGTTGATAAATTAATCTATTCCAAATGGGTCCAACCGGGCTACTAGGTCCGAAAAGAATAAAATGGGTAGTTTTGATGTTTTTCTTGGACTTCTAAACAGCCATATGGAGAACAGGCCCTTCCACCAACATCAAAACCTTCTTGTAAGTTTTCACATAGCTTTGCAGCAACGTGCCTGGAGTAGCAGCTACCACAGTGAAATGAAGCCCATCAAAAAGTGCAGTGGGTACATGGAGTTTGTATTTTATTTAAGATCGTTCCTAGTCTCCTAACTGGCAAAAAAAATCATGTAGTAATAGAGATAATGTCTATTATCTCTGGGCTCCATGATCACTGCAGATGGAGACAGCAGCCCTGAAATTAAAAGGCGCCTTCTTCTTGGGAGGAAAGCGATGACAAATCTTGACAGCATCTTGAAAAGCAGAGACATCACCTTGCCAACAAAAGTCTGAATAGTCAAAGCTATGGTTTTTCCTGTCATGATGTATGGAAGTGAGAGCTGGACCATAAAGAAAGCAGACCGCCGAAGAATTGATGCCTTTGAATTGTGGTGCTGGAGGAGGCTCTTGAGAATCCCCTGGACTGCAAGGAGAACAAACCTATCAGTTCTAAAGGAAATCAACCCTGAATGCTCACTTGAAGGACAGATCCTGAAGCTGAGGCTCCAGTACTTTGGCCATCTCATGAGAAGAAAAGAGTCCTTGGAAAAAACCTTGATGTTAGGAAGGTGTGATGGCAAGAGGAGAAGGGGACGACCGAGGATGAGATGGCTGGACAGTGTCTGCGAAGCAACCAAGATGAACCTGACACAACTCCGGGAGGCAGTAGAAAACAGGAGGGCCTGGCGTGCTCTGGTCCATGGGGTCACGAAGAGTCGGACACGACTAAACGACTAAACACACACACAATAGAGATAAGTAAATTGGGAAGGGGAGACTCATAAAACAGAATCCAATATGAAACATCGCTCAATTAAAGAGAAAATAGAGATCAGTTAAAAACACAGTTTTTGAAACACATTGATAAGGGAGATGCTACTAAGGAAAGACATTCCCGAGTACATGAGCGGCTAGAAATCCATGGTCTAGAAATCCATTATACGAGCTTTTGTGTTGCAGTCCATCATTGTGGCAACTAACGGCCCAATGCCTTATAGGTGTATAGAATCTTCTCAATTCGTCCAGAAAGGACACTAACAAGAAAGAGAAGTGGGATAGTTATGTGACTTTGTGGTTCAGGAAGGACAAAATATTGTTAAGTTGGAAACTTGGAATGTGTATATTTTCTGCTTGGTACCTACTCTGGGAGGGACGTGGTGGCGCTGTGGGCTAAACTGCAGAAGCCTGTGCTGCAGGGTCAGAAGACCAAGCAGTCGTAAGATCGAATCCATGTGACGGAGTGAGCGCCCGTCGCTTGTCCCAGCTCCCGCCAACCTAGCAGTTTGAAAGCATGCAAATGCGAGTAGATCAATAGGGACCACCTTGGTGGGAAGGTAACAGCGTTCCGTGTCTAAGTTGCACTGGCCATGTGACCACGGAAAATTATCTTCAGACAAAATGCTGGCTCTACGGCTTGGAAACGGGGATGAGCGCCGCCCCCTAGAGTCAAACACGACTGGACAAAAATTGTCAAGGGGAACCTTTACCTTTTTCTACCTACTCTGAGCCCTTTCCATATGTTCAATGATCATGGACTGTGCCATCGGGTTGTCTCTGATTTACGGTGACCTTATGAATGAGCCATCTCCAAAATATCCAATCTTCAACAGCCCTACTCAGCTCTTGCAGACTCAATTCTGTGGCTTCCTTTAGGGACTAAGTCTATCTCGTATTTGGTCTTCCTCTTCTCCTGTTGCCTTTAGCTTTTCCCAACATTATTGTCTTTTCCAGGGAATCCTGACTTCTCCTGATGTGCCCAACGTAGGACGGCCTCAGTTTCCGCATTTTTGCCTCCAGGGATAATTAAGGCATTTGTGTCAAAATGATATGTTTGATTTATGAATTGCACTTCAGAACAGCAGTGGCGCCGTGAACGAAGGAGAACCCAGGCGTGCCACCTTCCTGTGCATCTCGGAGGAGTGTTTCTCTGTGCTGGGGATTTTGTCAAGTCATATATCACGGTGCTGAATTAGCTGGGACTTCCACAGTGATGGGCAGCATAGCAAAAACTTGCTCTGATGCATGGCAAGTCACTAGATCAAATTCAGATGACACCCACTTTCTGCAAAATAATTTCTTCTGTTGGGTTGATAAATTAATCCATTTCAAATGACTAGTCTCAGTTGTCAAAGAGCAGTCCATCTATTTGAGCTATTAGGTTGGGAAAAAAATGAAGCAGGAAGTAAAAGAAGGTCTCCTATGGAAATAACCAAGCACACATATGTTGTTTCGACATTTTCTTGGATTTTGGTACCTATTGCAGTATCATCTCCAAGTAACATTGGGCAGAATCCTGGACATTCATGTCTGTTGCACAAGAATTGAGCTTTTTTTGGTTATTCCAGAAGAAGATGTCCAGAACCTTCTTGTATAAGCCCTATTCACTGGAACCAGACAATTTCCACCTTCTATCACAGCAGGCCAGAGACAACGTGGAACAACCCAAGCAGTGTACAATGCTCTTCCCATGCTGCAAAAGGAAACTGATCCGATCCCTATAAACCGTGTGCATCGTGCAACCTCTCAAATCAAACCCAACCCACTGTGGACTCCCCAAGGTCCGCCATACCTTCTGTTTTTGCAGAATCATTCTTAGACTCTCCAAACCAAGGCGTGTTTGAGAAGCACCTTGAAATTCCACCGCCCTGCTCTTCTGCTTCATGGGTCACTGATGGCTCAGCTTGCCACGGAAAACAACTAATTTCAATTCATCATCCCTTGTAGAGAGCAATATGCAAAACAGGCCACTCCACCGACATCAAACCCTTCCCGTAAGTTTTTGCATCGCTTTACAGCAACGTGCCTCGTGGGGTAGCAGCTACCACAGTGATATGAAGCCCATCAAAAAGTGTGGTAGGTCTATGAAGTTTGTATTTTATTTAAGATCTTGCTTGCTGTCCCCAACCAGCATTTTTCCCTCCAGAATTAATTCAGGATTTTGTGCCAACAGATTTTTTTTTAATTTAAGAATTGCACTTCAGAACAGCAATGATGCGATGAACAAAGGAGGACCTGAGTGTGCCATCTTCCTGCGTACCTTGGAGTGTTCCTCTGTGTTGAGGATTTTGTCAAGTCCTGTATCATTGTGAGTTATATAGCTGGGGCTTACACAGTGATGGATAGTGTAGCAAAAACCTGCCCCGTTGCACAGCAAGCCACTAAATCAAATTCAAACCACATCCGATTTCTTCAAAATAATTTCTTCTGTTGCCTTGATAACGTAATCCATTCCAAATGACTATCCTTATTTGTCAAAGAGCTATCAATCCGACCTGGCTACTAGGTCCAAAAATAACCGGGGGAAGTAGAAGGTCCCTTTAGGAAATAACCAAGCAGACATGTGTTATTTTGATATTACAGTGGTGCCTTGCTTAACGAGGATAATCCGTTCGAGCGAAATCGCTGTAAATCCTTGTTAAGCAAAATTTAAAAATCCCATTGAAACACATTGAAAACCCATTTAATGCGTTCCAATGGGCTGGATAACTCACTGTCCAGCGAAGATCCTCCATAGGGGCGGCCATTTCCGGTGCCTGTAGTGCGAGGAATCCATCCAAAAACACAGCAGAGAGCCATTTTGTACAGCGGGCGGCCATTTTGAAGCTGCCGATCAGCTGTTTTAAAAACATTGTCTAGCGAAAAATTGGTTCCTGAAGCAGGGAACCGATCATCGGGAAGCGAATTTTGCCTTTTAAAACATTGTTTTGCGATCGCAAAACAGTCATCGTATAGCGGTTTCATCATTTAATGAGACAATCGTTAAGCGAGGCACCACTGTACCTTAGACTTCTGTGCATATTGCAGTATCACCCAGATAACGTTGGGCAGAATCCTGGCCATCCATGTCATTTGCACCTCTCTTGGCTGTGCATCTGACCTCAACCCTTTGTCGCAAACCTTGCCCCATATCTTACTCCCTGGACACCATGTACTAACCACGGGTGTCTACAAAGATAATGGTTTTGCACATAAAATGCTCCGGCTCAGGTTTCCCCATGATCACTGAACATCTGGAAGGTGCACAGAGCACTCACATGCCAAGTTTCCAGCTTATAACAAAAACCATCATCAAAACCATGAGTCTCAATATCAAAAAACAGCATTGTTTTTAAGACGGGGGGGGAGTGAAACAGAAACCATCACCCTGACCTTCCCACATTATCTCAGGAAAGCTGAGTATTTTTGAATCCTGGCATAAGTATAAAGTTCTGCCTGATAACAAGGACTTGTGCATTTAGTTGTACATTCAGTCACACATCCCCAGTGCAACCAGTTGCACAATATCTCTTAAGAACGTCTCTTAAATGACGAGACATCATCCACAAAGCAGATTTCCCCACCTTTTGATCTTCTACTCTTGACCACTGCAGAGCACTGAAAATTAGCAGCATTTCTATTTATCCACAGCTATCAGAACAAGAGACATCTTGTCATTTCCAAGATTGCGTCTGACTGCATCTAAATCATGCCTGCAAGTGAGATATAAACATTGGCTTAGACTTATCCATTTCTTTTGGTCTTTATGGGAACATTATAGATAAGTTTTTTTGTTGGGTTGGGTTGGTTTTTGTTGGGGTCTAAATCATTGTGGAAACCTGGGGTCACACTGATTTGAAGCTGTACAAATACCAAGAGTGAACCCAGCCCATTATCATATAAAATGCCTAGGAGATGTATTGAGGTCCTTGAAGACAGACATAAAATATTAGCATGGTGCAGAGATAGACAATGAGAGATTAGGAATTGGAGAGAGAGAGAAAGTAATAATGCCCCAATCATGGCCATGAAAGAGAGAGAATAAGGTTTCTAAAAAATTTTGTCTAAATGCCTTGGGCATCCAAGTTTTCAGAGCAGAACCAATTCAACTAGGTATCTGTCTCTAGATTTGGAACACCCATTTACTATTTCCCAATCCAGACTTTCATGAATCAGACACATAATTTGACACAAATGCCTTAATTATCTCTGGAGGCTACATGGGTTGCACCTGAAAGTTGAATGTCACAAGGGAGCCACATTCCAACTCAAGGTTTTAAAAGGGTGGCGGGTTAAATAGGCAAGATAATAAAAGTCAATGGTTGTTGTAGGTTTTTCGGGCTGTTGGGCCGTGTTTTGGCAGCCCGAAAAACCTACGACGACTATCGGATCCCAGCCGTGAAAGCCTTCGAGAATACATAATAAAAGCCCCTCACCTGCTGTCTTCCAGGAACACGCAGCCATGGTGGCCTCTCCTTCCAAAAAGCCAAACAGCATCTCAACCCAGTATTTGTTGTTAAGGCCATCAAGCAGCAGATCAACACTGGGGTGCCATCTTGAAAACTAGTTTACACAGAGGGAAAAGAGACATGCCTCTTGTCTCGCCCCCCTCCCAAATTAGGATTTTCATCCTTCAGAACAACAGGAACAAATACCTCCATATCTCTTTATTCAGCTATGCTTCCAGTTCTGTCTATTTGCCAAGAAATATGGTCTATGCAATTTTTAATGTAGACCAACCTGAATCACGTTCTCCCCTGGTCCTCTTTCTCCTTGGGTCATAAGCTCGAACTATTTCACTTCTGACTTGTTGGCTCTGTGTATCTCTAGATATTTGACACCACCTTACCAGTTTCCCTAGAGAAAGACCCTCGGGAATAAGGCTGGCATCTTTTCCTTCCCCCTTCTCTCTTGGGACATCCAAAATGTACCTCAGACAGGAAACATGTTCTATTTATGTACTACAGTTTGAGCAGGAAACTGGCAGAAGTCCCCAAACTGAATTCAGCTCGCTCAGAAGAGATGAAGGGACTCTAGAATGAAGAGTGACTCCTGGCACAGAGGTTAAAGTGCAATACTGCAGCTAAAACTCTGCTCATAGCCTGGGTTCAATCCTGGATAGGGATTAACTTAGCTTTGAGGTTGACTCAGACTTCCATCCTTCCAAGGTTGGTAAACTGAATATCCAGCTCGCTGGGGGGCAATGTGTAGCCTCCATAATTGAGTCGTAAAGCACCAAGAGAGATCTTTAAGTGCTATGGGGTGGTATATAAGCAATACATTTACTTGTTGTAAACTGCCCAGAGTGGCTTTGGCTGCCAGATGGGCAGTATATGAATAAAATAAATAAGTAAGTGCATTTTTATTTTGATTTTTGTTGTGGGCAGTACAAGATAGAAGATGACCAATTTCCCTCTGATTTGATGAACCTGAAATCAATGCTATCGACCTTGGAGTATGCAGGATGGATATTCCAAGAGACAATTCTTCCAGACCTTTTTAAAATGGAAAATTCACCACAATGTAGCTCCTTCTGTTTTTTCATATGGTGAATTGAAGATATTGTAGTCTGAAGCATTACAGGGCAGACATAATGGAAAGTACAGTTCTGGCTTCCAACGACTTCCCACAGCTATCTCAACTAACTTCAAGAACCAAATATTAAGAGAAGACATTTCTTTGGATGAGTCAGGAAGACACTTCCTATTCTTCAAAGGCTGACTTAAGCAAATTATAGCCTGTGGATTCTCAGAGCCACCACCATCAATAAGTCTTTCAAAAGACTAACACAGTGGCATTTGGGCACACTCTGGATACAGTCTCTCGAAGAGTGTCCTCCCTCCATCCACCGTTGCTTAGCAACAAGGAACTACAAGTACCACCCTCCGAAATACAAAAATCTCATTTGAGATTTGAGAGCTGCCTAAAGCACATATGCATATTTACTCTGTGAAATCCATGAGGTAAGCAAACAGTGTGCAGGTAAGGAGTGAATCATTCCAGGCTAAGTCCAACACAAGCAGATTCCATATGCCTGGTGTGTGTACATCTTGTCTTTCCTTCTCCAGCAGGGATGAGATTATAACCTACATGAAGACAAAGAAATTCATCTCCGGTCATAAATCCTATGCTGGGTGACGACTAAGGTCAACACATCTGACTGACTGGCCTACTGGTGGATCCCATAAGCATTGGTGGAATTGCCCATTAGACTATATGTATCAGTAATCAAGTAAATCTTCACTTATTTATTTCCTTCACACAGGTGAAAAGATTTCGAACATTTTCTTTTCAATTTGCTAAACCCCAAGAGTTTATCACATTCTGGCACATTTTGCGAAACATTTGTGGAAGTCATATTTGCAAGTCATCATAGAAGTCCCTTTTTTTAAAGAAGGGGGGTGTTTTTTGTACAGAAAAAAATATTTTTTCACCAAAAAAAAACACCCTTGCATTTTGTGAAAAATACAAGGTTTTAATGCAAATTCTAATATACTGTATATATATATTTACTCATATGTCAACTCCCTTTTTTCATGCAGGAGCAGAAAATTGGTGGGCATTCATTACACCTTGAACCACAAGGAAAAGAGAAAATAAAAGCATTTCATGTGGTTTTATTTCCCCTCCATCTTTCATCCATCCCAACTTCTAACAAGGCTGCTAAGGCAACCTAGGGTGCTCTAGTGAGTTTTTGCTGCTGTGCTTCTCATAGTGGGAGGTGGCTGGTCCACAGTGGCATTCTGTTGTACAAAAACATTGTGGGCTCCAGAAAATATTGAGAGATTGAACAGTCATTGCAAGTCATGCCTCATGGACTACGTCCAAATCTACACAGAAGATTTCAATGCCAGGGAAGATGCTGGTCTCACACAACCAATTCTGTGTCCCTTCAACAGCTCAAATCTATCAGCAGGAGTGAGTTTATCTCATTTTTACTTTCACCAAGCTGAGGTGAAATGGTGTTGTTGTTATTGTTGTTGTTGTTGTTGTTGTTGTTGTTTAGGGTTCGCTCATTGTGATGGAACTCACCCTGAGTGTATATTCCCGTACAAGAACTCCTTTGGAGACAAGAGGGAATTCTGAGATTCAGTCTGCTACCTATGTCTGTCTGTACACACAATTAGTAACATATTTAATGGGTATTCTGTCGTGGTAAGAAAAGAACTACGCACCATCCACCATTTTGTTTCCAGACAACATTGCCTTTTATATCCAAAAGCTTTACATTTATTGTCCATGGAGCAAAGCAGATCTGACAGATTTAACAAAAATGAGCGCACACACAAATCTTTAAAATGTGTAAAAATTCTCTAAGACTGGCAAGCAACCACCTCACAATCCTGCAACAAGGATTGGGAGGAAATGTTGGCATTAAGGAGGACGCCAACAAACTGGAGCAAGTTCAAAGGAGGGCAACAAGGGTGATCAGGGGACTGGAAACCAAGCCCTAGGAGGAAAGACTGAAAAATCTGGGCATGTTTAGCCTTGAGGAAAAAGAAGACTGAGGGGAGGCAGGATAGCACTTGAAAGGCAATCCTACAGAGGAGGAGCAGGAACAGTTCTCTGTCATCCCAGAATGCAGGACACCTAACAATGGG
Organism: Pogona vitticeps; assembly: GCF_051106095.1. Lineage (NCBI taxonomy): Eukaryota > Metazoa > Chordata > Lepidosauria > Squamata > Agamidae > Pogona > Pogona vitticeps. The sequence goes on from NC_135788.1 coordinate 117,825,121, forward strand.
GCTCAAGCTACAGGAAGCCAGATTTAGGCCGAATATCAGGAAGAACGTCCTAACTGTTAGGTCAGTACGACAATGGAACCAATTACTGTGGGAGCTGGTGAGTGCTCCAATGCTGGAAGCATTCAAGAGAAAATTGGACAACCCTCTGTCAGATCTGCTTTGATTTGGATTCCTGCATTGAGCAGGTAGTTGGACTCAATGGCCTTATAGGCCCCTTCTAACTCAACTATTCTATCAATTTATGATTCTAGCTATTTACTTGTTTTTCCAGGTGAGGACTAACAATCCCTTCCACACTGAAGCCAAATACAATCTGTCCCCTGTCCAGCTCCCTGATTTGGCTGCTTTCAGGACTGCCTCTTGGCCTCGGCCTGCTGGACAAGGGTCTCTTCAAATTGGGAGAGGCCATGATGCACCGCCTGCCTCCAGGCTGAGCACTCAGAGGTCAAGGTTTCCCATCTGTTGAGGTCCATTCCTAAGGCCTTCGGATCCCGCTGGCTGATATCCTTGTATTGCAGCTGTAGTCTCCCTCTGGGGCAATTTCCCTGCACTATTCTGCATACAGGAGATCTTTTGGAAACCGACCATAGCTCAACATACATAAATATTAAACAGAATACCAACCTTGTTGTAGTGGGGGGTTTTTCAAGGTGTATGGTGTTTCAAAATCAGCTTACCCTATAACATGAGGAGGGAGATAATGGCTAAGGAACTCAAGTTCAATACCCCAATGGGAATATGGTGGCCTTCCCAACACTGATCCTGAAATCCTGGATCCTGACCTACATGAAATTCAGATCCCCCAACACTTTTCAGATTTCTCAAAAAATTTGGTACTTTCCCTTCCAAAAATCTGAAACATTAAGGAAACATTTTCAAAACTGAAGAATTGTTATTGCAAAAGCATTTGGGAATATATAATACAGTTTGGATCACACTGATCAAAGGAATTCAAGGCATATCCTAGACATGGTATGGTGATGTTTCCAACACCTACAGCAAAATTTATGACTGATTTTCAAAAGTATAACATGAATCCCAGTTCACAATGGAGGAACAGATATTACATGTTAATTCATGTGAAATAGGCTCTTATTTTCTGAGGAGAAGAAATGGTTTTCTTTCATTCTGCCAAAAAAGAGAGGTAAAGTATTTTTTTTTTAAATGCCACAGGAGTGCTGGAGATTATAGATAAAGATTGTGGCCATGATGTTCTGAACTGTATTTCAGTGGGTGTCAAGATTAAGATGGTTTATTGAGTTGCAGATTTTTGTTTATCGCAGTGACAGGAAATCTAATGTTCAGTCATGCCACAGCATGCAGTGGGTCCTTCCAACCATTATGGAAACAACTGTTCAGTAAGCGCTTATTGATCGAGAAGACTTTACTTATAATGAGGATAGTCTGAACGATCACATGTAATGCTCCATGATAGTGATGGCTCTGCCATTTTCTGACTCAAATCTGTTGCTTGGAAAGAGGGGGTGTTGTACTATAATTCCCAGAATTCTAAAAAATGAACTCTTCCAGACCTTGATTAAATCAAAGATCATAACTGTTTTTCTTCCTTATTTTTCATTCTTTCTTTTCTTGTTTAGTCTGCCTATTTTTTCCCCTTCTATTTCATCCACCCTTCCAAGATTTTCTGATCTATAGATGATTTCCACTGTCTCTTGAAGAAGGCAGCTCTCCTCCTTTCACCCAATTTTGCAATAACTGTTATAGAGCACCCTACACCAGTTTTGGTTAAATCCCTATATTATGAAAACATGGGCTGAAACCCTTTTGCTTTGCACAGTAACTCACACTAGAGTAGGTCCATTAGATCATTAAGGATTTGGTGAGTCATCTTCTCTGTAAATTCAATGGATTCAAATCAATCTACTCTCATTGTGACTTACAATACTAAAGTAAGTCACAAGAAGGCTGATCGCTGAAGAATTGATACTTTTGAATTGTGCTGGAGGAGGCTCTTGAGAGTCCCCTGGACTGCAAGGAGAACAAACCTATCCATTCTAAAGGAAATTAACCCTGAATGCTCACTGGAAGGACAGATCCTGAAGCTGAGGCTCCAATCCTTTGGCCATCTCATGAGAAAAGAAGACTCCCTGGAAAAGACCCTGATGTTGAGAAAGTGTGAGGGCAAGAGGAGAAGGGGATGACAGAGGACGAGATGGTTAGACAGTGTCATTGAAGCAGCCAATATGAATTTGACCCAACTCCGGGAGGCAGTGGAAGACAGGAGGGCCTGGCATGCTCTGGTCCATGGGGTCACAAAGAGTCGGACACAACTAAACAACTAAGCAACAACAACCAGATGCCTGCTGAAAAAATAACCCTACTCTAGTGTGGCTTAGCATGTTAAACAAGAGGATTTCAGCCAATGATTGAAATCCTGTTGACTCACTAAATCCCTGCTGATTCAATGAGCCTACTTTAGTCACAACTACACAAAGCAACAGGATTTCAGCTACTGCATACTATTGGCCAACTTTCAACCATTGAACCTACTAGCAAACAGCAATTGTGAGCCAGATAAATCAATTTAAGCCATCAATCCCTGACCATTGTTCCCATCTCACAGATATGTAATTTGAGCAGAGAATTAAAATTATGTATCTGTGAGAAAGATATTTTAGAGACCACTGCAAAAACTGACATAATGTTTTGTACATCAAGGAAGTCAACAACAGAGAGCCTAGGGGTGGGGAGATCTTGGAATTTATCCCTGTGTTGTTGTAATGTGACTTTGAAGCTACTCTGCCATAGAACCCATATTTGTGACTACCTAGGCGATGTGGAAAAGGAGCAGTGACAACGGAATGCTTACTAGAGACTCAGATAGATGTGGTCAGGGTCAAAAGATTCAGCTGTAGCTTCTGGGGGCACATTTTTATGCTTAACCGTAAGGGTAAAGAACTACTGTGTGGCTGGAATGCTTTCTATAACTGGGGACAAGGCACCATGGTTATCGTCAGCTCAGGTAAGTACCTCACTTTTCCATCAAGTTCGTACTTCATGAATTCTGCATATGTTAAGGGGGGTTTTATGACACGCCTTTCCATGAGTATTTGAACAGCCTGCTCTGGACAATTCATTGTTGTGTTACTGGGGTGCTTTTGATTACTGGGGACAAGGCGTCATGGTTTCCGTCAGTCCAGGTAAGGAGATTATTTCAGCTGTGATCATAACTGGTCTAGATTTATGAAATGCCTTATAACAATGGGGACTTCTTGTGAATACTTTGTGTGGATTTTAGCTAAAGGGACTTCACTTGCCAATGTCACCGCCAGTTCTTTTCAAAGAGTGAAATTTCAAGTTCGTACGTAGCGATTGATATATCTTTTTTTTTCTCTTGCAAAATCAGACTTTTTCCCCCCTGAGTTACTAGTTAATGTGGGTGAACAACTTAAAATCTTTATCCCCACTGAAATAAATAAAGATACGCAGAGTAAAAGAGATCTAAGGTTTGATTTAAAAAATATGTTATATCAGGGTTTCTTTGTATACTAAAGTAAGAAGCGCTCAAGGAGTTTTTCTCCAGCTAGATCTCATTGATACAGCTCTTACAATGTGAACCTGAAGTATTTGGGAATGGCTAGATTGTCGTCAATTATCACAAAGAAGAAAATGTAATGGAGACACGGATATCTCTCAGGCTTTGATATATGACATATGAAGAGGTCATAGATCTGTTTTCTTCTTCTAAACTTGTCTGTGGGACCAATGTTAAGATCCAGGATGAAAATCATCTTTAAAATAGTTCATAAGAGACTGAGCTTGTAGCGTAGTTTGTAAGTTAAGAGATAACTCTTTATTAAGAAAGAGATTTTGTACAGAGAAAACATGGAGCCCTATCAATGTGCTACGCATTTTACGATTGGGGCCAAGGGACAATGGTGACCGTAACGGCAGGTAAAACTTTTTAAATTCTAATCTGTTTAATATTGGAACATGCTTGCTATTTTTGGATTTCCACACCCTGTGAAATGTAACTTTGAGATCGTGGTTGGTAAGGGCTATCTTCTCCACTGAGACCTCCCCAAGACTTACATCTTAAAACATATTCAGTTGTCGCTTAAAACTGATGTCTACTCCACTATTGAACCATTTGGTTTGGCAACCGATTACTTGGAGATTTTTCTCAAATACTTTTCTCGTCGGTAAAAGTAAAATAGGCAAGCCTCTGACCCTTCTTAAGTGACAGTTAGACCAGCAGCCTTAACATGTGTGCATTTTTAAAACCACACATACAATCAAAAGAAAAAAAATCAGAATAGGTTTTGATGCCAGAGTCCTAGTCAAAAATACCTCTGTGTTACTGGGGCTTTGATCACTGGGGATCGGGAACGTCTCTGCTCGTCACCTCAGGTAAGCATTTTTATTTCACAAATGTTGTGTTTTTCCTCATATCCAACTAGCAAATGAGAATTTTTCAGTCTCTTCTCCTAAATTCTGAAAAAGTTGGTCTCTTTCCCCGTTACTGACTAACGTTTAGAAGGATTCAGACCCAGTTGCCGGAATTTCTTCCTTTGAAGAAATCCCTAGTGAACTTCTTTTTAACAAGGGAACCAAACTAGAATTACTCTAGAATATCTGTTTTATGTCATTAGAACAATCTTAGAGGAACTGGATGGTGGATTCCTGCTTAATGTTGGTAAAATGAGAAACTCCGCTGGTCCTTTATGTGGCTCAGGCTGATAATAACCGACAGAGTGGATAATGGTAGGAAATTTGCTAACAGGCGTTATTTAAACCGTGGAAGCTTAAACCACAAATCGGAATGCCCTTACTTTTCCGTAAGTTCTCCCAGAAGTCTTTGGACTTGTCCATTCCCTCTTAAAAAGTACTCCAATTCGTTATTCGAAAAGGATAGGTCCACTTTTTGTACATCACCTAAAAGTGACTCAACTAGTGTGACTATTGGAGATTCGACTACTGGGGGATAGGAACCCTGGTCACAGTGACTTCAGGTAAGACATATATCCCTAATTACTTCTGTCTGTTGAAAGGTTGTTTCAAAAGGATTCCCCAAAGATTAGGTTTGGTCCATTCTTCTGCTGATGCTTCCAGGTGTCTTTAAACTTTGAGGTGAAATTTGGTTCGTTCCTATGAAATGTAAAGTCAGCCATACAGTATCAAAGATACTACTCTACTTACTGTGATTTCTGAGACTGAGGAATTTTTGTCTTGGTTAGAATGGGTCAACTGAGGGAGGTGGACACATCCATCTGTCTTGTTGAGGGACAGGTGGTCCTTTAGCAATTAGATGGGATTTTTCCAACTACTAATTCTATAAGGATTTTGCACACCTCTTAATAGAGAATTGAGGGGTGTGCTACTATGCTTACTTCGATCTCTGGGGGCAAGGGATCTTCGTGACAGTCACCTCAGGTAAAAAAATAACCTACTTATTCTACTCAGTGAAAAGTTGGCTTGAAATGTCATTCTTTAGCAACTCAATTTGTCTGAAAACCATAACTACTAACAAAGGTGTTTCACGCTGCCTTGGTTTTGGTTCAGAACAAATTATACTAGATATAAACATCGGTGTAGGTTCATTTTCACTAAAAATGTTAGATAGATTCCACCAAAAAAAGCAAGAAGATCTATTTTATATCACCTCTAGCCAACTAAAGTTTAAATTGTTTTAATCTGTTGGAGAGTATAACCAATAAGACCACGTCAGTAGTCTTAACAACAGAACAGTGCTTTTCAGTTTTTGTGCCCATGGTATTGATAGATTAATCAATGTGACGACTTCTATTATTGGGGACAAGGAACCTCGGTGATCGTCACACCAGGTAAAGATTTTCCCTTCTATATTTCCATTCGTTCAAACATCTAATCCAAATCTTTTCCAGTTAAATCTTTGCTGATGCTTGTTGATGTCCTAAATATACATGGAGGATAGGTTTTTCCTGTCTCCTTGTTGGGCAGAATCTCCTTCTGTTACGAACCCAGGAGATTTTGGTGTCTAACTTCTTGAACTTTGAGGCCAAGGTGGATATAATTTACCTGATGTAGGGGGTGTGATATTTATTAATAATAATTAAAAGTTGGGTGCATCAATACAATCTGAAATGTAACATAGAATGGAAAAATCAAGATGTGACCTCTGGATCCTTGAGGTCTAAGATCACGACGTTTTTAGTCATCTGAGGTAGAAATTCACACCACTGTGACTACTATGCTTTCGATTCTTGGGGACAAGGAACTATGGTTACAGTGACCAGCGGTAAGTTAAATTCCCTTCTTCTATCTAGTGTGCTTTTTTAGAATTTTGCATGATTTTTTTAAAAATCGAAATGATTGTCAGACGGGCACATCGTCACCCATAGTGGCCGTTTCAGCTGCCTTTTTCAGCCTATTAATTCTAAAGTAAATATTGATCCATTAGAAAGCAACTTCAGTTTACTTAATAGAACATTTGTCTGGTACAGGACTCAGCAATGGTTTATGATCAAACAGGCACTTAGAGAAATTAATTCCTAAATAGACAATTCCCCCCCCCCATTAAACCAGCTAATTCTAAACAAGGAACCACCATATTCTGTCAGAACAAAAATCGAAAGCGTTTTCTGGCATTTAAAAAGTTAGCGTTTACCACAGCCTAAACCACGAAATCTACAAAGTCTTCACCACAGTAAATTGTTTAGTTTTTCAGGCGTCAGGAGATGTTTTGTTGTTTTTATTAATTGTCGGGAGGGTCTTGAACAAGGAAGATTTGGTTTTATTCTGTGAGTCTGGGTAATTGGGTTGTTGTTTTTTAAGTGCCTCTTAAGTTACATTTCTGGGAGAGCCCTAAAACCATCTTCTGAGGGATAATCATAGTTCCTTTGGATGGAAGGATTTCGTGTTAGGTTTTTGTACATACCGTAGAAAGGGTTGAGGCAATGTGACTACTTTGACTACTGGGGAGAAGGAACCTCGGTCGTCGTCAGTGCAGGTACGATTTCATTTCCTTTTAAACCCACTGTTTGTTTAAACTGTAATGTTTCTAATTTGCTAAGTGAGGTCTTTGAAAAGTCTGTCATCTCTTTTGGTGGACCTTGCCCGTTCTATTGGAGAAACCTAGGACTTGAGGGAAGGTGGCACAATATTGCTCCAAAGTAACTCCAATTTAGTTTAATGGGATTTTTCCAGAGTAATAAGACTGTCTTTTTTTAGTGGAGATGGGTGAGCCTTTAATCCGACCCAGAGAAAGAGAGGCAAGTTTTATCTTCTTATAAAATTAGGTATTTTTGAGATTATGATCTGAAGTTGGTTAAGACTTTCTTAATAACCCTACTTCTGAAAAAGGGGAAAAATGCAACCAACTGACTCTGTATGTGTTTACTTGAAATATGAGCCACTGAGTTCCATAGGGTTTGCTTCCATGTAAATGCACATTGATGCATAGACTTTAAAAATCAACTCAGTTTAAATGAAGAACTAAGCAATTTGGGACAGAAGATTCTTGTAGCGTTGTCCCATAAACATATCCCAGAGTGATAACTGGTTCGACGTCTGGGGACTGGGAACCCTGGTCACCGTTACATCAGGTAATAATTATTTTCCTTCAAATATACCCATTTAAGATGATTTTGATTGTGATTATTGCTAGTCTAAGACAACTTTTGGAAATAGCAAATCTGTTTCAGAGAAAACTCAACACTTGATCCACCACAGAACTCAGAGATCAAAATAATCTGGCTGCCCACTTTGCTTTATTGCTACCCTCTAATTGTATTTTTTTTCCATTCTATGAAACTGTTGAACTATGATTTCTCAATATCTTAAAGTGGCCAGAAATGTTAGAATTGAGAAAATGGAACTTGCTTTGTGCTCTACAAAATGGTTCAAGGAAATAGAATTATTTAGGGACTTTATTCTTTCTTTCTAAGAGATGTGAGGGGGGAATGAATTTAAAGGGACTTCAGGTAATCAGGGACAGTAGAAGAGAAGAGAATAATTCAAGTTTACATTATTTATCCCATCCCAAATGGCTGTTTAGAGTATTAAGTACAGCATTTTCTGACATTTGGGTTGACGCATAACTATGGCTTTGATTACTGGGGAAAGGGAACCCTGGTCACCGTTTCTTGAGGTAAATCTCTATTTTTTTTTTCAGTTCTGAATTAATTTCATTTCTCTCTGCAATAGAGTTTTTCTTTGGTGGTGAAGACACTGAGTCTCACTTAAAAAACTCATTCTTTCTCTGTCTTAGTTCTGTTCTAAAGCATTTTGACAGTTGGTGTGAACTGCAAAGATCAGGGTTGTTATGTATCCTGAGGAAAACAGGGCATTTTGCCTTTTTCCTCTTTCTTGGTGAATCAAAAGTTTAAATGTAGAATTTGAACCTTTTTGATAACTAACCAATAGTTTACAAAAACACGAACCTGTCTGTCTATCATCTGTTTCTCTTTCTCAGTCATCTCTTTCTCCCTCACTTATATTTTTTTCTTCCTTCAATTATTTTTATCCAACTTGATATTTATCTTTCCATATTAGAGGTATGTGTCTAATTATTCATCTACCAGAAAATTGGCTATGTAGTGCCAAGAACAAAGGGTTGGATTTAGTCAGATTTAACGTCATTGAAATCAATGGGATTTGTTTGTGCTGATTTCAGTGGGTCTGTGTGAAATATGACCGTATACGGATCCAACTAATTGTCTTAAAATGTCACAAAGTATTTTGGAATAACCTTTCATGAGGCAGACCCTACTGCAAAGTACTTCATATCTGTTAGGTAAAACAGTTTTTTTTTCCCTAAAATTCATGTCACAGTAAATTTAAATTATCTTTAATCTCTCTATATATTTTTAATTTGACAGTTTATCTGACTCATTTTATTGGTTTATGAGATCCTGCATTTTTTCAGGTTTTTTACTTTAGGGAGGAAACTTATTAAATTAAGACTCTGAAGATTTTGTAGCTTAGATTAAACCTTTAGGGAACAACATTTTCTTCCTGAATCGCCTCAAATAAAGTTGAGTTAATTATTCTTAATTAAAATGCTATCAAAAATGATTATAAAAGATCTATGAAAGGTGGTGGTGGGGATGTTGTTCATTTTACTAAAAATAGAAAGACCGATCAGAAAATAGGAGCTTTTCAGGGGAATTCAGACAACAGGTGGCTACAGATTCGTTTCTTGGTTTCGGTTTATTTTAAGCTCATGTGTTCCATCTGACCGTTTTTCTTGTATCTTGAGTGGTTTCACATGTCAAAAAATAGCCTTAGGGTTTCAAAAACAACAAGTAACACCTGCCTTTGTCAGATTTCTGTTTTTCATCCTGCACCAAAAAAAAAAACAAACCTGGATTAATCAAGTTTTGGTTTGAAGAAAGAAATATTATTTCTGTCCTCCGGACAATTGATTCTGCAGTCTTAGAGGTTTGTGTAGATTTTGACATCAAGAAATCATACATTTAAATGGTAAGAAAAAGATTATCTGATTTATTTCTCTATCAATTCTTTTAATGTGCCTGTCGATGCTGTATAACTATTTAGACTTTAGAAATGATTCTTTTTATGCTTCTTGAACATGTGGCATGAAGTTATACAGCCGCTTTTTAGCCATGTATATTATTATTTGCTATTTTTGTGAATTAAGATGACAATGAATTGGTGGCAGCAAACTTTAATATGCTACTGGTTTTTTCCTTTTTTTTTTTTTTTTTCTTTTTTCCTGAATAATCCGGGCATCCATTTTTATTGTTTTCTTAACTGAGCGGGCAAATATCATAAATTATTTTACATTTTAACTACCTTTTCTAATCTTTTTTATACCATACAATTAGGTTTTTAATAGATTTTTATCTTTGAGCAGTACTTTCTTCCAATTGAAACTTCTGTCTGGCTTCGTAATTTATCGGATTGATTGGTTGGTTGGCTGGTTGGTACAGATAGACAGTAGGCTGTTATTTTGATTCAAAAGAGGAATTCTTCTGAATTTCTCTGAATTCTTATTCGGCAGGGCAAGGAATTTTATGATGTCAAACTATTTTGTTTCATTGTTGCATATTCATTAATTAATTTTGGACCATCGTTGCTTATTAGTTTAATTTAAATATATTTTATCCATTCTTAATTCCTATTAGTTATAAATGTGATTAATAGTACGAGTATGGAGTCCTTTAGGAGAGGCAGAGAGATAGACAGATGGACAAACGGACAGATAGGATCATGGAACTGAAGTATCAGTGATTGCCAGTCACCACTTCCAACCAACTGGAACGCCCCGAGCATTCCAGAAATTCATGCCACATGATGGCATGGAACCTCTTCACCAAATCTAGGGTGCCCAACTGGTGAGCTAGACTCATCTGCCATCTCAGCTTGACAAGGTGTTCACCACCTTGTTTGAGATCCTAAGCATCCTTAATGCTCAGGTCAGATCAGTAATGGCATGGAGGCTCCTGTGTTGCCATAGCTTATCTGAAGCCTAGTGTAGAGCTGAAATGTGCACAGAACTTTCAGATCTGCCCTAGCTAAGGCTGAGAAGTGGATCAGGTCCCTCCAAAGCCAAGCTTGCCATTCGGGAAAAAGTTGGGGGTCTCAGTGCCGTGCTATAGCTTTAAGAAGAAAGGGGAAAGAATCCAGTTTTCCCCAGCTGGTTAGAAGCCCACGGCTCAGCTCTGGATCCTGCACACCATTTGGATCTGTTACAGCTACAGCTGAGGTCCGTGAGCCGCTGTAACCTCGCCGTAGCCAGCACTCGGATAGGGACAAATTTTAGGCTCACTGCCAATGGAGAACCATGCAGCCAAGCTCTGTGAAAAGCGGGGACGCATGCCAACCTTTCAGATCTATCACGGCGATAGCTGTGGGTTGAAGAGAAGCCTGCGCTTCTCCAAAGCCACGCTTTCTGCTAGAGAGAGCTGGCAGGAACAACAAAGCAGGCATCTCCCTGGCTTGTCCGAAGCTTGCTGCTCAGACATGGGACCTGAAAACTATTCAGATCTGAAAGAGCCAGAGCCGAGCTCGATCAGCAAGGAAGCTTTTTCTGTAGCCAATGCTTGGCTATGAAAGAGCTAGGGAGCTCCCAGCCAAGCTGTGACTTAAGGAACCAGGGTATATGCAACCGGCATTCCCTTAGCTTATAGAAAACTAAGCATAAAGCAAATTGCTGGGATGCTACAGCTAGGGGAATCCCAGAGGGTTTGCTGCTGAGCAGATATAGCCAGGGCAAGGAGAGCAACCAGAGGCTCTCTAAAACCCAGGAACCAGCAAGGGAGAAGCTACGGAAGGCTTATTCCCAAACTATAGCTCTGGGAAAAGTAGGAGAAGCTCTCGGCAGCCTTCTAGCTGGTCACAACCCCATTGCATAGCCTTCAGAATGAAGGCAGCTACAGGCGAGGTATGTGAGCAGTCCTAACTTCTCCAGAGCTGCTGGCGAGCTAGGGAGAAGCCAGGGGGGCTCACAGCTCAGCTATAGCTCCAGGGGTGAGGGGAGAAGCTCCTTGCAACCTGTGGCTTGTCTACAACTGAGTGCCAGCCATCCTGAGCTGTGCTCATATTAGATATCTAGACGAGCTACAGAGCGTAGCCGGGGAGTCTCTAAAATCCAGTGTTTAGCTAGGGAGAAGCTAGGGAGGGTTTCTTTTCAAGCTGAAGGTCTGGGAACAGCCGGAGAAGGTCCTGGTAGCCTTCTGGCTGGTCACAAGCCCATCGCTTAGCCTTCAGATTGAAGGCAGCTACAGGCGAGGTATGTGAGCAGTCCCAGCTTCTCCAGAGCTGCTGGTGAGCTATGGAAAAGCTGGGGGAAGGGCTCATAGCTCAGCTGTAGCTCCAGGGACGAGGGAAGAAGCTCCTGGCAACCTGTAGCTTGTCTACACCTCAGCACTAGCCTTGCTGAGCTGTGCTCATATTAGATCTCTAGATGAGCTACAGAGCCTAGCCGGGAAGTCTCTAAAACCCAGTGTTCACCTAAGGAGAAGCTGGGAGGTTCTTTAGCATTCGGAACAGCGGGAGAAGCTCCTGGCAGCCTTCTAGCTGGTCACAACTCCATTGCTTAACCTTCAGATTGAAGGCAGCTAAAGGCGAGGTACATGAGCAGTTCTAGCTTCTCCAGAGCTGCGGGTGAGCTAGGGAGAAGCTGGGGAGCTCCCAGCTCAGCTGTAGCTTCAGGGACGTAGGGAGAAGCTGCCGGAAACCTGTAGCGCAGTGCTAGCCCTGTGCTAGCCCTGCTGAGCTATACTCACATTAGGTATCTAGACGAGCTACAGAGCCTAGCCGGGGAGTCTCTAAAATCCAGTGTTTAGCTAGGGAGAAGCTAGGGAGGGTTTCTTTCTGAGCTGTAGCTCTGGGAAAAGCGGGAGAAGCTCCTGGCAGCCTTCTAGCTGGTCACAACCCCGTTGCTTAGCCTTGAGATTAAAGGTAGCTAGAGGTGAAGTATGTGAGCAGTACTAGCTTCTCCCTAGCTGCGGGTGAGCTAGGGAGAAGCCAGGAGGGGCTCACAGCTCAGCTGTAGCTTCAGGGACAAGGGGAGAAGCTCCTTGCAATCTGTAGCTTGTCTACAGCTCAGAGCTAGCCATTCTAAGTTGTGCTCATTTTAGATCTCTAAACAAGGGACGGAGCAGAGCTTGAGAGTCAGTAAAACCCAGTAAGGGAGAAGTTGAAGAGCTTCTTTCCAAGCTGTAGCTCTGGGAACAACGGGAGAAGCTCTTGGTAGCCATCTAGCTGGTCACAAGCCCATTGCTTAGCCTTCAGAATGAAGGCATCTATGGCTGAGGTATGTGAGCAGTCGTAGCTTCTCCAGAGCTGCAGGAGAGCTGGGGAGAAGCTGGGGAGTTCACAGCTCAGCTATAGCTCCAGGGGTGAGGGGAGAAGCTCCCGGGCACCTCTAGCTTGTCTACAGCTCAGGGCTAGCCTTGCTGAACTGTGCTCATATTAGATCTCTAGACAAGCTACAGAGCCTAGATGGGGAGTCTCTAAAACCCAGTGTTCACCTAAGGAGAAGCTGGGGGGTTCTTTTCAAGCTGTAGCTCTGGGAACAGCGGGAGAAGCTGCCGGCAGCCTTCTAGCTGGTCACCACCGCATTGATTAGCCTTCAGATTGAAGGTAGCTAGAGGCAAGGTACATGAGCAGTCCTAGCTTTTCCAGAGCTGTGGGAGAGCTTGGGGAGAAGCTGGGGAGCTCACAGCTCAGCTGTAGCTTCAGGGACGAGGGGAGAAGCTACTGCAACCTGTAGCTTGTCTACACCTCAGGGCTAGCGCTGAGCTGTGCTTGTTTTAGGTCTCTAGACAAGGGACAGAGCACAGCTCGAGAGTCGGTAAAACCTAGTTAGGGAGAGATTGAAGTGCTTCTTTCCAAGCTGTGGCTCTGGGAACAGCGGGAGAAGCTCCTGCTAGCCTTCTAGCTGGTCAGAAGCCCATCGCTTAGCCTTCAGATTGAAGGCAGCTACAGGCGAGGTATGTGAAAGATCCGAGCTTCTCCAGAGCTGCTGGTCAGCTAGGGAGAAACCGGAGGGCGCACAGCTCAGCTGTAGCTTCAGCGACGAGGGGAGAAGCCCCAGGCAACGTGGAAGCTCCCGGTAGCTTGTCTACACCTCAACGCTAGCCATGCTCAGCTGTGCTCATTTTACATCTCTAGACAAGGGGCAGAGCACTGCTGGAGAGTCGGTACAACCCAATGTTCTCTTAGGGAGAAGCTGAAGGGCTTCTTTCCAAGCTGTGGCTCTGGGGACAGCAGTAGCAGCTCCCGGCAGCCTTCTAGCTGGTCACAACCCACAGCTCCTGCCATTGCCCAAGTCTATCATTTAGATGATTGGCAAAGTATTCAGATCTGCAGCAGCTAAACCTGATGTTGCTATGCACCCCAAACTCCCTTGATAGCCGGTGTCTAGCTAGAGGAATGGGAGGAGACTCCCTGCTGAACCATAGCTTCTGAAGAGCAGAGTAAGCCTGCCAGCATCCCCCTAGTTTATCCAAAATATAACACTAAGCATGGAGCCACCATTTTAATTTCTTAGCAGCTTTCACTAGGGTTGGGAGAGCAATAGGAGTCTCTTTAAATGCAGTGCTCATCAGGGAAGACCTGGGAAGCTCCTTGTGGAGCTATTAGTTCTAAAAAGGATGGGGAAGTTGCAGTAGCTCTCCTAGCTTGTTTGAAACAGAGAAACAGAATGGATGTAGTCTTTGTAGAGTCACTGGAGATGCTTAGCTAGGAAAGCGTTTTCCTCCCCATGGCTTCTGGAATCATGAGGGAGTCCAGCATGCTCTCATATTTTCCAGAAATGCAGTGCTTGCCGGGACCTGAGGTTCTCTAATCAATAGCTGTTGTGGCTCTTAGAAGAGCCTCCAGGATCTTACGAAATCCTAATGCTCTATTCAGGAAAAGCTTTGTGTGGATCCAACTGAGCTGTGGCTTCGTGAAGTGTGGGAGGCGCTCCTCAGTTGTCCAGAATTCATCTTGGATTGTTCTCCGGGCAAGGCTCTCAAATCAGCCTGAGACATCCCATAACCCGAGTAGGTGGAAAGAGAACAGCTGGAGTAACCTACCACTGGATCATTCCCTCTTCTACTGTGCCTCCGAGAATTGTGGAGAAAACATGTGGCAACTCCTAGCTTCTCTGAATCTCATGGCTGTGCTTAGGAGGGGAGGTGTCCTTGAGTCCCTTCCCATTACATCTTGGGTGCAGAAACAAAGGAGCTTCTCTTGACCCCAGGATCTAGCTAAAGAAAAGCTGGAGAAGACGGAGGGGGCTTAGAAATAACGGCGGGGTCTTTGAGCCAACTGATAACCCAAAAGATTGTGTAAGTCTTTCTAGGGCAGTAAAATTTGGACAGAGGGAACAATAGGAATGTTGAATGCTCAGCTAGGAAACAGCCTGCAGGATCCCTGCTTGGTGTGGTCTATGAGAATGAAAAGTGAGAAGCCAACAGTGAGCTGAGATAAACCCAGGCCATTTAGATCTCTAGTAGCTAGAGCTAGGTTGGAGTGGCTTCTGGAGTCTTGTTGAAAGCTTCTACTCAGCCAGGGAAAAGATGCAGGGCTTGCTATTCATCAAAACCTCACTGATTCGATGGGCTTACTCTATGGGATTTACTATGCTAAGCCACAGGATGTTGGCCATTGAACGGTAAGATGCTGTTTTGCCACAAATCTAGTTTTCTTGCAGTCTGTTCCACGTTGCTGCTGTGGATTAGATTTCCTTCTCATCTTAGAGTCTTCTCACATTTAGTGCCAGTTTCGGATAAGTTCTGAAACAGAACCAGTGTTAGAGTAAGTTTACCAATATAGAAACATTTAATTCCTGTAAGTGTCAGACTCGTTAATTGGCAACAATGTCCAGGCAACTAGTGGTTATTTTAAAGATTTCAGAGGGTTTTTCACCTTTCGCTCAACTGTAGCAAAATAATAGCTATGGGGTTTCTGTGCCCTACCAAGAGTAACTTGATAAAGAGCAATCCCCTTTCAAAATTCTCTGATGTGTGTGTGTGTTTTTTTCCTTCATGGCTTTTTCCAACATGGTTTGTGTTTGCTCAAGAATTTGCGTTCTTTCACAGGCTTTGTCAATTCTGCCGCATAATATAGAGGTGCTTCAGAGGAACAAAAGGAAATTTACGTTTTTGAGACAGTCTAACTGTGTATGTGTACTTACAAGCATGCTTATATAGCGTCGTCAGTGTATCATGAACATCTTTGCTTCATATTAAAAATGTCACCCATTGAGACAAACTACCGGCTTTCTAAAAGCATGATAATAGAGCAAATGCAACAGAACACACTACATGCAAAAGTCACAAACCTCCATTTGGTTTCTGTTTTTCAGACTACTCTCTCCATTGCTAACCCATTTTCTTTCCATCAAGATGCATCAAAATTTGTTTCCTTTAATAGACGGTATAAAAATCACTCCCAGCCTCCATATTAATTCTGGCTCAACTGACCAAATGATGTATTTTGCTTCTTCCTTTGTGAAAGACATGACACATAAGGGGGGGAAATTTTGGGGTGGAGCCTCACACTCCATAAGTCACCCATGACTGAGGGTAAAATTGCCTTTACAGTACATATCCTATGAAAGTTTAATGAATGTTTTTTTCAGAAATTTGCCAGATCACTCATTAATACCAAAAGGAGGAAGACGTTAAGTGCTGAGCCTGACCGATTTCTTCTAGCTGGTATTATCAGGAATAATAATGGAATCATTGGCTTCACGTTTTCCCTGAGTACCTGACCCGATCGATTTTCAGAATGATCCTATAAAGCGAACCATTTTTTTCTTCCCAGTGCTCAAATGTACATCAGAGAGAGAACTAACCATGTCAAAATGAGAATGGGAAGACCAAGGGCATGTATCGCTGATCTAAGCTGGAAAGAGGAGAATCCACGGCACATATGTAGAGACGGGGGATGGGAATGGCTGTTTTGGATTATAATTCCCCAAACCTGACAGCCAGCATGGCCGCTAAGAGAAAACGGTGTCAATTCTTCCACATAGATGAGAAGTAGAAGAGAAGAGTTTGGGGCACTCCGATATGTAAGACCTTGAGGCAGTACCATGCTGATCAATACACATGGATACCAGGGGAATTTGCTTTAAATGGGGATGAAAATTGAGTCCAGAATTAAAATGTCATAGAGATTTCCACACCACACTTGACAAACAACACTCAGCCAACTGGTTGCAGAAAAAAAAGACCTATTTACTTTTCGATAATCACGTCTATCTTTCTAGCAAAGCGTTTGTTTACTTCCTCTTGGTCACACAGATCCAGACGAATATGTCACTCTTTCCGAAAAGAACGTATTTCCAAAACCCTCCCTCCTTTTCTTTATGTTTCTCTCTCAGCTTCCCCAAGCGCTCCTTCTCTTTTCCCCCTCATTCCATCTGGGAGCTTCCCAGAGAACGGGGATATCACCATTGGGTGCCTGGCCAAGGATTTCCTGCCCGACTCCGTCACTTTCTCCTGGAATAATAAGAACAACGCCAGCCTTGATGCCGGCAAGTTCAAGAGGTTCCCATCCATTTTGTCCGACGGCACCTACACTGCAAGCTCCCAAGCAAACGTTCCTGTACATGACTGGGAAACCTACTCTCCCTTCTTCTGCCAAGCGACGCAATCGGATGTCAACAAAGTGGTTCGCGTTGTTCGTAGCCCTACTGTTGGTAAGTGAACAGATTTCTCTTGGTCAACTAGAAACACTCCCAACAGCCCATGACAAAACCCAACATTTTAAAAACTTCCATTGGCAGTATTACAGATCCCTGCAGCATGAAAACAGTCCTGTCTAAATACACTGTCGGCTGAAATCCTGTTGCTTTGTTTCATAAGTCACAACTAGAGTAGGCCCACTGAATCAATGGAACTTACAGAGGAGTTGTCTCCCCATTATTATCTGGCAGGGGAGATCGTAACTAACTGGATTTTGGCTAGTAGGTGGCTTATAAGGCCATCGAGTCTTACCTCCTGCTCAAGGCAGGAATCCGAGTCAAAGCAGATTTGACAGATGGTGGTCCTATTTTCTGTTGAATGCCTCCCGTGTTGGAGCGCTCACCACCCTCGAATCGTAGTTGCAGGTGGATTTTATACGATTTGCCCGTGGCATGGGAAAGGTGCTATTCAGTTTACTTTTAGTGATGGAACCCTTAAATAATGACCCAAATGAATCCACACAAATTAAAGCCACCCTTGCGTTCTGTTCTCAGTGTAGTCAGACACGCAGCCTGCTAGAAGACATCTGAATATGATGAATTACGATTCTAAGAGAGATTTCATTCTTCAGAGTTCTCCACATACATCAATTCCCACATTTACATTTTGCCTTTAAGGTGTCATTCCTGTTTGCCTTAATCTTCCCTATTTCCAATTTTCTTTGCCTAGAAGTATGCCCTCAACCTGTAATGAACATCCGAGCACCACCGCTCAAAGCCTTTCAGACCCCCTACTTAAACTCCACCATCACCTGTACTGCAACTAACCTCTACACGGAGAAAACCACCCTCCAGTGGTTCAAGGACGGACAGCTGCTGGACTCTGGCTTCACCACCACCAAGTTATGCTTAGACAACGGCAATGGCTACGGCATCAGAAGTGAACTCATCGTCACTCTGAGGGACTGGAGTGCCGACAAGAAATACTCCTGCACGGTGCAAAATGACAAGTTCAACAATACCCTGGAGATCCACAAGACTGCCTTTTGTGAAGGTAAGCTGGAATTCAGCTTCAAGGTTTAAGAGAACTTGAACAACTAAAGAATTGTTTCAGTAGAGTGTTATTTCCACCTGTACAACTGAGCAAAGCATTCCCTGCATTCCGTCAGGATAACCATGTGCTTCCCTTCCTGTTCAACTTAATAACATGAATTTGTTCCCAAGTCAGTTTTGCTCCTGAAAGCAAATTTGATATTTCACAAGCATCCGTGTGAAAAATATAGAATTCATCACATGGCTGCTTAAAATAGCTTCTTTAAATCCCATATTTTGTTTTAAAAAAAAAACGTTCCCTCAAAACTAAAATATAAAAGTTCAAGATTACACTTATCCTAATTTTTGTGCCCAAAACATATTTCTATTAAACACAGGGAAATATCATGACCCATTCTGAAAACTATATCTTAAAAGCTAGCAAACACTGCCAAAGTAGGAACACTGTACACTGTTTTTCTCAAAGAATCAAAGGACTGGGCCTTTTTGACTCTCCACAACTGTGGCAAAACACCCCAAAGCGCCTCTCCTTCCAAGTTCATACTTCCTAAACATAGGACATAGCTGTGAAAGGAGATTCTTAGTAGATGTTTAGGGCAAAACACATTACACTGAGATCCCGGCAACCACTAAGAGATTTTAGTTGGCTATATAGAAAAAAAAAAAAGATTCTTAAGCAGGAACGAAGAACTAACAGGTTTCAACATTGGCTGTTTTCTGATTTATTGTGGAACTGAACATTGTCTTCTATTCTCTTTCGAAAAGCCTGTGGAGAATCCCTAGAAGTCCAAGTGGAAACCATCCCGCCATCCTATGCTGATATTTATGTGAACCAGGAAGTTAAGTTGACCTGCAGAATCTCCAACATACCATATGACCAGGATCTTTCACTACTGGATGTAATTTGGACACGGAGGTCCAACGGCTTGAACCGCGATGAACTTGTAACAGACCTTGGAGCACCTCAAGATCAGGAAAATGGCAGGCAATCCATAGATGCAACCACCACCGTGTGCATAGCCGACTGGAACAGTGGTGACACGTTCAGCTGTAAAGTTGCATTTTCAGGCGTACTTCCCAAACCTGTAGAAAAGTCACTGAAAAAGCCTCTTGGTAAGTGCTGTTTTCTATGAAACCACAAAGCACTGGAACCCTTTGTTTCATCAGATGTCCTCAATGTGCCAGGCCTTAGAGGGTTCAGAATAATTCCAGTCTTTTCCCCCTCCCCCCAGAATAAGGAGTGCCACCTGAATTAAAAGTAACATAGAGCGCCAGGAAAAACTAGTTCATCCTCAAGATGCCCTTTCATCCAATGGCCGCTAGAATAAAGGTGTGCATATTATGATTTCCCAGTTGCCTTCATCTTCATGTTCCACCAAGTCAATATGGCAACCCTTTTCAGGGTTTTCCAAGTAGAGGATATTCAAAAATGGTTTCCCATTTCCTTCTTTGGGGCTATGTAGCTTGCCCCAGGCCACACAAGCTGACTCTGCTTACCCTGAGGCACAGTGGGGAATCGAACACCCAACCTCTGTCTCCGTAGCCAGATCCCTCAACCACTGAGTTCTCCAACTGGCATGACTTCCCAAGGAATACCTTATAACGTAAGAAGAACTGCTGCATTACAGTAGAAATCTATCAGCATTCTGTCCCCGTAGTCTCCATCCGTTTGGCTATGAGACATTCACAGGCAGCACAAGGGCACAAGAACGACCTTTCACCTCTGTCCCTCCACCATGGATATTGAGCAGCTCATTATCTTTAATATAAGGAGAATGTACAGTTATCATGGTTAATTATCACAGATTGCTGTTGCAGGACAACATGGTGAGGGAAGAGCACTTCATTTTCTAAATTATTATCTGGGCAGACATTTTACAGCTCTTACCCTTATGGCCTTTTGGGGTCTTCTGAGAAACTGTTCAAGACCAAATGCCAAGCATTAGATCACAGGTTTCCACAGGAAACGCTAAAAAGGAGGGCTGTATTTGTTCTCTGTCCAGCCTGTACTTGTCCAATTTATCTCCTAAAAGGCTTCAGTTCAGTTTTGTGATTGGCCTTTTCTGTCTCCAAATATGTCCACCGACACAATCCAAATCTAAGTGAGCTGTCGTGAATTTAAGAAATTATGTTTTCAATGGATAAAGAAGGCACATTTGATTTTTTTTTCCTTCCACGTATTTTTTTTCACCCTCCAGGTATTCCCGTTCACGCCCCGGCAGTCTATGTCCTTCCTCCTCCATCCGAACAACTAGCACTGAGGGAAATGGCCACCGTCACCTGCCTGATGAAAAGTTTCTCTCCCAGTGGCATCTTTGTGCAATGGCTGCATAACAATAAGCCGGTGAGCCCTGGAACGTACTTCACCAGCACCCCAACGCTGGAGCCCAAGAGCCAGGACACGTATTTTGCCTACAGTATGCTGAACATCGATGAACAGCAATGGAGCGCGGGAGATTCTTATACTTGCCTGGTGGGACATGAGGGCTTGCCATTCAACACAACGCAGAAGACCATAGACAAGAACACGGGTAAACCAACCATTGTCAACGTCTCCCTAGTGCTTTCCGACACCGTCAACACATGTTACTAACCATCTCTCTCGAGTCCCTTCTCCAGCTCTTCTTTCCATCGGCCTATGTTCCCTGTGTTTGTCCTCTTGTGCTTTATTGTTGATTCCTCTGTGGAAAGTTGGCAGCTGATGGCGACGATCTAAGAAAGTTGTGTCTGAGATGTGAAAGCCACATCTTTCTGGAAAAGAGGGCATTGTTTGCAATAAAACTTGTTTTTTTCAAAACAAAAATCGATTTTTTGCTGTGGGAAATTGCTGTGGGAAAACGTTGATATCCGAATTAATATTAATTTTCAATTGCACCAGCATGGGTTAAAATACCCAATTCCCTTTTGAAATCATGGAGAAATTAAATTTCCTTGAAAATGCCCATCTGGTTAACTATAACCTGGGGTTTTCAAAGGACGCTAAAATCATGGGATGCCCAAAGTTGAAGAGTGCGAACTTGTAATTCAAGTATGGGCTTCTTTGACCGCATCCACACTTTTTCCTCCTCCTTCCCCTACCTTGGCCTTTTCTTTCATTTCTCCTCCTTCCAGATCTTCTTTCTCCACTTCAAATCTTTCCACACAAACATGTAACACTACAAGTTTTAGACAGATTATAAGAAGCTTATTGACAATCTTTTCTTATATACATTTTCATCTATTATTCCCCTAATTGGATGCCGTGAGTCACCCAAAGCTCTTAATCCACTTTCCCTAGAGGGTCTTCAGAGTCTAACAAAGCAACTCCGTACACATAGGGACAGATATGAAGGGCTTTGCACATACCTCGTTACATTTGTATAGGATCAAGGAGATGTCTCATTTCTGGAGTGGTCACACACAAAAACAAATCTATGCCCACAATACATCCTTTCAACTTAGTACAAAAGTTGATAAGAAAGAAATCAGGGAGAATCTGAAGTGTTTTCAAAATATTGTACAAAATACTTGGTAAGAGCAGTCGTTCAATATCAACACATGGGTGCACATATATAAAAACACATAACTGGTATATAAACATATATACAGAAATATAAACATATAGCAATTGTAGTTTCCGGTCATTCTCAGCTAACAGGATTATCTTTGGAGAAGCTGGTCCTTCTTGACTTGATGTTTCTCTCTGGAATTAAAGCAAACACTGGATGCGGCAATAAAAAGTGTGTACACACAGATATGGTTTAGCTGGATAACAGCAACACAACACTTCTGAGCTCATGGAGACTTCTATTTAACTTGATAGGATAGCATTAATTTAAAAAACACCATTTTTGTACCCAAGGTCAATGAAAGGATCTCAAGCTGCTTTAACATAGAGGGTCACCTCTTTCATTGCTACAAATCAAACATGTAATGGTTGCTTTTGCTGTCACTAATATTTGGAGGAAAATATGCCTAAGACATACTTTTGGAGGAGGGATTCACTTGCAGGAAGCATGCCTACACCTCACATTCAACATATTATCCATGTCTTTAATCGCACTGGCCACATCAGCTTTTCCGTAGCCCTCACAAAGGCCACACATCACTCACAGAACCACAGGAAGAATTACAGAACACAAACCTGCAGCTACTCCAAGACTGGTTATGGAGGTCTAGGAGCACCCTTCAAATAGATGTATCCAGGAATCCCTTTTCCACAAGGGTGGTATCTGCACCACTTTTAGAGAACCTCTCAAAAAGCGCATGTTACGTCTGGTTCCAGTCTAGCAGCAGCTCAAGAGAGATAAGTGTGGAAGAAGGCTGGGTGTAGGTGTGTGTAGAAAGGAGGTTTTCATTTGGAAACACAGTCTCTCCATTCTTTCTCTCCCAACCCATGGAGAAGAATGCTTTGCCATGACAACACACAACAACCATTCTGTTTTGTATTTCTGCCCAGCAATAGCAAGCTGGTCTGGCCCTCAGATACATCTACCACGTATCCAACCCAGAGCAAAGCAAGTGAAATGGGATAAAATCCCACCCTTGCCCCATTATACCCCCAATGTGTAAGAACTCTAGATCGCTGATAAATTAAAGTGGATGCCATTGAGCTCAATATTCTATATGGGTCTCCTTGAACACCCCCTCCTTTTTCATCACTGGTTTCCATCCATGCCCAGCTGCAGATGCGAGGACAATGCCTTCTGTTGCAGCTTATGGCTAGATTCCATTGCATAAGCAACCTAGAGTAAATTGTTCTGCAGAAACCTTAATGACATACCTATTTTCTACTTCTGTTCAAACAAAGTTTAGCCTATGAAAAGATATATAATCCAAAGGCCAGAATCCTGCTGGTGCTCGTGTAGGGTTTGCCTAACTCACTATGGCTAATGGTGGCTAATTCACAAAGTGTCAGGGCATCTGTCAGTTGTGTACTTAGGCACACACCCAGTTCTGCAAACAATATGTACCCCCGCACTTTATCCTTTAGTCACAATTAGCTGTGACAAGTTACACAACCTTTATGTGAGCACCAACCAGATTATGGACAAAGAAATATCTCAACAGAAAGAAAGACTAATATAACTACATGCATTCACAAAGCCAAGGATATGACAGGATGATGGAAAGAACAGAGAACAATCTCTGGAATGCTCCAACCCTGGAGAAAATTGGACAACCATCTGTCAGATCTGCTCTGATTTGGATTCCTGCACTGAGCAGGGGTTGGACTTCATGGCCTAAGAGGCCCCTTCCAACTCCATGATTCTATGAATTTCTAAGTACGGTAGGCCATGCACTTAATTCTACTGAGCCACAAATCCCAGCTGTGGTTTTGCACAACCTATGTCCTCATTCTGACTAAATTATAGCTATGATAATGACCTAAACGCAGTGGTGGAAATCTCCTGAGATAATTCCTTCCATCAGCAGAAATGGAGGAGGGTGATTTGCCTTCCTTACAATGACGCTCCCCTGTGTGGTGCAAGAACATGTGCCAGAGGCCTGGGAACCAGTTTTCAGGTATTTCTGTGGGATGTGTGAACTCTGGAATCCCAGTGTGACATAGGATTCAAGCCAGCGAAAGAAAAAGCCACCCTAAATCATTGCATTCCAAGGATGAGACATCTCCTTTGTCCCTCACTGTGAGGTGCATTGCACTCATAGTTTATGAACCTTGCTTCCAAAATTTAGTTCATGCCGTAACGTATAACTCTGTAGCATAAAAATCCATAAACCCAAGCAGAAATTTCTTAAAGGAATTCATGAAATGATCTAAAAAACCTATGGTTTCAACAACATGAGCCCAGGGCTTCCGGCCAACAGCACATCAAAGATAGACCAGCGCTCCACCATGTTGTCAAACCAACCAAAGGCGGAGGTGCTAAACTATTTACAGCTTTCCTCGCTTAATGAAATAAGCTGTTCCCTGCAATTTTGCTAAAGAATCCATACATGTCTGAAACCTTCATTCATATCCCAGGTTCAGAATTATTCCGATGTGTCTCAGGTCATCTCCAAGCCATTCATCAGATGCTCGGAAATGATTGTGTGGTTTTTATGTGTCATCAAGCCACTCCCAACCTACAGTGCCCGAGTGGCTTCATAAAGTCCTAAAGATCCTGTCATTAACAGATCTTGAAAAGTAGAAGCAACTCTTCTTTCACTTGACTCAATCCATCTCAAACTCTTTTTCTCTTTTTTCCCCACTTTTCCTAGTATCATTACCTTTCCTACTGAGTCTTGCCTGATCATGATGTGACCCAATAATTGTACTGTTGCAGGAAGAATCCTAGCACTGTGCACTCTTTCTCTCTCTGGAAAATGC
Source organism: Pogona vitticeps (assembly GCF_051106095.1). NCBI lineage: Eukaryota > Metazoa > Chordata > Lepidosauria > Squamata > Agamidae > Pogona > Pogona vitticeps. The sequence goes on from NC_135788.1 coordinate 117,849,573, forward strand.
AGTGTTTTTGTTCCTTCATGGGGACAGTGTTAAGAAACGTGATCGTCTGCCACCAGTCCATGGCTTTCTTTTAATCCCTCGTCTGTGTCTCTCCCTATCTTCGCATATCTCTTGGTGCTTATTGCCAAGGCTTGATTGTTGCCTAATGGGGAGGGTAGTAGGATTCTCCATCGTCTACTGAAGTACCTCTGTCCTGTTCCTTTCTCATTTTCCAAGCCCCCACCTCCTTTGTGTTCCCTTCCGTCCCATCTGCCTATCCTGGGATTGCATCAACTCCAGAAAAAGCTGACGTCCATGTATTATCCAAAGCTTACCTAGATGGGGTCGTAGACACCACTGATGATGAAGAACTCCAAAGCATCACATCAGTCCTCTCCACCTTCATCATCCTCTTCCTCATGAGCCTTTTCTACAGTGCCACAGTCACAGTCATCAAGGTAAGATGACATGGAATGGGGAAGGGGGCTCTGAATTGAAATGTCCAGGTTCATAAATAGATTTTGAATGCCCTTTCACTTGTTGCAGGGCAGCCAAACTAAGAAATTCGAGAAGATAAAAAGTACCAGTAATTATCTATCTATCTATCTATCTATCTATCTATCTATCTATCTATCTATCTATCTATCTATCTATCTATCTATCTATCTATCTATCTATCTATCTATCTATCTATCTATCTATCTATCTATCTATCTATCTATCTATAGTCTGTCTGTCTGTCTGTCTGTCTGTCTGTCTGTCTGTCTGTCTGTCTGTCTATCTATCTATCTATCTATCTATGAGTCTGTCTGTCTGTCTGTCTGTCTGTCTGTCTATCTGTCTGTCTATGTCTGTCTGTCTGTCTGTCTGTCTGTCTGTCTGTCTGTCTGTCTTCTATACCACACATCTGGCTACCAGGCCACTCTTACTGGTATAGACCAAGACACAAAAGGAACAGGCAATCTTTTCTGAATATTATTATTTTATTTATAAGAATAAAATTATTTTATTCTTAATAATACAATTATAATAATACAGTTATTATAAACGTTATTATATTATATTGAAATGTTATACAGTATTATTACTTAGCACAGTCTATCCATTCCACTGCGGGTGATTCTATAACTCGTCTTCTTCATCTTTCCTTAAGTCTTGTTTGCCCACTTCTTTAGCGCTTCTTTCATTTCTCTCCTGTGTTCTTTCTCTTTGTCTTAACTATAGAACGGCTCTTTTTCCATCGTCTCTCAGCTTCTTCTGACTTCATTTCTCCAATTGCTCCATCCAACTTTTTCGACTGTACCCTTTTCCCATCTTCTGCCCCTCCTCACTTAACTAGCCCAACATTCTGTGATCTTGCAATGGGTGAGTACAGGTTGATGGAGAAGGCACAGAGAAGGGGGTAGCGATATAACGTGCCTTCCTTGTGAGAATATTAATTCTTCTTTTCTCAATTCTAGGTCAAATAGAAGCGGAAGATTCTCCTGACCATGACTTGCCTGAAGGAAGATGCATTCTTTCACTTTCTTGCACTTCGGGAATGGGGAAGGATTGATGATGTATATTCTTGCTCTGTATTGGGTTCCATTTGGACTGGAAATAGATTATGGCCAGCTGTTTACATGTAGATCCATTGTGCCATTTTGCTCCACTCCCTTATGTGTGGACGTACTTTGGTGTCTCTTCAGGAGCCATGTTTTATTTCACCTATAGCTTTCCAAGTAGTCTAAAAGCATAAAGAAAATATTGCACTTTTTGCTTCAAACGCAGTAGCCAAAGGGTTACTGCACATGTGTACCGACTGGAATGTCTGTAAATTTTACTGTGATTGCCATGCAATACTCCAATAAATATATATTCTTTATTAACAAAATGCCTTCCTTGTCAACGGCTATTTTTATTCCTGCTTACTTCCTGTCATTACAATTTAAAGATGAAAAAATTAAGGTAGCAGTTTATTTGAGGAATAAGCAAAAGTGATACACAAGGAGTAATACATTTCAGTACATCACAAGACACTGCAAGAATGTTAGTGCTTCGCATTAACCCCTTACTTGGGAAGTTGGGAAGAGCATTCATTAGCAAAACCTAGGAAGTTACATTCTGAAGTAATTAGTTCCCTCTGTAATTCCAAGGCATCCCAAAGCAGTACTTCACCAACGTTTGTAAAACTAGCCATAAAACTAAGTGAGAAGTTACAGTTCTAATGCAAAAAGAATGTAGTTCTCCCTCATTAAGTTACATCTATAACAGCATTTGGCCCAAATCCTGTTGCTTGGCATAGTAAGTCACTCTAAATGAGGTTCATTGAATCAGTGGGGAGTCATTAGAACCAGCCATTTTGGCACCCAGGCTTTCACTGTTCAGTTAGCTAAGCTTGGGTCAAGTGAGATTGGCCAACGCAGAGACAGGACAGGGAATATGGGGGAATGCTTAGATGTGAGCACACAGTGGCCATATTAGTATTGTGCTGAGCCTGACTTTCTGGTATCTCCTTCTGCCAGAGGAGAAGCCGTCGGACAAAGTATACATGTTTGAGTTGGCTGGAGGATCTAGGCCCTTCCACAAGCAAAAATACCAATGAGAAAATGTTTGCTCCCTTTAAACTTCAGCACACTGTGTCAACTCAGGAGAAATCACCCCTTCCCAGATTATGGCTCTGATTCAAATTAATTGCTCGTTTTCATACTGGATCCTTAAAAGCACTGAAGTTCCTTAGAAATTTGTTTCTGGGTTTTTCTGAAGATCAGAAACTTAGAGAGCATGCTCGAGTTCCTATGATCCGTATTATTTTTGTGGAAGGTTTAGCACTGAGGAACCAGGAAGTGTTCCAACACACACCCAATATTAATTCACAGCAATACTAGGGCACAATTCAGAGGGGGCAAACAATTTATGACCGCTGGAAGGACAACCTAGGTAGGACATGATCCAAAGTCCTTCAAAACACACAAGGATTACTAGGTGGCAAAAAAAAAAGGATTGCCAAATCTGTGGCATCCTGTCTCCTGAAATTTCCTGTTATTTGAGGCATGCCCTTGTGGTGTCATAAACTGGGTATCTACCTGGTGATGTCATGGGGGAAGACCCTTTAGCGAGAATTGCACAATGTGATGTGTTTGACTGTCAGACCATCTAGAGACAGACTGATGAACTCAATGGCCAGAAAAGTGGGGCGGGGGGAGAGAGATCCGGTTGATATCTGGGCTTTTTGCAGTATGTCAGAAGGAATCCCTACCAGATGAGATTTGCCAAATGCAAGAGGCATCCCATAACCCAAGGTGTCATGGCCAAAGTTTGACAACTAGAGAATGCAGTCAAACCCCTGAGTCTCAGAACTCAAACCTAACGTCTGGTGACCTAACTTCTGGCAACAGAAGAGTGTGATTTCCTCAACAGGTAAATGTTTTTTATGGAGGGAAATATTCATGGGAAACAGAGCAATGAAGCTGATAACTTCTGTGATGTTTGGGAATAAGGCAACAAAGTCGAAAGTGCGCTGCAAAAAAAGAGAGAAATGGAAAGTAATTAGGATTTCACACTGAACCACAATTAACTCTTATGCATATAAAATTACATGTGCTGCTGTCTACCCAGCCATGATGATGATGATGATGATGATGATCCTTATGGTGAATATAGTCATCATCATATCTCCTAGGGAAGCATGGCAGGGAGAAGAGAAAATGTTTCCATAAATAGTCTCTTAGGTCTCTTGTGTTCTAAATTAGTGGGAACGTAATGGCCAAAATCCTGTTGCGTAGCTTCTGCCAGCTTAGCAGTAGCAGATATCTGCTAAGTAAAGAGTCCCTTCTTCGATTACAGGTCATGCACAACTCATGCACAATGAGATGAAATCAAAGCAACAAGGAATCGAAGCAGAGACTCTATCACTGCTGGTGGCATCATTTTCCCTAAGTTCTGCAAGGAGATTTTAGCCAATATATCTTGTCTCTTCTGCTGGTTTTTCCACTACCCCCATCTTTTTTTTTCCTTTGCTACAGATATCAGCCCAGTGTCTCCTACTCTGTTCCCTCTCCTGTCCTGCTGTGACGGCCACGGCACAGAGCCCAAGGAAAGCATAACCTTTGCCTGCCTCCTTAGCATATCTTATCCCACACAGTCAGAGATCCAATGGGAACCTAACGGCCATAAGAAAACATCCTTTCCACCAATCAGCCATGGAACGGAACAATTAAGCACCAGCCAGCTCACAGTCCCCTTTTCTGAATTTGTAAAAACCCGTTACAAATGTATTCTAAAGCTCTCAACTGATCCACAGCGAGGAGAACCTCCTTCCGCAATCATTGACTACAAAGGTAAGCTGATGCACTTCACCCCTTAGTCTTGACTGGGCAAAACGGTCATGTGAAACCTAGATGCAGCCAAGTCCCATTAGCTGAAGATCCATGATAAAGAAAACAGAATGGCATTTGACCTTGGAATCAGACATTAAGGGGAGAAGATACCATTGAAGTTACCACATTTTCCATGTGTAATACACACAAACACATCTTTCTAACCCAAAATTTCTTTTTTCACAAGAAAGTGGAGGGAGAAGGCAAGGATCAAAGTGCTTTGATTCCTGCTTTCACCCTCCACTTTCTTGTGAGGAAAGTGCATTCCCCCTCCACTTTCTTTCCCCCTCCACTTTCTTGCATTTTTTTGCAAGGAAAGTGAAGGGGGAAAGCAGGAATCTTCAAAGCGCTTTGATGATTCCTGCTTTCCCCCTCCACTTTCTTTCCCCCTCCACTTTCCTCGCAAGAAAGTAGAGGTAGAAAGCAAGAATCATCAAACCACTTTGATTCCTGCTTTCCCCCTGCATTTTTGTGAAGAAATAGGAGGGGGAAAGCAGGGATCAAAGCGCCTTGATCCCTTCCCCCTCCTTACGTGCATGTATAAGATGATCCTCAATTTTTAATCTAAATATTTTAGAAAAAAGTATCATCTTATGGTAGGATCTATACCAATTGAAGAGTGGAAGTATTCCAGCTCTCAGCCATTCTTGTCCACTTTTGATCCTCAGCCTGCAACTTGACAGAGGCCAAACCGATCCAAGGTCAGATCATTTCTCCCAACTGCAATGAACACACCACAGAGACCACCTTGGAACTGGTCTGTCTCCTTCATAGTCTCGGTCCTGGAAAAGCCAATGTGCAGTGGTTGAAGAACGGAAAGATGGAACAAAAGCAAGTCCTGGTGATACTGACGGAAAAAGGAGACAAAGAGAATGGACACATTGGCTTTGCTCGCCAGGAGATCAGCAAAGCAAGCTGGGATAAAGGAGACGAGTACACGTGTAAAGTGACGCCCCAGCGAAGCAACCAGAATGTAACCATGTACACCACCAGCAAGTGCACAGGTAAGAGCTGGGCACAAAAAAAGATAAAAAGCAAAGTGTGCTGCTTATATACCACCCCAAGCACTCTCTGGGCGGTTTACAAGTTAGTTATGCAGGCTACACCTTGCCCTGCCCCAGCAAGCTGGGTACTCATTTTATTGACCTCGGAAGGATCGAAGGCTGAGTCAACCTTGAGCCGGCTACCTGGGATTTGAACCCCAGGTCGTGAGCACAGTTTTGGCTGCAGTACAGCAGTTTAGCCACTGTGCCACAAAGCTCAGTGGTTTCGAGCAAAGCTTTCAACAAAAGATTCTGATTGGCAAGCTAACTGGGAGTGGGGATAGCACAATTATCAGGTGGATACACTGTTGATTACAGAACCATGCCAAACAGTGCTTATCAATGGCTCCTTCTCCAACTGGGAGGAGGTAATAAGTGGGTTACCCCAAGGCTCAGCGTTCTTCCATATTTGTATTATTGACTCAGATGAGGGGGTGCACAGAATGCTTCTCAGATTTGCAGGTGACACAAAATGGGGTGGATTAGCAAGCCCCTCGGAAGACAGGAACAAAATTCAAAAAAGATCTTGAGAGGCCCACGGGCTGAGCTGAAAACAACGAAAGCGAATTTAATGGGGAGAACTGCAAAGTTCTACAACTGGGGGGGAGGGGTAGGAAAATCAAATGCACAGTTGCAAGGTAGAAAATATTTGACTCAGTGTGAGCAGGATTTTGAAATTGTTGTAGATCACAAGCCGAATATGAGCCAACGGTGTGATGTGGCTGCAGAACAGGCAAATGCTATTGTAGGTTGTATTAACAGAAGGATAGTCTGCCTAACATGAGAGGGACTAGTTCCCCTCTATTTGGCACTGGTTAGGCCTCATCTAGAGCAGTGTGTCCAATTCTGGGCTATGGGTTAAGAAGGATGCCAACAAAGTGGAAGAAGTTCAGAGGAGGGTAACAAGGATGGCCAGCAACCTGGAAACCAAGCCCTGGGAGGAAAGATGGAAAGAACTGGGCATCTTTAGCCTTGAAAAAAGAAGACTGAGGGGAGATAGGGTTGCACTTTCTAAACACATGAAAGATTGTCATGCAGAGGAGGATCAGGATCTGTACTCGATCATCCCAGAGTGCAGGACATGTAATTCTGGGTTCCAGTTACAGGAAGCCGGATTTAGACTGAATTTCAGGGGAATCTTCCTAACTCTTAAAGCAGCACAGCTATAGAACCAACATAGCATTCAAGTATAGCCAAAACATTTATTTCTAAATTTGAAGGAATACGGTAGAGTTTCAATGTTGATCTCTCTCTACCTCCTCCCCAGCCTGCTATGGTTTAAGGCAACAACCTACCGTCTCCGTCACCAAGCCGGCTTACAGAGACCTTCTCGAGAAGACAGCCAAAGTCACCTGCACGGCCATTGGTTTGAACCTCAAAAACACAAAGATCACATGGCAGGTGGATGGCCAGCCCAGCGCTGATGTCCCGGACAACATGGCCCAACCCAATGCCATTGAAGGTCCCAACGTGACCAGTTCTCACCCAGTCTCTTTGGCACAGTGGAAGAAAGGCACCACCTTCACCTGCAAAGTAGCCGGTGGTTGCTATGAAGACGTCATCCAAGCAGTGGAAGTCAAGAAGGAAACCGAGGGTGAGTAGAGAGGTCCGGCACCATAGATGCTTGGAGGTGGCCGAGCTCTCCAAGTGATTTCTCCTTCCCTCTTGTCTCCACTTTTTGCGTTTGTTCCTTATTCTTTTTCTAAATAAGACGTTTTCACCTGCAGTCTCGCTTCTTCTTCTTTTGATTCAGCCCCTGAGAAGCCTTCCATCACCCTTGCTCGAGCCTCCCTCGGCGTCTCCCTTGAAAACAGCACCGCCCTGATCCTTGTCTGTGATGTGATCGGTTTCTTCCCAAGAGAAATTAGCATCTCGTGGAGGAAGGATGGTGTACCCCTAAACGAGACACTGTATGAGAATGGGGTTGTGACCGCGGCCACCAGGAATTTATTCAAGACTTACAGCATCCTGAAATTGGGCAGAGAGGAAGCAGGAGGGAAGGGTGGCCGTTACAGCTGTGTGGTCTACCATTCCTCCTCTGACACTGAAATCATTGCCAGTGAAAATGTTTCCTTTCGTAAGTGGACCTCCTAAGAGGGGAACAAGTGTAGAGAGGGTACAGGATTAGGCCATGTTTTTAGGAGAGGTGCACCTTCCAATGGTGAAAGACATCTGTCTGTCCATAGCAACCCTTTTTCCTCCCCATATAAGTTGCTTTTGGTATGTTTTGTTTTGTGATTGATCACCGGGAAGTAAACATGGATTTAAGCTGAACATCTGATCCCCCTCCCATTCTGGGAGTGACAGGCGTTCACTCTATGATGCAGGCATCCCTCTTCACATCTAGCATGATCCTTAGGCCTCGCGAAACATCTCCTCAAATCTAGGCCCCAAATCTGTCCTTTGCTTCTGCCGGCCCATACAAATGGAAGGTGTTTTGAGCCATCTTCAAGAGGGCCCATTAGCTGAAGATTCATGATAAAGAAAATAGAATGACATTTGACCTTGGAATCAAACATTAGGGGGAGAAGTTACCTTTGAAGTTACCGCATTTTCTATGTACAGTATAACATCCCCCACTTTTCTAACCTAAACTTTCTTTCTTCACAAGAATGTGGAGGGAGAAGGCAAGGATCAAAGAATGCACTTTCTACCTCACAAGAAAGTGCATTCCCCCTCCACTTTCTTTCCCCCGCCACTTTCTTGCATTTTTTGCAAGGAAAGTAGAGGGGGAATGCAGGAATCCTCAAAGCGCTTTGATTATTCCTGCTTTCCCCCTCCACTTTCCTCGCAAGATAGGGGGAATCATCAAACCGCTTTGATTCCTGCTTTCCCCCTGCATATTTGCTAAGAAATTGGAGGGGGAAAGCAGGGATCAAAGCGCTTTGATCCCTTCTCCCTCCTTACTTCCATGTATAAGGCGACCCTCAATTTTTAATCTAAATATTTTAGAAAAAAGTATCATCTTATGGTAGGATCTACACCCACTGATAAGTGGAAGTATTCCAGCTCTCAGCCATTCTTGTCCACTCTTGATCCTCTGCCTGCAATCCGACAAAATGGAAGAAGTTCAGAGGAGGGTAAGAAAGATGGTCAGCGAACTGGAAACCAAGCCCTGGGAGGAAAGATGGAAAGAACTGGGCATCTTTAGCCTTGAAAAAAGAAGACTGAGGGGAGATAGGGTTGCACTTTCTAAACACATGAAAGATTGTCATGCAGAGGAGGATCAGGATCTGTACTCGATCATCCCAGAGTGCAGGACATGTAATTCTGGGTTCCAGTTACAGGAAGCCGGATTTAGACTGAATTTCAGGGGAATCTTCCTAACTCTTAAAGCAGCACAGCTATAGAACCAACATAGCATTCAAGTATAGCCAAAACATTTATTTCTAAATTTGAAGGAATACGGTAGAGTTTCAATGTTGGTATCTCTCGACCTCCTCCCCAGCCTGCTACGGTTTAAGGCAACAACCGACCGTCTCCGTCACCAAGCCGGCTTACAGAGACCTTCTCGAGAAGACAGCCAAAGTCACCTGCACGGCCATTGGGTTGAACCTCAAAAACACAAAGATCACATGGCAGGTGGATGGCCAGCCCAGCGCTGATGTCCCGGACAACATGGCCCAACCCAATACCATGGAAGGTCCCAACGTGACCAGTTCTCACCCAGTCTCTTTGGCACAGTGGAAGAAAGGCACCACCTTCACCTGCAAAGTAGCCGGTGGTTGCTATGAAGACGTCATCCAAGCAGTGGAAGTCAAGAAGGAAACCGAGGGTGAGTAGAGAGGTCCGGCACCATAGATGCTTGGAGGTGGCCGAGCTCTCCAAGTGATTTCTCCTTCCCTCTTGTCTCCACTTTTTGCGTTTGTTCCTTATTCTTTTTCTAAATAAGACATTTTCACCTGCAGTCTCGCTTCTTCTTCTTTTGATTTAGCCCCTGAGAAGCCTTCTATCACCCTTGCTCGAGCCTCCCTCGGCGTCTCCCTTGAAAACAGCACCGCCCTGATCCTTGTCTGTGATGTGATCGGTTTCTTCCCAAGAGAAATTAGCATCTCGTGGAGGAAGGATGGTGTACCCCTAAATGAGACACTGTATGAGAATGGGGTTGTGACCGTGGCCACCAGGAATTTATTCAAGACTTACAGCATCCTGAAATTGGGCAGAGAGGAAGCAGGAGGGAAGGGTGGCCATTACAGCTGTGTGGTCTACCATTCCTCCTCTGATACAGAAATCATTGCCAGTGAAAATGTTTCCTTTGGTAAGTGGACCTCCTAAGAGGGGCACAACTATAGAGAGTGTACAGGATTCGGCCATGTTTTTAGGAGAGTTGCACCTTCCAACGGTGAAAGACATCTGTCTGTCCATAGCACCCAATTTTCTTCCCCATATAGGTGCTTTGGTGTGATTTGTTTTGTGTTTGGTCACTGGGGAGTAAATATGGGCCCAATTTGCAAGTCTTATCTCTGAGGCATGTTATATCTGAGGAGCTCCCATTATCAGAGGGAAATAGGTTAACTCTAGGGCACTGGTACCCAACCTTGGGCCTCCAGATGTTCTTGGACTACAGCTCCCACAAGCCCTCACCACTACCTCTGCTGGCCAGGATTTCTGGGAGTTGAAGTCCAAGAACCCTTGCAGGCCCATGGTTGGGGGCCACTGCTCTAGGGAATGGACATCCTTCTTCATGTCTAGCTTGATCCTTGGGCCCAGTGAAACATCTGCTCAGCTTTAGCTACCTATCTCCCTCTGCAGACTGGTGCCTACTGAAGGCATTTTTGAGCCACTTCGAAGAAGGCCTCAGAGTAAATAAGTGTTCATATATCCGTTGCTCAAGATGCTCTGGTAGAACAATGCCTGTTTAAGTCAACCAGCAGAATAATAAACCACAAAGGGGGTGTTCATACCACCTTGCCTCCCCTCTGACCTTTTCAGTGGAGACAATTCACTCCTTCGACAGAAGTTTGTTAATCTCCCAGAATAGTGCATTGCATTAATGTGAGCAGTGTATTAACTTAATCATGTAGTAAAATACTGAATAAAGCACACCCATGGCTGGGCTTTGCTGAGCCTCCCTTATGAAAACACATGGAAAGAACAAATGTGCTCGGTTTTGTCTTCTGCTCATCTGCTGGAGAGCTAAGACAGCATTTTCTGTTGGTCAAAGGAAATGTCAATAAAACCTAGAAGTGCTGAGGGGCGGTCTCAGAATATTTGGAGGTGGGGTGAATATTTGTGTTCTATTTATTATTATCAAAGATATTTCTTCCATTTCTCAAGTGAATACATCTTGCAATTTGTGGATGGGGGGAAAGTCTAATGGAGAGTAACAGTCTTCACTTTGAAATAAAGTGTTTACAGCTGTTTTGCCAAAAGCTTGAAATCATTTGTCAGCTCCATTGTTGGGCAAAAATAATAATAAATGGAAGAATGGGCCTCTACATTCAGGGGGTTTAGATTTGCAACCTAAGGTCAACCCTTTCATTTCAGATTTTCTGGCACCGTCTCCCCCACAAGTGATGGTCTTCCTCAACTCAGAGAACAAAGAACACCAGACGCTTATCTGCTTTGCTACCAACTTCTATCCAAAAGAGATAGACATTCGGTGGAACATCAAAGGTCGTGACCTCAGCTGCATTTCAGATTCTTCCACGGCGGTGTCTCTCGTGGATGGAAAGTTCCAGAAGAACTGCAGTGTGGTCCTTAGTGGAGAAGAATGGAGCAAGCTGGAAATGTATACATGCACCGTAAACCATAGTTCAACCAATGTCTTGATTAAGAAGAAGTTGCATTTTTCCAGGGCATCGTATTGTGCAGGTAAATGGCATGCTGAAGCTGTAAACAGAAAGTCCAATTTAATTGAAAACAGAGCACCTCTGGGCCTTTGCAGAGTTGCCACAATGATCATTATCCACAAATCCCTCTAGCATGTTGATCAGCCTAGAGGAGCTAACTTCCATGCTGCCATTTCTTAAACTTATATTGTGCAAGTCTCGTGACAGATTGTCCCTCAGCCTACAGTGGGTTGGAGTTGGGAATAAGTAGATATCTCCAGATGTGATCAGCACTTCTTGAAACCAGTTCACTATTCTAATTCTGTTTTGTTTTCAAAGGAATGGTCCCGACTCTTAACAATACAAGAGATATCGATATGCAGTTACCGTCCTTCGAAGAGCTCTTCGTGAACAAAAGCGCCACTCTAACTTGCATGATGCCCCTCATGAATATAACCCCCAGTTCGACATTCAGTTGGACAATGGATGGACAGCCCGCTGACAGGAATGCTGTAACCACCAGCATGTTGAATGAAACCAACAGCACAGCTTGGATCTACAGTCAACTGCAGGTGAACCTGACTGAATGGAGAACCACCATGGAATTCAACTGCAGCATCCCTAACAGCCCAGGAGAGACCAAGCAGCGAATTTACAGAAGGAACGGTAAAGATTTAAAGGAAGGGGAAGTCTCGTCATAGCACTGCCAGCACACACTTTTCTCCATCAGTTCAAAAGCTTACACCAGCTGAAACTATAGAAGCCATTGTAGGGAATGCAAAAATTGCAGAGGGACAGGGGGGACTTCTAGACTGATCCCCAGTTGCTTTTACATCCTGTGGTCAAAGGAAAAAAATGCACATCAGCCCATCCCAATCCCGTAGCATTTCCGACATATTTTCCCAGTGTGGCCATACCCTAAGTTAGCAAAGCTTCAAAGTAATCGGCAGTGGGGTTGAACAGCTGGCCGTTCATACTCATGATGCTCCTTCGGCTAGTCGCCTAATGCCGGTTTAGAAGCTAAGCAAGCTGTAACTTTTTGTCACATAAATGTGAAGTTAAGTGCGCACAAGAGTATGAAAGTCTGACGTGAGTTTCTTCTGCCCATCGATCACAATGACCAATCCTAGGCTGTAGTCACACTGGCAATTGGAATCAGTTTTGGTTCAAACTTTTTAAAAATCAGGTTCAAATCACGTGATATTTACACCAGTGTCCACCTTCCCATGCACTGAAGGGAAATCAACTTCGTTCAGGTGATTTTAAAAGGTTTTGGCATCTACCTTGCTGGAATCGATTCATTTCCACAAAATCACATTGAATTGAATCAATTTTAGAAGTTAAGTATTTTAAAAAGCTGGTCAGTGGGGGGAAACTTGCTTTCAGCCCATATAATTCAATTTCACCCTTGCGTTCTGTGAACAATAAAATATAAATCAATTCAAATGACATTTAACTGTGGTTCTTATTGCCAGTGTGATCGCAGCCTTTGGCTCTATTGCCACAATTAATTTATTTGATTCTCATTATTTCCACGCAAAGTTGTCAGATCTATAATGCTACATAATTCTGACACACACACCCAAGCAACGTACCCTCTAATTTTCAGCCCCGCTGGGTGGGGCTCCTCATGCACGTGAGTCCACCTCCCGTACACAGGGTTCCATCGCAACCAGAACTGAATGGATTGAAAACAATTGCTGCATGGAGGAGGGAAAAGGCTGCATGGAGAGAGGTGGAGTCCATGGTTTAGAGCAGCGGTCCCCAACCTTTTGGAGACCACGGACCGGGTGGAGGGCTGGGGGCTCCATGTGCGGGGAGGTGGATCACGCATGCGGGTGGGTGTGTTGCACTCACAGAGGGGCATGTCATGGTCACGGAGAGGTGTCATGCTCACAGGTGGATGTGTTGCACTCGTGGACTGGCACTAGGCCACGGACCAAGGGTTGGGGACACCTGGTTTGGAGGGAACCTCGCCCCTGAGACACACACACAGTCCAACACAACACCATCCACTCATGTAGTACATTCCAAGCATTCCAAGAAAAGACAGCATCATTCTCAAAGTAGTATAATATTATGGTATTGATGTGGCCATAGACTCCAACACAAGATTCTTATAATAACCCATGACAGAAGGAGCTACTGGGATGAAACATTTTCAACCTAATAAGAAAGAAGTCCAGTTGCCATGACTCGACTTCCAGATAACCCATAATCCTTTGTCTGCCTTTTCTAACACAGGTATTATGCGGCCCCCAAAGGTCTCGCTCCAGCATTACTCCTCTAATGAAGACTTAAATGTCACCCTCCTGTGCATGGCCAAGGACTTCTACCCAGGAGAGATCTTCCTCAAGTGGGAGGAGGAGAACCAAGAGCTGTCCTTGAAAGGTTATGATGTCAAAGACCTGAAATGCAATCATGAACAACAAAGGTGCTCCTTAATGAGTATCCTCGAAGTTCCCACAAGCCACTGGATGACGGGAATGTCCTACACCTGCCTGGTAGCCCACATCTCCTCCGAAAACATCATAACTAGAAGAGTCAATTCTCTTTCCGGTAAAACTCACCTTGACTAATATATCCACCTCACTGCAAGGATAAGCCCATCCTTTTCTTTTCTTGATTTGGCCTCTCCGTTGCTCTAAAATTTTCATTGATTTCTCTTCTACCTTAATCCTTCTACTGTACACTACCATTTTATATTAAAGTATTAAGCAATGAGACATTTCTCTCTTTCTTTTTTGGATGACTCCTGTGTCACCGACCAAATAACCGAATTAGTAAGCTTTTGGTCAAAATGTTCTGCAATTCAACTGGATGTGATTCCAAAAAAGGAGGGTGCTGGCTTTGTTGAGATCAGCATGTCCCAAAATAAATTTTGCCCAAATGGTGATTTTTAATTCTGGTTTATTATTACATTTCAATGTTTTGATTGTTCGTTTTATTCTTTCATACACCACTTTAATGATCTGTATGCTCACGAGGTAGCTTTTATACTGGATGTATTTTGGTTGTTCCCTGACCAGGAAATAAAGGGATGAGATAACTTACAATGGGGTAAAACTGGGACACAGCTTTATTTCACCTTATTAAACTTGAGAAACCATCCCGCAGTGGGGTCCCCTTATAGTGCAAACTGTAGCCTATGAGGTCAGGGCATGTTCACCCCTCTCTCCCAGCCCCAAGGGGGTTCTGTAGGGGACATCCATACCTCCAGGGATGCTGGCAAGTCTTTGGGTCCGCATCTCAAGTCCAAGTCTGAGTCCCAATTGAAAACAAGCTTTCTCTCCCCCCCCCCCAACCAGGAATGGGTGGCTTTCAAGTTGAGAGTTGAGTCCAAGTCATTGAAAAAATACCCAAGTCAAGTCTGAGTCAAGTTGCCGTTGCAGGTTAAGTTGACTTGAGAGCAAGTCCAGCAACTTGAATCCCCATCTGTTCATATCCCTACCTGCTCATCCGAGGAGGCCTTCCACCAGCCATCTCTGACCCAAATCCCAAGTCAATTGTGATACTGGTTGACCTCAAAGGTGATCCCCTCCACAGACAAGATCCAAAGCACCCTCTGGGAGCTCACCATCTCCCTATGGAACCCAACTCTATTTATCCCATATCCACACCACCTGCCCGGTCACGGAATGTCCCCTGATCAGCCCATAAGCTCCATGAGCAATCATAATGGAACATAGTTCTAATTCAATCTATGTGCATTTGGTCATTAGACAATATAAAGAGGCTATAAATAAATTCATATTAACTAGACATGTATTTCTCTTAGTATCTTTATACTGTGTTTCTGTAAGTCCATAAGTCAGTATTGACTTGAAGACACATGATCATTATTTTTAGTAATGGAGTACTAATAACAACCTCAGTGGCCAACATAAAAGAATATATCTTGCTTTCCCCAAAGTGGATGAAGAGAGGACCATATACACTAAGGGAAGGAGATTCTGTGGTTTAGGAGTCACGCTGAGAAGAGTCTCGGAACACATGCCGCTTAAGCAAGCCTTCACAAAGACGTCCTCAAAGGGACCTGTCCTGGGGACTTTAATAAGACTCTAATAACCACAGAGAAATAGATAAGTGCCCTGAGGGTCTCTCTACTTCTAATGTTCCAGAGAGGCAGCCATGTTGAGTCTCTTTCAGCAAGTTAATAGGATTAATAAGGCTGGGGTGAGGAGAGAAGAGAGGAGAGGAGCAAAGGATGAAAGTGTTGCAACATTTTAAAGACTAAATGTTTTGCTTCAGTGTCAGCATTCGTGGATCAGAAGCTGAGGTTGCCTGAGGAAGTGGATTTTGGTCCACGAAAGCCCACATCGAAGCAAATCTGTTAGCCTTCTAAGGTGCCACAACAATTTTTCCTTGGGCTGTTGTTCTTCCTTTTTTTCCCCCTCTTCAGAATTTGTTCTCTTCTTGCATTGGCACTGCGTGCTCTTTTTAGCTTTTGAGGGGGTGCTTCCCATCCCTTTCGTCTCCATAGATTAACCTGATCGTTTGCTGTCATTTGGCAGATCCCTGGGACTGCACCCTCATGGGCGTAGCCTTGCGCGACCTTCACAATGAAAACCCAGATGAGGGCAGTGAACTGGAGGAAGCCAACACCGTCTGGAACAAAGTCTCCACGTTTATGGTCCTCTTTGTTGCCGCACTCTCATATGCTGGCCTTGTCACTTTCATCAAGGTAATGTGAGGAGGGAACCAAGCTCTGCTTGCGCTTCCCTCTTGCGTGTTACACCGTGGCTTTTAGCAACAGACCTCAACAAACTTCAGTGAGGGGGAAAGGCTCTGAGCAGAGAGGCGGGGCTCTCTTGGAATCCCAAGGCAAGAGGGAGCTATTGGTTAGTGCTAGATAGATTGACAGTCCCTCCAAACCACAAATGTCCCTCCCAGCCAAACCTACAAAAAGCAGCATGCAAGATTGCAAAAACTCTAACAAGAGTGTGAGGGAATGTCCTCCTTATCATAAAAGTCATTGTAACCACCTTCAATATTGCATCCGTGTATAGAAGAAGACAAATTGTTTGCCGTCAGGTTGATGCTGCACTTACTAAAACTTCTATAATTTCTTTTTTTCTTGCTTGTTTTAACTGATGCTAATTAAATGGGGAGATATGATAGACTCTGAAGAAGGAAGTAAAATGGCCAAAGTGCAGACAGCTAGATTCAGGCATTATGAACTAGGAATCTTTTAAGCACATTTTGGCAGGGGAGGTAGGAGGAAACAAGCCTCTGTGATCCAAACCAATTTTGTTTCAGCTCCGTATCCAAATTGATTGCAAATTTTCTTCCTTTTGCTCAGGAATGAAATCTGGATCCATTTGAATCTGGATCTCATACCAACTGGCCTGAATTACGCTGGTTGTGTTAATGATTCAAGCTTTGGCCAAACTCAGTCCACAGCCCTAGTATCTGTTTGTTCACCCACTGTCCATCTGTTGCAACTGTGTAGTCATTTTCACAAAACCTGTAGGTCATCTAGCTTGGTTTTTCTCCAATAATAGTGAATCTGATGTCCTAGAGATGTTCTATCGAGCTCAATCCAGTTCCCTCCGTTAAATATGGTTGAGTGGTTTCATCTCTTCCTTCCTTCCTCCCCCACCCATTCTGTTTCCACAGGTAAAATAACCGTCATTTGTTCCCCGCAATGAAGTATACGTAGAATGGAGACCCACATTTTCTTTCCATTTCAAATTTATCTACAATTTCTCCCCTGTAATATCTGTCTGTTAGCATTTTCCATAACTCAGAAGGAAAGACACAACAAAGGATTAATGACAACAAGCATTAACGTTCATGCGCCACCATTTGCACTGGCAAATCTCTGAAGAAAATCACCTCAGTTTCTACACCCTGAACCTCATCCCGAAGGCCACAAATATTAAATTGCTTACCCACAAATAGAAGGTTGCGAAGACAAAGGAACTGAATAAAAGAGCATATTTCAACAAAATAAGAAGACACTATGGAAAATTGCACCAGTTCATGTGTAGATAGAAAAGCAAATGACTCCTCTGTACAACTGTCAAGCTGAGGAAAACTTGAATATGAACAGGAATTCCCAAATGACTGAAAATCTGTCAAAGATCCAAAGTAATCTCCTTGCTATATCATTGTATTAAATTCCAGAAGACCCAAAGCTTTGCAGTAAAATGTTGCTTCATGTAACTTCATGACCTCACAAGTAATGCTGTACCTAGTTACTAATGAAAGTTACAATGAAAGGAATGTACTGTAGCATAGTTACAAATATTTTTAGGTGTACCAAATAATAGTTGGTAGTAAGCTGAAGCCCTCAAACCAACTGGAGTCACAAGTGTCTCCACAGTAACACAACCGCTACTTCTAAGAATTTTTTTCCATGTTTGTATGTTGCTACAAGAGTAGGACTACTGTCATTTAATTAGCGAGAGAACAATTATTCTGTTTTAGGCATGTTGATAAAAGTATTTGACTGTTGAGGGGATATTTGAGTGGATATTCTATGTTGTATCGTAGTCCATGATCTAAGCAGGTCTTCGGATGCACTCCTTCTCCAACCACAAGCGGCTGATCCTGTGTTGTACTGTTTTACTTTCCAAGGTGGCATTATTTTCATTTTCAACAATGTTAAAGCATTAATGTTTATTATGGGTGTGACAAGGCCCCCTTAGCTGCTTTTGGGGCAAGGACGGAGGTGGTTTATTGGCAGGAGGTGCCTCACGCCGGATCACAAGCCGCCCTCAGAATTAAACACTTGAGTTTTCCAACACTTTCCAAGACAGCGAAAGAAAAGAATTTGCTCTGCTGTCAGTCAGCTGCATAGTAGCAAATAGCTGGCTGGTATTTTCAGTGCTAATCAAAGGTATAACACAACTGCAGCTAATCATTTCTCCTTAGCAGCAAAAGGCAGCGTGTTAGAGCAGAAATTCAAGTTAGAGAATGTGGTGACTCTTCAACAGCTAAGGTTCTGAGGGATCGTTTGTCAAAACGTTGCGTATCATCAGCCTTAAGATCGATAATATTTTATATTTTATGAAGCTGCCCAGCTCTGGGTAGAGTTCGCCTCATAATAATTTTACTTTACCTTATTGAGGTCAGACCATTGTCTTCTCCTACCTTTTTTTCTGTCATGTGTTGAAATAAGTTGAAGAAAAATAATGTATTTTATTGCATTGCACTGATCGTACTGGACCAATCTGCACTGACTGACACAGCGAACGTTCTCAGATCCATTGTTTGGTTATCCAGCATTATTTTTTCTGTGTTGATTTTCCTCATGATTCTAATGTCTTTGCTTCTCACTTCATTACCTTCCGATATGTAACTTGTGACTCTTGATTAGAAATATTCTTGTAAACCTTTGCTGCTACATAAAGGTTTTTTCCCTCCATATATCTATTGTTGTGTGTCTCTTTTGCTTTCAGAGCTCTGGAAAGTTAGAGCAAATGTCGGTTCTTCACCCAGATGGAACTTCAAGATAGACTCTTACCTTCAAAACCACACGGATGAACATCCTTCCATTGAGATCTCTAGCACTGGATGGAAATCAAGAAAATAAAAATTTAAAAAACAGCTTAGTATCTAAATCCTGATGCCACAGACTTCCAAAAGGGAAATGTAAAGCTTAAAACAAACAAAACTGGTAGATGAGGGAGAGAGATTAATCGGTGGCTGAAATCTTGTATGTTCTGACATAATGTAAGGTTACGTCAAAGGAAGTGTTGCTGGGTGTTATGTCCACACAGCCAGCATTACACAACCAAATTGTGTAATCAGTTGTGTGGCTCCTGTTTCACCACTTGTATGACATGCCTGCATAAGCACTGCACAGCACAGTTTCAACCGTTGTGTGATTAATGTTGGATTGTAACATCTGAGAAATTCAAGGGAACATCTAGTGTAATATTGCTTGGAGTGCTGAACTCAAGAAAAATAATAATAAACTTCCTTCCTTCCTTCCTTCCTTCCTTCCTTCCTTCCTTCCTTCCTTCCTTCCTTCCTTCCTTCCTTACTTACTTACTTACTTACTTACTTACTTACTTACTTACTTACTTACTTACTTACTTACTTACTTACTTACTTACTTACTTAAAATATGTTAGCCCACTTTTCTCCTTGAAAAGGACCCGGGCAGCTTACATCATTAAAAGACATTTTTTAAAAGTTAAGGGCAGTAATTATACAGATATTTAAAAGAATCAAACAGATACCATCCATACCAAAAATGGTCAAAATCAACAGCAAAAACAGCTTCTAAGCAACAAGGCACAACATTTGAAAATACCTCCCAGACAATCCTGAAGGGAAAGCCTGTCTGAAGGGAAAGGTCCTTATCTATTTGAGGAAGGAGGGCAAAGATGGGGCCCTCCTGGCCTCCAGTGGGAGGGAGTTCCAAAGTCTGGGAGCAGCAAATCTGGGAGTTAGCTAAGGAAAAGCTTTGGAAACCCAGCCATATTGTGATATAGACAATGAAATGTTATTTAACAGCACAGCCTTCAACATTTGCTCCTAATCCTCACTGATATTTTCATTAATGTACACAGAGAGGGCATTGGTTCGTTCTGCCGTTTACAGGATAAATGTCCCTATCCAGCCCTCAACAGGACATTACGGTTTATTTGTACCTCACCATTATGAACTGTTGTGGCTGCCATCTTGTGAATCCTAAAAGTTACATTTTCCTGAGGAGAATTTAACTAGGGACACAAAGAATTTTGGTTAAATTCTTCCTTCTTCTCTATTTCAGCTGTTTTAACTATTTTAACAAGAAATCCTAATGACCAATTTGACAACCCAGGAGATTCCCTTTTCTCGAGGCAAGCGTGAAACGGGAGTGCCATGTTGTTGTCTTGGTTGACAGAACCCACACCAGCTGCTCCAACAAAACTAGTGTCCTTATCCAAAGCACACACTGATCATGTACAGAGTGACGGGCTGGCTATTTTATAAGGTGCTTCTGATCCAGACAACTGCAATCATGTGCTGTGTTATTCACGCGAAAGCATTGGTTTGTGCAATTTTGTTCAATTTGTTGTTTTCCTACTTCACCCTCTCACAAAGGAATTATTTTTACAGTTTCTCATTCTTGCAATTGCTGTCAAGTCAATTCAGACTTACGACAATCCTCTCCGGGTAGAGAATACTCAGAAGTGATTTTTCCCATTGCCTTCTTCTTGGGGGGGGGCACAGAAGGGGATCTGCAGCTGGCCCAAGGCCACACGGCCTGGCTTGGCTCACGGGAGGCACAGTGAGGAATTGAACTCGTGACCGCTGGCTCTGCAGCCAGATATCTAAATCACCAAGAGAAACTTCATCCCTAATCAGAGATCTCTGCTGTAGTTCGAAAGAGCATGACCTCTCCAGCAGAGGAACAAGGAGCTAGCTACGAATTCTAGAATTTTGTAAGATGGAGCCATAGTAATCCAGGTGGCATCAAACTGGAATAGTGACATGGTGCAGAAACACCGTTTTCCATTTTCGAAATGGGTTTTCTGTCTATCCTGTTACATTCATATAGTGTGGGGCCTATACAGAACTGATAAGACACTGGATTTTGCTAATCAGTTAGAAACTCTTCCGGGAAAAAAATAGAATGGGGGGTTGATGTTGTTGCCAAAGTGCTATTCATTTTGGTTTTCCCCAGAAAAACCTGCCTTTTGTTATCTTGAGCTGAGTCAGACCCAGAAAAAAACACAGAAATGAGTTTCTGTTCAGAGTCCCACATACCACATCTGCCCATCTCCATCTATCAATAAATATATGACTTTGGTTTTGGGGTTTGGTGTAAACAGGACACATCTGTTCTCAGAATGTGTCACTAAAACCTTGATGGAGCTCTTTGGCTCCGCCTCCATTGGCCTTAGCAGACAGTTGTAATGTGTACTCTTGCCTTTAGCTTTATGGTGACTAATTCATTAATTCCTTCTCTAAATGTGAAATAAATCAAAGATGCAGGGAATCATTGCCTACTAGAGAAGTCTTTTCTTTCTTTCTTTCTTTCTTTCTTTCTTTCTTTCTTTCTTTCTTTCTTTCTTTCTTTCTTTCTTTCTTTCTTTCTTTCTTTCTTTCTCTCTTTCTTTCTTTCTTAACAAGGAACAGACACTAGTCATCATCAGAACATCCACATAGTTAAGACATCATCACGAGATCCAAAACGGTGCTCCTCTCTCCTTATGTCTGTAGTTCTCGACCTTGGGTTCCCAGATGTTTGTGGACTACAACTCCCAAAACTCCTGGCCAGCACAGCTAGTGGGGAAGGCTTCTGGGAGTTTTAGTCCAAGAACATCTGGGGATACAAGGTTGGGAACCACTGACATAAAGAGACGGGAGCACCATTTCCACTCTGGAGAAACCACCTTACTTTTGCAGATGTTCTGATGAAGAGCAATATATTTTCCTCTCTTGGAGGAAAACAATATAGGAAACTGCCACCTTATGTTGTCCTGTGCTGTGCTCCTTTTTTGTTTGTTTGTTTGTTTGTTTGTTTAATGGCAGTCTATCTCAAGAAAGCTGAGCAGATGACTCATAACCATCGCTTTCCATGGCCAGGAAAAATTTTCACAACCTAAATTTCTACCTTCCGTGCAAATGTTAAAGGAGCCCTGGTAAACTTAGCCCTGTGTAGGGTTGCCAGATACACGGGTACTAAAAGGAGGACATAGAAAGACAAAAAGGAGGACAAAGGAGGACATATTGAATGTTTCATTTGAATCGTTCCAGATTAAACCCACAATTAATACAATTTTATTACGATAGCTGCCAATAAATGTCTCTTAATGAACTGACCAAGAAACAGTCATGTTAAAAATTAAAAATAAATTCAATGGAGGCTTTTTTTTTTCAAAATACTTGGGGGTGGGCAGGCAGGTGGGGTGGGGAAAGCCAGGGGGAAGGGGGTCCGTCCACCTCTCCCCCTCCCATCCAAAATTATAACATAAAATATACAAAAGCCTGACATTTTAAAGGTTTTTATCTTTGCCTGCCTGATGGAGGACATTAGGCTAAAAAGGAGGACATGTCCTCCTTTTGCCTGACATCTGGCAACCTTAGCCCTGTGGGAAGAAACCGCTCATTTCTCCCTTTCTTTGGTATTGGTTTTGACCACAGGTCCAGGGCCAGAATTTGGGAAGCACTGGATCCATGGCATCAAAAGCCACTTGAAATCTTAGAATCCCATGAGAAAGCCAAAGAGGGAGGGACCCCAAATATCAATGGAGGCATGCTTGTAATCTCCCCATGTTCTGGCACCATTGAGGAGAAGACCATACTCTAAGTCTGCAGAAGTTTATCTCTGAAGTCACAAACTTGATGTGAGAGAGTTAGGTGCTCTCATGTGCCCCTGGCTGCTACCGTATTTCTTGTTCATGTTTCTTGTTCATGTACATACATAAAACTGGAGACCTGGGAGGGGAGAGTTGAACCATCTCCTTACCCAACTCTGTTTTCCCCACATGGCTGTATTGAGGACTTTTGTCATACTCTGCCATGATGAAGCAGTTGTAGAAATCTGCATGTTCCTTTTCAGAAGCTGGGGCTCCAATACTTTGTGAAGAGAAATCTCCTTGGAAAAGACCCTGATGTTGGGAAAGTGTGAGGGCAAGAGGAGAAGGGGACGACAGAGGACGAGATGGTTGGACAGTGTCATCGAAGTGACCAACATGAATTTGACCCAATTCCGTGAGGCAGTGGAAGACAGGAGGGCCTGGCGTGCTCTGGTCCATGGGGTCACGAAGAGTCAGACACAACTACATGACTAAACAAGAACAAAGCTATTAAGAGAGGCTAATCTGGCAGCCTCCAAACTTGGATTGGGTTTGTTTGAATGAGCTCAGTAGGCCATTTACAGTGGACCCTCTACTTAAGGAATTAATCCGTATTGGAATGGTGGCTGCAAGTCGAAAAGTCTGTAGGTCGAATCTCCATTGACCTACAATGCATTGAAAACCGATTAATCCCATAACCAGTGGTTTTTATTCTATTTTATTCCATTTTGGGTTTTTTCTGGTCTGTAAGTCGATTCTCTGGCTGCAAGTCGAATCTAAATTTTGCAGCCAGAGAAGTCTGTAACTCGAAAAGTCTGTAAGTCAAGCCGTCTGTAAGTCGAGGGTCCACTGTATATCTTACAAATCGCTGTGTGTGCCCTAGGGCAGAAAGGTGTTTTGCCAATTGAATTATTATTGTATTCTCGAAGGCTTTCACAGCCAGGATCTGATGGTTGTTGTAAGTTTTTCAGGCTGTTAGGCCATGTTCTGGAGGTTTTTCTTCCTAACGTTTCCCCAGACAGAGTTCTAACTCCTGTCCTTTGAAGATGTCAGCCACAGAGACTGGCAACACATTAGGAAGGAAAAAAACCCAGAACACGGCCAAATAGCCCGAAGACCTACAACCACCATGAATTATTATTATGATTAAATTCATTCAGATTAGAATAAAATGGATTGAATTGAATTAGGAAGTAAGTGAATAATAAAGCAAATGAGGGAAAACACTTTTTGCTGTCCAGATTAACCGCAACAAACAGTGGCGTTTATTTCAGTAACCCATTTTTTGCATATGGGTAAACATGGCCACCTCAACAACAAACAACAGAGGAGAAAAAGCAGAAGCTGTGTGTGGGCAAATGTTTCATATGACCACCTTTAGATCCCAATTATAAAACCCTCCAAAAGTAACTCAACCATGAGAGTCTTTTTTGGGGGGGAGGTCAGTTTTGTTGGTTTTTTTGTACCAGTCTGTGCCAAGACTGTCTCTTTTTTTCCTCTCTTGGTCTAGGGTTTGAGTACATCAAGGGACAACTTCTCTGAAGCCCCCATGAGAGCAACGAGGACGCCCAGAGAGAAACAATTTTCAAGTTTTCCGAGGCCACCTGGTTACTTCTGTCGACTCCAGCCTTTCGTTTCGTGAGTCAGAAAGGATGAAAGTGAGGGTCGCTGTGCGTGTGTCTTTATGTGTGCATTATTTTCTGGATCCTAGGAAAATAGAAGCATAGATGAGATGGAATTGTTCTTTTCCTAGGTGAAATGAGTAAAGGGCACTTAGCCTAGAAGTGGGGGGGCGTGTTTTCCATTAATATTATTATTACTTGCTGTCCTGTGTTGGGTGAAAGGTAAATAACAGAACTATTTGTGTTCAAGTTTTTCCTATTGATAGCCAAGGCTGGTGGTGAGCTACAGGGTTTTCTTGGGCCCATCCCCTAACTTAGCACCTTTGCTTATGAGCAACTAAGTGGAATTCGTCTACAAATCGGACTTTCCTCTTGGCCCTATGGAAGGTCAACCTGGGAACACCGCAAAGTTAGTCTGGATCTATCCCATCCTTTGAAGCACCATACTCTGCTGAATTCATCAAGGAGATTAGAGAGACCACTGTGGCCAGAATCCTACCATCACAATGTACTTTAGCACATTGCAATGCAGTACATTGCATCAGTACATTGTGATGGCTCCAGCAATTTCCAGGTTGCGAGCTGTAGGTTGCCCCGTTGAAACAAGGGAGTTCCCCTATGCACAAGGGGGTAGCAAAAACCTCCTTGCGGCATTAAAAGACATCCATGCACACAATGTGCCATTGTGTGCAAGGAAAACATTTTGGCCCATAGGCATTCTTTTGATTCTAGCTGTTCTACAAGAATGCTAGTGGAGCTACAGATGTAGACGCTCCTGTCTGAGCAGAAGTTAACCATCACTTGGGAAGCTTCTTGCAGATGATAAGAAGAATCTCTTGGTTCTAGCAAGCCCAGAGCTTGGAATACAATCTCCAGCCCCCAAATGCCCACACAGCCATGCTACCAGGGAGATTCCACTAGAACGGCTGTGCTAGCATGGTCCAAAAACGAACTTCTAGGGGAGCATCCTCAGTTTCAAGCTTGAGCTAAGATTCTTGGACACCTGGTTTAGAGTCAGGCTCCAAAGAAGCTGACTCAGGTGGGACTCCAGAAGCTTACCTGGGAAACCCCTGAACTTCCCAGGTGAGTAACAGGTGTGAACAAGATTGAGAGGATCCTCTCCTCCTAGGAAGTATATTAGGCTTGAAGAAGGAAGCTGGAAACAGTGAGAAGGTTATTGCAAAGGCTGACGGTCAGACAGAGAAGCTCCTCCTGCTTGAGTAGACCAGCATGCTTCCAGGTAACCAGTGGGGAGCTAGAGGAAGGCTGGAAAAGGCTCATCCGAACCAGATCGTGAATCTGGAATGCTATGGATCTGTTGGAGCAGAGGCAGGTTTCAAGAGAGCTAGCCAGGAGGATCAAGCGGGCTGCTTAACTCATCCCTCCAGCCTGGTACTCAGATGGGAAGCTACAGAGCTCCCCTCTAACTCTGTCTAGTGACCATACTTCCAAAGGCATTGGAAGTAGCTCAGGGAAGAGAGGGTTTGGGCCACAGAAGCTGGAAGCACACGTGAGCAATGGCGGTCGGGAAGGGATGGGAGAAGGATGAGAACCTTCTCCAGGGACAGCCATGAAGCAAGGGTTGGAACAAATTCTCTGCTGGAATTCAGGAGCTCTCTGTTTTAACTGATGAGAGTTGTTGTTGAAAACATCTGCACAGCTAAACGTGGCCCACTCCTGTTCTATAGCCCTTAGCTTTGGTCAGGTATAAGTAACAGGACCATCTTTGTAAGTGGGCATGTGTAGTAAGGCAGAGGTTCAACAGGTGAGAATGAAGGCAGCTACAGGCAAGTCGGTGAGCAGTCCCAGCTTCTCCAGAACCGCTGGTGAGCTAGGGAGAAGTTGGGAGATGCACAGTTCAGCTGTAGCTTCAGGGACGAGAGGAGAAGCTCCTGGCAACCTGTAGCTTGTCTACAGCTCAAAGCTAGCCATGCTGATCTGTGCTTATTTTAGAGCTCCAAACAAGGGGCATAGCACAGCTGGAGAGTCAGTAAAACCCAGTGTTCAACTAAGGAGAAGCTAGAGAGGGTTTCTTTCCAAGCTGTGGCTCCGGAAACAGCGGGATACGGCCCCGGCAGCCTTCTAGCTGATCAGAAGCCTTCATTTAACCTTCAGAATGAAAGCAGCTATAGGTGAGGTATATGAGGAGTCCTAGCTCCTCCAGAGCTGCTGGTGAGCTAGGGAGAAGCCAGCGGTGAGTGTGGGGCTCACAGCTCAGCTGTAGCTCCAGGGACGAGGGGAGAAGCTCCCGGCAACCTGTAGCTTGTCTACTGCTCAGGGCTAGCCTTGCTGAGCTGTGCTCATTTTAGGTCTCTAGACAAGCTACAGAGCCCAGCCGGGCAGTTTCTAGAACTCAGTGTTTAGCTAGGAAGAAGCTAGGGAGGGTTTCTTTTCTAGCCGCCTAGAGTGGTCGAATCTGACCAGATAGGCGGGATAGAAATGAAATAAATAAATAAATAAATAATAAAGCTGTAGCTCTGAGAACAGCGGGAGAAGCTCCTGGCAGCCTTCTAGCTGATCAGAAGCCCATCGCTTAGCACGGAGACTGAAGGCAGCTATGGCTGAGTTATGTGAACAATCCTAGCTTCTCCAGAGCTGCTGGTCAGCTAGGGAGAAGCTGAGGGCTCACAGCTCAGCTGTAGCTTCAGGAACAAAGGGAGAAGCTCCCGGCAACCTATAGCTTTTCTACTGGTCAGCACTAACCATCCTAAGGTTTGCTCATTTTAGGTCTCTAGACAAGCTATGGAGCCTAGCCAGGGAGTCTCAAAAACCCATTGTTTAGCTAGGGAGAAGCTAGGGAGGGTTTCATTTCAAGCTGTAGTTCTGGGAACGGCAGGAGAAGCTCCTGGTAGCCTTCTAGCTGGTCACAAGCCCATCGCTAAGCTTTCGGAATGAAGGCAGCTACAGGCGAGGTATGTGAGCAGTCCTAGTTTCTCCAGAGCTTCTGGTGAGCTAGGGAGAAGCCGGGGGGGGGGGGGGCTCACAGCTCAGCTATAGCTCCAGGGACGAGGGGAGAAGATCCCAGCAACTTGTAGCTTGTCTACTGCTCATAGCTATCCTTGCTGAGCTGTGCTCATATTAGATCTCTAGACGAGCTACAGAGCCTAGCTGGGGAGTCTCTAAAATCCAGTGTTTAGCTAGGGAGAAGCTAGGGAGGGTTTCTTTCCAAGCTGTGGCTCCGGGACCAGCAGGAGAAGGATAGGGAGAGTAACCAGAGCAATAGCATTCGGCTGGGGCAAAGCTGGAGAGGTCATCATTGCTAATCCATGCCGCTGGGAAGAGTAGCAGGATGTCCCAGTGTCTATCTAATGGCTCAATAGCTGTAAGATCTGAAAACCATTCATCTCTAAGGCAGCTTTTGCTCAGGTGGGTAAGCAGTCTCTCCCTTTCGCTGGGTAGCTTGAGGGCTCCCTGCGAGGTTGTAGCTTCAAGAACAAGAGGAGAAGCTCATGGCCTCTCCTTGGCTTAAGCACAGCCCAGCTCCAGAAAGGGTCCCTTTCAGGAAGGGTGGAATAAGGTCACGGCTCAATGGTGGGAGCTGCAAACCCATTCAGATCTATGGGAACTTTGGTGGAGGGCAGTAAGGAACCTGAGTTTCCACTACTCAGCTAGGGAGAGGCTGGAGGGCTTCCTACCCAAGCTGTTGTCTGGGGAACAGAGGAGTGGGGGAAGCTCCTGCTATCGGCCAAGTCTGTCGTTTAGATGTAGGATTGGCAAACTATTCAGATCAGTAGCAGCTAAACCTGATGTTGCTGTGCGACCCAAACTCCTTGATAGCCGGTGCTTAGGTAGAGGCATGGCAGAAGACTCCCTGATGAACCATAGCTTCTGAAGAACAGAATAAACCCGCCAGATTCCCCCTAGCTTATCCAAAATATAACACTAAGCATGGAGCCACCATTTTCATTTCTTAGCAGCTTTCACTAGGGTAGGGAGAACAACAGGAGTCTCTTTAAAAGCAGTGTTCATCAGGGAAGAGATGGGAAGCTCCTTATGAAGCTATTAGTTCTGAAAATGATGGGGAAAGTGCCAGTAGCTCTCCTAGCTTGTACAAAACAAAGAAACAGAAATGATGTAGTCTTTGTAGAGCCACTGGAGATGGGATGAAAATGCTTCTGAAATCTCTGAATGCATTGCTTAACTAGGAAAGCATTTTCCTCCCCATGGCTTCTGGAATCATGAGGGATTCCAGCATGCCCTCATATTTTTCAGAAACCCAGCACTTTGCTGGGACTTGAGGTTCTCTTAGAAGAGCCTCCAGGATCTTGCTAAATCCTAATGCTCTGTTCAGGAAAAGCTTTGTGTGGATCCAACTGAGCTGTGGCTTCGTGAAGTACGGGAGGTGCTCCTCAGTTGTCCAGAATTCATCCTGGACTGTTCTGTTATGCTGGCAAGGCTCTCAAATCGGCCTGAGACATACCCAGAGTAGGTGCAGAGAGAAGAGCCAGAACAACCTACCTCTGGCTCATTCCCTCTTCTGCTCTGCCTCCGAGAATTGTGGAGAAAATATGTGGCAACTCCTAGCTTCTCTGAATCTCATGGCTGTGCTTAGGAGGGGAGGTGTCCTTGAGTCCCTTCCCATTACATCTGGGGTGCAGAAACAAAGGAGCTTCTCTTGACTCCCGCTTCTAGCTGGAGGAGGCTTAGAAATAATAAAGGGATCTTTGAGAAAACCGATGTCCCAATAGACTGTAAAAACCTTTCTAGGGCAGTAGAAGGGTGGGCAGAGGGAACAATAGGGACGCTGAATGCTCAGCTGGGAAACAGCCTGCAGGATCCCTGCTTGGTGTGGTCTATGAGAATGAAGAGTGAGAAGCCAACGGTGAGCTGAGATAAACCCAGGCCATTTAGATCTCTAGTAGCTAGAGCTAGATTGGTGTGGCTTCTGGAGTCTTGTAGAAAGCTTCTACTCAGCCAGGGAAAAGATGGAGGGCTTGCTATTCATCAAAACCTCACTGATTCAATGGGCTTACTCTAGTGTGATTTACTATGCTAAACCACAGGATGTTGGCCATTGAATGGTGAGATGCTCATTTTTGCCACAAATCTAGTTTTCTTGCAGTCTGTTCCACGTTGCTGCTGTGGATTAGATTTCCTTCTCATCTTAGAGTCTCCTCACGTTTAGTGCCAGTTTCGGGTAAGTGTATTTGAAACAGGAACCAGTGTTTGAGTAAGGTTACCAACATAGTGGCATTTAATTGCAAACAAGGTCCATGAGACGGTCAACCCAGTGTGGCTTTGAGGACTTTAGAGCCTTTTTGATACCCATAACCTCAAGTAGTGTTTCTCAACCAGCATATGGCTGATTACTTTTCTTGTAAGTGTCAGACTTATTAATTGGCAACAAAGTCCAGGGAACCTGTGGTTATTTTAAAGATTTCAGATTTTAAGGATTTTTATCTTTCGCTCAACTGTAGCAAAATAATAGCTATGGGGTTTTGATGCCAAGAGTACAAAATTCTTTCAAAATTCTCTTTGTGTGTTTGTTTTTTCCTTCATGGCTTTTTCCAACGTGGTTTGTGTTTGTTCAAGAATTTGGGTTATTTCACAGACTTTGTCAATTCTGCCGTATAACATAGAGGTGCTTCATAGGAACAAAAGGAAATTTTTAAGTTTTTGAGACAGTCTAACTGTGTATGTGTACTTATTGTGTACTTATATAGCGTCGTCAGTGTATCATGAACATCTTTGCTTCATATTAAAAAATTCGCCCATTTAGACAAACTACCAGCTTTCTAAAAGCATGATAATAGAGCAAATACAACAGAACAGTGGTTCTTAACCTTTGTTACTTGGATGTTTTTGAACTGCAACTCCCAGAAACCCCAGCCAGCACAGTTGGTGGTGAAGGCTTCTGGGAGTTGCAGTCCAAAACTCCTGAGTAACCCAAGGTTAAGAACCAGTGCAACAGAACACCCTACAGGTAGAAGATTCAGAAGTCACAAACCTCCATTTGGTTTCTGTTTTTCAAACTACTATTTCCACAGCCAACCAATTTTCTTTCCATCAAGATGCATTAAAATTCATTTCCTTTAACAGAATGGTATAAAAATCACTCCCAGCCTCCATATTAATTCTGGCCCAATTGACCAAATGATGTCTTTTGCTTCATCCTTCATGGAATACATGACACATGAGGGGTGTTACCCCTGGAAATTTTGGGGTGGAGCCTCACACTCCATGAGTAACCCATGACCGAGGGTAAATTGACTTTACAGTACATAGCCTATAAAAGTTTGATGAACTTTTTTTCAAGTCTTTTCCAGATCAGTCATCAGTACCGAAAGGAGGCAGATGTTAAGCGATAAGTCTGATGGATTTCTTCTAGCTGGTATTTTCAGGAATAATAATGGAATCGTACGGTTGTTGTGAGTTTTTCGGGCTCTTTGGCCGTATTCTGAAGGTCCGACAGCCAGCATGGCCACTAAGAGAAAACAATGTCAGTTTTTCCACATACTGTAAATGAGAAGTAGAAGAGAAGAGTTTGGGGCATTCCGATATGTAAGACCTTGAGGCAGTACCATGCTGATCAATACACATGGATACCAGGGGAATCTACTTTAAATGGGGATGGAAATCAAGTCCAGAATTAAAATGTCATAGAGATTTCCACACCACACTTGACAAACAACACTCAGCCAACTGGTTGCAGAAAAAAAGGCCTATTTATATTTCGATAATCACGTCTTTCTTTTCAGCAAAGCATTTGTTTACTTCCTCTTGGTCACACAGATCCAGACGAATATTTCACTCTTTCCGAAAAGAATGAATTTCCAAAACCCTCCCTCCTTTTCTTTTGTTTCTCTCTCAGCTTCCCCAAGCGCTCCTTCTCTTTTCCCCCTCATTCCATCTGGGAGCGTCCCAGAGAACGGGGATATCACCATTGGGTGCCTGGCCAAGGATTTCCTGCCCGACTCCGTCACTTTCTCCTGGAATAATAAGAACAACGCCAGCCTTGACGCCAGCAAGTTCAAGAGGTTCCCTTCCCTTTTGTCCGACGGCACCTACACTGCAAGCTCCCAAGCAAAAGTTTCCGTAGACGACTGGAAAGCCTACTCTCCCTTCTTCTGCCAAGCAAGGCAATCGGACGTCAACAAAGTGGTTCGCGTTGTTCGCAGAGCTTGTCCTCGTAAGTGAACAGATTTCTCTTGGTCAACTAGAAACACTCCCAATAGCCCATGACAAAACCCAACAGATTAAGAACTTCCATAGCCAGCATTGCAGATCCCTGCAGCCTGAAAACAATCCCTGTCTAAATACACTATTGGCTGAAATCTTGTTGCTTGGTTTTGTGAGTCACAACTAGAGTAGGCCCACCGAATCAATGGAACTTACAGAGGAGTTAACTCCCCATTCTTACCTGGCAGGAGAGATACCATGATCATGACTAGTATGGGGCTTATAAGGCCACTGCGTCCAATCATAGTTGCAGGTGGCTTTTATATGCTTTGCCCATGGCATGGGAAAAGTGGTATTCATTTTGTTTTTAGGGATGTTACCCTCCTTAGCCTTATATTAAATAATGACCCAAATGAATCCACACAAATTAAAACCACCCTTGCGTTCTGTTCTCAGTGTAGTCAGACACGCAGCCTGCTAGAAGACACCTGAATATTATGAATTAGGATTCCAAGAGATATTTCATTCTTTAGAGTTCTCCACCTAAAAATATAAGTTCAATTCCCACATTTACATTTTGCCTTTAAGGTGTCATTTCCGTTTGCCTTAATTCTTCCCTATTTCCAATTTTCTTTAGGATGCCCTGATCCTGAAATGAACATCCAAGCTCCCTCATGTAAAGCATTTCAGGCCCCCTACTTCAACTCCACCATCACCTGTACTGCTACTAACCTCTGCACAGAGAAAACCACCATCCAGTGGTCCAAGGACGGACAGCTGCTGGACTCTGGCTTCACCACCACCAAGCTATCCTTAAACAACGGCAATGGCTACGGCATCAGAAGTGAACTCATCGTCTCTCTCAGGGACTGGAATGCCAACAAGAAATACTCCTGCACGGTGCAAAATGACAAGTACAAGAATACCCTGGAGATCCAAAATCCTGACTTTTGTGAAGGTAAGCTGAAATTCTGCTTCAGGTGTTAAGAGAACTTGGACAACTAATGAATGAATGGTTGGTTGGTTGGTTGGTTGGTTGGTTGGTTGGTTGGTTGGTTGATTTGGCTTTTATACTGCCCATCTAAACAAATCTACTCTGGGCGGATTATTTCCACCTGTACAACCGAGCAAAGCATTTCTTGCATTCTGTCAGGATAACCATGTGCTTCCATTCCTGTTCAACTTAATAACATGAATTTGTTCCCAGGTCAGTTTTGCTCCTGAAAGCAAATTTGACATTTCACAAGCAGCACTGTGTGAAAACATAAAATTCATCACACGGCTGCTTTAAACAGGTTCTTTAAAATCCATCAGTGAAAGTATTTTGTAAAAAAAACGTTCCCTCAAAACTAAAATATAATAGTTCAAGATCGCACTTATCCTAATTCCGTGCCCCTAAACATATTTCCATTAAACACAGGGAAATATCATGCTCCATTCGGAAAACTGTACCATTAAAGCTAGCAAAAACTGCCAAAGCAGGAAAAGTGTACACTGTTTTTCTCAAAGAGTCACAGAACTGAGCCCTTTTGACTCTCCATAACGGTGGCGAAACACCCCAAAGCACCTCTCCTTCCAAGCTCATCCTTCCTAAATATAGGACGTAGCTGTGAAAGGAGATTCTTAGTAGACGTTTAGGGCAAAACACATTACACTGAGTCCCTGGCAACCACTAAGAAAAAAAAGATTCTTAAGTAGGAACGAAGAACAAAAAAGTTTCAACACTGTCTGTTTTCTGATTTATTGTGGAACTAAACATTGTCTTCTATTCTCTTTTGAGAGCCCTGTAGAGAATCCCTAGAAGTGGAAACCATCCCTCCATCCTATGCTGATATTTATGTGAACCAGGAAGTTAAGTTGACCTGCAAAATCTCCAACATACCATATGAGCAGGATCTTGGACGACTGGCTGTGACTTGGACACGGAGGTCCAACGGCATCAACCGCGAACAATTTGAAACAGAACTTGGAACACCTCAAGATCAGGGGAATGGCAGGCAATCCATAGATGCTTCCACCACCGTGTGCATAGCTGACTGGAACAGTGGTGACACGTTCAGCTGTAAAGTTGAGTTTCCAGATGTACTTCCCGAGCCTGTAGAAAAGTCACTGAAAAAGCCTCTTGGTAAGTGCTGTTTTCTATAAGCCCTAAAAAGGAGGGATTCTGTATGCATGTTATTATTTGTTCTCTCTCCAGTCAGTACTTATCCAATTTATCTCCTAAAAGGCTTCAATTCAGTTTTGTGATTGGCCTTTTCTTTCTCCAGATATGTCCACCTACACAATCCAAATTTAACTGAGCTGTCGTGAACTGAAGAAATTATGTATTCAATGGATAAAGAAGGCACATTTGATTTTTTTCCCCTCCACTTTTCTTTTTCACCCTCCAGGTATTCCCGTTCATGCTCCAGCAGTCTATGTCCTT
This sequence comes from Pogona vitticeps, assembly GCF_051106095.1. Lineage (NCBI taxonomy): Eukaryota > Metazoa > Chordata > Lepidosauria > Squamata > Agamidae > Pogona > Pogona vitticeps. The sequence continues at coordinate 117,883,133 of NC_135788.1, forward strand.
CCTCCTCCATCCGAACAACTAGCACTGAGGGAAACAGCCACCGTCACCTGCTTGATTAAAAATTTCTCTCCCAGTGGCATCTTTGTGCAATGGCTGCATAACAATAAGCCGGTGAGCCCTGGAACCTACTTCACCAGCACCCCTACACTAGAATCCAGGAACCAGGACAAGTATTTTGCCTACAGTATGCTGAACATCGATGAACAGCAATGGAGCGCTGGAGATACTTATACTTGCCTGGTGGGACATGAGGGCTTGCCATTCAACGCAACGCAGAAGACCATAGACAAGAACATGGGTAAACCAACCATTGTCAATGTCTCCCTAGTGCTTTCCGACACCGCCAACACGTGTTAATAACCATCTCTCTCAAGTGCCTTCTCCAGCTCTTCTTTCCACTGGCCTCTGTTCCCCGTGTTTGTCCTCTTGTGCTTTTCTGTTGATTCCTCTGTGGCAAGTTGGCAGGTGATGACGATGATCTAAGAAAGTTGTGTCTGAACTGTGAAAGCCACATCTTCCTGGAAAAGAGCACATTGTTTGCAATAAAACTTGTTTTCCTCAAAACAAAAACCGAAATCCTGGTTTGCTGTAGACAAACGTTGATATCCGAATTCATTAATTTTCAATTGCACCAGCATGGGTTAAAATACCCAATTCCCTTCTGAATTCATGGAGAAATTAAATTTCCTTGAAAATGCCCATCTGGTTAACTATAACCTGGGGTTTTCAAAGGACGCTAAAATCATGAGATGCCCAAAGTTGAAGAGTGAGAACTTGTAATTCAAGTATGGGCTTCTTTGACCGCATCCACACTTTTTCCTCCTCCTTCCCCTATCTTGGCCTTTTCTTTCATTTCTCCTTCTTCCAGATCTTCTTTCTCCACTTCAAATCTTTCCACACAAACATGTAACACTACAAGTTTTAGACAGATCATAAGAAGCTTATTGACAATCTTTTCTTATGTACATTTTCATCTATTATTCCCTAATTGGATGCCGTGAGTCACCCAAAGCTCTTAATCCACTTTCCCTAGAGGGTCTTCAGAGTCTAACAAAGCAACTCCGTACACATAGGGACAGATATGAAGGGCTTTGCACATACCTCGTTACATTTGTATAGGATCAAGGAGATGTCTCATTTCTGGAGTGTTCACACACAAAAACAAATCTATGCCCACAATACATCCTTTCAACATAGTACAGAAGTTGCTAGGAAAGAAATCAGGGAGAATCTGAAGTGTCGTTCAATATCAACACATGGGTGCACATATATAAAAACACATAACTGGTATATAAACATATATACAGATATATAAACATATAGCAATTGTAGTTTCTGGTTATTCTCAGCTAACAGAGGATTATCTTCGGAGAAGCTGGTCCTTCTTGACTTGATGTTTTTCTCTGGAATTAAAGCAAACACTGGATGCAGCAATAAAAAGTCTATACACAAAGTCATGTTTTAGCTGGACAACAGCAACACAACACTTCTGAGTTCATGGAGACCTCTATTTAACTTGATAGGATAGCATTAATTTTAAAAACGTAATTTTTGTACCCAGGTCAATGAAAGGATCTCAAGCTGCTTTAACATAGATGGTCACCCCAGTCGTTACTACAAGACAAACGTGTAGCTGTTGTTTTTACTATCACTACCATTTGAGGGGAAAAATATGCATGAGACACACTTTTTGAAAAAAAAATAAAAAATTAAAAACCAATAAAAAATAAAATGCTGTGTAAAAAATATAAATAAATAAATTAAATTAAATTAATTTATTAATTTTTAAAAGACATAATTTTTGAGGAGTGATTCACTTGCAGGAACCATGCCTACACTGCATAGTCAACATGCACCCTCATCATATCCATGTCTTTAATCACACTGGCCACATCAGCTTTTCCGTAGCCCTCACAAAGTCCACACATCACTCGTAAAACCACAGGAAGAATTACAGAACACAAATGTGCAGCTACTCCAAGACTGGTTATGGAGGTCTAGGAGCACCCTTGAAATAGATTTATCCAGGAATCCCTTTTCCACAAGTGTGGTATCTGCACCACTTTTAGAGAACCTCCCAAAAAGCACATGCTACGTCTGGCTCCAGTCTAGCAGCAGCTCAAGAGAGATAAGTGTGGAAGAAGGCTGGGTGTAGGCGTGTGTAGAAAGGAGGTTTCCATTTGGAAACACAGACTCTCCATTCTTTCTCTCCCAACCCATGGAGAAGAATGCTTTGCCATGACGATACGCGACAACTGTTCTGTTTCCTATTTCTGTCCAGCAATAGCAAGCAAGTCTGGCCCTCAGATACATCTACCAAGGATCCAACTCAGAGCAAAGCAAGTGAAATGGGCCAAAATCCCACCCTTGACCCTACTGATAGCAAAGTGTAAGAACTCCATATCGCTGATAAATTAAAATGGATGCTGTTGAGCTGAAACTCAATCTTCTGTATGGGTCTCCTTGAACACCCCCTCCTTTTTCACCACTGGTTTCCATCCATGCCCGGCTGCAGATACAAGAACAATGCCTTCTGTCTGGATTCCAGTTTATGGCTGGATTCCATTGCATAAGCCACCTAGAGCAAATTGTTCAGCAGTAACCTTAATGACACATCTATTTTCTGCTTCTGTGCGAACAAAGTTTAGCCTATGAAGAGATATATAATCCGAAGGCCAGAATCTTGTTGGTGTTCGTGTAAGGTTTGCCTAACTCGCTATGGCTAATGGTGGCTAATTCACAAAGTGTTAGGGCATCTGTCAGTTGTGTACTTAGGCACACACTCAGTTCTGCAAACAATATATACCCCAGCATTTTATCCTTTAGTCGCAATTAGCTGTGACAAGTTACACAACCTTTACGTCAGCACCAACTAGATTATGGACAATGCATTATCTACACAGAAAGAAAGACTAGGGATTATCCCTTCCTTACAATGTCCCTCCCCTGTATCATGTAAACACTTTTGCCAGAGGCCTGGGAAAAAGTTTTCAAGTAGTTCTATGGGATGTGTGACCTCTGGAATCCCAGTGTGACATAGGATTCAGGCAAGCGAAAGAAAAGTCAATTGTAAGCTCTTTGTAGTCTCAAAAGTGTTCACTGCATCCATGCTTGATGGAAGTCCAGAGTGGAAAATGTCAAACAAAATTCAAAACTCACTCACTCACACACAGAGAGACACAGAGACACACAGACACAGACACAGACACAGACACAGACACAGACACACACACACACACACACACACACACACACACACACACACAAGAACTCCCACCCAAAATCATTGCATTCCAAGGATGAGACATCTCCTTTGTCCCTCACTGTGAGGTGCATTGCACTCATAGTTTATGAACCTTGCTTTCAAAACGTAGTTCATGCCATAACGTATAATTCTGCAGCATAAAAATCCATAACCCCAAGATGACATTTCTTAAAGGAATTCATGAAATGATCAAAAGTGGGAATTGTTACCAAGATTTTGAGGATAGCATTGAATGCAATGATGGAGTGAACGTTTCCAGACCCTCTGCATTACACAGTCTTTGCCCTCCAGAACTTCTAAAGACTCTATGATTTCAACAACATGAGCCCAGGTCTTCCTGCCAACAGCACATCAAAGATAGACCAGCGCTCCACCATGTTGTCAAACCAACCAAATGAGGAGGTGATAAACTATTTACAGCTTAATGAAATAAGCTGCTCCCTTATTGCTAAAGAACTCATACATGTCTGCAACCTTCATTCATATCCCAGTCTCAGAATGATTCCGATGTGTCTCGGGTCATCTCCAAGCCATTCATCAGATGCTTGGAAATGATTGTGTGGTTGTTATGAGCCGTCAAGCCACTCCCAACCTACAGTGCCCGAGTGGCTTCATAAAGTCCTAAAGATCCTGTCATTAACAGATCTTGAAAAGTAGAAGCAACTCTTCTTTCACTTGACTCAATCCATCTCAAACTCTTTTTCTCTTTTTTCCCCACTTTTCCTAGTATCATTACCTTTCCTACTGAGTCTTGCCTGTTCATGATGTGACCCAATAATTGTACTGTTGCAGGAAGAATCCTAGCGCTGTGCACTCTTTCTGTATCTGGAAAATGCAGTGTTTTTGTTCCTTCATGGGGACAGTGTTAAGAAACGTGATCATCTGCCACCAGTCCATGGCTTTCTCTTAATGCCTCGTCTGTGTCTCTCCCTATCTTCGCATATCTCTTGGTACCTATCGCCAAGGCTTGATTGTTGTCTAATGGGGAGGGGAGTAGGATTCTCCATTGTGTACTGAAGTACCTCTGTCCTGTTCCTTTCTCATTTTCCAAGCCCCCACCTCCTTTGTGTTCCCTTCCGTCCCATCTGCCTATCCTGGGATTGCATCAACTCCAGAAAAAGCTGACGTCCATGTATTATCCAAAGCTTACCTAGATGGGGTCGTAGACACCACTGACGATGAAGAACTCCAAAGCATCACATCAATCCTCTCCACCTTCATCATCCTCTTCCTCGTCAGTCTTTTCTACAGTGCCACAGTCACAGTCATCAAGGTAAGATGACATGGGATGGGGAAGGGGGCTCTGAATTGAAATGTCCAGGTTCATAAATAGATTTTGAATGCCCGTTCACTTACAGTGGGGCAGCCCAACTAAAAAATATGAGAAGATAAAAAGGGCCAGCGATTCTATCTATCTATCTATCTATCTATCCATCTATCCATCTATCCATCCATCCATCCATCCATCCATCCATCCATCCATCCATCCATCCATCCATCCATCTATCTATCTATCTATCTATCTATCTATCTATCTATCTATCTATCTATCTATCTATCTATCTATCTATCTATCTATCTATCTATCTATCTATCTATCTATCTATCCATCTATCCATCTATCCATCTATCCATCCATCCATCCATCCATCCATCCATCCATCCATCCATCCATCCATCCATCTATCTATCTATCTATCTATCTATCTATCTATCTATCTATCTATCTATCTATCTATCTATCTATCTATCTATCTATCTATCTATCTATCTATCTATTTGGCTTCTATACCACGGATCGGGCTACCAGGCCACTCTTACCGGTATAGACCAAGCCACATTCCAGGAACAGGCAACCTTTTGTGAATGTTATTATTTTATTTATAATACTAAAATTATTTTATTCAAAATAATACAAGTATAATAATACAATTATTATAATACAATTATTATAAACTTTATTACATTACATTGAAATATTATATTATTACTTATCACAGTCTATCCATTCCACTGCTGGTGATTCTATAACTCGTCTTCTTCATCTTTCCTTAAGTCTTATTTGCCCGCTTCTTTAGCGCTTCTTTCATTTCTCTCTTGAGTTCTTTCTCTTTGTCTTAACTATAGAACGGCTCTTTTTCCATCATCTCTCAGCTTCTTCCACCTTCATTTCTCCAATTGCTCCACCCAACCTTTTCCCCTGTACCCTTTTCCCATCTTCTGTGCCTCCTCGCTTAACTAGCCCAACATTCTGTGATCTTGCAATGGGTGAGTACTCTACAGGTTGATGGAGAAGGCGCAGAGAAGGGGGTAGCGATATAACGCGCCTTCCTGGTGGGAATGTTAATTCTTCTTTTCTCAATTCTAGGTCAAATAGACGTGGAAGATTCTCCTGACCATGACTTGCCTGAAGGAATATGCATTCTTTCATTATCTTGCCCTTCAGGAATGGGGAAGAATGGATGGCATTTTTTCTTGCTCTATATTGGGTTCTATTATGGACTGGAAAAAGATTATGACCAGCTGTTTACATGTTGCTCCATTGTGCCATTTTGCTCCACTCCCTTATGTGTAGACGTACTTTGATGTCTTCGCAGAAACCATGTTTTATTTCTGCTCTAGCTTTCCAAATGGTCTAAAGCATAAAGAAAATATTGCACTTTTTGCTTCAAACGCAGTAGCCAAAGGATTATTGCACATGTGTACCGACTGGAATGTCTGTAAATTTCACTGTGATGGCCATGCAATACTCCAATAAATAGATATTCTTTTTTAACACAATGCCTTCCTTGTCAACGTCTACTGTTGTTCCCCTTTTGCTTCCCCTCATTAAAATTGAAAGATGAAAAATATTAAGCTAGCGGTTTATTTGAGGGATAAGCAAAAGTGATACATAAGGAGTAATACATTCTCTTTTTTTCCTTTAGAGCTCTGGAAAGTTATAGCAAATGTTGGTTCTTCACCCACATGGAGCTTCAAGATAGACACTTATCTTCAGAACCAAACCGATGATTAGCATTATCATCCTTCCATTGAGATCTTTAGCACTGGATGGAAATCAAGAAAATCCAAATTTAAAAAACAGCTTAGTATCTAAATCCTGATGCCACAGACTTCAAAAAAGGGAAATGTAAAGCTTAAAACAAACAAAGTGGTAGATGGGGGGGGAGAGATTAATCGGTAGCTTAATCGAGGGCCAGGGTAGTCCTGGTGATATCAAACTGGAATAATGGCATGGTAGAGATGCACAGTTTCCCATTTTGGAAATGGGTTTTCTGTCTATCCTGTTACATTCATATAGTGTGGGGCCTATACAGAACTGATAAGACACTGGATTTTGCTAATCAGTTAGAAACTCTTCCAGGAAAAAAATAGAATGGGGGGTGATGTTATTGCCAAAGTGCCATTCATTTTGGTTTTCCCCAGAAAAACCTGCCTTTTGTTATCTCGAGCTGAGTCAGACCCAGAAAAAAACACAGAAATGAGTTTCTGTTCAGAGTCCCACATACCACATCTGCCCATCTCCATCTATCAATAAATATATGACTTTGGTTTTGGGTCTGGTGTAAACAGGACACATCTGTTCTCAGAATGTGTCACTAAAACCTTGATGGAGCTCTTTGGTTCTGCCTCTATTGGCCTTAGCAGCCAGTTGTAATGTGTACCCTTGCCTTAAGCTTTATTGTGACTAATTCATTAATTCCTTCTCTAAATGTGAAATAAATTAAAGATGCAGGGAACCATCACCTGCTAAAGAAGTCTTTTCTTTCTTTCTTAATTTCTTTCTTTCTTTCTATCTTTCCTTCCTTCCCCCAATTCATTCATTCATTCATTCATTCATTCATTCATTCATTCATTTTCTTTCTTTCTTTCTTTCTTTCTTTCTTTCTTTCTTTCTTTCTTTCTTTCTTTCTTTCTTTCTTTCTTTCTTTCTTTCTTTCTTTCTTTCTTTGTAACTGGCTTTGACCGCAGGGCCAGGGCCAGAATTTGGGAAGCACTGGATCCATCGCATCAAAAGCCACTTGAAATCTTAGAATCCCATGAGAAAGCCAAAGAGGGAGGGACCCCAAATATCAGCTGAGGCATGCTTGTAATCTCCCTATGTTGTGGCACCATTGAAGAGAAGACCATACTCTAAGTCTGCAGAAGTTTATCTCTGAATTCACAAACCTGATGTGAGATTGTTCGGTGCTCTTATGTGCCCCTGGCTGCTACCGTATTTCTTGTTCATGTTTCTTTTTCATGTACATACTTAAAACTGGAGACCTGGGAGAGTTGAACCATCTCCTTACACAACTCTGTTTTCCCCACATGGCTGTATTGAGGACTTTTGTCGTACTCTGCCATGATGAAGCAGTTGTAGAAATCTGCATGTTCCTTTTCAGAAGACATGGACTTCATAACAGTCTGCCCTGAAGTTGAGCCTAATGCATCCTCAGAATGAACAATACATAAATGTTTATTTACAGTGGTGGTGTTTACCACTGTAAATAAACATTATTTCCCTTTCCCAAGTAAAAACATGGGGAAAAGAATAAACCCATTAGTGCTTAGGCAAATTTAGGAATAACATCTGAATCTGCATCTTCACCATGAATTTTTAAATTCCCCTTTGTTCAGATAACTTGGCATACGCAACAATAATACTTGTGAGCTCAGTGTAGTACAAAAAAAAAGTAGCACAGGATTTTCACAGCAGATCCAAAGACCTTGGCAAACATTTCTGACTTCCAATTGGACTTAACAATAGCAACAATATATATATTGTCTGCGAACACCTATATAAAACTACCTAGGGTTTCCATTAAAAATAAAGACATCTATAAGATGAATAGATCTAACTGGCCTGAAGATGAATAGATCTAACTGGCTATCTGCACTTCAGCGCTGATGCCAACTTTACATTAGGACTTCTATTTAATGAGCACAGAACCTTATATGGAGCAAATATTTATATATTTTAAATATTTATATGCTGTCTTTCTGCTGAACATTCCTGCAGATGATGCTTCACCGGCAGAAATTACTGGCATTAAGTTGACTCTTCTTTCAACATGTTTATTTTCATTCTATGGGTCCTGAAGGCTCTTTCGGGAGTCTTTCTTTCATAGCCAAATCAGGCTCCCCCAGCTCTGTCAGAGCTCACAAATCCAGATTTCTAGAGTGGTCCTGACCCGATCAGATAGGCGGGATATAAATTAAATAAATAATAATAATAATTTCTCTTATTGACTTCAGGATTCTGAATCCCTTCCTCCTTTTTGTTTCTCTCTCTTTCTCTGTTTCACCATGTACAGTATTCTTTTTCGGCATGCCTCTTACGTGTCTGCCCCACAAAGCCCACATGATCATTAAAAGTAAACCATGGATAGCTACTGATGGAAGCTGTTGCTTAGCAACCCGAGAGCAGATGGTGGAGCTTTGGGGAGTAAAGGGATGGGCAACCTGCTTCAAGCCCACCCACCCATCTTTAAATGTGAGCACCGTGGATGGAAGGAAACAAACATGGCTGAGAGACCACAGACCTAGGTTGGGAAGGTGATTAATGAGTAGGAGAATAAGGTTCAGCAACATGAAGTTGGAAGGATACCACAGGGAGACATCTCATTGAAAGAATATTGGGGACATCTATGAAATGATAGGAAGAAGGGAGTTGCAAGGCATCTGGGTGATCCCAGGGATCTATTGCTAATCCCAACAGATTATACCAGAGGGTGGAAAGGGTTGGGATGAATTCATAACAATCCAGAGAGCTGTGAGGTTTCATTTATAACAGTGCACTTTTACCAGGGTTTCCCAGGTAAAGAATACTCAGATATGGTTTCCCATTCCCTTCTTCTGGGGGTCCCTGGGACTGTGCAGCTTGTCCAGGGCTACACGGGCTCAGCAGGGAATCGAATTTCCAATTTCTGGCTCCCCAGCCGGATACCTAAACCACTGAGCTGTCCAGCCAGCTTGGATTAAGTATAGAGGCACAGAAACAGTGAGATCCATGACTATAGGCAAAGAATCACAGCACATGGCCACTGAGGTAATGGATGGCTACTGAAATTTGGCCACATTCAGTTTTTCTGGAGAACTCACATCATCCTGCAGCTATTCTGGCTAATGACCTTGATGTCTGAGGGATTCTGAGAGTCATCAGCCAAAACCAAAATCTGTTACCATTTCCCCCTTTTCTCTTTCTCTCTCTCTCTCTCTCTCCTCTCCCCTTTGTTTCTACCAACATGCTGAGACAGGTTAACATGGCTGTTTCTTTGAAAATTATTCCCCCAAAAAAGGAACATTTCCATGTTCTGGTTTGGATTTTAAAAAAGTTTCTTAAACCATAACCCCCAAAAGAAAGTCCAAAAACTCCAATTCCTCTTTTTTGTGTTATTTAACATCTTCCTTTCATTGAGAGTCGGATTGAGTCCTTCCAGACCCACAATTTTGTGTGTCTCTTTGTTTTTCCTACAGGAGGCCAACTAATTGGGAGGAATTAAAGAATATTCCCCACTTCATCTCCTAGTCAGTGCTGAAGAGTAAGCATGCAGCGGTACGAGAGCAATATTAACTTGTCGATTCAACCCGTTCAAATTCAGATGAATTGCCTGAGCACATTTCCCACTTTGTAAAGTAACTGTGTCCACGCTTCTTTCGAAGAAAATAAGAAACATTGGGAGTATTAGAGGAACATATTAGTGATAGGAAAGGTGACAGAAGTTCTAACTAACTAAATTTGGAGGTGTCAGGAGTCAAAGCCGCTCCTTTCATCTCTAGAGAACAACGTCAAAATGTCTCCTCCTTGGAGAAGGAAGGACGTGGCCCTAGGAATAGAAATCTAAAGCTGAGGGAAAGTCAGTGTAGGCCAAAGTAGCTAGAGGACAATCCAGGAAAACCTGAGAAGATTGTGACTTATATACCATCTCTAAGTGGTTTACAACATGCAAGGAACATTATGGTATATTTTGTGTGCAATACCACCCCTCAGATTCAAAGCTTACATTTTGCACTTCTCGGGACACTCTAGTCTGCATGGACATTTTTGTTGCTGTTGTTTAAGTCGTGTCCAACTCTTCGTGACCCCATGGACCAGAGCACGCCATACCCATGGTAATATAGTACTTGAAACATGCTGGCTGGATAACACAGTGGTTTAGGTCTCTGGCTGCTGAGTCAGAGGTTGGGAGTTTGGTTCTCCATTGTGTCTCCTGAGAAAAGAGTCAGGCTGGGTGGCCTTGGGCAAGTTGCACAGGCCCTCCAGAAGAAGTGAAAGGTAAATCAACTTCTATGTATTCTGTATTGAGATAACTCTGGAAAGGGTGGCCATAAGTCAGAAATCATTTAACGGTGCACAGTTCTTCATAATATTTTTTAAATATGTCTTCCAAGCCCTGCACCTGAATTGGAATCTTGTATCCATACAATGTTATTAGAAAATGCAGAGTTGAAAACAAATGACTCACGAATAAAGGTGGTGGTATTCATATTCGTATATTCGAATATCGCTGCACAGCAGCCAGATTTGTCCTCCCGCTCTCTGCCTGAAGTGACCAGCTAAGCAGGAAGACAGCGGTGCTCCAGGCGCGATTGGAAGGATGAGGGGGACTAGCGCCACAGAAGGACGCATGAACAGATGGTCCAGCCCCAGGGGCTGGACTCTCGTTTAATCCAGCTGTGTTGGGATACTCGTATTCATCTACGAATATGAATACTCCCCCATCTCTACTCATGAAGTGACACTGCTTTTGATCTAAGCAACAACCCCATCACTCGTTCTTGATTAACAGTCCTTGTTCCAGAACGCCTGTTCTTATTGATGCAAGTTCATCATTAATACAGGATGGTAATTGACACCAATGCTTCCACAACAGTTCCATTCTACACCAGTTTTCAGACTACTTCTGAGGTGTACAGGCCTTAACACCAAACATTTGCACCAGTACAACTGCAATGAAAACTATGCTGCCTTGTGTTGGGTGTGCTGTGTTAACATGGGGGTTCCCAGCCATGGCTCGCCAGATGTTCTTGGACTGCAACTCCCAGATATCCTGGCCAGAACCGCTGGCGATGAAGGTTTCTGGGAGTTGCAATCCAAGGACATCTGGAGACTCGAGATTGGGAACGGCTGTGTTGACTGAACTGCCACCAATTGAAACATTCTGCCCATAAAGACCTCTGGATAGAGTGGGCAGCATATAAATTAAATAAATAAATTAATTAAAAAAATAAATAAAAGACATCGAGATGCTTGATAATATAAATCAGGTAGAGCTTACAATAACTACTCTGAAACCTAAACTAGATGTTTCCAGCAGTCCTGTGGACATTTACTCAATCACATGCCTCTAAGTTCAGCCGGCTTACTATCTACTAAAAACAGTGGGCAGAAACAGATGTTCGGAATGTATTGCTGTTTGCCATTTTAAGCCCAAATCTGTTATTTCATAGCCTTGTTTTTCTCAAGAATGGGATTTTTGGATTCTGAAATGAGAAAAACACATTGAGAGAGAGAGAGAAAAAAAAGGGGAAGTTCCCAGCAACTAAATGTGTTTCACCTCTTGGATCCCAATATATCCTCCACCGTAAGTTGTTGTTTTCACACCTTCCTTCACACCTTCATGCAAGCGCTCAAGATAACACAAACTGTCCTTTTTTCTTTTTTTAAGGTAAGTTCTTAAGAAAAGGAAGGTCACATTACAACAGAGTTGACTCGCAAAGAGCCACTGGCACCGCCAGATCAGCAGTTGAAGTCTGGCCGCTTCAACCAACCGTATTCTTTTCGTTTGGTGAGTGAAGAGACGCCTGTCGTTTACCTTCTGGGTTTGGGAAACGTAGAGCCACAGATGAGCCTGAGGTAAAGGGAATGGGCCTCTCCCGAAAGAAACCGCCAGCCCTCTCGGTGAAGGGAACAGACAAGAAGAGAAATGAGGTCTAGTATCTGTTCTTACGTTTTCCTATTGTCATTCAGAATTCCTATCTGAAAATCAAATATCAGGCTTTGCGATAGTCTAACTAAATCCCATGTAATTTTATTTGATGCCTAATACGCAGCCGAATCTCCCAGCTAAGAACGTCGGGAAGAGGAGCAACCTACCAGCCGGCTATCAGGACATCCTGGATTCCTCTCACTCCATCCAAATGTCAGTCTTTAACGGAAGATGGAGCAACAGATGAATGGAGACCAACTTCAACTGGGAGGCCCCTCACCACCCACCTGAGAGTGAAGATGAAAGAACGTTGGTAAGGAAAATGCCAGTTCTCCCTGCTGTTTTTTCCAAAGCTCACTGGGAGAGATTTCTTATTTCTCAATAATGCTGCCTGCCAGCTTGTTCCTTTCCTCCTAGCTAGGTTTCATGCTGCTTAATTTCCCCCAACCTTTGGGGCTCATTTGAGAAGCACCTGCTCTCTTAGGTGGCCTTACGGTTCAAGGAAACTAAGACATAGGGAGTATCTAGCAGGGAGTATCCAAGCCTGGAGCTCACTCAGGCAGCTAGGTAGGATGCAAGGAAGCATCCCTGGAGCCTAACCTCCAAGAGAGTAGAAGACTCTCAAATAAGCACCTGGCTGGGGTCCTAGCAAATATCTGGCAGTCTCCCCAAGTCTGAGCACCACATAGGAGCCTCCTGCTCTCTCGGAGGAGCACGAGGTTTTAGGGAGGCTACAGGTGCAGCAGGGGGTTACCTGACAAACTGCCCTGGATTCAGGACTTGTTTGCATCTCCTTAGCTCTGTCGGGAAACTGTGAGCCTTTCAGGGGAACCTGAATGGAGCCAGGGAAATACCTGATAGCTTCCTTGATCCTGGAGCTGATTTAGAGACTGTTTCTCCCAGAGGAGCTTTATAGCTCAAAAGAGATGGAAGGGAAGCAGAGGAAAACCTGATGGGTCTGCCCCAGTCTGGGGCTCACTTGGGAGGCTCCTGGTCTCCGAGAAGAGAGCTAGGGTTCAAGGAAGCAAAAGAGGGCCTGGGGACACCAGAAGCTGGGGGTCTCATCAGAGGAACTTCTACTGTCCCAGAGCTTAGGGAAGCTAGAAGAGAGCCAGAGGAACATCTGACAGCATTCCAGAGCCTAAAGCTCTTTGGGGAGGCTCTTACTCTCGGCAAGAAGCGCTGGGGTCCATGGGAATGGGAAGAAAGCTAGGGAAACCCTGACAGCCTTCCCAAGCCTAAGGCTCTCTTAAGGGATTCAGGGAAGCTGAAAGGGGCCTGGGGGATACCGAAGAGTCTGCCTCAAAGCTGAGACCCATCTAAAAATCTTCTACTCTTTCAGAGTGAGTACAGGGTTCAGGGTTCAAGGAAGTTGGAGGGAGCCATGGAAAAACCTGACCATCTCCCCATTCCCAGGGCTCCTGACCTCTGAGAGGAGTCTTGGGGCTTAGGAAGCTGGAGGGGTAGCAGAGGGACACCTGATAGCCTTCCCAAGCCTTAAGCTTGTTTGGAGGCTGTTTCTTTCAGAGGAATATTGGGCTTGAGGGAGATTAGGAAGGGAGCCAGGGATCTCCCTGACAGTCTGCTCTGCTCTGAGGCTTACTTGAGAGGCTCCTACCAAGGTTTGGGGAAGTTGAAAGGAACCTGGGAATATTGGCAAGTCTGCCCCAAGCTTGGGACTCATTGGATAAGTCCCTACACTCCTGGAGGTGTTTAGGGAAGGTGGAAGGGACCCGGGGGGGGGGAGACACTTGACAGCTTTCCCAAGCTTACAGCTCTTTTGAGAAGTTGCTGCTCTCTCAGAGGACAGTTCGCATTTTGGAAAGCTGGACGCCAGCCTGGGAAATACCTGAGAGTCTGCCTCGACCCTGATGTTTATCTTGAAGGGCTTCAGAGGAGTGATAAGGTTCAGGGAAGCTGGACAGGATCTGGGGGATTCCCGATAGGGTGTCTTGAGTCTGGAGTTTGTATGGGAGTCTCTCTCTTTTTTTTTTTTGTTTTGGACTTATATATCGCCCCATAGCGCTACAAGCACTCTCCGGGCGGTTTACAATTTAATTATACAGGCTACACATCTTCCTCTCACAAAGAAGTATCAGGCTTCAGAAAAGCTGGTGGATAACACGCCAGCTGCCTGAAAACTTTCCTGAATCCTGAGGATGGGATATTCCTGACCATCTAAGTAGTCACCATGATTCAGGAGGGTAGCTGCTCCAGGGAAGATATTAAACTAGAAGACTTCAGCCTCCCAGCAAAGCAGCAAGCTGGAGTGATGGCAGGTGGGAACCAGAAAGAAGCCCATATCCTGGACCCCACCTGATGCTTAGCTAGGAGATCTGCATCTTCTCAGATGACTGCTAGACTCCCTCAAAGCTCACAGGGAATGGGGAGATGATGGGGATGTTAAGGAAGCTGGTGGGGAACCAAGGATCAACTGAAGAGTTTTAGTCCAGCTGAATGATCCTCTGGTCCCTCAGATCAGTTGCAGCTATAGTGCCGTGGTGCAGGAGAGCTACCTAGCTACCTGCCCATGCAAGAGATTGAACTGTAGTGTTTATGACCTCCCAGCTGTGCTGCAGCTTTCATGAGAGATGGTGGAGATCACAGAGGGCTTTCTGAAAGCCTTCCCCAAACCTGACACTCAGCTGGGAGATTCTTAACCACTCAGCTATTTGTTAAGCTTAGAATAAGCCAATGGAGGATGGGGGGGGAGACCAGCAAGAACCCCCATTTTGAGTCTGGGAGAATCTAGATCTTCCAGGTGCTTGGCAGATTTGAAGGAAGCTAGTGGGGAGCAGGAGGGGCTACCAAAAAAGGTTGTTCCATGACTCAAGCTGTGAGCTTCATCAACTCTCAGGGAAATACTGTATTTTTTGCACCATAAGACTCACTTTTTTCCCACAAAACAGGGGGGTGGAAAGTCTGTGCATCTTATGTAGCGAAGAAAACAGATTATATTTTCCTGTTTTCTTCTCCTAAAAAATCGGTGCGTCTTATGGAAAGGTGCGTCTTATAGAGCGAAAAATACGGTATTAGTTTCTGAAGACAGCGGTGAGGAAGAAGCAGCCGACTGAAAGTATGTTCTAGCCAGACCTTGAGCTGGAGGATCTGCAACCTCCTTGGTGAACTGCTAGTGGAAGGACTCCTTGTAAGTTTACTCCAAGCCTAACGCTCAACCCAGAGGTCCCTAACTCACCCAACTGAGTGTTCTGCCTGGAGCAAGCTGGTTGGGTGCAAGGAAGGTCTCCTCGGAAGTCTTGACATTTTGCAGAGAATCTGTTTTTTTTTTCCAGCTGGGCCACCTGCCAGCTCAGCTCGCTCTGTTCACCTCACGTGCAAGCGTGCTGGGGAAAAGATAAGGAAGGGAGTTCCTGGAGGGTTTCCCCAAGCTGAAACTCAGCTGGGAGACTCCTGGCTTCCTAACTGTATGCTAGGGTTCAGGAAAGCTATGTAAGTGCCCGGGAGTGACCAGAACTTGGAAACGTTGCTTTTGCAGGGACTACAAATCCCAGAATCCTGTGGGTAGGAGTCCCACCAAAAGTGATGGTTTCCAAGCTCTGGGAGTTCTGTTCAAGCCAAACGCTTGACTGGGAGATTTCTAACTCCTGGATGAGACGTAGTACTCGAGGTAGTTTGTAGAAGACAAAGGTCCTTTCAGAAATTTTCTAACAGGCTAGGAATTTCCAGACACCATTATCACCTTCGTACCTATTAGCCCTTTAAGCTTAAATCTAGCTAGTGGTGAGCACCTGAAAGTCTGAGTGCTTCTGGGAGGTTCAGCCCATCATTAGGCTTCAGGAAGATGGTGGGGACCTAAGGGCATACCTGAAAGCCTACCCCATGAGTAGTCAACTGGGAGGCCCTTAACCATCCAGATCACCAGTGGGCTTGAGAGAGACTAGCTTCTATCTGTGGAACTATTACAACCATCACTCTTTCTCTAGCAATGCTTAGAGGCGAGGCAGGTGGCAGACTGAGATAGTGGGGTGCCTCACCCCAAAATCTCATGGGTAAAATGCCATCTGGGTCACAAGCCGCCTTCGATGGGTTGCCTTATACTACAGTGGGGCAATCAGCTGGAGCCCTCCAAATGTGGTTGGGCTGCATAGGTTGCTACTGTGGCAAATTGCTGCTCCTCAACAAGGTGCTGGTTGCATCCCCCGGCGATTGATCGATCACATGATTGGAGACATACCCAGGAATGCAACCAGTAGCTCATTCATGAGCAGCAACTTGCAACTGAGTCATGGGTGAGTTCCTTTTGTTGTTGTTCTGCACTGTCAAATTGGAACTGACTTATCGTGAACCTATCATTGTAGTTCAGATGGGGGTCAAGAAGATCTGGAACGAAGAATGGTAGACAACTTCACAAATTACATTTCCCAAGATTTCGGGGGTGAGGCCTGGACAACGGAAGGGTCTTAAGCATGATAGAACTGCCCTTCAACCAAGTTGGCCCAACAGGACAGTTTCAAAATCCAGCCGCCTGCTTTTCCCATGAGGCACTTTGTATCATGTACTGGGTCTTCCTTCCTTATCTTGCCTTTAACAGTTTTATACTAGAATATTTCCGTAATTGAGCAAGCCATACAAATACAAAATAACCGCATTTCAGCTGGAAAATGTAGCCCCGGGCTGGGGTTTCCTCCTTAACTCAAGTGTTGTGCTTTTATCACAAGAAACTTTTACCTGTTGTGTTTCTGCATGGGCCTCTCCCACTCTTATAGTTCGTTGGTGCTAAAATCTTGGATTGTCACACTGACTGTTGTGACAGTAACTCTGTGGGAAATATGTCGACTACGACTCTCATTTTTCTGTTAATTTTCTCCTCTCTTGAGGAGCTTTGGTTTGGATGTCAAACTCCTTGTCTCCACTAGAACGAAAATGTTAAGGTTCATGAATTATTGGTAGCTGGAAACACGGACTCTTCTAGATTGAGAGTTCAACACTGAGCAAGATATAATGGACTGTACAAATTAATTTGGCTTTGTTTTATGCCTTGCAACCAAAGGACTCCGTGGTTTCTTCCTCAGACCGCTTACCTTTCCTCCTCCCTCTTTTCCTTTCACCACCACTGCTATCCTCCCTGTGCCAGCTTTCTTACAGCAAGGCTGTAAACAGGATATCTCCACCAAACATAGCCCCAGATGGTGCTGAAATAAGAGGAAGTGAGACCTGACAGAGCTAAAAGGGAGTTAGAGGGTTCTGAGATGGCAAGGCTGAAAGTACTTATTGGCTGAAATAATTAAAGGCATGCATTTACACACATGTCAACCTCATTATTAATATCACCTGGCAGGACAAAGTTGCCAACAGAGTAGTCCTAGATTGAGCTGGATTTTTTAGCATGTATACATTAATGAAATATCGACGTCTACGTTGGCTTGGGCACGTTGTGAGAATGGCTGATGGTCGGATTCCAAAAGATCTCCTGTATAGAGAATTAGTGCAGGGAAATTGCCCCAGAGGGAGACCACGGCTGCGATACAAGCAGATCTGCAAGCGGGGTCTGAAAACCTTGAGAATGGACCTCAACAGATGGGAAACCCTGACATCTGAGCGTTCAGCCTGGAGGCAGGCATTGCATCACGGCCTCTCCCAGTTTGAAGAGACCCTTGTCCGGCAGGCCGAGGCAAAGAGGCAGTCCCGAAACCAGCCAAATCAGGGAGCTGGACAGGGGACAGATTGCATTTGTCTTCAGTGTGGAAGGGATGGTCACTCTCGAACTGGCCTTCTCAGCCACACTAGACGCTGTTCCAAGTCCTCCATGCAGAGCACGTCACCATAGTCTCTCGAGACTGAAGGATGCCTAATCTGACCTCATTATCTTCATTGGGTCCTATAGCTAAATAAATATTGGGGAATTGCAGATACTCTGGTCCAAAATTCAAATTCTAGGGACTCTGACTTTCATTCTAGTCATTTCAGCTAGATGAAATATGTATAGATTTCAACTGTTTTGTGTTAAGGTGGAGACATTGAGCTCAATCTAGTTTGAGCCTTATGTCAAACTAAGTAGAGAGGCCCTGTTTATTTATTTAGTCTCATTTATGAGCTGCCTTTCTTCCCATAAGAGGACTCAAGGCACCTCGCAATGTTAAAACATGTAAGATTAAAATACGGCAAGTAATACATTTTTTTAAAAAACTATCAGGATAATCTAGTATGTCAAGTGATTAAAAGTGTCAACCTTAAAAACAAACTCACAAACTGGCAAACTAAAACCAGCCTCTAAGGACTTACTTTGAAAGTTGTGTGCTAAAACTAAAGTTGAATGTTTAAAAGCTTGCCAGAAGAGGTGGATCTTCAGCTGTTGATAGAAGAATAAAAGGGAGGAGGGGCAACTTAGCCTCCCAAGTGAGAACATTCCACAACCTGGGAGCTACCACTGAGAAGGCCCTCTATCGTGTTCCCATGGGACCGAGAGGAGGGCCTCCTCTGAGGATCTTAAGAGCCAAGAAGGCTCATATGGGAAGATACAGTCCTTCAGATAGCCTGGACCCAAGATCATTGAATCCATTATTAAATAGTAAGTCAACACTCGCATAAATCCTATTGATTCCACAGCCAGAATCCTGTTGAAATGTCATCATAGTTGTGCAGCCTAAAGTCGTACGATAGGATTCTAGCCAATGGATCTCTTCTAGCTGGGACTAGCAATTAGATTTAGGCCACAGCAGCCACACTTTTGCCAGGCCTTACTCCTTTCAGGCCTTTGAAAGCAGCCTGAATGACATAAACAGAGTAGTTGATAGTTTTAGCAGCATCTGTTCACTTTTTGAGTGTCATAGGAATGGAATCAGAAAACTCCATAAAAATGTTTTAGTAGCAGTCCAGGTCAAGAGCACTGCCATTGCTAAGCTGATTAAACCCAACTGGTTTTTGGCTACTCAGGCTAGTGGCCCAGAACTTCAAACCTTGTTGAATGTCTCCTTCTGTCTCCCCTCACAGCAACTGCCACAGCTCCTGATGTGTTTCCGTTGTCCCCCTGTTGCCAAGACCAATCTGAGGACAACATCACCGTCGGATGTCTTGTCACCGGCTACTATCCTGAGCCAGTTTCAGTAGAATGGAATTCAGGAGCCATCACCACTGGCATCAAGACCTTCCCACCAGTGGTCCAGCAATCCAGTGGCCACTACACCCTCAGTAGTCAGCTCACCATCCCTACTGCCACATGGAACTCTGAGGACATTCAGTGCCATGTTACCCATGCTGCTACCAGCTCTTCAATCAACCAGGAGATTGAACGTGAGTCAAACTGGTCCATTGCTGTCCATTTTCTTTCTTTCTATCTATCTCTCTCTCTTTCCTTCTGTCTTTCTGTCTTTCTCGAGCAGGCAGTCCCTACAGCAATCGAACTTGTCGGTGGATATTTGTTGCAATAAGTTGGGTAATGTCCTGTGATTTTTCTCTAGCATCCACCGGCATGTGAAACACAACAGACGGAAGACACACACAAATTAACTCCTGCCCAACATAGCCTACACAGATAGGGATACATGTGAAAAACTATCCGGTCAGCAAAGAGAATGTCTGGTGGAAAGACAGATAGTGCTTGCTTCTTCATACCTCTCTTGGAAGGAAGCAAGACTTGCTTCGAATCGCCACTGATTAATCTTTTCTTGACCTTGGGTTCCATGTGGCTTCATCTCATTGCTCACGAGTTGCATGTACCCTGAAATAAAAACAAGAGCACTTGTTGACAATCTGCCACTGCCAGTGACATCCTTCCTGCTAGACCAACTGAGTTCTGCAAGAGGACGTTGGCCAATCTGCTTTAGGGGGATATTAATTGTAATTTGTTTTTTTAGGGCTTTATTGGTTGTATTGTTATTCTTCTAGCAGTGATCCCAGTATGGGCAAAACACCCAACTGCAGATGAGTGGGCATTTATGAGGCCGCTTTTAATCATTTCAATCAATTGTTAATGTGCAAAATCGTGACACAAACAATGATCTGAAAGTTGAGATCGAACCTAATCCTGTATGTTGCTTGAAGGAAGACTGGGGAGCATTGGCACAGGATCAGGAAAGCCAAAAAAAACACCTCTTGATAATTGTAAGAGGGGAAAGATACCTTCAAGCAATGGTGCCCAGCCTTGGGTCCCCAGATGTTCTTGGACTGCAACTCCCAGAAATCTTGGCCAGCACTGGTAGTGGTGAAGGCTTCTGGGAGTTTTGGTCCATGAACATCTGGGGACACAAGGTTGAGAACCACCTGCTTAAACCCTTTCTCTTGACCTTGTGTAAATTATGTCTTAGAGCAGTGGTTCCCAACCTTGGGCCTCCAGATGTTCTTGGACTTCAACTCCCAGAAATTCTGGCCAGCAGAGGTGGTGGTAAAGGCTTCTGGGAGTTGCAGTCCAAGAACATCTGGAGGCCCAAGGTTGAGGACCATGGTCTTAGAGGACAGATTTTGAAAAAGAGAAAGATGAGCTGATGGAGCTGTTCCAAAAACGTAGGATTGATATGGCAAAAAGGGAGAACTGAACCAGGAAAGACAAAGGAGGCCGATGGCAAATGGATGAAGGTCAATTCACCTTCTAATGTGTTAACAAGGTGGATGCCTTTACTCACATGATGCCTCCAGCCAAGCATTCTGCCTTTTGACCAGCTAGCTACAGTTTTGTCCAGAGAGGTTATGCTGAGTATGAGTATAGGTGATTGGGAGGAAGGTGGTGAGATATGCCTTAGTTCAGTGGTTCCCAATGTTGCATAACTCGGGTGTTTTTGGACAGCAATACCCAGAGGTCCTGGCCAGCACAGCTAGTGGTGAAGGCTTCTGGAAGTTGTAGTCCAAAAACACCTGAGTTACCCAAGGTTGGGGATCACTGCCTTAGATCATGAGAAGTGGCATTCATGCTCTCCTCCATGTCACTCCACCCTTCCAGACTGCGCTTCACATGAACCGCTGGCTCCCCAAGTTCAACTGCTCCACTCCTCCTGCGACTCCAGATCCCCTGACCCCATCATTGAGCTCGTGTGCATCGTCTCAGGATTCTTCCCCAAACAGGTGAAGGTAGATTGGTTGGTGGGCACGCAAAGCAAGACGTCGTACTCCGTCACTGATCTTCCAAGGAAAGATGCTGATGGATACACCTTCAGTACCACCAGCAGGCTCAATGTGAGCCAAGCAGATTGGATGGCAGGAACCGTCTACACCTGCAAGGTGAACCACGCAGGCTCTCAAACCCAGCTGGAAAGAAGCGCCAAGAAATGTGAAGGTAAGACCTGTTGATTGTATTGGGATTTCACTGAGATCATCCAAAATGGACATGGACTGAAAACAAAAGTCACATATTGAAGAGCTACTTCCAGGTGGTAATAATTCTGCAGCGTTTTCCACACCCCTCTTAGGAACATATTGCAGTGTCTAGTTATGTCCCATGGGTATAAGGGTATTCCTGCCTGTTGCCCCACTGGGATGACCTTGGTATTGTCCCCATTGTTTCTCCAGAAGTCAGAGGTCGGTGTAAATGGAAGTGGGAATCTGCCATGAAATAATGCAGCATTGAGATTCCCTTTGGAAAATCAGGGCAGATGGGCTTCTTTTTCTGACCATCTGATGTTGATAGATTGTCACAACTGAGATTCACACTATGCATGTTAAATACTATCCAGGAGAGGGAACTCCGAACATTTTTGCCTTCCTCTGAAAAGAATAGCGTGACTCAGTGATGGTTGTTGTGGGTTTTTCGGGCTCTTTGGCCGTGTTCTGAAGGTTGCTCTTCCTAACGTTTCACCAGTCTCTGTGGCCGGCATCTTCAGAGGACAGGAGTAGGACCTCTGTCCATGCTCTGTTCCTACTCCAGTCCTCTGAAGATGCCGGCCACAGAGACTGGTGAAACGTCAGGAAGAATAACCTTCAGAACATGGCCAAAGAACCCGAAAAACCCACAACAACCATCAGATCCCGGTCGTGAAAGCCTTCGCGAATACATGACTCAGTGACTTGAGCCACCTTCTACAGACCTGCAACTGATAAAAAGTATTTTGATAAGAGGCATTCTGTGATTAAGGCAACTAGTGGGGGCTGTCCATGCTGTTCAGTTGATATGGAAGTATGAAGCTGTTGATGATGATGGAACACCCAAACCCTGGGAGATACCTGCTTCCTTTGGCCAGTGCCGATCAGCAGGTGTGGAGGTTTTTACTTCCCCTAATTGTAGTAGAGAACTTTGGTTCAGAGCATGTACTGTATATGCCTGTTTTGCAGGTGGATAGGACTGAAAAAAAAAGAAAGAAAAAAGCAAGTGAAGATTTCAGAGAGAGGAGGCTGCCTTAGCTAAGTTACCAGCTAGGCTGGTTCAGGAATAAAAGGGGAAACAAGATGAAACCAAAGGCCTGTTAGAAACATACAAGAAGTGTATGGGAGGTGAGGGGCTGACCTGCATTTTGTATCCCTAGACGACAGCAACTGCCCATCCGGCGACATCTTCATCTACCTTCAACACCCCACCCCCGAAGACCTGTACATAAATAGGGATGCCAAGATCAGCTGCGTGGCTGGCAACCTGAAGAGTGAAGAGGGGCTGAAACTGACCTGGGCGAGAGAGAAGCAAGGGGCCCTGAAACCTGAGCCCCTGAATGTGACCGCTGAATCGAACGGGACCTACACCGCTGTAGGTAATCTGCCCATCACTGTCCAAGACTGGATAGAAGGTGGGGCTTTCACCTGTACGGTCGTACACCCAGATTTGTCTGCGCCCGTCACTCGGAGGATTGCCAAGAGCTCAGGTAAGAGAAGGGAACAAGGTTTCAGCTGCATTGGCTTTTGGGTTGGCAGCCTGGGTGTACCTGAGGACAGGTGTCCATGTAAAGCACAGAATTAGTGATTCCACGATTGATATATATAAAGGTTAGCAGAAGTGAGACTGCTTTACTCCTTCTCAGAGAGGTGCACTATTTTCCATTCATTGAGGAGAAGGCAGGTGAACCTTCAGAGAAACCTTCAGGCAACTCTGAATCACACTCTCTGCCAAGTGGGGAAGTTACAGAGAATTGTAAAGCGGGCGTCCATAATGGCGATGTGAGGCACACCTTGCTAAGGAGTCTTGCCAGGAGCACCTGCCATGTTTGTTAGCATTAATACATTCCTTGACAAAAAGGCCACTGTCTCTATTCTTTAGAATGCTGGTTCTGCATGTTGTCTCCATTACAGTGGTGGCCCGCATAGCGACGATAATCTGTTCCGGAAAAACCGTCGCTATGTGGATTCGTCGCTATGCGGAACAAAAAAAGCCCATAGGAAGGCATTAAAACATGTTTAATGCATTCCTATGGGCAAAAACTCACCGTTCAGCGAAAATCCTCCATTAGGCCGCCATTTTCGCTGCCTGGTAAGCGAGGAATGGCCGTGAAAACACAGCGGGTGGCCATTTTAGTAACCCAGTGGCCATTTTGGAACCACCGATCAGCTGTTCTAAAAACATTGCTATGTGAAAATCGGTAAACGAAACAGCTTACCGATCATCGCAAAGTGATTTTTTACTATCTAAATCATCGCAACGCAATCGCTTTTGCGATCGCAAAAAATTAATCGCTATGCGGATTCATCGTTAAATGGGGCACCCATTAAGCGAGGCACCACTGTAATTTGGTCTACAGTACATTGAATAGCCATGGACCCAACTGAATGACCTTATTTTTCTCCTGTTTTTTTTCCATATCTTTCCTTTCCTATATTTAAACAGGCAAGAGAACTCCCCCCAGTGTCTACGTCTTCCCACCCCACCAGGGCGAGCTCAGCTCTCAAAATCAAATGTTGACCCTCACCTGCATGGTCAAAGGCTTCACTCCAAAGGATATCTCTGTCCAGTGGCTGAAGGATAACAACGCTTTACCTGACGATGCGCATATCAACACCCCGGTCTTGAAGGACAACCGGGAAGATACCTACTTCCTTTACAGCCAGCTGGCCGTCCCCAGGAATGACTGGGTCAGAGGCTCCTCATACACCTGCATGGTCGTCCATGAAGCCTTCACCATGAAGTTCATCCAGAGGACCGTGGAGCAATCGCAGGGTAACCACCAGTCCCGCTGAGCACCCGTCACCCTCTCCCAGATTTTACTCTAGCATTGTCAGCTCAAACCTTTGTAAATAATCTCCATGCATGCATCTTTGGCCTATAGCTGAATAAAAGAATCAACTCACAGATGGGCCGTCGTGTGGTGTCTTTCAGGAGAAGTGGGGACTTAACGTGGGGTGTGGAATAAAGGGGGACTGGGTTATTAGCCTCTGATGTCTCATGTCTACATCCCTTTTTACGGTCAAGGGGCTCACATTAAAAAAAAGAGAGAAAGAGAATTCTCTCATAAGTGATTTAATCCAAAGCCACCCAGTAAACTTCATAGTTAAGCAATGTTTGAATCTGTGTTAGCTTCTCTACCTGGTTTGAGCAATTTAGCTTTCCACTTGAGGTGCTTAGAAGGACCTTCATCCGTCGAATGACCAACTCAAAAGCCACAAACTCCTGTGACATTCATGATGTTCAATACCCATCCTCCTATCATCCCCCATTCTTTCTTCCTCCTCCCGTTCATATGGAGACATTACTGCATTCAACAGGGGCCCAAAAGTCCTAAATCAAGGAATAAAGTCAAGAGGAAACCGGACAAGACAATCTAAGGCCTTTTAAAATGTCTTGCTTCGTTCTTAGAAGTTCAAATTCAAGCCTTATTCAGTAATTTTGCTTTCTTGGCATTAGTACCGGTTTGCACGCGCGCTCACAGACACACACATTATCAGGAAGCCAGTGAAAATCAGTATATTGCCTTTACGTCAAGTAACTGCAATAGGATGCAAGATCTTGATGGCTAACGTTCATTGAATCACAGCAGATGTCCTTCTATTCCAGGAATGATGCTACTTTCATTGCAAGTTCTTCAGCCCCTCTTCCCATGTTCTTCCAAGAGATTAGAGGAATTAAAGGGGGAATGAACCCATCTGCAAATATTAGCTCAGGAATATATCCGATTCTGAATTCATGGTGTGAATCTTTGCTTATTTCATTCTCACAGATGAGAATGGAACATTACACAGGCTTTCTCCCCAGTGGCCCCAAAATGATGAAAGCTTTTGTGCGTTTTTCACATTGTGAGGGTTTTTTCACCCTCAAAAAAAAAAAGGTTTTAAATGCAAAACCACCCCCCACTATTTTGTGCAAAATAAATGGGAGGATTGCACATAACACATTTGTTGTGCATAACACCTTTTTTGGCTCCTTCGGCTGCTGACTAGATTAGAACACTGGTTCTTAACCTTGGGTTACTCAGGAGTTTTGGACTGCAACTCCCAGAAGCCTTCACCACCAGCTGTCCTGACTGGGGTTTCTGGGAGCTGCAGTTCAAAAGCATCCGAGTAACAAAGGTTAAGAACCACTGGATTAGAAGATTAGAAAAGCCAAAGGTTGAACTTCGATATTGCTTTACATATTGAGTGTTTGTGTGGACCCCTATGGAGATATACGATTCCATCCAATGATGGATACATGACTCCCTGTATAGAAGCATTAGTGCCCCCCTACAATCATACCCATCATTTTACAGAAAGCTAGTTCAATGGAAAGAAAAGTCAAGGGATCCATAAGGACAGCTGGTACCCCAAAGCCTTTTAATGCAACGTATGTCTGAAGAGCCCATTTCTCTTCACTGCATGCGTTCTCCTGCCACATCAGCTCACAAACGCATTCATAGTGGTAGTGATATTTTTTTTATTTAGTATCTTTTGTAAGCTGCCATTCTCCCAATGAAGACTCTCAACATTAAAAGAATTAAAAACAGAATGAATTATGCATTTGAAAGGAATTAAACTACTACTACTACTACAATAATGATATTAATAATAACAACAGCAACAGCAACAGCAACAGCAACAGCAACAGCAGCAACAGCAACAGCAACAGCAACAGCAACAATAACAATAATAACAATAATAACAATAACAACAATAACAACAATAACAACAACAACAACAACAACAACAACAACAACAACAACAATAATAATAATAATAATAATAATAATAATAATAATAATAATAATAATAATAATAATAATAATAATAATAATAATAATAATAATATAGCAAGCCATCAATTCAGTTCTGACTTACAGTGACTCTTTTCCAGGGTTTTCCAAGTACAGTAGAGAATGCTCAGAAGTGCTTTACCCCTCCCTTCCTCTAGGGGCGCCCTGGGACTGTGCAGCTTGCCCAAGGCCACCCAGGCTGGCTCTTCTCCCAAAAAGCACAATGGAGAATCAAACTCCCGGCCTGTGGCTCCACAGCCAGAGACCTAAACTACTGAGCTTTCCAACCGCTTAAAAAATGTTTAATGATTTAAAACATTTACATTTTTTAAAAAATATACTGTATTTATAAATACATATACAGTCATCTAAACATAGATTCCACACCACATATGAATGACCTAGGAGGAAAGTAATTTCAAAGCTTCAACTAAAGGAGATTAAAAATTGGTTGTTTGAGGGAAAGAATTTTAAAGACCTTATTTTTCCTAGGGCAATACACACAAAAATTCTGTCTCTTCACCTCTCTCCCCCATTGGTTACCTTTCCTCATGGGTAAAATGCCCTTTGAAGCCAACAAAGTCTCCTCCGGGAACCATTCAGAGGCAAGAATATGGTTTTTAACAGGACCATAGCAAAGAAGTGAAGGATTTCTTGCAAACTGATCACATGTGATTCCTCCAGTCCTCAACTGGTATCATCATCAAGACTATTAGTAATTTTTAAAACCAGTCACAATTTAAAAGAAGACTACTCTAAATGACGTATTTTGGACAATCTGCAGTTGGAGCCTAAAATAAACCAAAATGGATGAGCGATTGAGCCAAGCCTGATTAAATGGCTCAGGGGAACAGGTAGAAGAATGGAAAAAATTCACAAACCATTCAAGGAGAATTAATGGATGGGTCACTCATAGTAAAGTGAGCGGAAGAGAATATATTATGAGATAATCAAGGGTATAAGCATATAAACAATGTAAAAACACAGTCAAGACAGACGTTAACATACTTCTGACATGTACGACCTTCAGATTCAGAAGAAGGAAATGGCATTTCCAAGCGCACTTGAAAGAACACCCATCATTTAAAAAAAATGATTGTCTTGTGTCACATCTACACAATCTGTGACAGTCAAACACCCATACCCTAGAGAAGCTATAAATCCTGCAGCTGCAGTGCTAGAAGGGACCGTATAGATCATCGGGTCCAGCCCTCTCAACGACACACAATGGGGAATCGAACTCCCAACCTCTGGCTCCATAACCAGAGACCTGAACCATTGAACTATCCAACAGTTCAAGAATGAACTTCTGCCTTGACCAGTAAGAGAATTCCCTCTCTAATAAATACACTTCTGGAAGCAAAGGAAGGAGACCCCATCGGAACAAATGTAGACAACGTGGTGCTGCTGCAGAAGCTTTGTGCAACAAGCCACAAGTTGTGTGACTCGGTGCCATCCTTGGTGGGATTGCCAAGCATTACAATCCCAAGGCCATGAGCATGGCTAATCTGGTGAAAGAGTGTAATTAAAAGAGATAACTGTCCAAGTGAACATGCAGTAGGTGGAGAGGAGACTTCGAACGCTGAACAAAGAAAGAGGCAAGCATGGACAAATTCATACGGAAAGCTAGAAACATCCCAGGCATCTTTGATACCGGAGCCCAACATTTCTCTCAGATTTTGTGTCTGGTGCAGAAGGCTGACCTATCTGATGCTGGTCGCTGACTACTGGATTCCAGATTAACTATGTAGAGACCATACACACACATGGCTTCAGCCCATCTACTCAATTGCCCAGCTACACTTAATAGCTGGCTACCCCTCTTTTCAGCGTTAATAGCCAGTTGGCATATGTGTGGAACCATGAAGCTCTCTGGGTGGCTTTCCTCAGCAAGTCCCTCATAAAACAATTCCATTAAAAGCTGATTAAACGCAAGTCCCTAACGGAAGAAGTTTGTGCTTAGGCAAGTTGACAGTAGAAAGAGAAGGGGTTTGTTCCCTCAGCGGAGTGGAGTTGCTTGTGTAGGGTTAGGCCAAAGATCACATGTGGTGAACAGGTGAGGGCAGACAAAGAGATTCATAGCTATGTAAGTGGGTGGATAGAGGGACATTGGGATATGTTATGTCCATGGGCAGTGGGAATAACTTCTTTTTTCTTCTTTCGCAGAGATAAATGCGTCGATAGAGAACGATTATAATGACGAGAAAGAAGAGCTGGAACATCTGTGGGCCACCATCTTTGTTTTCTTCATTCTTTTCCTCCTCAGCGTGTGCTACAGCGCAATGGTGACGATGGTCAAAGTAAGGCGGAAGGGAAGGGGTTCCACACGTTCACTTTTCCCTTCTGGTTGCACCAGGCTGGAAAGATGCCAGCATAACTATTTTGAGAGTGGATGAATGGGGAAGGGTTTTGGCAAAAGGATACGGTTATTCAGTGGCTGGCCATCATAATGGCTACCTATATTTTACCAAGACTCCCTGGAAAAGACCCTGATGTTAGGAAAGTGTGAAGAAAAGAGAAGAAGGGGATGATAGAAAATGAGATGGATGGACAGTGTCACCGAAGCCACCAACATAAATTTGACCCAACTCCGGGAGGCAGTGGAAGACAGGAGGGCCTGGCGTGCTCTTGTCCATGAGGTCACGAAGAGTCGGACACGACTTAACGACTAAACAACAACAACAATGCTTTGAGTAGTGGTGGATGAGGGGCATGGGCAATAGGAAGCTATCTTCTGTTTGAAGATCTTGTATAAATACATTGCTGGTCACATTGGGTGAGCCTTGGGTCTAGTTCACCATGGACAATATCATGGTCTTTTAAATACTGAAATCCTTGTATTAGATTATCTGAACACAGAAGTATAGTTCTCCAGATTCCATGAGTTATTATTTCCCCTCTGTTCAGCCCTGGTTGGCCTCATCTAGAGTACTGTATCCTGTTCTTGACTCTATACTTTAAGAAGGGTGACCACAAACTGGAGCAAGTTTAGAGAAGGGCAACAAGGATGGGATCAAGTGACTGGAAACCAAGCCTAGGGAGAAAGATGGAGGGGAGATAGGACAACATTTTTCAAAGGCTGTCGTACAGAAATGGTCAGGATTTGTTCTCAATCATCCCAGAGCGCCGGACACAAAACAATGGGCTTAAGTAAACCAGATTTATGCTGAACATTAGCAAAAATATTAACTGTTAGAGCACTACGACAATGGAACCAATGGTGGTGAACGTTGGAGGCATTCAAGAGAAAATTGGAGAATCATCTGCATATCTGCTTTGATTTGGATTCCTGCCTTAATGGCCTCATAGGCTCCTTTCAACTCAGCAATTCTATCATTCTATAAACACCCCTACCAATCACATAGCTCTTAACAATACACTTGGCAGTTTGCAAAATATGCCATTAAATATAGAGGAAGAAGGAAAGAGATTTGACTGAGAAAACGAGGTGGCAAGAGAGATTAAGAGACAAGGGGCAGGCAAGGATTGGAGGAAAATACAACCAGCAAGAAAGCCGGACGGGAACAAGTGTTAATAAGGAAACTAAAACTGCATGAAGAGACCTGTCAATGCTTCTTTTTCTACACCCAACTTGTGTCCTTTCTTCTTTGCTTTTTTTTCTTTCTTTCTTTTTTAATGTCTCCGATTATCTTTCCTCTCTGTGTAGGTGAAATGGCTTTTCTCCACCATGATGCATTTAAAGAAGCCTCCAGGCCCTGACTACAAGAACATCCTACAGCGTCCGATATGAAAATCCTACTGTTCCTCTTCAGAGGTACAAAGCAGAAACCATGGGGCAGGACCAGGCCTCCATTTTCAGTAGAATGACCCCAGGCCCTCTCGTTGAGCAATTTCTTTTCCTTGACCGGTGCCCTGAAGTCCCATCAACACAAAGTCTCTTCTGGAGAAAGCAATCTTGCTAGAACTTGGAATAACATTGATTGTACTTCTAGTCTTATTACATGCTGCTGGCAGTTTTACCTTATTATTTGACCGGCTTTCTTGCTGCTTTGTGTTTCCGTGTTTTTGACTGACTGGGTGGATTTGATGTGATGTTTAGTCATTTAGTCCTGTCCAACTCTTCATGACCCCATGGATCCGAGCACGCCAAGCCCTCCTGTCTTCCACGGCCTCCCGGAGTTGGGTCAAATTCATGTTGGTCTCTTCTATGACCCTGTCCAACCATCTCATCCTCTGTCATCCCCGTCTCCTCTTAGGTGGATGGGTGGATTTAAAACCCATCAAATAAATAAAATGTCAGGAATCCTCTTGGTGTTTGAGTAAGATGTTTGCATAACTTGCAGAAGCTAATTGCAGCTAATTGACGAGATGCTGAAGGACCTCATGGCTTTAAAGTTGGACATATGCAGCTAGATATGAAATGGGGAGGTGCTCAAAATCACCTTGCCAATTAGCTGCAATTAGCCACAGCAAGTTACGCCAACCTTACGCAAATGCCAGCAGGATTCTGGCCAATAAATAAGGAATTATAAAGGGTGGCTTTTTGCTCATGGCTCCATGGAAAGCAGCTTTGTGTCTTATGATCTACTCTATATAATCTATAATAATCTTAGAGCTGGAAGGGACCTTATGGATCATTGAGTCCAGCCCCTACCAAGAAGGCACAGTGGGGAACTGAACTCCAAACCTCTGGCTCCAGATACCTAAACCACTGAGCCACCCAGCAGTTCAAGTGACCTCAATCCTTATCTCCCACCCTTGCTTCCTCTTTTCAACTTTCCGTCTCCCATTTCCACTTTCTGTCCTTTCATGTACTGTATTTACCCATCCAGCATGGCATCAGCTGGCAGATGTCACACCCTACCAAGCCATGGGAATTCTGAATTCCCCTGTCTCGTAGTCAGCCTCATCTAGATGCAATAAAGAAAATGTCCCATAGTGGAGGGTTTTGTAAGTCGTCTTCTTCTGTGCTTAATACCTCCAAATACTTACACCAGAGCTGGGCAAGGTGTATCCCATAAGCCATATCAAGGCTTTTAGGGACCAGACTCTCAATGACCCCCAACAACAACAAAATAGAACGGAGTGTCAAAATAGTTTTCTACTCCTGCAGGCTCCCAGGAACAGGATCTTTACAGAGAGTGAAGAAAAAGATTTCAGAAACCAGAAGTGCCTTGTTTCATTACTTGCTTGCTTGATCATCATCATCATCTTAGAACTGCAGAGGTGCAAGGGACTCTATGAATCATCTGGTCCAGCCCTTGTCAAGGAGGGCTGGACTGGATCGTTTAATACAGTGGTGCCTCACTTAACAACGATAATCTGTTCCAGGAAAATCGCCGTTAAGTGAAAACATCATAAAGCGAAAAAACCCATTGCAACGCACTGAAACCCGTTCAGTGCGTTCCAATGGGGTAAAAACTCACCGTCCAGCGAAGATCCTCCATACGGCGGCCATTTTCGCTGCCTGTATAGCGAGAAATCCATCCCTAAACACAGTGGGGAGCCATTTTGAGCACCCGGCAGCCATTTTGAAACCACCGATCAGCTTTTAGAAAAACGTCATCTTGCGAAGAATTGGTTCCTGAAGCAGGGAACTGATCATCGCAAAGTGAAATTCCCCCATTTAGACCATCGTTTTGCGATTGCAAAAAGATCATTGTTAAGCAGATTTGTCGTAATGCGGGGCAATCGTAAAGTGAGCCACCACTGTATTACCCACCCTGATGTACACAAATTATTTTTGTGAAACCTTTTTCTTCTTCCTCCCCGCTCAACACACACTCTCGCAAGCCAACTCTTATCCTCTGACTAAAAACAGGTGCTGAGGGTATTTTTGCTAGTTTCAGGTATTATATCTTTTGTGCTTGTTACCCATTGACTAAACAACAATAAATATATATTGGAATAAAAGAAACCGCTTTCTAGGGTTTTATTGGGGGAGGCTGTCATTCTTGACTGGGTTAAGTAACACTGGAAAAGAGGAAATTATTTTCTGAGAGAAGTTTGAATGCCATTGGCCATTGGGAAGGGTGGTGGATTAGGGATTCAAAAACCCACAACACCTGTTTAACCATCTGAAGAAAAAGAATTGTACAGGTGACATCTTTCATACCACGTTCAAGTTTCAGCTTTCAGAAACACCGCTGACTGGCTGAAACCTGAGTCATTAAGATGGGATAGGCCCAAATGTGGCCACCAACACTACTCATCTTCAAAAATAATTATATATATTTTAAAAACAAAATCCTTGTAGTGAAATGCCAAAGGGTGACGTCATTCCTGCCTGTCCATCACAGAAGCTCAAGGGGTAGAAGCCAAGGATAGGGCAGGAGAGGCAGAGTTAGACAGACAGTTGGACAGTTAGAGAGATACCATTGGAGATGTGGAATGGCAGTTAGAGTTAGGGATTAGGAGAAGGAGAGGGTTAGGGATTTGAGCTGAGAGGTTAGAGGTCGCAAGAACAGGAATGTCCCTCCAAGGTCCAGAGATGGGTGGGGTTTTTTCCTCACCCCTTGATTTTTGAAGAAAATCTCTTGAATTAAGGTGAAGGGGAATATCTTTAGACCCTTCTCTCAGTTGGAAAAGGATCAGAGAAGTAAAGAACAGAAGCCTTTAGGGACACAGCCATGCTGCATGGGCACAAGCTCCATCTTGCCATTCCTAGGGAGGGCCCGCAAACTTTAACCTGTGGCATCTCCAGCTACACCCGGAGAAGATTTCAGTCTGAAATCCTGGAGGGTTACTTCTAGTCAGGATTGAAAATATTGAACTTGGAAGACAGTCCAGGGCTTAGAAAGCTTAATTCTAACCAGGGATGTTGGCCAAGTGTTGAGTCTGAAGTCCGAATCATTGGGGGGGAAAGAATTGAGTTCAAGTCAAGTCGCCGGTGTGACTTAAGGGAGACTCAACCGTGTGTCCCATGACTCAAGTCCCCATCCCTGGTTCTAGACAATAAGTTTCCCATAATAGCACCCTGATAGTGGCTATGCTGTGATTGGGGCCTTCTAGGACTTACTCTTCAAAAAACTATCTTCCCCAGTGTTTTGTGAGTCAATTAGCAGAGACTGGGAAATTATTATGTTGAGTGACCACATGGCGGTAGGATTCTGGGAATTACAGCGTGAAAAGTTAACGTTTATGATCACAGATCTGTTGCTGTATCTCACAACCCTTGCAAATGTCCATACTCAATCTGACCTATGCTTAATTTACATTAATGAACTTGGTACATTTTTGACATGTTAGCAGGTTGAATGAGGGTTTTTTTTTTTTAATGAGCGCACCACTTTAGATTTTAAGTGTCCTCCAATACTTTGGCCATCTCGTGAGAAGAGAAGACTCCCTGGAAAAGACCCTGATGTTGGGAAAGTGTGAAGGCAAGAGGAGAAGGGGATGAAAGAGGATGAGATGCTTGGACAGGGCCATCGAAGCGACCAACATGAATTTGATCAAACTCTGGGAGGCAGTGGAAGACAGGAGGGCCTGGCATGCTCCGGTCCATGGGGTCACAAAGAGTCAGACACAACTAAACAACTAAACAACAACAACAAATAAGGTTGCCATTTCAAAGACTCAAGTTTGATAGCTTGATTTTGAGTGCAAGCTTGCTGTAAATTTTGGACCCTCTTCTTCATCCATTCCCAGACACTTCTGTGGCTCCTTAACTCAGCATGAAGGAGTGCGTAGATATGGGTGTGTGGGGGTGTGGATGTGTGGGATGAAATCTCTCAGTGGGCCCAAATGCATGAACTCACCAGCTCGCTCCTCTGTCTCTTCCCCTTGATCCTGGCATTTTCACACACCAATAAAGAACCCTTAGGAGGAAGGCAGGGTATGGAGCACCAGCCTAACAACTCATCAGACTACCTGTTGCACAAGCCTGGCTGCAGCAGTGCAGGTTAGGGGCAAGGGGGAGGGCTCTCCAATTGCCCACTCCATCTCTGTGACATCACAAGGGTCTCTCCCTTCTCCTCACATCTTCCTACTGAAATCTGATAATGTGGTAGGGCAATGGTTCTCAGCCTTCAGTAAACCAGGTGTTCATGGACTACAATTCCCAGAAGCCTTCACCAGTTGTGATGGCTGAGGTTTCCTGAAGATGTAGTCCAGGAACACCTGAGTTATCCAAGGCTGAGAACCACAAGTCTCAGGCATCATTTTTCAGCGCTTTCCCACAGGAAAAAGGAACTCCTGAAAATGGGGGTAGTTTATCAAATAGAGAAATCCTCTTCCAGCCCCACGCCTTCTTTGCTAACTTTCAGCTTCCAAGAGGATTTTAGCAAAGTGAGATGGTCCAATATGGCATTCACAAGATGCAATAAAAACGGTGGACTACAGTCAGTTGCAACAAACAGACCTTCTGAACCTCTAGAACAGGCACAGAAAAAGTATATGGGGATGAAATGTGGTACTGTTCCATCTGAACAGAGAAGGGCGAGCAATGTTGCTCATGTGGGAAAAACACCCAAAAGAAACGAGATTCATATTCAGGAAACAAAGTCATCCTCGGGGTTTCTCTCTTACTACTCTTTGTTCCTGTTCATTTTTGTTCTTACCAACACAAAGCTAAAATTATCCATGAAAACGAAGATGTGATGGTCACATTGAGTCTTGGGGGATGGACAGCAACCAACTGAGGCTGCTTAATGTTTGCAAGACGGTGCCAAGGTGTTTGCAAAAGTTTGGAAAGAACTATTGACAAATTTAAAATTGCATGTAGTAACTGGAAACTTTTTTCAGTAACTAAGGTATGTTGTGCTATGATTGCCATGTAAGGAGAACAAACTTCTGCAGTGTGTAATGTGTGTTAAAAGATACATGTGCACATTCATTCAAGTAAAGAACAAAACTGTACACATTATACCAAAGGATTCTGGGTCAGCTTTAGAGATTTCAGGGGAATGTTTGGTTGCTAAATGCTTCAGGATACACCCATTTGATAGATTCTATTCTGTCAATCACAGTGCCATTCACATTTAGGGAATATTCATACATTCACAAGAGTTAGAAGGGGGCCACCTGTAATCCTGACACCACAACAACATGCAGACACAAAGACTAAGTTAGAGGACCCAGACTTGTAAACAGAGAGAAAAGTTGTAGGTCTTGTCCGGGTGGACTCAAAAACAGACATCCTTACCATTGCTTGCTTACTCCACTTTTTAAAGGGTCCCCTATATCTGTGTTCAAACTTTGAAAAAATATATATAGGGAATGCAAAATAAACTCAGCATAAGAGGTGAAGGGCAAAAGAAAAGAACAAGACAAATTTGGTTTCATGTTACAAAGCTGGTGGATAGAGAGCAACCTGGTGATGTGAGACCAAGATTTCAGAATCTAGCTTAATTGTGGGGCTCCTTCAGCATTCCAGATATTTGGAATTTCAACTCCCGAGGCCCCAAACATCATAGGTATTAGGGTTGCCAGGTCTCCAGGCAATGTTTTCAATGTCTCCAGGAACTGTTTTGCTTCTCTCGGCCATAAGAAATTGACATACAGTATTTCTGGGAAAGCAACAGAGGATGAGGATATATTCTTATTCTTGCACAAGATGGCTTTAACTGGATGGACAGCTCCATGAGTTGGGTATCTGGCTGTGGAGCCAGATGTTGGGAGTTTGATTTTTTATTTTATTTATTTATTTTTGGACTTATATACCGCCCCATAGTGCTACAAGCACTCTCCGGGCGGTTTACAATTTCATTATACAGGCTACACATTGCCCCCCCACAGCAAGCTGGGTACTCATTTTACCGACCTCGGAAGGATGGAAGGCTGGGTCAACCTTGAGCCGGCTACCTGGGATTTGAACCCCAGGTCATGAGCACAGTTTTAGCTGCAGTACAGCGTTTTAACCACTGCGCCACTGGGCTTCCCAGAAGAACCAGCCTGGGTAGCCTCGGGTGAGCTGCTCAGTCCCAGGGCACCCACAGAAGAAGGGAATGGGAAAACCACTTAAAAACCCTAAAAAGGCCTACCATAAGTCAAAACTGACTTGATGACACATTATTATTATATTAAGATGGTTTTAAAGCCCAACAATCCATCTCTGTCCAATCTCAGCAGCTGCCAAAGGCACAGTCTCAAGAAGAATGCACACACTGACTTTTTCCAGAATCCCCTTCCTTGGGCTTATCATGCCATTTGTAGAAGACAGAGACCGGAGGACCAGCACTATGACTCAGGAAGCTTCTTGTTGTCCAAGTCTCTGCAGCAGCAATACAAAGCAGGGGGAGGGGGACTCCACAATCCTTCCCTGCCCCACCAAAGCAACATCACAAAGTCGGTTACTGTGACATCACACAACCCAATCTGATCTCAGATTTTGGCCTTGAAATCTTAGGGAAATGATACTGTGAACCTGTTGTGATTATGTTCTATCAAGTCACTTCCAGCTTATGGCAACCCCATGAACTGATGGCCTCCAAAAGTTCCTAACATTATCAAATTTTGACCTACACACCCTACACTGGCCAATGTTAAGGTATTAAGGGGGTTGTAACCCAAAACACTTGGATGTCCAGACATTCCATATCCCTGCTTTAACTATCAGGTGGCATTGCGCTACCACTGTTCTGTGGGTTTAATCCTGGTTTAGCGAAAGAATGATTTTTCTGAAATCAATGGGAGCTTAATTAGTCTAGAGAAACAAAGTCCTACTGACTTCAGTGAGGTGACAGGAAGGATAAATTAAGCCCACATCCAACCCCATGTGTCTTCTTGTGGAGACAGAGGTTGGGCGTTCAATTCCCCACTGTGCCTCTCTGACTGGAGCTGGACTCAATGATCCATAAGGTCTCTTCCGGCTCTGCAATTCCAAGATTATCCTTCCTCAAAATATCTACCTCAACACAGAGGTTTCATGTGATATCACTCTGTTCGGCCTAGTCTCTCCTTTGCTTCCCACTGTCTCCCATTGTACTGCAATAGTGCTCACATTGGGTTCAACTAGAACAGGGGTGGGTCAGTCTTGGCTGAAGGCAAACAAAATGGTAGGTGGCACCAAAGCCAGAGGTAATAGTAGATGGAGCCAGACCAGTCCAAGCCATTCTGGTGATGTCTCTCCTTGTTCATTCTGAACGGTCCAAAGCATGCAGGATATCAGACCAAACAGCCCAGGGAGAAGCCTGACCCTGCACACTTTTGACTGACCAGAATGAAGAAGATGGACTTTGGCTTCAGAAAGCAGAAGGGAATCAAGACATATGGCTGCCTTCGGCTGTAAGGAGCTATATACATGGAAATCACAGACATAGATGAGTCCTGGAATGGAGAAGAAGTAAATCCATAGCATGGCACTTGGCTTCCTGCCTCAGGTGGTGAAAGAGCTTTGGCCATCCCTCAACAAAAGTCTATCCATGTTGGGGATGTTGCCTCAGCTGGCTTCAAGGCAGGGCCACATCTGCGTGCTGAGAGACATTAAAATGCCTCTGTGTAGTCATGGTAACGTATATACCGGACCTTAGTGAAAACAGCACAAAAGATGAAACTTTTTGAATCTAGGATCTTTTTGCTAGTCTCATCTGGAGAATAGATCCACTGAATTGCTAAATGACAACACAGATGTAAATCCCATTGATTCAGTGGGTCTACTCTCTTTCAGATTAGTAATAGAGATACTGGCCAAAGTTTCTGAGAACATGAACTTGAGGAAATTGTTTTCTTCAATTAAATGCGCTTATATGAAATAAAAACAGTAAAACCTTTATACCACTAGAAACAATATTGAAATAGTTAATTAATTAAGAGAGGCTAATCTGGCGGCCTCCAAACTTGGATTGGGTTTGTTTGAAGGACCTCAGTAGGCCATTTATATCTTATATATCGTTGTGTGTGCCTTTTAGGGCAGAAAGGTGTTCTGCCAATTGAATTATTATTGTATTCTTGAAGGCTTTCACAGGCGGGATCCGATGGTTGTTGTAGGTTTTTTGGGCTGTTTTGCCGTGTTCTGGAGGTTTTTCTTCCTAACGTTTCCCCAGTTCTAACTCCTGTCCTCTGAAGATGTCGGCCACAGAGACTGGTGAAATGTTAGGAAGAAAAACGTCCAGAACACGGCCAAACAGCCCAAAAAACCTACAACCACCATGAATTATTATTATCATTAAATTTATTCAGATTAGAATAGATTGGGTTGAATTGAGTTAGGAAGTAAGTGAATAAGAAAGCAAACTAGGGAAAACGCTTTTTGCTGTCCAGATTAACCGCAACAAACAGTGGTGTGTATTTCAGTAACCCCTTTTTGCATATGAGTAAACATGGCCACATCAACAACAAACAACAGAGGCGAAAAAGCAGAAGTTGTGTGCAGGCGAATGTTTCATATGACCACCTTTAGATCCCAATTATAACCCCCTCCAAAAGTCACTCAACCATGAGAGCCTTTTTTGGGGGGGAGGTCAGTTTTGGGGAGTTTTTTTGGACCAGTCCGTCCCAAGAACGTCATGACTGCCTTTTTTTCCCCCCTTTCTTGGTCTAGGGTTTGAGAACATCAAGGGATAACTTCTCTGAAGCCCCCATGAGAGCAACGAGGACGTCCAGAGAGAAGCAACTTGCGGGTTTTCAGGGTTCGCCTGATTGCTTCTGTCGACTCCAGCCTTTCATTTGGTGAGTCAGAAAGGATGAAAGTGAGAGTCACTGTGTGTGTGTGTGTGTCTTTGTGTGCATGCATGTGTGCATTATTTTCTAGATCCTAGGAAAATAGAAGCATAGATGAGATGGAATTGTTCTTTTCCTAGGTGAAGTGAGTAGCCTAGATGGGGGGGGCAGTGTTTTCCATTAATATTATTATTTTCTGTCCTGTGTTGGATGAAAGTTAAATAACAGAACCATTTGTGTTCAGGTTTTTCCTATTGATAGCCAAAGCTCCCAACTGATGGTGAGCTACAGGGTTTTCTTGGGCCGATCCCCTAACTTAGCACCTTTGCTTATGAGCAACTAAGTGGAATTCCTCCACAGATCGGACTTTCCTCTTGACCCTATGGAAGGTCAAAATGGGAGCAGGCCCAAAGCTGGCCAGGATCTATCCCATCCTCTTCTTCGAAGGCCAACACTCAGCTGAATTAATCAAGGAGATTGTGTGACTGCTAATCTCCTTGATGTACTTCATTACATTGTGATGACTCCAGCAATTTCCAGATTGCAAGCTGTAGGTTGCCACATTGAAATAAGGGAGTTCCCCTATGCACAAGGGGGTAGCAAATGCCTCCTTGTGGCATGAAAAGACATCCATGCACAGAATGTGCTGTTGTGTGCAAGGAAAAAATGAAGAGGGTTCTACATGTAGAATGTAGCTGTTCTACAGGAATGGAGCTACAAATGTAGAGGCTCCTGTCTGAGCACAAGTTAACCATCACTTTGGATAGCTTCTTGCAGATGATAAGAAGAATCGCTTGATTCTAGCAAGCCCAGAGCTTGGAATACAGTTTCCATGCTCACACAGCCATACTAACAGGGAGATTCCGCTAGTATAGCTGTGCTAGCAGGGTCCAAAAGCAAACTTCTAGGGGAGCATCCTCAGTTTCAAGCTTGAGCTACCTGACTTCCTGTCCTCCAATTAGGTGATTCCTTCTCCCCTCCCAAAGAAAGCTTTTATCAGTTAAAATAGCTAGTGGAAAGCAATGATGCTCATGTGGAACACCTGGAGCTGATGGTGAACTGGAAGACTTCTGGTCTCCAGGAAAGATGCAGAATTCAACCAAATGCAGTCGAGACTGACATAAGCCTGGAAGGGCACAAGTAAGCTATTCTAAAGCCTACCCCAAACATAAGGTTCAGTGCTAGGATTCCAGATTGCACCCTGGGAGAAAAATCACCAACCTCTCAGGCTGATGTTCACCAAGAAAAGTATCTCCCTCCGAGCTGAGCAGAAGATGAAGGATGCTGGCAAGCCAAAGCTGCTCAGCTTGCTTCAAGGCTGCTGTTCATCAGGTTTATTCCCACCCCAACCTCTTTGCTTAGCCTTTTAGAGATATTAGGGAGCAAGCAAAGGGGTATCTGGGTGTCTTCCTCAGAGCTAGGAAAAGATACGTCCCTTGTAATACAATTCCCCGATTTCCCCCAGCCAGCGTGGCTGGGTGGTCACACTTGTGGCTTAAGCTAGAAGATTCTTGGACAGGCTCCAAAGAAGCTGACTCAGGTGGGACTCCAGAAGCTCACCTGGGAAACCCCTGAACTTCCCAGGTGAGTAACAGGTGTGAAGAAGTTGGCTGTGAGAGCCAGGGGAGATATGGACCAGCCAGCTCCTAGCTTGAGAGGATCCTATCCACCTAGCAAGTATATTAGGCTTGAAGAAGGAAGCTGGAAGAGAGTGAGGAGGTTATAGCGAAGGCTGATGCTTGGACAGAGAAGCTCCTACTGCTTGAGTAGACCAGCATGCTTCCAGGTAACCAGTGGGGAGCTAGGGGGAAAGGGCTCATCCGAACCAGATCGTGAATCTGGAATGCCATGAATCTGTTGAAGCAGAGGCAGATTTCCAGAGAGCTAGCCAGGAGGAGCAAGCGGACTGCTTATCTCTCCAGCTCCCCTCTAACTCTATCTAGTGACCATACTTCCAAAGGCATTGGAAGTAGGTCAGGGGAGAGAGGGTTTGGGCCACAGAAGCAGGAAGCACATATAAGCAATGGGGGTCAGCAAGGGGTGGGAGAGGGGTGAGGGCCTTCTCCAGGGACAGCCACGAAGCAAGGGTTGGAACAAATTCTGTGCAGGAATTCAGGAGCTGTCCGTTCTAACTTCTAAGGGATAGGATGGCTAAACGGGGCTGGTCAAGTGAGGTCTCATTGCCTGACAGCTTAGTAGGACCAGATAGGTGGCATAAAAATACAATAAACAAACAAACAATAAACAAAACACACTGCTGTTTCCATGAAAACTGGAAGAGAAATGCTGGGAGCGAAGCACAGGGTTCTCTCTTCATCATAGGGAAGCTAGCCAGTGCAGAACTGGGGAAAGCAACTTTTTAGGGGCTGCCAGCATCTCCCAGGCAGTACGATTGGTGGTCATGAGCTGTTGGGTCCTGTAGGCTTTTAGAAAGTAACTTTTCCAACAGCTGAGTAGCAGAACATAGAACGTTGGCCCGTTAGTGTCTTGCTGACACTGAACTGACCACAGCAGCGGCTTCAGGCCCTGGGCTTCCTTCCCACCCCTACGTGGAGATGCCACGGCTTGAACCCCAGACCTTGTAGCTCTGCCCGGGAGCGTCCCTACTCAGGAAATGAAGAATGGAGATTGAGACAGGGAGAGGTTCTGCCCATGCTTAGAAAAACAACTTCTTTTCTTCAGCTGTTGTTCCCCAATATCTCCCCCCCACCAGCATGCTACAGTCAAAATTTTTAAACAAGGAACTTGCCAGGGATTTAGTGAGAGTGCTTGCATTTTTCCACTGGAAAAGATGGAAGCCAGTTCTCCTAGGTTCAGCCGCTAGCCTTCCTTGATTAGAGAGTTGGGCGGGTTATCTGAACATTTCAGCTTTTCTCCCTAGCTGTGGGAAGGTTCCTAAGTCACAAAAAGCAACGCTGAGTCATGTCTGCAGCTTCGGAGAGGAGATGGGTCCAGAAAATCAGAGAAGAGGGGAGATTAAGAGCCAGCAGCCTTGGCTGCTATGCTAGAAAGCAAGACTGAGGCAATGGGGGAGAGTCTAGGTGGAGAAATCATTGGTTTAGCTCCTTCGGTCCCCAGATGTTCTTGGATTAAAACGCCCAGAAGCCTTTATCCCCAGCTGTGCTGGCCAGGATTTTTGGGAGTTGTAGACCAAGAATGTCTAGGGACTCAGGGTTGGGGACCTCTAAGTAAAGGGGTGCCAGCTTTACAAGGTATGCATGGGGTAGCAAGTAAGTTGGAAAGTAAGTAGGCAGACTGACACGGATTTGTGCATGGGTGCATAGGATCCGTAGCTTCAACCAGAATTATGCTCTGCGGTGGAGTAATGTGGTTACCATGGGTTAAAGCAACTAAATATCTGCCCCAGTTGGATACCAGCATGGTCAGGGAGGTTGAGAATGGGAGGTTCAGCAACATCTGGAGGATCACAGCAGTAAATCCCCCTTGGGTTACTGCAATAGTTCTCAGGCTTTTGCTGTCCAGATGTTTGCACCCTTCATTCCCAGTAGCTCTGGCCAGCGATCCTTCTGACCGCCTTTTCTGGTATTTGAAGTCCAAAATATCTGGAGGTCTGCAGGCTGAGGACCACCAGATTAAAGCAACCTCAGTGTCTGGAGAGCCAGCCTAGGTTGCAGTGAAGAGAGCTAGCATGTCCCAGCACAGGTTTCTGGTTGCCCATCCTTCTTAGCTGGAAGCTAAGCTGTGAGGCTATGCCTGGTGGCTGAGAACCCGGGAGCTGAGCGCTAGGCTGGCTCAGGTGTGCTGACCCATTCTTGGTAGACAAGGAAGGGTTTCGTGGCTTAGTTTTAAGTAGCAGCTTTCTGCAATGAGCAGAACTCACGAGGTCTCCCACCTTTCAAAATGAAGAGAACTCATACAAAGAGAAGCTACAAAGGGAAGAGGAGAGAGCTGCAGTTTAGAAATAGTAATAATGGGTTCAAACTACAGGGAAGCCAAGTTTAAGCTGAATATCAGGAAAAACTTCCTAACTGTTAGAGCAGTATGACAATGGAACCCATGATCTCAGGAGGTGGTCAACACTCCGACACTGGAGGCCTTCAAAAATTGGGCAGCCCTCTGTCAATTCTATTTGGATTCGGATTCCTGCATTGAATAAGGGGTTGGATCCGGTGACTTTAAAGACCCCTTCCAACTCAATTAATCTTGATTCAATTATTCTATGAATTCTTAAACTCCTGCTCTCTAAAGGTGGTCTTAGCAGGAAAGTCGCCAGTTGAACGTGAATGAGAGCTCTATACAGGGGCTAAGAGGCTGAGTTTGGCCACGGGAGGCCACCACCGTGATGAGAAGTGCATGGCACGACAAAGAGGTTAGAACAGAAGAGTTTCCAAGAGGGCAAGAATCCGGAGCAGCTTTCCGTAACCCAGTGTCCTCCGCAGGTGTTGAGCTAAAACTCCCACATCTTCCCATGGCAATGCCATGGAGATGATGGGGGGGGGGGGGTTGCAGTCCAGCAGATCAGTAGAGTGCGGGAGCAGAAGGCTGGTCTGGAAGGCTGGAGGAGATGGCTGCAGGACTTGGTTGTCTAGCTGGTTGCAGAAACTGGGAGAGAAGAAAGAAAAGCAGAGGGCAGCTTCCAAGGGAAATACAGTAGAAGCTAGGTCAGTTCAGAACCAGATGGAAGTATGTGCCGGTGATGGTCCTGGCAGCCAGAATTCTTGGCCTGAGCACCAGTAAACTGCAGCAACCAGACCGTCTCAGTTCTAGCACCAGATCTTTTTTTAAAGGCATGAAGAAGCCAAGAGCATAAAAAATGGAGCTGGAAAGACAGGGCAGGAATTGGTGGTGGCCAGGACTCCTGATTTCTCTCCAAAGTTACCCACAGCTTAGCAAATGAGAGAGTAAGCCGGTGGGGGCTGTTTATGAGCTTTGAAAAGCACTCTGACCTGCAGTAGCCACCAGATAAACCTTTTTTGCTATGTGGAACTAAGCATGGCTCACAGCAGAAAATCAAGTTGCAGTTCAAAGCAGCAGGTTCAAAGGGGGAATGGCCGACTCTAGTTTTAGCCAGATTTTAGCAGAAGGTAGGTCATGTATTACACGAAGGAAGGGACTCCTTTTTGTAATGGAAAAGAGACCACAGCAGGCAAGGCCGGCCAGATGGTGGTGTCGATGAAAGATGAGAAGTTTCGATGCATTAATTGCAAGCGGCAGAGTAGCTGCTTTCTTTTACCCTGACAAGGCTTTGGTGCCATTCATGGATATCCAACAGGCAGGAAACCAAGAGGTAAAGATCTCCACCCCAATTTATTTTTGTACTAGGGAAAGCCACACCTGTTGAACTTTTTTCCAGAGCGGTGTTTCACACCTCAAAAAGAGGAATGAATATGGGTGAAGGAGAGCCTTTTTTTAATCAGTTTGAGGGGGGCAGCAGACAAATTAGATTGTAAAAATATAATAAGGGGGAAAGCTTCCCTTAACAAGAGATCCAGAAAGAATACGGGAAAGTCCTAATGCCAGTGGGGAATTATATGTTTTGTATTTGTAAAAATGCTAGCAGAACAAAGATGGCGGGGGGGGAGAGCTTAGGGTTAGGTGGACTCACATCAAGAGTTTGGAAAGTGACTCTTTGGATGGTGATTTCTGGAATTCCCCAACACCATAAATGGAGGCGCCTCTGGAAAATAAGCAAATTTCCAAAACTCAGGTCACCACTGAGAATACTTGTATGTTTAAGAATAAGAAGGAAGCCCCGTGAGAATTTATTTAAGCCACATTTCAACCCGGCGTGCCATTTTTAGGGCCAGGGGCTCTTGGAATGTGTGTGTGGAAAGGCGTAAAAGATGAGGTGCCTTCGGAGGTACTGTATTGCCGATAAATTCAGAGGGGCCGGGGGAATACCTTGGCTTGCCTTTTTGCCATTAACGTCAGTACAATCTGCAGAAAACCACTAGATCAGTGGAGACTGATCAGCAGAGACTAGAACACATTTCTTACACATTTAATGATGCGG
The DNA here is from genome assembly GCF_051106095.1 of Pogona vitticeps. NCBI lineage: Eukaryota > Metazoa > Chordata > Lepidosauria > Squamata > Agamidae > Pogona > Pogona vitticeps. Next base: position 117,927,872 of record NC_135788.1, read on the forward strand.
AGCTGTTTTTAAAAAGGCGTGACTCCTACAAGCAGCTGAAACAAATGTCGCCGCCAGCAGCTTGTGGGTTTTTCAAGATGCACCCAGATGATGGGTCTGGGACCAAAGAGGAAAGCTTTCATTCCTTTTTAAGCAGAGCTGAGCCCCCCCAAAAAACCTTCTGGTTACACAATAAAGCTGAGTCCAGTGAGTGTGTGAGACCACCCAGGGGCAAGCCGGGTGTGAAAGGGTTCAAAACAGCTCCTCAGACGTGCAGGAGACTGAAAGAAGCACGGGTCAGGGAGGCAGAGAAAAGTCGCCAACTTTATTTGTTTATACGCCCCTGTGTTTTTAGCAGCCAGTTTTGTTGCCTGGCCTCTGTGTAGGAAGATAGCGCTCACAACCAACCTCAAAAGATGGCCACAGGAGAAAAAAAGATGTGACTTGCTGAAGGTACAGAAGCCCTGTCTTTCTTTTTGAGCTGTCAAGAGTACGGGAGCCCTGTCTTCCTTTTTATGTGGCTACTGTACATTTACAGGCCGAGGCCAAGAGGCCATCCCGAAACCAGCAAAATCAGGGAGCTGGACATTTGTCTTCAGTGTGGAAGGGATGGTCACTCTTGAATAATTGGCCTCCTCAGCCACACTAGATGCTGTTCCAAGTCCTCTATTCAAATCCTGTTACCATAGTCTTTTGGGACTGAAGGATGCCTAAATCTAATCTACATCTACAGTGCAAATCATTAATACTGGTTGTTTTTTTATCTGATCAAAATACTATGGAAGACGCAGAAGTAGATACAGAAAAGTTGGTCTGGTTATCTTGTGGCTAGCTATCTGGAGATGCTGGGCTAGAATTTAGAGCAGGAAAGAAAATGTACACCCTTCGAATTGTTCTTGAATGGCCACTTCTTCCATTCTTGACCACTGGCCATAAGGACTAGGGCTGAGGTTTTCCAGTCCACCAGCATCTAGACCAGTGATTCCCAAACGTGGGTAGCCCAGGTGTTCTTGCACGGCAGCTCCTGGTAAACCCTGGCCAGTACATTTGAATTTAACTTAACTAGTGTTGCCAACAACTCCCTGTTCCTTTCGTGGCTGCATTCCTCTGCTTTTAACTATTCAGTAACAGATAGGAAGATATAAGCTGAAACTGTGCCTGCCAGCTATGGAGAAAACTCACCGGTTGAACCTCTGCCTTATCACACATGCCCACCTAGAAAGATGGTCCTGTTACTTTATACCTGACCAAAGCTAACAGCTATAGAACAGGAGTGGGCCATGTTTAGCTGTCCAGATATTTTCAACAACAGCTCTCGTCATCCTTCACAATTGGCAGTGTTGGTTGGGGTTGACGGAGCCTGTACTTTAACCAGATGTGAAAGGTCACAGGTTGATCTTCCCTGCTGTGGAAGAGCAGAGATGACATTAATGCTGCAGGAGATGTATGGGAAATGTGGGGTTTTTTGCTCTTTTCTTCTTCATTCGTATCAAAGTGTTGCTCAACTTACGGATGCATGTGAAATATAGGTAAAACTAAAAACAGATTAAAAGGTGAAGATGGTAAGACTATTTTTGACCAGACTACTTTAGTAGGGCTCTCTCAGCCATTTCCTAAGTCTTCTGTACATGTAGTGGGGTATAAATTGCATGCACACAAGTACTGCCTTGATTGAATTCCTCCACAGTCCCAGAACATTTGTCCTGTATCCAAATAGCCCCATTTTACTTGATTATTTTTTTAATCTTCCTTTTTTGCTCCAAGGCCTGTTAAGTGTTAAGGGTCCAGCTAGAATCTTGTCGTGGTGGTGTGTTTTGCTGATGATGCTGGGGGGGGCGGGTTTCTCTTCTCAAAAATGATGCGTGGGAGGCTCCCAGGTTTGTATCCACTAAAAAGAAAAGGCCAATCCAAGAGATGGCAGCTAAAGGCTCAAAAATCTCCGGTAACTCATAACTGGGGAATAACTTCTCGAGTTTAAAGTTGGAAATGGAAGACATTAAAGCTGGTGGTATAAATTAATTTCATTTTTATTGCTTGCCCCAAAAGGGTGGAGTTGAAAGGTTTTTCTCCCTGAGGTTTTCTACCTCTCTCTTCCCCTCCCACCACCACCCTCCGGTTTTATTTTTTATTTTAAGAACCACTCTTTGCTTGACCGTTCATGAGCTTTCTGTCAAACCTGAACACAGATCAGTTCGTAAACAGGATACCGGATGCCTGCAGGTACAGATGGAAATGAAATAAGAGGAAGTGAGAACTGAAAGAGCTAAAAATGGTCAGAAAGTTTTGCCAGATGCTCTGGGTGGGCAGAAAAGGGTGTCTGAGCCAAAGAGCTTTGGTTAAGAAGGCCAAAATTGATCTCAGGACCTGTACTTTAAAACCTAAGGTCTTTGACTCAATGTTGAAAAGTTACTCTGTTTTTTGACCTATAATTGCCAGTTCTTACAGCTATCATGGTCCTTGGCCATGCAGATGGTGGTGATTCTGAGAATTATAAACTCAGGAAAAGTAACCTCTCCACACTGTACTTTGACCGAAATCAGGGTTTGGTTTCTTGGCTGGCCAGAAATGCCATTGCTATATTTTCTCGTTTTTCCTAATCTTGCCCTTTTGACATATTGAATGTACGAATGAAACATTTTTCTCACACTGTCCCTCTAAACATTATCATAAGAGCCAAACCAAAGGGTTGAAAGCACAAGGCACAAGGCTGAAAGCACTGAAAGCACAAGGCACAAGGCTGAAATTTTGACCACGGGTCAAAAATTCTATTTTCAAAATTCAGGGCCGTGGATTTCTGGATTGAATCTATCCTTCTTGTGTTTAATTTCATCCTTCATCACTGCCTTCAACTCTCCCCTATGGAATCTCTATTTGGCTTTGGGAGACAATGTGTGTTTGACTGAAACTGTGATTCTGTGCATAATTACTATTTCACGATGAATAGGAGTTCTGAAGGATCGCCACAGTACAATAATGTAAAGCGGTGTTAATTGAATGCCAGTGCCACTTCATAGCTACTTTGGCCACAGGGAAGGTAACAATGCAAGGAAGGGTAAGAAGCATATTTAACAATATAGACTTAGGATTTAATTGAAGTTGAGTGTCAAGAGAAATCTGTCATTCCATCTGATAAAAATATACAGCTGATTTCTTCATTCATTAAATCAATCTAACTTTCAGGGAGCCACCAGTGGTGGTTAAACACAGTTGAGCATCTCCTGCACATGGTCCGGTATCGGAAGCTGCTCAGCTTTTATGAAACTCAAGTTCCTCAAAATAACCTTTGAAAGAGTCCAGCAAGGCCTGACGGAACCTCAGAAGTTAAGAGGCAGAGCATCAAATACGCTTTGCTAGGCAACTCCTTGACTCAGAATGAAGAAAGAGTAGGATAAACGATGCAAGACTCTTAACTCCAGGTTGACTTGGTGGAAGGCTCTAGACAAAATTTGAACCACAGATAAAAGTGAAGATGTTAGTGAATCCTGAGGTGAGGGAAGCAGTTCACGATAGACAATGACGTCCGCTTGAACTGCAATAAGAGTCTATGAGTGAGGGAAGATAACCATGTTATAAGATGCCTTGGTCATCATCACACTTCATTCTAGATAGGGTTTGGCATCTTTCAGCTAACCTTCGAGAACCAAGGACGAACTCTGGGACACAGGTCTATCTCCTGTGTCCCAGAGCTGTAGGAACATATTTGGAGAACCTATCCTCATGGTGTCTCTTTCTGTCCTCCCTTTCAGCGACCCCCACTGCCCCTACTGTGTTCCCGTTGTGTCCCTGTCATCAGGATCTATCCACCGTCTCTGAGGTGACCATTGGATGTTTGGTCACGGGCTACTTTCCCGAACCGGTGACAGTACAATGGAATTCAGGAGCCATCTCCACCGGCATCCGGACCTTCCCAGCCATGATGCTCTCTTCCAGTGGGCACTACACCCTCAGCAGCCAGCTCACCATTCCCATCTCTCGCTGGGAGTCGGGGAACTTCCAGTGCAATGTGGATCATACAGCGACCAGATCAAAAATCAACAAACAGGTTGAACGTGGATCATGTATGTGAATCATGGACCATAATTTACCCACTTTCTTTCTTTCTTTCTTTCTTTCTTTCTTTCTTTCTTTCTTTCTTTCTTTCTTTCTTTCTTTCTTTCTTTCTTTCTTTCTTTCTTTCTTTCTGTCTGTCTGTCTGTCTGTCTGTCTGTCTTTCTGTCTTTCTTTCTTTCTTTCGTTCGTTCGTTCGTTCGTTCGTTTGTACGTTCGTTCGTTCATTCGTACGTTCTTTTTTCGTTCATTCGTTCGCACATTCATTTGTACATTGATTCATTCGTACGTTCATTTGTTCTTTCTTTCTCTTACACAACCTATCAATCTGGCAGAAAGGGAAGAAAGCTCAGATATATGGGTGGGAAACCACAAGTCGTTGTAAAAAAAAATCAGGGACATTTTTCGAGCACCAGCAGCACATAAAATGACCACAGCCCACCCAGCCGAATAAAACGCCAGTCACTTTCTAACATACAATGTAACCATAAAATGAAATCATTTATAGATATATATTGGATTGCAGAACCCAGAATCCACAAATAAGCCACTGCTTATTCTGTCCGGGTGTTTGGAGGGTCTCAGTCCAAAGAAATAGCTCTCCACACATAATTTTCGCAAGAAAAGGAGAAAAGGTCTCAGTCCGTGGTTCTCAGCTTTGGAAGCCCAGATGTTCTTGGACTGAAACGCCTAGAAGCCTTCACCTCTAGCTGTACTGTCCAGGATTTCTGGGAGTTGTAGTCCAGGAACATCTGGGAGTCCAAGGTTGGGAGCCATTGGTCTAAGAGATCAAGTCAAAGGACAGATGGGAGTTGTCACAACTGGTCTCAGAAGCAGAGCCCATAATGCCATGACACCCAGCCCTTCACTATTTCCAGAATGAAGCTGTATTTTAAGGAGATCCATTTCATCCATTTCCCCCGTCATTTTGTTTGTAGTGAAGGCTACCGGGATTGCCTTCTGCACAAATCCGATATTGCATTCTCTAGCTTACGTCATCCTGATTTTATTCTCCATAACATTCAGTGTGGTGATATAATCCAGGCAATGACCAGAGACCTAGGTGTTCCTTACAACACCTCCCAGTATCCCCCAGCTAGCTTGGCTGTTGTCTGGAGGATTCTGGGAGTTGTAGTCCCCCCCCCAAAAAAATAAAACACTTCCATGCCGTGCTTCCTCTATATCAGGAGGAGAGAAATCTACCTTCTTTACTCCCATCTATTTTTACATCGCAGTTTTGCCCAAGGGAGTCATGGAGTGGAGAATAGTGACCCTGGTTTCAGAGGACCGCAGTGCATCTGCTTTGGGATTTACAGGAGCTCTCCATGGTGCTGAATTTACTGTGGAGATAGGAACCAGCACCTGCACGGTTCGGACTAAAACCTAGAACAGATTCACTGCCTCCATGACCTCAGTCACCAGCTCCCACAGAGGTAACACTGAAAAATCAGTGGAAGCCAGGTGCTCTGGGGATGGGGAGAGTTATCACCTGACAGCTGTATTGCCGAAAGCTGAACATTCGTAATAACTCGCCATTTATCTCCGATCCATCCAGCCTGCAAGACAACCAGAACCACACCAGTAGCCCCTGTGGTCAGCCTGCTCCACTCTTCCTGTAATTCCCAGTCCTCTGATGCCCTCATTCAAATGGTCTGCCTTGTCAAAGGCTTCAGTCCCAAAGAGGTGACAGTAGAGTGGCTTACCGGTGACCAGACGGGGCTGCTGTCCTCATACACAGAGGAACCCAGGAAAGACGAAAATGGGCACACCTTCAGTACCATCAGCACAGCCAACATCAGCCAATCAGATTGGCAAGATGGGGCTGCAGTTACCTGCCAGGTAACCCACCCGGCAACCAGCACCAAGGTGAAGAGCACTGCCAAGAAATGTGAAGGTAATAGAACTGTGGTCTCACTTGGACATTTATTGGGTGGGTCAAAGTTGGCGTGGGTGGGAAACAGAAGGCAAGAGGGTAGAAGGCCAATTGGGGGGGGGGCAAAAGCTTTCCTAACCCTCCTACCAAAGGCACTCTTGGGTGTGATTCTCTCCACTGGAGCAAGAAAAATTAACTCAGCTAGAGGTAGGGTTCTTTTCATTGAATCAAAGCCTTGTAGATCTGGAAGGGACTCTAAAGGGTCATCAAGTCCAGTTCCTGCCCCTGGCCAGGAAGAACCCCCCACCTCTAAAGCAGGGAATGACTATGGGCTGTCCATCCACCTTTAACAACCACTAACTCTGTAGCGTCCACCATCTTCCAAGGAAATACACTCCCCTGTTCAACAATTATCACCATCACAAAGTCCTATTTGGAATCTTCTTCTTTCAAATTTGAATGCCTTTGGTCTTATCCTACCAACCTGTAGAATGCACACTTGTCCTGTCTTCCAAGTAACGGTCATTCGGGTGATGGCGTCCAGTCTTTTTGTCCCCAAGCTACAGCGTTAGGGCCCTAAACCCCCTCTAGGCGGTGTCTTCTCACACCAGCAGGCCAAAAGTTTGCAATAGTTTTATTCATTTCATAGAATCATAGACTAATGGAGCCAGAAGGGGGCCTATGAGGCCATCAAGTCTAACACCTTGTTCGATGCAGGAATCCAAATCAAAGCAGATCCGAGACAGGGTGGTCTAATTTTCTCTTGAATGCCTCGCGCCTTGGAGCCGTCCTCTCCTTCTGAGGTAACTGGTTCCATTGCCATACTGCTCAAACAGTTGAGAAGTTTTTTTCCCTGATATTCAACCTAAATCTGGCATCCTATTGCTTGAGACCGTCCTTACATGTCCTGCGCTCGGGAATAATCAAGAACAGATCCTGCCCCTCCTCTGTAGAACTACCTCTCAAGTATTTGAAAAGTGCCATCCTATCCCTCCTCGGCCTTCTTTTCTCAAGGCGAAGCATGCCGAGTTCTTTCCGTCTTTCCTCCTAGGGCTTAGTTTCCCGTTGCCCTCCTCTGAACTTGCTACAGATTGTTGGCATCCTTCTTCAAATGGACACAGTACTCTAGATGAGCCCTATCCAGCGCTGAATAGAGGGGGACTAGCGCTTTCATTGACTCCCATTAACTACCACAGGGGAGGCACATTTATTACACCTGCAATACACTCCTTTGTTTAAAAAGAAAATATGTGGAGGGGCGGGCTTAACCTGGGTGCTTCCGTTCTTAGGATCCTCCTCAGATATTAGAGTCTTCATCCGGCGCCCGGACCCCAACGACGTCTTTCTGGAGAGACGTCCGAAGCTCACCTGTGTGATTAACAACCTGCAGAGCGATCATGGACTGGTAGTCAGCTGGTCTCGGGAAAAGAGTGGCCAACTGGTTGTTGAACCCATCGAAGTGAAAGATGAGGTGAACGGCACCCTCACCGCTTTTAGCAAGTTGATCCTCTTTGATCAAGAATGGCTGTCAGGAGAGACCTTTACTTGCACCGTGAAACATCCAGACCTGCTTCTCCCGAAGACCGCCAGGATTAGCAAGAAACAAGGTACGTGAGACCCAAAGGATGAGTTTAAAAAATCATGGCTTCGAGGTTGTCTCATTGGCCAGGATACAATTGAGCCAAATGTGACAGTAGTTTCAGGGGGGACAGGAACCCTATTGAAGACTCATGTAGGGAAAGAGGAGGACCCAATAATAGGTGGATTGGCCCCATAAAGGAGCTACAGCTTTGAGTTTACACAACCTGGGCAGAGCTGTTAATGGTAGGATATTCTGGAGTTCACTCATTCACCCTCAGTTGCAGGCGAGTTGACGGCACTTAACCACAACAGAGTCATTTAGGTCTAGGAAAAGGGGCTGCGTGAATGTATTAAATCTCAGTTTGTGTTCTTACTGACTCATCATCAGCAGAAAAATCATGCCAGCTGGGCAATTTTGGACGTTATAGTCCACAAAAGTAACTTTGTTGAGCCCCCAGGCTTCTTAGGAGACCTCCTGGAATCCCTCGGCCTTTATATTCACCCCGTCCTGCACAGGAAGGCTTCTGTGTTCACTGAAGATCAAAATTGCAAGGAAACCTTTACAGTGGGGTTCTGTATTCAAGTCTCGGGCAGGGTTCTGGTGTTTCCCCAGTGGTCTCCCAACCAGGCACAACGCCAATCTGCCCAGCTCAGCTTCTGAAACTAGACACCATCAATGATGTGCCCCAAGTATGGGAGGAACAGCTCATTGGCCACTCGCAGCCTCCTCTCAGGAAGACCTATGGCTCTTCTCTTGATGAAAGAGAGAGTCTTCCTAGCCTCCCTTCTGGATCCCTCTTCCCTACATGGTTTCCACCAGGGATGTTGGACCCAGTCAGGGTCTTTGGTACCAAAGTCTTGAGGTCAAAGGCTGAGTCCCTATTAAAAATAAGGTTTTATTCCCCAGAGTCCCCATCCCTGGTTTCCATGATCTCCGCCTAAACTTAATAACCATTTCCTTCCTCTCTTTCTGTCACACTCTGTGTCTCTGCACACCACAGAGGCAGCCACTGCTCCCAAATTGTATCTTTATCGTCCCCACCATGAAGAGCTTATCTCTAACGGCAGACACGTCTCCGTCACCGCCATGGTCAAAGGGTTCAAGCCCAACGAAATCAGCCTGAGCTGGCTCAAGGGCAACGAACCCCTTCCCGAAGACAACTTCGTCACCTCCCCGGTCCTCCGCGACGGCGACGGCACCTACGTTCTTTTCAGCAAACTCAAAGTGCTCAAGTCCGAATGGAACCGAGGCGACTCCTTCTCTTGCATGGTGGTCCACGAAGGCCTGCGGATGAAATTCATCCAGAAAAACATCGAGAAGTCCCAGGGTAAAAAATGAAAAACGCCTTCATCTAGCGTTACGTCGTCTTCTGCCCTAGTCTGGAATTTGGCCGAGTGTTGTTAAAGCAAACCTTTTGTAAATAGTTTCCACTTATGCAGAATAAAAAAAAAATGAATGTCCTATGGCTGAAACAGACATGTTCATTACTGTGGTCTCTTCCAGTACGATTCAGGACTGGTGTGATGTGGATGGGTGGGTTCTGTGGCGCAGAATTAATCTTAAAAAAATCCCCAAATAAATAAAATACCATGGTTTACGTTTGCTAGCAGAGGGGTTCCTTTAACATTCTCTTAACTGTATTTCGTCTTCTCAGCCAAGATCCTGAAGACTTCTCGGTTGGGTTTCTCTTTGGCCACCTAGTTTGGTCAGCCAGAGCTGAGATTGGGTGACTTTTTATCCCTCAAGCTGTTCAATAAGCTTCATGGCTAAGTGGTAATTAGATCCCAATTCGCACATACCGTACCTCTTCCTGGCCTACATTCAATCATCTTCCACTGCCTCGCAATGCTTGCCCTACCTATTTCTATCATGCTCTCAAGATGTACTGTTTTTATCATAAGATTAGGAATTCAAGGCAAAAGAGACTGTTCTAATACCAACTAAATATATTTTACAAAGGAGTTTACTTTCAAATCCCTCCCAAATTCAGGTTCTATTCCAGCCCCCAAACCTTCTTATTCCTAGCCCAAACTCACCACTTTCTCGCCCTCAGACAATTTCCCCCAGCCCTCAATGCCACATAGAATCTTCATTCCTAATGACGCCCATCAATTTTCTGCATCATTGTATACCATGTTCATGACACACCTTGAAACTCGGTGTGTTTTTTATGCCAAAACTAGGTCCAAAGGTCCATCTCAGTGCGCCTTACCTGTAATGAAGCCATGATGTTTTGAGGAAGAGACAGAACATAGGGAGGTATTAAGAGTTTCATCTTGGTCATACAACAGGTTATGATGGTCAGGGGGATTCTCGTACTTCTGGTCCAAAAAAGTAACTTTTCCAAGCTCTTGCAAGTGTACTTGTATACAGAACCATTGAGAGGGGGAAATGCATTCATACAGAGTTATAATCTTTGCCTACGAGCCTACCACTGCCACATTGTTGAAAACTAGATGCTGGAATAGAAGGAATCCTAAGCTTGTAGTATCTTAAGGTATCCCACAAAGGTCTGTGAGTGTTGCAATGAAAACAGACACAGAGAGTGGAATTACAGGAAACATAGGGCTAGAGTTTCAAGGAACACTCTCACAATCAAAGAACACATACTCATCTCCATGTTGTTGTTGTTTAGTCATTAAGTCATGTCCGACTCTTCGTGACCCCATGGATCAGAGCACGCCAGGCCCTCCTGTCTTCCCCTGCTTCCTGGAGTTGGGTCAAATTCATGTTGGTAGCTTCGATGACACTGTCCAACCATCTTGTCCTCTGTCATCCCCTTCTCCTCTTGCCCTCACACTTTCCCAACATCAGGGTCTTTTCCAAGGAGTATTCCCATCTCCATATGCGTACCTTAAGCCAGGATCTTTGATAACAATTGTGTGCTAAGTCAATTCCAAATTATGGTGACCCTTTCCAGGGCTTTCTAAATGGACAATATTCAGAAGTGATTGACCACTTCCATCTTCTGCAGACAGTCAGGAACTATGTAGCTTGCCCAGAGCCACACAGGCTGGCTTCTTTCCTGGGAGGAACAATGGGAAATCAAACCCTCAACCTCTGGCTTTTCTTCCAGATGCCTAAACCACTGAGCTGTCCAGGTCTAATCCTGGGACATAGAAACTTTCCACAGCCAAGACAAAATGAGTTGGATGTTCACTTGAGCTTCATCTCTTATTTTGGAAACCTGTCATCAACACATGATCTAGCGCTGCTTCCAGATCCACGCAACTGTCATAAACCATGTTTCACGCTGGTTTGAAACCTGTTCGGAACACTGCTTCTCTTCCAATGACAATATGAATGGCGTGGAGAGTTTGTGACTCAGAAGGAGTTCAGGGTAGACATGCCCGAGCATGTATGGAGGCACAAAATGGCTCAGCCATAAGTGGTATCAACATGGCCCCTCACTGATGTGCAAAGCGAGAAGCATTCTAGGCTCATTTGGCCAAAATCCTGTTGTGAAACACCACCTCCGTAACAGTGTAGTTACGCGATTTACCAGCTGTCGGTTGTGCGCCCAGTCAGACCGATTGTGCACCCGTTCACACAGCTAAAAGTATGGCAGGCCTCAGCATATGTGTTTGGTGTTAGCCGACAGAAATCTGGTTCTCAATGGTTTTTAACATTTCCGTCAAAATTGATGCCCAGGAATGCTAGCGTTTGTGATCTTTCTAGGGAAAATAATACAAGACAGTATTAGGAAAAAACTATTTGGTGCTAATAAAAACATGGGCACAAGACCAAAAAAAAAATGATTATATATAAATGTAGAACCACAAGTGGATCAGCATGTACTTAACTTGTATTCATTGATCCCTTCAGTATTGTATATTCATTGTTACTAACTTAAATACGTACTGCCTTTTAATTTTTTAAGCCACCTTTTTAAGGAGAAAAGCAAGTGAAAAAATATTTTAAATAAATAAATGAACAAATAAATAAATAGTCATGCCGCCTTCCTGTGGAAAGGCAGCATCATCTATTATTTGGAAGAGTTCCTTAGAAGCTGCCCACAGAAGAGACAAAGGTTAGGTTATTAAAATATCAGAGCTTGGAAAGCTACTTTTTTAAAAGGAATCATTATCATTACTCATTACAGTTTTTTAAAAAAACTTGTCACGGTTACTTGTAGTTGTTAGTACTAACTCATTATATCACTCATTACATTACTTTTTGGGTCCTCTTTCTGAAGGGAGGGAGCCCGTTTAAATTAAAAAGAGAATAGTCCAAGATTCAGGAGAAATGCCGGCAAACGGATCCCTCAAAAAATACAAAATTCTCTCCCCCAAAAAAGTAGCAGGTCAAAGCAACCATTAAAATTATGTGGGAGGAAATAGCAGGCCACCTGTTGCTTTCAAAATAAATGCCATGATGCCTTCTTTACCTCAAGGAATATTTTACTGGGAATATTATTCCTTGTAAATTTTGATGACAGTTTTTTGACTGTCTACACACGGACATATCGCCTCTTCTTTCCACACGTGTCTCATCCTTCAGCTGATCCTTCATTACCCCTGCCCCACCAGTGACAAACAGTCATTTCAATTTATTAGTTATAGTTACTTAAGATGATTGTTCATCCAGATTCCAATCTCCACTCAGCCATGAAGCTTATTGTATGACTCGCCGTAGTTACCCCCTTATAAAACAGACCCATTAGAACTAAGTTGAGACATATTTTTTCCCATAGTCTCCTCAGATTTCTTCTGGATTGTTCCATCTGTCCTTCCGCTGTGCCTATGTATAGTCTTAAGGAGAGTTTACTATGAGGGGAAAGTAGTCAAGAATTGGTTTTAGTTCTTTGGAACGTCTTGCTAGAGGATCATGATGCCCAATGGCCGCAAGAAAAGAGCATGGCATGTTAGTTGTGTAGAGACTATTTGAAAGAGTTTGCGCCTCATGTTCGTCATATCAGAAATCAACCCAGAAAGGGAGGGCATGGCCAGTTCTGACCCACAAGTGACACCAGAGTTCTCTCCATGCGACAGTGTCTAGAACCCATGTGGTGTGAAAAGATTCAATCCCCGGAGATGGTACCCAAAACCATCTTTACGAAAGGGAGATAATCATCTGTATGGGATCCAGGCAAAGTTGCAGATGTGTCCTTTGTTCACACTCATGCTGCCCTTAAGGTTTGACAAGGTACAATCAAAGAGAGCAAAAGTGAAGACAATAATGATAAAATAATAAATAGGGGAAAATAAGTAAAAATAATAATATGGAACCTATGATGAAGCAACTCTTGAAAGAAAGAAGCATGTGGAAGATTATCTGGCCCTTCCATAGAATTAAAGCTAAGAAGAGGTCAAACAGAAACAGAAGGAATCCATTGCACTCACTATGTTTCCTGTAGAAAGCAATGGGATTTCAAAAGTTGTATGCATGTTCATTGAATCGTAGAATAATGGGGTTGGAAGAAGCCTATAAAGCCTTAGTTTAATTCAGATAGGTTCCACCATTATGGAGAACAAGTGGATGAAGAAGTAGTTAGAGAGACCTACTTATGGGTCAATCACCAGATGGGGTCTAGGGAAGTTTTCTGTTTATGGGACCTGGAAGTAACATTTCTTTATCCTCCTCAGTGACAATTATGTCCATGGACATGGATGAAAGCCACGAAGGAGACGAAATAGAAAGTCTCTGGACCACCCTCTTGATTTTCTTCATTCTGTTCCTCCTCAGCGTGTGCTACAGTGCCTCAGTGACGATGTTCAAGGTGAGTAGAAATAGGGAGGTCTTAAGATCCATTTCCATTTTGGCCATGGGAGAGAAGGGGTGAGCAAAAAAAAAATACTTCAGTGATAGAATAAGGACAGAAACATGGTAAATGTGGAACAGTTTATAATATCAGCTGCCCTGCTATGGAGGACAGAAGGGCCTCATGGAAGAAGACAACTTTAATGACAACATATGCATTAATAAAAATAGAAAATAACTAAGAGGAGCAAAACCCTTACTTGCACTGTCTAGACTGATGTGTTATGGGGACAGGGTTTGGTCTAAAAGTGATATTCAAGAAATTTCCAGCATGGATTCAAAGCCTAGAGGCAAGAAGACTCAAAGGTTTGTTCCCTGGTTATACAGTACATTTGAATCTCTTTTCCCACACAGAATAAACTTTCTCAAAAGATTTTCCCCTGTTAGCCTCGAAGTTCCTTCTGTCAAAAGTTCTTATTCACCTCAGGATTTCAAACATAGAAGTTTCTTATTCCATGCCAACATAGGTGAGGTATGACTGACCTATGAGTAAACTGAACGATAAAAGCTCGGGTAAATAAGCTATTTTGAAAATGGATGGGGACAAATTGTTTGGTTTGAGGGCAAAAAAAGAAAGAAAATGTCACTGATCTGGTTATGCTGCCCATATTCAAAAGCTACCCAAGTTTCATCAGAGTGAGGCAAAGGAGCCTATGTGTGAAATCTTGTTCATGGATGGATGGATGGATGGATGGATGGATGGATGGATGGATGGATGGATGGATGGATGGATGGATGGATGGATGGATGGATGGATGGATGGATGGATGGATGGATGGATGGAGAAAGAAGGGTGAGAAGAGATGGGAAAATGTACACTGTTAATCCATGTAGGGCAGAAGGAAGGATTTCAGGATTTTGTAACACTTCTGCTGTATGTCCACCAACTCTTCACCTTGATCCCTCCAACAGGTGAAATGGCTTTTCTCCATGGTGGTACAGCTGAAAAAGCAGCCTTCGGGCCCTGAATACAAGAATGTACTCCATCACGCAATGTAAGAACATGTTCCTGCCCGTCTTTATCAGAGGTTGAAGGAGGAAGTCACAGCTCAGCTCTACATCTTCCGTGGTGGATACTCCACCATCTTATCTCAGCTTTTTGTCCCATTCCATGAAAAGAGGGGAGGCATTTTTTACCCAAGGACCTTTTAAGAAAGGAAGCAAATGTGCTTGAACTATGGATCAGGATCTGTCACTAGGTGACATCTGTTTACATGGTGCCTTCAAGAATGAAAACTCTTTGGTCTTTAAATGGAAATGGTTTCTACCCACCTTTAGACTCTGGAACTCCCTCCCACTGGAGGCCAAGCTGGCCCCATCTTTGCTCTCGTTCCGCAAGCAGGCCAAGACTGTTCTCTTCCGGCAAGCTTTCCCTCAGTGACCGGGGCTGCCTGAGTGGAATTTTTAAATGGATTGTTATACCTTATTTCTATGAATGTGGTTTTTTTTTATGTTGCTTTTGTTTACCGTTTTGTGTGTGTGTGGCATTTATTCAATCCTTTTCAGCATTTGTATTCTCACAGTTGTTAGCCTGAATATTGTCTTTTAATGATGTAAGCCGCCTTGGATCCTTTTAAGGAGAAAGGCAGGGTTAAAAAAATGTTTTAAATAAATAAATAAATAAATAAATAAAAACTGTGGTTACCTTATATGCCCATAGCCTCAAGGAAAACAACCTAAGAACTATTCTAGTTATGACGCTTTTTCCCCCCCTTTCCTTCCTATTGTCTCCCCCACCTTTTTTAATGTTTTTGCTATTTAAAAATTGTTTTTTATATATATATATATACACCTTTTGTATTATTTTATGCTGTTAGCCGCCTAGAGTGGTCCTGACCCAACCAGATAGGCGGGATATAAATAAAATAAAATAAAATAAAATAAAATAAAATAAAATAAAATAAAATAAATAAATCCTCATTTCTAACACATATCATCTCTGTGGGTTTTTTTAATTTTCTAACGTCCCATGCATCTCCTCTCCTGGTCTACCACATAGATGAAGCATGCAACTGAAGAAATTTTGTTGCCACCCCTCTCAACCGATTCTGTTCCAAGCACTTAGTCACCCACCTTATTATTATTATTTTTTAACCCACCTCGAATGCATGAACCCCACCAACTGCTTTTCCCCGGGCAGAAATAAACGCAAACCAGGAAGGCTTTAGCACGCAATCAATAGGCCCACCATGTATTCAGACCCAGACATTTGCTCCATTATCTCATCCTTTCCTTGTGCAGGTTTCAGATGACCTAAACTTAACCAACAAAATGGCTGCTCCGTTTCTCTGGAAATTCCTTTCTTGAGTCTGAAATTCCCCTCAGAGAACAGGAAGCTAGAGGCTGTTTTCTCTTGAGAACGTACTTTATTTTTGCCTTAATGCCACAGAACTTGAAAACAGTCTGGGCAGGTTTTTATACCGTACTGAAAATCTACACAACCACTCTGACCATGCATGAAAGAAGAGGATGCATTTCCATTACGGGTAAGCAACTTGTGCTTCTCCAGATGTGGTTGGAATACAACTCTTATCATCCTCAAGCAGCCTGGCCAGAGGTAATGAATTATGGGGCCTGCAGTCCAAAAAAATGTGTAGAGGATCATAAGTTACCCAACTTGATCTACACACAAAGCAGCAATGCCTCTGCCGTACAGATTCTCCTAACGAATAAAGAAATAAAATAAGTGGACTGCAAGAAGGTTTACTCTCTCTTGTTAACTTTGTCAGGTTCTTTAAAAGCAAAATTCCCAGCTACACAAATGCTCTACCGGAACACTCCCCCCATAATCTTCAGAGTGAATGGTTGCTTTAGTGCCTTGGACCAAGCTACAGAAAGCTAGATTTATGCTGAATGTCAGGAAAAACTTCTTAGTTGTTAGAGTGGTACAACAACGGAACCAATGAATTTGGGAGGCAGGGAGCGCTCCAGTGCTGGAGGCATTCAGGGGGAAATTAGACGACTATCTGTCTGATCTGCATTGATTTGGATTCCTGCATTCAGGGGACTGGACTCAAAGGCCTTATACATCCCTTCCAACACCATTTATTCCATCAACCCTGAGTGCTCCCTGGAAGGAGAGATCCTGAAGCGGAGGCACCAATACTTGAGAAGACTCCCTGGAAAAGACCCTGATGTTGGGAAAGTGTGAAGGCAGGAGGAGAAGGGGATGACAGAGGACGAGATGGCTGGGCAGTGTCACCAAAGCGACCAACATGAATTTGACCCAACTCCGGGAGGCAGTGGAAGACAGGAGGGCCTGTCGTGCTCTGGTCCATGGAGTCACGAAGAGTCGGACACAACTTAACAACTAAACAACAACAAATGATTTCACTTCAGTAAATACAGCTTACAGACTTTCACTACTAACAAGAAGAGATTCCAGTAAAAAGGAAGGATTTTGTTTAATATGGTTTGAGCCATGATATTCATGTATGGAAACAAGCGATTCCTCAACCATCTACAAGCTGCCTGTCATTTCAGGCATTGGGTCCCCAGATGTTCTTGGACTAAAACTCCCACTACTTCTAGGGGTTTTATGCCAAGAACATCTGGGGACCCGAAGTTGAGAATCAAGGGGTCCACCTGCACAGCACACAATGGAGAATGAACGCTGTGACCCACGGAGGCCCATAGCTGTTCCAGGAAGCAGTATCATACTCATTGTTTGTCTGTTACTATTCTCGGCAGCTTGCAGTTTTCTGCCAGCCCCACGCCCACCGGTCTACGGTTTCCCTAAAACATGAAACCGTGAGGGAGGAGAGTGGGGTTACTCTCTAAGCGGGAAGGCGGGAGGGCGCAAGGTCTACAAGGCAGGGATGTGACGAACATTTCGGGTCACTGAGGAGGAGGTGGGACATTTGCATGGCCAGCACATCCGTGCGGAAAGGAGGAAACAGGGCGCGTCTCTGCAAAGGATTCTGGGTCTCAGCACTCAGCAAGACAAGCGCCATTGTTTGTCTTGATTTTTAGCAAAAATGTGCCCACCGTCATTTTTTAGATATCTGGCATGTCTGAGTTTAGATATTTATCATGAGGGGTTTCTTAACAAGATATATTTAAGGCTTATCATCGGAGCCCCTAAGCATGTTGGAGAGAAGATGGGAGATCAGTCAAACGGATGACAACCCCAAGGGGCAACAAGGAAGCCCCACATTTGCAAAAACATCTTGCAGCGAGCCATGTGCAAAGGACAGAGGGAGGTTTTATTCTGTCAAAGACCAAGGCATGACCTGTTTTTGAATATTTTTGTCTTTTGCATTGCGCTAATTAGGAGGTTTGCTTTCCACCAGAGTTAGAACATCGAAGGATAAGTCCAGGGGCCCTTAGAAGAGACCCATAGAAATTTCGGGGTAGATGACACTGGGGTCTTGTTTTCCTGAGAGAGCAGTAACTCTGGTACAGGGGGGTGTCCTGGATTGGGAATTTCAGCATGATGATGAGACTCGGAAAACTGCTGAGACGAAGAATTTTTTTTCCAAGTAGTCACCATTAGAAATATGTCATTATCTTTTTTTTCCCCAGACTCCAGCATCCAGCATTCTTGAAAAATTAGGGAATTATGGGAGTTCCAGCCCACACTTCCAAACACTTACATTTCACTCCCCATTACCAGACAGGTTTCTGTCTCAGACCTTGCCCGGCAGAGAAACCTGGCCTAGCAGCTGCTTTGACTTCATTTCCACAGCCAGAACTTGGAGAAGTTCCTTCGTTGGCCTCCAGTTCCCAGAATTCCCCAGCCAGCAACACGCGTTGCTGTGGATTTGGGGAGCTGTCATCCGAAACACGGAACGTCTCCAAGCTGTGCGGAAAGCCACCGAAACCCTCCTAGCCTAGAAGATGTCATATTTGCTGCACCCATCTTGTAAAAAAAATGTTGTTTTTAAAAACGGGACCTGAGAAACCCCTACTTGAAAGTAAGGCAGGTCATACAACTGAATTTCGAAGTGGTTGCCGCTCTTACATTTCCTGGATACAGCTATAACGTGTTCATACACTTATATGAGGATTTTTCCACCCCTGCTCTTCTGAGCTTGTTCTTTTTATGCCTTCAGTGGAAATAAAAAATGGCTGGAGTTTGCAATGGGTGTGTGTTGGGAATCTGGAACGAAACGGTCTGCCAGATCAGCACTGTCAAATTCTCAGGGTGTCCTTTTCGTGTCCCCCATGAGATAAATTTCTATATTTCGCAGGATATGTTCCTAACGAGCAAAGGATGCAGAGAGAGAGAGAGATGCAGACATGTGTTGTAGCACTATGTTATGTACAGGAATAACTGTCACACAACACAACAATTCAGCTTTTCCCTCTCCCTCAAAAAAAAGTCTCCCTAAATTTCGTTCCCTACAACGGGAAGGGGAAATCCCTATTAAAAGCTAAATCCATTTCAATCTTCTCTGGCTAATTCGTACACAAGCAGCGATATGAACAATAAATAAATAAATAAATAAATAAATAAATAAATAAATAAATAAATAAATAAATAAATAAATAAATAAATAAATAAATAAATAAATAGCCTAGAGTTTTTGTTGCTTTATGACAGCTGCTTTCTTTCACAACAGGGAGTTGCTTTTCCCATCAAATATATACAAGCACAACTTTGTGGGATAGCCGTTACTGACGAAGCATAACAGGGCTGTCCTCGTTTTGCGCCACCTGCCGGCCAACTCCAAAACAGCACCATTAGTGGCTGAAAATGTCGGCTGGTGAGAACGAGGGTCAGACTGGGTAAATTCTGGACCTCAGCTTTCCATTAGCTATTGCATTTTATTACTATTATTTTATCACCTTAGGCCTTTTATGCTGGTTCATATGCATTTCCTTGAGATGACAAATCCTATTTTATGACTGGATATCTTGCGTATAGCCTGACCAGCTCCAAAGCAATAAAGTATTCATACTCGTATTCGTCGATTTCCTTGTCAATTGTGAATTTGTGGCAATTGACACACACACACACCCAATCTATGTAGTTTCATCTCTGGGCGTTTTGTGCCATCAAGCTGGAACCAACTTAGGGCAACCCTAAGAAGATTTTCAAAGGTTAAAAGTTGTTGACGGAGTGGTCCCCTATGAGTTTCCATGAGCAAGCAGGGTTTTGAACTCAAGTCTCCTGAGTCCTAGTCCAATGCACTATCCTCGGCATGCATCAATCCCCAGTATGTTTCCGGCCGATATAAACTAAACATCCTCCCCCACTAATGATCAACTTACCAGCCCATTTCCTAATCCTCTGCTGCCCCCAGGTGGACATATTGAGTACTGCCAACCAACGCTGGTTGGCCTATCCTTCCCTTCCGCCAGCCGCCAAGGGTTCAAGCCCCAGAAGAGAAGAGTCTCGTGGTCTATCATGGAGGACTCTCTGGAAGGGGGTGGAATATCAGCAGAAAGCCCTCCTTTGTAAGGAGAAGCAACCAGATCAGGCCTGGAACTGACGTCGCTATTTCCCCTTCCCTGGGAACAATGAGAGACGAGAATTTAGACCATTGATCCCAACAGATAAAAAGATTATTATTTTTTAAATTACGCCCATAACCTTGGGAGGTCACAACAAACATCACCTCCTTTCATTATGGCCATTGCTTGGCTGGCAAGGATTTAGATAAGGGTCTTTCTTCACAATTGAGGTTTTTTTCTCTTGCCCTGCTGGATTGCTCTGCTTAGATCAGCAATGGCTAACCTATGGCACGCGTGCCACCACTGGCACGCAGAGCCCTCTCAGTGAGCATGTGAGCCGTGAGTCACCATCGAGAAATACTTACCCATCCTCCAATCCCAGGTTTTGGCAATCTCCTCTGCTGATGCAGTGGTCCAACGGAGGGGGTGCAGTGGTGGCCATGACCAGCCTAGCCCAGTGGAGGATTGGAGGAGCGGTTAGTATTTCACTGTTAATAACCCCCCCCCTAGAAAAAACACAAGCACTGCAAGGGCAGTTGTTTCTTCTAAACTAAAACCTTAGTATTCAGGTTTAATTGCAGTGTCGGTCCTTCGAAATAAATAAGTGGGTTTTGTGTTGCAGTTTGGGCACTCGGGCTCAAAAAGGATTCCTCATCATTGGCCTAGACCACTCGTTCTCCCTGTTTTTCTGCACAGAGGGAACAATTGTACCTACAGTCACAAATAGCAACAAGTTAATTTGCTGTGCTTCTTACTACTGTAAATCTAAAATGCCTGGAGTTTCTTTCTCCACCACCATGTGCTTAGGGCCATCTGTAAGAATGATTATCATCATATGAAGGATTCGTGATGATCATCACCACTCCGACGTTACCGCACGTCTGTACTGTACAGAAACAAAGAAAACATAGTCTCAGTTGACAATTCTATTTATTTTATGTTTTCTTCATTCATTTTTGATTAGGTTCCTTGCCTTCTGCTCTTAAGTTTGGAGGCTACTGGAATCGGTGGTTGTTGTGGGTTTTTCGGGCTCTTTGGCCGTGTTCTGAAAGTTCTTCTTCCCGACGTTTCGCCAGTCTCTGTGGCCGGCATCTTCAGAGGTCTGGATGCCAGCCACAGAGACTGGCGAAAAGTCAGGAAGAACAACCTTCAGAACACGGCCAAAGAGCCGGAAAAACCCACAACAACCATTAGATCCCGGCCGTAAAAGCCTTCACAAATATAGCTACTGGAATCTTTCCTTATCTTCTACTGCTCTCTTGTGGACACACTCAGTACTGCATCACCTTAAGTTCAGCCAAAGTAAAAATAAGTACATATTAATGAATATGTTAATATTAATATTACTCATATCAATATAATATTAACAATAAAATAATAGTGCTATATTACAAAAAGGCTTACTTGTTTGAGTCCCTTCCAAATAAAAAATGCTTAGGGTTGTGACCTTAATGTTCAAGAAACCGTTCTTGAATACAATAAAAAGGACCTGAGTGTGGTAAGAGCCAATGTGGTCTAAGAGGTTCAAATCCCTGCTTCGCCGCAAAAAAAGGGTTTCAAAGATAAATTATTCCTTGAACAACATCTAAAAATGCGAAAATACACACAGTAGAATTACAGAGCATAAATATATAATCATCTGCTGCCACCCAGTGGATCAATCGGGAACTGCAAGTATGCTCAAAATAAACTCAGGTTGCGGAATCTCAATCCCTCTGTTGCCCCCTAGAGACAAAGACTGAGCATTGCAGCTTCTGAAAATCAGGCTGGATATTATTTGCACCCAGTGCATCAAGGGGCCATCCTTGCTGAACAGGAAGCTTAGAATTCATGTCCCCCTCCATTCTGCACTGGTTATTTGTTTATTTACAGTATTTATTTATTTATTTATTTATTCATTCATTCATTCATTCATTCATTCATTCATTTATTTATTTATTTATTTATTTATTTATTTATTTATTTATTTATTTATTTATTCTATTTGTATCCCGCCTATCAGGTCATCGCGACCACTCTAAGTAGCTTACAGTACAAAATACATGGATAAACATAAAAAATGAATTCTTACACAATTCTGGACACCAGAATTAAACCATTTAAAAATCCCACATACTGGATGTACATTCAGACCCATATATTTGAATTATGAGCATGTGTCTGAAAATGCATCCAGTTTGGGGGGGTTTTTTTGTTAATGGTTTAATGAAAGCAGTGCCTTATTCCTGCATTTGTGCAGTTCTGAATCACACCGCCTTTTCCTAATTCTTCCTCGTTTGGAAGTTATCCTGATTTTGTTGAAGACTTGAGGGAGCAAGAGACTTATTAGCCGGCAAGAAGATGCAAAATGTGGAGCAGGAAGACCGCTTAAAGTTTGCATAGACGGTCGAATTTATTTTGGGGGGACTACAACTCCCAGAATCCACCAGCCCGTGCTGGGGATTTCTGGTGTTGTAGTGGGGGGCAGAAAAAAATTGCACCGCCCAGAACAGTCGAAGAGGCAACGAGGAGGCTTCAAAAAAAAAAGTCAGCCTCTACTGCCCCCTTGTGGCCATGTTGAGGAACGACTTGAATTCGGAGAGGCGGGGCGCTTTCCCCCTCCCTAGTACGGTCGCGCGTATGCAAACTTGCCCGCAGCAAATATGGCGGCGCTTCCGCTTTCCTTCACTTGCCCTCAGGATGAACATCCGGTCCTTATCGCCCCACTCAACGAAGGGGAAGTTTGCCCCTTTCAAAAATGGCCACCGCCTTCTCCCGTATGTTTTCTCACTCCTTCTCTGTGCCTCAGTGGATTTCGAAAGTGCTTCAAGTGGACCGTTCCCTCCTTTTTTTTTTTTGGCCTCTACTTAAGGCTGGGTCCCAAAAAACAGGTCCGCGTTCCCGCACGGCGCAAATAATAAAAATATACTGCAACTTTGCCCATAACCAAAATGGTGGCAGCGGACACAAGCCGGCTTCGCGGGACTTCGACGCGCATGCTCGACGCTCCACCGGACCAACATGTGGTCTGTTCCCGTGCGGATGCTTTCGGGGCGGGGTTATTTGGGGGGCCGAGGATGATGGCGGCTTTGGTGGTTGGGGGGTGCGCCTGGAACCGGGTTGGGGTCACGGCGGCGAAGCCCCTTCTTCGAAACTTCGTCAGAAAGGTCGGTGATGGAGGAGGGGAAGGGAGGGCAGCGGGTCTGTGACGTCAGCAGGGTCAAGGGTCATGACCTTCAGGGAGAGGCATCTCAGGGACTAGAGCCTTGGGGCTGCCTTTTTTCACCATCAGATTCTAGCGGGAGCTGCACCCGTTGAATTTCCTTCTGCCCGGCCTCTTTTCGTTGCTGTTCGCCGCCTTGGATCCCTTTTGAGGGAGAAAGGCGAGTTAAAAACATTTTATATTAATAAGTCCGTTACTCCCAGAGCTCGGTGCCTCAGCTAATTCTATTAAGAGCCAAGCAATAATAATAAGTGGAATCCCTGAGATCAACACGGTTCACGTTTTTTAAAAGTTCTTTAAAAGGAAACCAAAGTATGCAGCCGTTCATTGGTTCTTGAGGACTAGGTGCATGGGTTTCAATTTCTCGCTTCTCAGCAAAGCAGTTAGTTCCTCATGCGCAGAGCAGCTTAGCATCTCTAAGGATTGTTGAGGCTTCATTACAAAGCGCTACTTTTTCTTCTTTGGCACTTGCTCCCTTCTTACAGTCCCCTCTCTAGAAGCTGCAATGATGAGGGTGTAGCATCAAAGTCCACGAAGGCATTTCATTTCATAAAAAGAAGGGCGCATTGAGCGAGAGCAAAGACATTTGCATCAGGGCAGGGGTGGCCTGAATACAGCAACAGACCATAGAATCGTCGTAGGGTTGGAAGGGACCTGGGAGGTCCTCTAGTCCAACCCCTTGCCCAAGGGAGGAGACCGCCGACCCTCCCAGACAGATGGCTGTCGCATCTTTTCTTGAAAACCTCCAGCCATGGGGCACCCACCACCTCGGGAGGCTAGCTGCTCCACTGCTTCATGGTTCTCAGAACGCACAGGGCCAGGAAGATGACCAGCCCGGCAGATAGTGATTATCCTCATCCCCATCCAGTGACCCATTCGGTCAACTATGCCCACAGGGTGACCTATGGATACCTCTGCACGCAAAGGACAGCTAAGGGTCACTCAGTAGACCTGGCTAGGGCATACTGGGAGGGATCAAAGAAAAGGTTACATCTCGGCCGCCTACCCATTGAACCAGAGTGTGGTTCCAGCCTCTCAGTGTTAGGAGCCCCCACGGGTATGTAGGCCAGCCCTGCGTGCCACTAGATGCGCCCTGGCTGCACACCCAACAGTCAATGACTTTAACAACCTGAGAGTTATCGTTCACTACTTGATGGAATTAGTTGCTGGAGGAGGCTCTTGAGAATCCCCTGGACTGCAAAGAGAACAAATCTATCCATTTTGAAAGAAATCAACCCTGAGTGCTCAGTGGAAGGACAGATCCTGAGGCTGAGGCTCCAGTACTTTGGCCATCTCATGAGAAGAGAAGAGTCCCTGGAAAAGACCCTGATGTGGGGAAAGTGTGAAGGGAGGAGGAGAAGGGGACGACAGAGGACGAGATGGCTGGACAGTGTCATCGAAGCGACCAACAGGAATTTGACCCAACTCTGGGAGGCCGTGGAAGACAGGAGGGCCTGGTGTGCTCTGATCCATGGGGTCATGAAGAACTTAACGACTAAACAACAACAAAAGTTGATGGAACCACTGACGTTTCCAGCTGGCATGCCCTGGGATAACAAAGTGTAATCGATAAGGGAGGGACCACGGCGCCAAAACCAGGGGGCAATTGCATGAAGGAGAACAATACAAGCCACCCACGGGTCACAGGCATTTGAACGGTATCGCTCTCCTTTGAACAAAAGTCTTTTAAGATTCTAAACAGGCTCAGGGTTCATGGTCCACTCTTTGGGAGGTTTGACCTTCTTCGCTCCGGCGTGATGTATCCACAGTTTTACTCTGGAAACCTTGATTGCAGGGGGTCAGGAGTCAGCAGAACTTGTCCTGGAGCATTCCAGCGGCTTCTGGCCCCGTTGCCCACAGGAGAGGGGTTCATCCCCCTGAGATACAAGATTGGTCTGAGACATTGTGTGGAGTCTGTTCAAGCCACAGGAGGCTCTTTTCCCCAAAGCAGTAAGACATCCTTCCCTCTCTGCAGGGCTCACGGCTGACGACGTGGGGAGATTTTTAAAACTGCTTGAAATCAGCAGATATTGGGCAGAAGGGCGGAAGACCCGTTTGAAAACTGCCGACCGGTGTTTTGAATGGTCTTGCTCTGGGTTTTCTGTAGGCACTGGAAATGCCTTTAAGCTCCAGTTTCCAAACTCATCGCTAATAGTTTGCACAGAGGGGTAAATGAAACGCTACGCTAAATTTGCACAGATTTTTGCCTTCGCCTTTATACCATATCTTTACTTTTACGCAGCTAGCAGTGGCTCCTCAAGTGATTTTCATGATGATTTCTGCCTGGATTCAGTCAGTGGTTGTTTTTTATTTCCCCCTAGCCTTCCGACGGCCTTTTGGATTCCTTTATGACTAGTGCCATGGGGTAGCCGAACAATGAATTGAACTTGATGTGGTGGGAACGGCTCCTGTTTTTTCTGTGCTGCTCTTATACAACCTCACTGCCGCTGATGATGGCAAAATGAAGGCCAGAGAAAGATGTCTCTCACTCATCGACGTGATCTTTAGTCCTGTCGGACTGCTTTTCCCAGCCTGGTGCCTGCAAGACCTATCATCCTCAGCATTGCTGCAGGGTTTGATGGGAGTAGATTGGTTTGATTTATATACTGCCCATCTGGCAACCAACACCAGTCTGGGCAGTTTATAACAAAAACAACAAAGTAGCTGCCCTTTGCGTGCAGCAGTATCCAGAGTTATCATCTACCCAAGCCAGGTTGGGGAAGGTAGCATTAGACTAATATTTATAATTTTTTCCCTTGTTAATGGTGATTTTCTAAGGATGCTGACTCTTGCAGTTTGCTTTTTCAGAGCCATAAAACGTTCGACCCACTCACGTGGCGGAGAGCTAAACCTCCTTTTCTCCTGCGTCTTGACCCCCCAAATGGCTGCCGACTTCCCCTCTTCAGGCCGGCGATCCGGTATCAAAGCACAGCAGCGGTTGCAGGCACGCAGGTAAGAAGCACATTTTTTTGTAAATCATGAGGGTGGGTAATTAGGAATATAATTGGCTGGTTAGTTCAGTGGTTTTAAGTTTGTGGCTGCAGAACCACAGGTTGGGGGTTCGATTCCTCCCCACCGGGCCTTCTGGGGGAAGAGCCAGCCTGGGTGGCCTTGGGCAAGCTGCACAGCCCCACAGCGCCCCTAGAGGAAGGGAAAGGGAAATCGCTTCTGAGGGTTCTCTCCCTGGGAAACCCTGAAAAAAGTTGCTGTAAGTCAGAACGGACTCATTTGCCAATAATTAATAGTATTAATTTGTAATGGATGTTGCGAAGAAAACGGGACAATTCCAGGATGATTCTTTAAGGGTTAAGACCCACAGGAGTGATATGAACAGGTTGCTGTGGATTTCTCGTTCTAGGTTGCTCAACCCCCGACGCCCCCACCGATCGAGAACCTTCTCTCCACGGAAGATCTCGGACAGGCCGTTCAGGAGCTGAGCTTTGCCGAAATGGGCATGAACTGCACCACTCCAGTCGGTCTCATCCAGAACTTGCTGGAGGTTCTTCACGTCAATGTGGGCCTGCCTTGGTGGGGGGCCATCATAACAGGTGACGGGGGTTTGTTGGGATTAGAAAGGAATATGAATGTGTTACCTTCTTGGCGGAGAGAGCCATTACGGATGATCGTGGCCGGTGGGGGAAACCTCCCCGGGGTTTGGCGAGGTCTTTAGCCGAGCAGTCAGCCACAAAATCATCTCTCAGAAGGCCGGCAAATCAGTTGCCGTCCTCCCAAGAGTTCCTCGACATTACCTTTTGGAACTATTTTTAAAAACAGGGTGGGGCGGCTGGCGGATACCAGAGTTGTACTTCAAAGGAACTTTTCTCAGGCCGCGGAGACTGTAGACGTCAAGACAGTTGTAGCCTGCAACGGAGCAACTTTCCCTGGCCACAACGAATTCAGAGCCCGTAGAAGTGGCCGTTTTCCAAACAAATTTTTCAGCTGCCCGAAGAGTGGTGTTTCGGGCTAGACATAAATTAGAAGAATTAACTGTGTCCATTTAGGGGTGACGTCAACCTATCGGGTGTTGTAGTGATCCCTAGCCCTGCCTTGTGGGTAATGTTAGCGCTGCAGTCGTGCCGGAGAGTAAGCAAACTCTTTTCTCCTTCCAAATCAACGCAGGGACGGTGGTGGCTCGCTGCCTGGTTTTCCCGCTCATCGTGAAGGGCCAGCAGGAGGCAGCGAAACTCAACAAGCACATGCCCCAAATTAACCAGCTCACCGCCCGCATGAATGAGGCCAAGCGGTCAACCAACAAATTTGAGTGTAAGTGGCGTTTTTGGGTGAAGAGCAGGAGAAAGTGGGATGGTCCGATGTAGGTGGTTGTTGTGTTTATGAAGAAGGCAGGATTTGGGCTGCTAGGATAGCGCTAAGGGGGAGGAGTCATCAGGGATCGGGAGGAGCCAGAGGTACTGGGAGGTGGGATCTTAATTTGATGGTGGCAGAAACGAAGGAGGATCGGGACCTGATCTAGCTTTTCCCCAACAAGCTGTTCCTCGGGCGTGCTGGGATTGCAACACCCCAGCAGAATCTAGCAGCCCTGATTTCACAGGCGTTCTGGGTTTCAGTCTCGGCTTTCCTGAAGCTGTCCAGCGTGCTGGATCCTAACCTCAGAATAGCTTGGGCAGAATTCAAACTCAAACCTGGAGACAATGTAATACCTGGGGAAATCGGTCCCGTCCATCAGGATCCTGTTGCTTGTGGGTCATGTGATCTTGGGGTAAAGTGAGCCATGCTTTACGCTGTTTCTCTTCCGTCCCGCAGATGCAAAAGCTTATTCGGATTTGATGGTGTACCAGAAAACCCATAATATCAACCCCTTGCGAGGATTTATGGTGCCCCTTGTTCAGGTGAGTCTGGGTCGTACCGCTGCTCCCGTGAATCCCCGTTTCGGTTCCTTCCTGTTCACGGCTCTCCTTTCCTGCTCCATCCCTCAGATGCCCATTTTCATCTCGTTTTACTTCGCCCTGCGGAAAATGGCCGAACTCCCCGTGCCCAGCTTGCAAACCGGGGGGTTTTGGTGGATCACGGACCTCACCGCCGCCGACCCTTACTACATCTTGCCCTTGACGGTCACGGCCACCATGTGGGTCGTTCTGGAGGTAAGCCTTGATCCCGGCTAAGGAGAAACGGCAGGCCTTTGGTAAGGCATGCCTCGCGCGGGGGCCGGCCACGGGTTTTGGTGGCTCTAGGAATGGGTTCCGAGGAGCATGCCTGCCACAGGTTGCTGGGGTTTTATTTCTGGTCATGAGGCTATAAGAAAGTGCCTTTTTGAAGGAAGAAAATGTAACAGGTAGAAACGAAGTGGCTTTGCGTTCTTCGTTTTGCAAAGCACGTTTGAGGCACGCAATTGCAGCGGCCCCAGAAAAATGCCACTTTGTCCCTCAGCAGAATTGTCACAGCGGCCGTCGCTGATGCCTTCAAAGCAACCGCAGTTGGTTTCTTATTTTAAAAAAAGGAACCTCCCCAGTGGTAGGTCTGTGCTGTCGTGTCAGGAACATTTCCTCGTTAACTGCGGGTATCTGGAGGGTGAGGAAAGAGGAGGGAGGTGGGCCACAGCAGAAGGTTTAACTTCATCTTTCTTTAGCGCAGCTGGGCGCCGAATCCGGAGTGTCCAACCCAAACATGCAGACCATGAAGATGTTTTTTCGAGTGATTCCACTTGTGATCCTCCCGGTCACCATGTCCTTCCCGACGGTGAGAGACTCTTTCCTCCTTTCACACCTCCTGCAAGCCCCCAGAGGGTTGCCGGTTTTACCTAATTGTGCCAAAACAACCAGCACCCAAGCTGCGCTCCTTCTGTGTAGATGAGAGAGAGATCTCCACACAGACAGGGAAGCTCGAAAATTCCCTGTGCATGGGGATGAAGCAGCTCCCAGAAAACTCCCAGCCAGTTACCGTGTTGGATGCTGAGCCTGTTGGGAGTTGTAGTCCTCCCCCCCTCCCTCCCCCGAGAAAAGGCCACATTTGCAAACTGAACAAACCTAAGCTTTTTGCTTCAACCTTGAGCTCTGTTTGGTTCACAAGCTTGCATGTTTTCGAAAAAACAGATCAAATAAGAACTTTTATCTCTCTCTCTCTCTCTCTCATTCCAAGAAACTAAGGTCAGGGCGACCTTCCTCTACTGGGTGGTCTCTGACTTGAGTAACTAAGGTTCTAGTCCTCATTAGGATAGAACAAGATCCGGTCAGCCACGGACGGCGCAAAGAGAGGTTTCACAGAACTGCGGCTGGAAGGAGCCCAGAAATGCTCATAGCTTTCGGTGCTCTCATCCCCATACAGTGGGGTCTCGACTTACGAACTTAATCTGTATTGGAAGGCAGTTCTCAGGTCGAAAAGTTCGTAAGTTGAATCTTCATTTCCCATAGGAATGCATTGAAAACCATTTAATCCGTATCTGCTCTTTTCGTCCATAGAAACTAATGGGAAGCTGCTATTCCGCCTTCTGCCACTAGAGGGGGATATTTTTTCTTCCTTTTAACCTAAGATGATTTAGCTTTTAAAAAAGGGGGGGGAAAAGAGTTCGTAACTCGAATCTAAGTTCGCAAGTCGAGTCCATATATTCCTATGAGAGTGGTTCGTAAGTCGAAACGTTCGTATGTCGAGCCGTTCGTAAGTCGAGACCCCACTGTATCTTGCTTCCGCTGTTTTACACCCCCTCGAACCGTCGGCGTGGTTTGATGTTCTCTCGTCCCTTCCCCACAGGCCATCTTTCTCTACTGGGTGACCTCCAACCTGTTCTCGCTGGTGCAGCTGGCGGTGCTGCGTGTGCCCGCCATTCGCACCCGCCTCCGTATCGAAAGGCCGCCGCAGCAAAACACTGGTCCTCAGGAGCCGCAGGAAAGCTTCATATCGAGCATTAAGAAAGGCAAGTGGAGGGGAGAGGGCGGGTTGTTTTTCAGAACCAGGGCACATTTAAAAAAATAATAATAATAAAAATTGAAAACCGGCCTCTTGACCTATAAAAAAACCCTTAGTGGTTGGGACCTCAGTGGATGGCTGTCCAACTCTTTCCAAGTGGAACTGCCTGTCCTATACTTCCTTCCCAGGCTGGATGTGTGAAGTTGCCAATCACTAGAGAAGCCTGCAACGGAAGAACTAAATCTCTCCAAGATACAGGCCACCAGCCTCTGGAAGTTGCCCACCCATGTGTCCAGGTCTCTGTTTTGTACAAACCTAACACGCAAACGGTCCTTTATGGTCTTCCCTCTCCCCTCCAGGCTGGACGAACATACAGTTGGCTCATCAGCTGGACGAACGTAACCGGCGCATTAAAGAGCAGCTGGAGATGGCCGCCAGAGGTAAGCTGGTTCCGTTACAACTGGCTGCTGTCCGTTCCCCATGTGCCAAATGTGAATGTAACATCTGCAGAGCCCTGCTTCAGGGTCATCCATTTAGAAACAGGGCAGCCTGTCAAGAGCTCAAGGAAAAGGTGCATAAGCTGGAGAAAGCAGTGTGTGGTGCTTACATATCACCCCCTTAGTGCTTAAAGCACTCTCTGGGTGGTTTGCAATTTAATTATGCAGGGTGCACATTGCCCACCCGCCCCCTGCAAGCTGGGTACTCAATGTACTGACCTCAAAAGGAAGGAAGGCTGAGTCAACCTTGAGCTGGCTACCCGAGATTTGGTTGGGATTGAACTCAGGTGGTGAGCAGAGTCTCGGCTTCAGTTTAACCATCATGCCATGGATAAAACACAAGGATCAGGACTCCTGTCCCTTAAGGCTGCAACTGTCAGCCCATCTGATCGGAGTTGCAGGAGATTCGTAACAGACAAAAGTTGCAGGAGATTCGTAACAGACAAGCCACGTGCCTGGTTGCCTCTCTGTCATTGCCGTCAATGCCAGTGGCTTTCAAAAGGGGTTCAGTCAACCAAGGGGGAGGGACGTGTCTTTTTACAGCAAAATAGCACTTGGCCAGACAAAGTTCAGAACAGAGTAGTCTTAGAACGAGCTGGATTTTTTTAGCATGTGTACATTACTGAAACAGCGACGTCTACGTTGGCTTGGGCATGTCGTGAGAATGGCTGATGGTCAGATTCCAAAAGATCTCCTGCATGGGGAATTAGTGCAGGGAAAGCGCCCCCGAGGGAGACCACAGCTGCGATACAAGGAGATCTGCAGGTGGGATCTGAAGGCCCTAGGAATGGACCTCAACAGATGGGAAACCCTGACATCTGAGCATTCAGCCTGGAGGCAGGCAGTGCATCATGGCCTCTCCCAATTTGAAGAGACCCTTGTCCAGCAGGCCAAGGCAAAGAGGCAGTCCTGGAAACAGCCAAATCAGGGAGCTAGACGGGGGTACAGACTGGATTTGTCTTCAGTGTGGGAGGGATGGTCACTCTCAAATTGGCCTTTTCAGCCACAGTAGGCGCTGTTCCATGACCTCTGTTCAGAGCACGTTATCCTAGACTCTGGAAACTAAAGGATGCCTACTAATAAGCAAAATGGAACACTTGTGGGTTCAGCTGCAACCTGATGCTGGATCACAGCTGCCAGGGAACCACAGTAGAGATGGGTTTATGATGAGAGTTCAATCCCCCCCCCACTGTGCCTCCAGGCCCCCCAAGGAAATTTCCAGTAGCCCCAAAAAGCTCACTTGTGGGTCCCTGGCAACAAAAAGGCTTCTATGCTGTAAAGACTTTTTCTAATTCTGCTGAGTTTTGCCTTGGGAAAAATCCTAGCCCTTCTTTACCCACCCTCAGAAAAATCAAAAGTGGAAGTGGATATTCAGGCACTTCCAGTTTTCATGTGGGTTTGTTTGACTTGGTTTGGGTTTTCTGCCTTGGGACTAGATTGACTATGGGAGACCCACGGTGTTCACTTCCTGTTCTGCTTTTAAAGATGGTGGGGGAGAGTCTTTGGAAAACTGAAACTTAGCCTGTCCTGTTTCTCTCCCACCCCCAACCCCAGGGCCACTGCGCCAGACCTTTCGCCACAACCCTTTGGAACAGCAGCCGCGTCCCGCCCCAAAGCCACCGCAGAAGAAGAGACCGTGGGAGGACACCTTGGGATGAACCATGACTGAACCTGGCTGTTTCTTCAAAGACTAGGGTTTTTTCGGGGGGGGGGGGGGAGAGCACGATCTTCCTGCAGCCACCACCACTCTGGCAATAAAGGAAATTTCTCCTCCTTTTGGTTCTACCATTTCTGTTTAACGTAAAAGAAAGGGGGTGGGGGGCACGCAGGAGAGATGTGTCTCCCCATGCCTCCCAGCACTGGTGTATGTGCAAACCCTCCCCACCCCATAGCAAGAACGTCTGCCAGCACATCTTCCAAAAGCCGTTGCTTCATTGCCTGTTTCTTGACCCTTTCTTTGAAGCAAAGAGGGAAGTGCAAAAGCAGTATACTAGGGGATTTGGGGAGTTGTAGTCATATCTATATATCTTTGAGAAGCTATAGGGTCACCCTTGGGCTTTGCGAGTTATTGGAAGGCAGGCTGGCACTTTGGTACGTTCCAGAAGCTGCCAATCATTAGCAATTCCTGGAGTCAACAAGGAAGGCTGAGGGTTTATTGGGACGACGCCGGTAGGACGCATCTGGCAATCGACATGGACAAGACGGGAAGATGGGCAAAGTCCTTCAGCTCCTGGGATGACCCTCACCCCCAATTCCCGAGAAAGTAACAAATAATAAATTAGAGGTCTCGGAAGAGAGTCCGTTACAAAAGGTAAACGGGGGGAGAAGCCGGCTTTTCCCCCCCTGATGGCAACGTTCTTCCATCACTTCGATTTGACGTCGGTGGTAGGATCTTGCTCTGTCAGGACGGATAAGGTCACCAGCTGGAGGAACCGGGTGATGGAGGCTGCAGGGAAGGAGAAGAGAAAAGTCAAGCCTGTGGACGGAGGGCAGACGAGGAGAAACGAAAGCAATGGGCGGCTTCGTTCCAAGGTCCAGAGACCGCAGCGTCCCCACAAGACCTCCGTGGGTCAGACAACCAACCCTTTTGTGTCACCGTAAATGAAAGCTCATTTTTCCTCTCCCTCATGGGGCAGAATCAACAGGTTTTGGGGAGGGATGTCCTGGCCCATTTTAAGTTCCCCGTGAGGCTTTTTTCCACACGCACACACACAAACCACAAGTAACTTAACAACTGGCCCTGGAGGCAACCCAAAGCTAGTCAGATGGGACCCCTGTACCATCTGGAGGGAGCAAGGTCAAGTTAAAGAAATATTAAAATGGGAGGAAGGGGGTGGCGTGTGGCCGAAACAACCGGTCAGCCCACACCATAGGCTATGCTCACTCCTGTGATGGCTAAGTTTAACGCCTAGGTAAAGGTAAGAAACATGGGTTACCTCATAGCGCGTTGAAAGAGAGAGTGACATACATGTGTGCGCACACCCACCCATGACCAGATTCTTAAGTCTGCTTTTGAAATAAATTCTGGAGATGACTACATCACCTTAGTGAGTTTACATAATCGGCCTGAATTCTCGGGCTCATCTAAATTTTGCAAAGCCAGACAGTGTTTTTAACTCCCTCTCCAAAAATCTTTATTCTTTCGGTAGTTCGGCAGACAGGGCGCTAAACCCCTTAACTGTGGGGAATCATTCTGAATTCTATACCCAAGACCAAGGAAAGCGAGTGGGAGATTTGAACCACGATTCCTCAAGGCAATGTGGATGGTTCGGGCATTTCTGGGGATTATCATTCCAAAAAAAAGACTTCATTTTCCTCAGCGGTGTGCTTTCTGTTGTGTTCATTCTGATACTGAAGGAGTGGGGCTTTGGATGGATGAGGAGTTAGGAAATGCAAGAAGCTGGGGGTCTGAAGCTGAGGCTCCAATACTTTGGCCATCTCGTGAGAAGAGAAGACTCCCTGGAAAAGACCCTGATGTTGGGAAAGTGTGAAGGCAAGAGGAGAAGGGGACGACAGGGGACGAGATGGTTAGACAGTGTCATCGAAGCAGCCAACATGAATTTGACCCAACTCCGGGAGGCAGTGCAAGACAGGAGGGCCTGGCGCGCTCTGGTCCATGGGGTCACGAAGAGTCGGACACAACTTAATGACTAAACAAAAGGGGTCTGTTACTCACCCACAGCCTTGCGTAGGCACCGGGGTCTCTTATTCTTCGGTACTCGTACCACTAAGTAGTACACAGGGAGGCCAGAGACAGCTATACTGATGCCGATGAGAGAATTGACCAGGTCACTGTAGAGGGGGACAGCTACCAGGAAGATGGTGCAAAGGCAGAAGATGATGGGGAAGACGATGCTCAGCTGGTGGAGATAGAAGGAAGGTGGGAAGGAGGTGATCGTCATCCTACACAAACCCTTGACCACCACTACCACCCTCTCAACTGGCACCGTTTCATTCCCAATTCTTAGTTACCAGTATTTAAATTTATTTAAAATATTTTTACACAGCCTTTCTCCTTAGAAAAGACCCAAGGTGGCTTACATTGAGAGACAATTTAAAGAAGCAGCCACGGAGAAGGCTCTCCCTCCTGTGTCCCCACCCAACGCACCAAATTTTGGGATGAACTGGCCAAGCACTCCTTTTCCACCAAGCCCAGCGTTCTGCCCTCAAGAAGCTTGGGTGGGGTGTCCCTAGAACAGGGATGGGAGACCGTGCCAGTGGCGGGGAAGAAGCTTGCCAGCCTCTGTCCAACGTCTGTATTTTGTATGTTTTGTCCATAACCTCTGGCTGCATGGGGAGACCATGATCCTCTCCCTTTCGGTTTGCACCCAGGTGTGAAGATCCTGATCAATGGGGGCCTCGTAAAAACACAGGGTCCATGAGACAAAGCTGAATAATAGCCCTCGACAACCAGCTTCTCTTCTTGGGTCTGTTCCTTTTTCTGGAAGACCCTCTGAAGATGGTGGTTCTCCCATCTGGCAGCAGTGAAGACAACCTGTATCCTTGAAGATGCACGAACAGCATCTTGCGGTCCAAGATGCTGAGAAAGGAAATGGTGCCTTGGTATCTATTTTGGCTATTTTTTCCCCCAAGCTGGCTGGATAGCTCAGTGGTCAAGGGACCAGGCTATAGAGCCAGAGGAGTTCAGTTTCTCACGATGCCTCCTAGGGAAAGAGCCAGCCGTTGTGATGTTGGCAACACTGCCCATCTCACAGCTTCCCCCAGAAGACAACGGTGAACCACCTCTGAGTACGATCTGCCTAGAAAACCCCAGAAAGCATTGAAGGCACACAATTATTATTATTCCACTTCCCTCTCCTGGAGTTTGGGTGGATGTAAACAAGCTGCATTGGTTTCCTTCGCTCCTAGTCCTCATGGTTCGGGCTGAAATCCGGACAGCCTGAACGCAGATCTCTTTCTTCACATCCTCTTTCATCACTCTCTTCCCAGAGGCCCTCCTGTCTGTGTTTGTGTTGTTTTACAAGACCAGGCCCCTTTATCGCTCAGCGGTTTAGGCGTCTGGCTGTGGAGCCAGAGGTTGGGAGTTCAATTCCCCCCCCCCCCACTGGACCTCCTTGGCGGGGGCCGCATAGGTTCCCTTCCAGCTCTGCAGGTCTAACATTATTATTATAAGCAATTGATCAGCATTGATTTTTAAAAAATCTAAGACCGCAGAACAAGAGGTTTACGGTGTTCCCTCTGCTCCTACCTTGAGGGGGCGCTCTTTGGACGGGTCCTTCCAGCGGAGGTAGAGCTGGCCGGCGATGGACAGGCCCACGAAAAACCAATAACTGAAGCTATAGTAATTGATGAGCTGAAAAATGTCCTCTACACAAAGGTAAACCAGAGACATGGCGCCCTGCAAGAGAGAAAGCAGGAACAGAGCAAGGCCCCACCGAGAGTTAGGGGAATCGGATGTCTTTTCTTCCCGTAAGCTCAACAATCCGTCCCACGCATCTTCAGAGTCTGGGTTACAAACAGCTGTCTGCAGAGAGCAGAGTCCATGAACCCAGTTCGGAAGACAGCCACCCACCCACATCTGCCGTAAGACTCTATAAGTATTCCAGATCTCTCGCGTTTAGGGTGCTGATTCATTCCATTTGATCTCCTTCTTCCCTCCTGGATTTCAGAGCAGATGTTACAGTGGTTTCTAGGATAATTTCTGGTCCGTGGGCCTAATCTACGCCTCTCATTGATGGAACGTTGTCTAGTCTAGACCACAAGGTGGGCTACATCCAGTGCTGATGATCTGCCGCGAGGACAGCTGCTCAGGCATTCTCTGCCCCCCCCCCAGCATGCCCATCGTTCAGCTGTTCAGCCAGCTAGCAAGATGGTATGGGGATTCTGGGCATTGTGGTTCCAGGAAGGTCAGCTTTCTCAGCGGTGTTTGGGGAGCTGGGCCCTTTCCGCTTCCCCGCCCAGCCTCCGCACCATCTCGCGTGGGACTTACGTTAAACAGTAGGGCCGGCACAGGTGTGAACCGCCAAACGTGGATCATGCAGATGGCGTCCGGGAGATGTCCCTCGCGGGAACCCACAAAGAACAACCTGTGGAGAGACCGGGAGTGTGAGGAGATCGCCGGCGCGGCTGAAAGGCCATGCACCAATTTGGAACGGAGACTCCTCGTGGAGGGAGAGCGCCTCCTTAGGCTGTGCGGGGCAGCCCCACCAAATTTGAAAAATTCTCAGAATGCACAGTTCCAAAAGATAGCCACTTTACAAAGGATGCCGGCGTCAACATGAAGTTCATGCAGGAGCTTGGACATTCAGGAGATGGCACTGGATCACCCCCCACCCTTACTGCATTGCATTGGGCATGAGACATTGCCCAGTGCAATATCCATGGGTCCAAAACAGCAAAACACATCAATGAGAATAAGACGCAGGCAATGGATACCATGCCACAATGAGGTCTGGTGTATCAAAAATCATACCTTCACACATCTAGAACAGTGAGTGGCCTCAGCAAGCCAGCATTTAGGCTTCGTCTGGCACTTCGGGCAAAATCCAGTGTCCTGGCATATGCCCATATCAATAATAGCCATAATGGGGAATGAATCAGGAACTGGAAGATTTCACCCTCCAAGATACTGGAGTTTTTACAACCTCACATGCAGCCTGTGATTTGAGTGACTGGGAGGGGCTTTTTCCGAGTTGGGGTGAGGGTCAATCTATCCAGCACGAACCAATCATACCCTCCTGTCTCTGATTTTAAAGAGAGCCCCGCCCCTCTGTTAAGCATTTACTTTGCCCTCTCTTTACTCCGTTGGAAATCGTGTTGTTTTGCTTGCTGTTGATCTGTTCACAACGGTAAGTAATGAAACGTTTTTATTGTTTTCTCCTTCAAATGTGAGCTTAGGTAAAGGTAAAGGTTCCCCTTGACGGTTGTTCTGGGTTTTTTGGTCTCTTTGGCCATGTTCTGAAGGTTGTTCTTCCTGACGTTTCGCCAGTCTCTGTGGCCAGCATCTTCAGAGGACAGCAACCTTGACATTTAGTCCAGTTGTGTCTGACTCTAGGGCACGGTGCTCATCCCAGTCTCCAAGCCGTAGAGACAGCGTTTTTCCATAGACAATCTTCCGTGGTCACGTGGCCAGCGCGACTAGACATGGAACGCCGTGACCTTCCCACCAAGGTGGTACCTATTTATCTACTCTCATTTTACATGCTATCGAACGGCTAGGTTGGCAGGAGTTGAGACAAGTGACGGGCGCTCCCTTCGTCACGTGGATTCGATCTTACGGCCGCTGGTCTTCTGACCTTGCAGCACAGAGGCTTCCGCGGTTTAACTCACAGCACCACCACTTCCATTCATTGAGAGCTTAGGTGACAGTTATCTGGTGAATCTCTGTACTTCTGCTGTGCAACACAGTGAATTTTACCAGAGATTCAAAATTCTGCAACGCCAGCAGCTATGGCTGACTCCCCAAACCATGCATCCAGATGTCTAGCAGAGCACCCTTCTGTGGTGAGGGTAAGGGATTTTTCTGTCCCCCAGAACTTCAGTTGCTCCTTGTTGTTGTTGTTTAGTCATTTAGTCGTATCCAACTCTTCGTGACTCCATGGACCAGAGCACGCCAGGCCCTCCTGTCTTCCACTGCCTCCCAGTGTTGGGTCAATTTCATGTTGGTCGCTTCTATGACACTGTCCAACCATCTCGTCCTCTGTCTTCCCCTTCTCCTCTTGCCTTCACACTTTCCCAACATCAGGGTCTTTTCCAGGGAGTCTCCTCTTCTCATGAGATGGCCAAAGTATTGGAGCCTCAGCTTCAGGATCTGTCCTTCCAGTGAGCACTCAGGGTTGATTTCTTTCAAAATGGATAGGTTTATTCTCCTTGCAGTCCAGGGGATTCTCAAGAGCTTCCTCCAGCACCACAATCCAAAAGCCTCAATTCTTCGGCGGTCAGCCTTCTTTATGGTCCAGCTCTCACTTCCGTACATCAGTACAGGAAAAACCATAGCTTGGACTATTTGGACTTTTGTTGGCAAGGTGATGTGTCTGTTTTTTAAGATGCTGTCAAGGTTTGTCATCGCTTTCCTCCCAAGAATGGTAAAGGGTTAGGGTTGCTGAATGCCAAAGAGTCTGCCAATCCTGCTCTATAAGATGGACCTGCATAAACTTCTTTTGGAGTTAAAAAAAAAACAGTGTAACTTTGTTTTGAGAATCAAGAGCACATAAATCTTAGTTCCTGATTTGCTGACAGAGCTTTGTTCTAAACTTCCTTGGAAATAAAGAATGGGGAAACACAGAATACTTTCAGAATGATGTGAGACACTAGCAGGCTTTACACAATCTGTTTTCAGATGTGTGCACTTGATGAAAAGGTGGGAAGTTGCTGACCAGAAAGGGTGACCATCTACTTTCTAAATGGCCTCTCTGATATAATTACACTCTTGGCATGTCCCTGCGGTTCACACAAATATTTCCACACAAAAGCTCAGGAGAAAATTACATTTTGGATCACTCCTGCCTCAGCCAGCCTGTAATTCTTCCAAGCTCTGATCCACAAAACGGAAAAGGCCACTCATTTGGAAAGACCTCAAAAATACATTTTGGATGTTAAAGGATTGGGGGGGGGGCAGGAAGGACGCACAGAAACACCACGCAGATACCTGGAAGCTGCTAAGATGGAGGCGTTGAGGCCTCCCAAACACGACAGCGCCACAGCAAGCGGGATGGCCCACTGCATAACTCCGAAAACCTCACTGCCAAAGGTCTGGAAGGGAGCGGAAAAAAACACATGAGAACAGAAGGAGCTAACAGAGAAAAAAAACCTAACCTGGGAGTCTTTCACTGGAATTCCCAATACAAGCAGGGGCTTCTTTCCATAGCAACGGGTGGGGAAATGAACGTTCATCAAGTCCAGCCCGCACGCCTAGTGATTAGGGAATATGAGAATTGTAGTTGAATACTGCGGGTTCCCCATCTCTGCAAAATTGGAATCCACCTCCCAGGGTGTCCCACCTCCCTTTAGCCGGAAGAGAAATGAGGTGTTATTCGGTGACATAAGTCTTCACCGAGTCCAACCGGCTTCAGAGGCAACGGAAGACACCAAAGGCAATCCGTGAGAGCTTCGTGCCCGATAGAACTTGTCGGGCTTCAGCACACGCAGGCATGGGACTGTGGATGGGTGCCGTGCCCACCACAGACGGTAGACGAACACAACAGGAAAGGGAGGCCGAGAGAGTTCAGAGGCAAGGGGTGGAAGAGTCCGTGGGATGGCCAGCCACCGAGAGGCGTGATACGTACCACGGCGACGGCCTCGCTGGCCAGGATCTCTGTCTTGCTCAGCACCGTGTAATACGCCACGTTGGTCATGATGTAGATGACCGTGACGATGGGCATGGAGATGCCGATGGCCAGAGGGAGGTTCCTGGAGAGCAGCAGAGAAGGTTTAAGGCTTTCCGCCCTCCCATTTAGACCTCCTTTGGCACCGTTCCTGAGGCCAAATCAAACGCCGGGGGACTGAATTAGGACCCCCAAATCTGTTCTCTCTAAAACACATTCCCAGAACCCTCTACTTCCTAAGCAATTTTCCCAGAATCCTGTGCTCCCTAGGCCAGGTCCCCCAAACCCTCTGTTCCCGAGGCCGAGGTCCCAAAATTTTCTGGTAAAGGTAAAAGGTTTCCCTTGACATTTAGTCCACTCGTGTCCGACTTTAGGGCATGGTGCTCATCCCTGGCTCCAGGCTGTAGAGCCAGCATTTTGTCCAGAGACAGTTTCCGTGGACACGTGGCCCGTGCGACTAGACACGGAACGCCGTGATCTTCCGACCGAGGTGGTACCTATTTATCTACTTGCATTTGCATGCTTTCAAATGGCTAGGTTGTCAGGAGCTGGGACAAGCAACGGGAACTCACTCTGTTGCGTGAATTCGATCTTACGACTGCACGTCAGAATTTTCTGCTCTATAGCCAGATTCCCAGAACCCTCCACTCCCTAAGCCAGTCTCCCAGCATTCCTTGTTCCTAGTTCAAATTCCAAGCCACCTGTGCTCCAAAGGCCAAGTCCCTGATTTTGCTGCTACCTAAGACCACTTAGGTAGGGATGTGGTAGCGCTGCGGGTTAAACCGCAGAAGCCTCTGGGCTGCAAGGTCAGAAGACCAGCCGTTGTAAGATCGAATCCACACAACGGAGCAAGCTCCCGTTGCTTGTCCCAGCTCCTGTCAATCTAGCTGTTCGAAAGCACATAAAATGTGAGTAGATAAATTGGTACCACCTCGGTGGGAAGGTCATGGCGTTACGTGTCTAGTTGTGCTGGCCACGTGACCACAGAAAATGTCCATGGAGAAACGCTGGCTCTACGGCTTGGAAACAGGGATGAGCACCGTGCCCTAGAGTCGGACACGACTGTACTAAATGTCAAGGGGAATCTTTACCTTGACATAAGACCACTTTATTCGTCTGGGTTTCTTTTTACTTGTTTGCTTTATAAAAGAATATTGAAAAGATTGTAGCAGTGCAATGGTTCCTTTGAACAACAATGTTGCATGTAAACAGAAAATAATTGACTGTTTCATAAACAAACATGCTATTCATGTAAATGTTATAATTTGGGATCAATTCACTTGTATGAGTGTTTCCACTTCTCCCTTATTATTCTGGCAATTAAAAAAAATAGGCCTATCAATATTCATAGCAAATTCCTGTTCACAAAGTTTTAACCAAAAAAATAAACACCTTTAGATGTCCAAATATGTCTTGCTCTGGAACAGCCAATGTAGTGGACACTAAATTTCTAATTTTCACCACTCATCTTGTAAGATAACGGAAACAATCTAAGCAGCAAACCACACTGCAATGCCACTTCTTGGCCATTAGATGGCAGGCTGCCTCCATCTCAAAGGAAATGGGTTAAAAAAAGGAGAATCCTGTTGTCAGTTTCAGCGGAGACACCATGTCAACTAAATTCAGGAAGTGAAGGCCAAGGGAGAAAGGGGGGAAGCAACTGAGGCTCCTTAGAGCAGGTAGTTTAAGTTCATTACAGGATGTAATGAGAGAAAGTAAATGTTGTTTGCCCTGGAGGATGTCACTGACATTGACCAATAGGTGCTTGTGACTGCATTCCACGCAGTA
Organism: Pogona vitticeps; assembly: GCF_051106095.1. Classification (NCBI taxonomy): domain Eukaryota; kingdom Metazoa; phylum Chordata; class Lepidosauria; order Squamata; family Agamidae; genus Pogona; species Pogona vitticeps. The sequence goes on from NC_135788.1 coordinate 117,969,141, forward strand.
TTCCCAGCCACTGTGATCTCTCAACACACTCTTGGAGTTGAAAAGCTGACCTTTCAGGGTTCTTAATTTCCTCTGTGACGAAATTGAGGGTGTCCCATCCAGAATAGGAGAAGAGAGCTGAGTAAAGGGCCAACGCAATGTTCCCCACATGCCAAGAGGAGCCTTCAAAAGAGTCAGCAAAGTTCTCAGAGTGTCCTGGAAGAGATAAGATGGGTTTGCATAAATCACTCGGTCCCAAATGACATACAACCGGAAGTCTAATAACTAGCTCCACTAAAAAGCACAGTCTGCTGCGATGCAAAGCCAGCTGTGATGTTTCTGCCACCCATTCTCATGTGTAATTCATCCCTTGATGGCCACTTGGTATTTAAGGACAACAAGGGATGAGCACAAGAAGAAGCCACGAGAGACCGGGGGGAAAAAAGCTGTGATTCTGAGTTTGGACCTTGGTTCAAGTATTACTGTGTCCCCTGGTGTGGGTCACTAACTAACCCTCCATGTAAGAGCCCCATGCGACAGTGGTTAAACTGCAATACTGCAGTCAAGCCTCTGCTCATGACCTGCGTTTGATCCCAACAAGTCCAGGTAGCCAGCTCAAGGTTAATTCGGTAAATTGAGTGCCCCGCTTGCTGGAGGGCAATGTATTGTTTGCATAATTATGTTGTAAATTGTCCAGAGAATGCTCTAGCACTATTCTAGACCTTATATAAGTTGAAACAATAATACGGTAATTATGATAATATAGAATGGCCCTAGCAGGGTGGTGAGGAGGAACAGAGGTAGGAAAGGGGTTTATATCAGAATATATATTCTGAGGGTTGTAGTCCCCAAAAAGGAACTACAGTGGTGCCTCGCATAGCGAGGGTTAATCCGTTCCGGATTAACCCTCGCTATGGGAAACATCGCTCAACGGAACAAAAAAATCCATTAAAACGCATTAAACTTGGTTTAATGCGTTCCAATGGGCCCTAAACTTACCGTTGAGCGAAGCTTCTCCATAGGGGCAGCCATTTTCGCGCCCTCTATAAGCGAGGGCGCGGCGGGAAAAGTTGTGGCGGCCATTTTGGAACCGCCGATCAGCTGTTCTCCCCCGCTTCGTTGTGCGAAAATCGCTAAGCGAATCGCTTAGCGATCGTCACACAGCGAAAAAACGCCATAGGGGCCATCGCTGAGGGAACGCTCCAGCAATGGCCCGGACCCCCTCGCTATGCGAATTCATCGCTGAACGGAGCGATCGCTAAGCGAGGCACCACAAAGTTCTGAGAAGGACTCGATTCAATAGAAAGCACTGAATCGTGACTAAGCTGCAACACGGAAGGAGAGGAAAACAGGAGGGAAAAAAAATTCCAGGGATGATGTTACCAGTACCTTGCCCAATGCGAATGATGCCAGCGATGATCACGGCGATGAGAGCTAGAACTTTGGCGTAGGTGGACGAATCCTGTACCCGGGTGCCCCATTTCACATAAGCACAGTTCACAAAAGTGAGTAAGCCTGAGTAAGGAGAACAACGCAAGGATCATCCTCAGACAGTTGTTTGCAGATGGTGCCCACCTCCTCTCTCCCGACACACACATATTAAAAAATCCAAACAAGGGGGGGTCTCTTTTGTCTCCTGCACAGGAGGAGACTCTGAAACTCCCTCCCACTGGAGGCCAACCTGGCCCCATCTTTGCTGTCCTTCCACAAGCAGGCAAAGACCTTTCTCTTCAGGCAAGCCTTCCCTTATTGACTGGCTGTCCAGGAGGAGTTTTTTTAAACAGATTTTTGTGCCTTATTGCTTTGAATGTGTTTCAGTGTTGATTCTGTTTACTCTTTTTAAAAAAACTGGCATTTGTTTCCTCCCTCAGTATTGTATACTCACCATTGTTAGCTTTACATACTGTCTCTTAATGATGTAAGCCACCCGGGGTCCCTATTTAAGGACAGAGTAAAAATAATTGATATAATAAATACTTGGGACAGGCAGGCTCAAACTCCCTCAGCATTAGACACCAATGGCTAGTATGTGTCCTTAACAGCAAAGTTTTTTTTTTCAAACTCTAGATTTTGGAAGTCGTCCCAGCTTGGTTACAGCTCTGGATAAATGGCAGGAAAGCGAGAAAAGATACAGTACTGAGTTCCAAATTAGTTGCTGGACCCGTGCTTGATCTTCCACGGATCATCATTTTTCAGAGTCACAAGCCTGAGTAATCAAGCCGACAGACAATGCCCGCATATTTATTGTCTGACAACCACACTCGCCAAACAAAGGGAACTAAGAAAAGCTCCACTAAGCTCTGTTAAGACAATCAGACTTAGCCCTTCACTAAGCAGGAAGCTTGGTTTTCTCATCTCGTTCGCCCCTCAAAGAGCTTCAAAGACTTTCCGTGCAGTGCAAACAGTCTCCCACCGCCCGAATTCACAGCTAACACCTCTGAAGTCATTACGTTCCCTCTCTAAGGCATTGTTTGGGGTGCAGCAGTTTCATAACAACACTCGCTCTTCCCCCCCATTTATGATGACACCCTTTAATTGCACAAAAATAAGTGCAATCAGTTAAATGATCAGTCTATCAAGTATATATATATTTGATAGTATTGTGTCTCGTTCTGGACATTGAATTTTAAGAAGGAGGCACACCAAGTTCAGAGAAGGACATAAGAAAATCATAAGAGGCCTGCTGGATCAGGCCAGGGGGCCATCTAGTCAAGCATCCTAGATCTCCCAGTGGCCCCACCAGATGCCTCTGGGAGCACACGAGACAACTAGATATCACTGTCTCCCGATCCCTCTCCCCTGCATCTGTCATTTGGAGGTCCCTTCCTTTTAAGCCTGGAGATGATACATCCCCATCATGGCTTGTCACCTGCGAGGGACTATTCCTCCAGGAATCTGTCCAATCCCCTTTTAAAGGCATCTAGGCCAGATGCCATCTCCACATCCTGTGGCAAGGGGTTCCACTGACTAACCACACGCTGGGGAAATAAATATTTTCTTTGGTCTGTTCTCACTCTCCCAACACTCCATTGGAGTGGATGTCCCTTGATTCTTGTATTACATGAGAGGGAAAAGAGCTTCCCTCTATCCACTTGATCCATCCCCTGCAGAATTTTCTATGTCTCAGTCGTTTCCCCACTCAGGCGTCGCTCTCTTCTGCACCTTTTCCAGTTCCACCATGTCTTTTTTGAGGTACAGCAAAAAAAAACTTCTTAACTGTTAGAGCAGTACAACAACCAAACCGATGACCTTGGGAGGTGGTGAGCGGCTCTAACCCTGGAGGCAATCAAGAAGAGGTTTGACCGTCTGTAGATCTGCTTTGATTTCGATTCCTGCCTTAAACAGGAGGTTTGACTTGATGGCTTTATAACCCTCTTCCAACTCCATTATTCTACGATTCCATGGTTCCGCTATTGACACGAGGCTGACGACGGTACTAAATCTAGAGTTAGCCACTCTAACGACTCTACTAGTAGCTAATATTAACAGACACACCCATGTTATATAGCAAGCATAAGCTGTGCCCTTGGCAAAGGCAATTGCGAAGATTAGACTGATGATTACCCCACGTTAGAGGTCTCAAGGCGTGGACTATCCCCCCCCCATCATCCCCAGCCACACAGCTGCTGGCTATGGTCAATGGAGGTTGCAGTCAACGCATCGAAAGCCCACCAAGTCAGGGAAAGGCAGACCTATCTCAAAGCACGGGCAGGTCCTTCTTACCTAATCTTTCATTTACAAGGCAACAAAAGGATCCATTTGTGAGATATCCTCACGCGGATTCCAGGTCTAGATCCTGGCCCAGATTTCTTGTTAGCCCAGTTTCAACACCAGGGAAGATTTTTTTTTAATCCCCGCAGAGGTGTGTTGCTGACAATATGGCTCCTGTTTACATTGGTCCCCGTGATCATTCATGGGAGCCATTGGGCTCAGCCCTATCTCAGGCAATCTGGGCTTTTATCGCCCAGTTGCAATCTGACTTCTGTTTTTGTAAGTCACACTGGGAAGTACGTAGTGACAAAGGTGTGTGTCACAGATCAAGAAAGCACTGGGAAGTGACAAGCTAACTAGCCCGGTCAGGATGGATGGATGATGAGCAAGAGAAAACACAGATAAATGACATTGTCCTAAAGTAAGGTATATCTCGGGGGGGGGGCGAAGTCTACCGATTCACTTCAACAAGGAGACAGAGCAAAAGAGTGCATATTTGCAGGAGAGTTTTAAGATATGCACAGTGTCTATCTCCTGCTCCCAGGCCCATAGAGAAAGGGGACCTGAGAAGGATGGAAGATCAGGATTATTTTCTCTGCCTTGTGGAGGGGACGCTGGCTGAGTGCATGATTCCCCGGTGTTCTTGGACTGCAAATCCCAGAAGCCTTCTCCACCAGCTGTGCTGGTCAGGGTTTCTGGGAACTGCAGTCCAAGAACATCTGGATTTACCCAAGCCCACTGGCTTAGAGCAATGGTCCCCAACCTTAAGTCCCCAGATGTTTTTAGACTAAAACTCCCAGAAACCTTCACCCCTAGTTGTGCTGGCCAAGATTTTTGGGAGTTGTAGTCCAAGAACATCTGAGGATGCAAGGTTAGGAAGCCCTGGCTTAGAGGGTTATGAAGGGTGGAGGCCGTTATGGGTGATGAAAGGAACAGCCTCTTACTCTGGGTCGCCCACGTCTGATGCATCGGTAGCTCGCAGAGGTCCACTGTCTACCAGTAGTTCCCCAACCTTGAATCCCCAGATGTTCTGGGACTGCAACTCCCAGAAATCCTGACCAGCGCTGCTAGTGGTGAAAGCTTCTTGGGGTTTTCATCCAGGAACTCCCAAGCATCCAAGGTTGGAAACTGCTAGTCTAGCCACTTACTCACACCTCCACCACACCCATCTCTCGGAAAAGGTTTGTGTGTGTTTTTCCAACTACAGCTCGCAGCATCCCTCAACCAACATGACGAGGCTACTGCAAGGATTCAGGGATCTGGAATCCAAAAGGGCCTTCCCCAAGTTCCACCGGGTTTTGACCTCCGACCACCACTCAACACTATGGCCTCGCTGCCTCGGTTTTTCAAAAATTGGGGCCATGATTTGCAGGGAGATTTCCTTTTTAAATAACCTTTGAACTGCAGATTTGGAAGGGACCCTATAGAAGATCATCCAGCCTTTCTCAAGGAGGCCCAGTGGGGAACTGAACTCCCAACCTCTAGACACCTAAGACACTGAGCTATCCAGCGGCCATCTGTAGTTCAAACATGCTGGGTATTTGAAAAACAGAAACTTGTCCACAGCCCACCAACGTACAACCAACCCATTAAGCAATTTTGGGAGCCAGTCGCCAATCGATTGGGTCAGGGCGAAGAATTGGCAAGACTGCAAGGAACCGCACAGAGAAACATCCAAAACTAATACAGTGGTGCCTCGCTTTACGATTGTCCCGCATTACGACAAAACCGCTTAACGACGATCTTTTTGCAATCACAATTGCAATTGCAAAACGATGGTCTGAATGGGGGAATTTCGCTTTGCGATGATCGGTTCCCTGTTTCGGGAACTGATTCTTCGCAAAACGACATTTTTTGAACAGCTGATCGGCGGTTTCAAAATGGCTGCCGGGTGATTAAAATGGCTCCCCGCTGTGTTTAGGGACGGATTCCTCCCTATACACGCAGCGAAAATGGCCACCATATGGAGGATCTTCGCTGGCCGGTGAGTTTTTACCCCATTGGAACGCAATGAACGGGTTTCAATGCGTTTCAATTGGGTTTTTATTTTCGCTTTACGATGTTTTCGCTTAACGGCTATTTTCTTGGAATGGATTATCGTCGTTAAGCGAGGCACCACTGTACAGAAATAGAATAGAAACTTCTTGCATATCACCCCGTGTCTTCAAGAAGAGGCACATGACTTATTTATTCCTTCTTTTCCTCCCCCCCCCCTTGGCTCTTGTGGCTTTTATATCCCATCTGTCTAACCTTGATCTTTATTCCTGGAACATGTTGTTGTGACTCAGGAGAGATGGTGTAGGATTCGGCTTTCTGCCAGAGAAGATAGCCGAGGGAGCCAGAGGGCTGGTTCACAGGGCCGCCTCAGCCCCAGAGCAACTGTTTGTGGTTCTAAAGTTGTGAGGATGCCTGCCGATTTCCTAATCACGAAAGGAGGGAAATCAAGGACATCGGCACAACAACAACGCAGGGTGTCTTTATAAACAAGGCAATAAATTCCTTTCCCTTATCAGGCCTGGAACAGGCGCAGCGGCGGCGGCGAAACTACGGATAAACGTGAACCGTTTTAGATTCCACTTGAGTGTCTTAACGAAATTTCAGAACGAGCCGTCCTGAACGCTTGCAAAGGCTTTTCCCCAGCACGCCTCTTAGTCCTTAATCCCGTCAAGATCCTGAATAATCCTACTCTGCTCTGCTTGTCTGCCAGCGATCCCGCTGAGCCCGAGAGGATCCAGAGAGAAAGGGAAGCGTGAGGCTTAAATTCTCCGGACTCTCTAAACACAGAGGGAAGGATGCTCTTTGTCCGATGGCATGTCAAAACCTGAGGACATACCCGGGCACCTAGCCAAGAAGGCCTTGCAGGAGTGCGCCTTGCCAGTTTTCAAATCCAACGGGTCCTCTGAGCATGGACAAAAAGCCACTAAGGTCATCAAAGGAAGGGGCGGTGTCTTCTTGAAAGAGACTTAACTGTTCAGCCTGGCGAAGAGACTTAGATCCATTGAGGAGGAGGATAAGCCAGGAAGAATCTTAAATAGGAGAAACGGAATCTTAACCCCCAAGGTTTCTTGGGCAGGATAGCAATTCAAAGAGCAGCGTATACCAGCTTTTCAGGGTGTGGCTGTATGGGTGTCTGTCTGTTTTCAGGGCCTACGTGCAAACTCAGAAGCTGATGTTAAGCCACACTGGGCCTCAGTTTACATATCTGTAAAATTCAGAATTTGCAAACTCTACCGCTTTGGGGCTGGAAAAAGGAAACGTACAGCGGCACTCTAAAGACAAGCATGTCATCTGGGGATTCCATGTATGAGAAATCCTCAGGAGTTCCAGAAAAAAAGGGGGTACCTAAATTGTGAGCATTTTTATGATGGTTGTTATTCTCTGCACCAGCTTTCTACCCTTTCCCTCTGCTCCCTCGCCCATCCTATGAGTCGGGTTTCTCTTTCTCCCCCGCAGCCTGCTTTCCGGTCCGACCCCGGGGAGGCGAGCGCCCACAGCCTTCACAGGCGGCGCATTCCTGCGTGTTGCAACGAGCGTGGTTTTGGGGAGGGGGGAAAACTGACGCAGCGCGTCTGACCAGCTGGATCCAGACGACAGCTGCCGACTCAGCACCACTGCCTGGCTCTTTGCTGAAGTCACTGGTTTCCTGAGAGAAACCCTGAATTACCCTCCGAGTGTGTGTGTGTGTGTGTGTGTGTGAGAGAGAGAGAGAGAGAGAGAGAAACTTGGGCTGGCACTGGAGGTCACCAGACCATGAGTCAGAATACTGTACATGACAGCAAAACAGCATCCTTCTGAACATGTGCAGAGTTTTCTTCCTTCCCCACTGCCTTAACGATAACACCTATTTGGGCCACATCGTGCTTATTTGTCCGATGGCGTGTCAAAACCTGAGGACAGGTTTACTCTCTGGGCCGTTTACAGTTTAATGATGCAGGAGACCCACCGCCTCCTCCAGCAAGATGGATACGTAATCGACCGACTTTGGAAGGTTGAGCAAACCAAGAGCCAGCTATCTGGGACTGAACCCGAGCCGTGAGCAGAGTTTTGACTGCAGGACTGCAGTTTGGCCTCTGCGCCAAGCGGCTTTCAGCCTCCTTTTCTCGTGGAATTGAAGGGATTAGAACTGACTTCTTTCTCTCCGCTCTAATAAAGGAGAATTCAAGGCACCTAGTAAAAGTTAAGCAAGGGTGGCGGTTAAGACAGCCGTCTTTTCCCTTCCCTGGATCCCTCTGCCTGCTTCAGGCAAATGTTCAACGGGTGACACGCCTCTCTGCAAAATGGAGCAGGGAAAATACACTGGGCTTAGTCTAAACAGTAGGCACCTGGCTGGAGGGGGGGGGAATGTTAAGGAGTCACGAGTGGGAAATTGGAGGAGTTTGACTTCTGCGCCAAACGTTGACGGAGGCCGTGAGAACTGCCAAAGGGTGTGGAAGCCGGGAGGAGGTCTTCTCTGTCAAAAACAGCCTTGCCTAGTGGGTACACTCAAATTTGGTAAAGTGCCTTAGATTACAACTCCTTGAAGTCAGCGTGTAGCTGCCTGGCCTTCGGGGGTGGGGGGGGGGAGAGATAACTTTTATAAACGATGCATAAAGCATGTTCTCCAAAGTTCTTTGCAGAACACTTCCCCCCCCCCCGAGTGGCACAGAGATTCAAATCCATTGCTGGGTGGTGAAAAGGAGAGGAAGGGCTTTTGCCCGGGAAGAGATGGAAGGTCAGAGAGAGATTAAAAAAGCAAAGGAAGATTAGATAGCAGAGCAAAAGGTTTCTGCCCTTCAACCTACCTGAAGCTGAATCACCCTTGGCATTGCTCCAGCAAAAGCTTGGGGGAAGCCCTTGCTGTCCTTTGGACTACAAATCCCAGGATCCCCTCCACATGGCCCAAAGAAGTAACTTTTTAAAGATTCTGGTCTACCACTTCTTTTCCAAACGGCTATCACCACCGCACCCCACTTACAGATGCAGGCGGCGGCCAAGAGTCGGCCGGCCAGGTACGGCGCCTCGCAGGACGGGAAGAAAGGTTGCACCAGGTAATTAGCAAAGGTGATGGCGATCACGGCTTGGCTGGTGGGCTCAATGATGAGGAGGGACGTCCAGAGACGGATGAAGGCTGGCAGCTCCCCGAAGGCTTCCAAGATATAAGCGTAGCTGGCCCCGGATTTTTTGATGGTGGTGCCCAGCTCGGCGTAGCAGAGAGCCCCAAAAACCGAAAAGAGGCCCCCCACCGCCCAGATGACGAGGGAAAGACCATAGGAGTCACTGTAGACCAACACGCCCTTGGGCGAGACGAAGATGCCCGAGCCGATCATGTTGCCCACAATCAAGCACACCCCGTTGAGCAGGGAGATTTCCTTCTTCAGTTTCATGGAGTCCTCGGGGGGCTGGTGAGAGTTACCGTTGGGTGTCGTCGCCGCAGGGGGGTCGTCCTGGGCTGTCACCCCAGAACCGGTTGGGTTAGCCATCCCTTGACAAAAAAGATAAGAGTCACTTACAAGCTTGGCCGCTAGGTGGCGCCATTTGCACCCCAAACAGGAGGGCTTTGGCCCCTAGGAGGCGCTAGTTTTCCCCCCAGATAGCTCCTGCTGGCTTACTCAAGACAGGCAGAAAATAGGGTTGGGGGGGGGCTTTTGGTATAATAGGAGACAAGTAAGAGAGAGAAAGGAAGGAATTTGAGATGCCGCTGTTAGTCTGTGGGATCCAGGATCTGCCTTTCCCCTCCCGGTTCACCTAAACAACTGAAGAGGAAGGAATCTAATTTTTTTGAAAAAATAATAATAATAAAATGAGTCAGACAATCCGTGTGAGGAAGCCTGGAAGTTCAGGTTGCCTGGACACTATCTCATTATCTGAAATGCCAAAATGGGGACATTTGGCTGATTTACAGGGTTGGGAAACCAGGCGTTGCAGGATTTGTCGTTTTTGAGTTGGGTTCTCGTGGCTGCAGCCCAGAAACGAGGAGCTAACAAAGCGGTGGTTTCGGCTGGCAGAGCGTGATAATAAAGTCCAGGACCCAGGGGTCTGATAGCTGCCGACCAAGGGCATTTTCTTTAAGGAGCCGAAAGGGGCATGGGGTGGAGATGATGGGAGACATAAACGGAGAGGCACTCACCGTTTCCGGCTCAGCTTCCCTTTCTGTCCTTGCAGCCACAGGCTTGGAAATAAAGAGAAAAGAAAGCTGCCGGGACAGCAGATTTAACTTGAGGAACTAACCAGGGTTGTCGGAGGCGGGATAAGGAGTGGGGGGTATGGGAGGGCAAGGCATTGACTGGGTCCAAGGTCCATTTGGTGCCAAGTGGGGGCAGGGGGAGCATATCTCGGCACAATGGAAGGTAAGCGGCTGGCACCGGCGCTATGCCTTGCACAAAGGGCCCTCCCGTTCTTGCAGAAGCCGTGCTGAAGTCTTCCACCCTTGCTCACACAGATCATGCTCTTCCTACAGCAGCCTTTCGACCTCCAGAAGGGCAGCCAGCCTCCCGCTTGCACAGAACTCTTCGGCAGAGAAGAACAGACTTGCACCAGTCCGAAGTCGGCTGCTTTTACCGGCATGGCAAAAGCAAAACAAGCTGCCCTCTTCCAGCCGGGGGAAATAAATATATGCTGTATATGAATAAATAGAACTTTAAAACATACACTGAAGTCTATTTGGCCTCGTGAAGTGTATGGTGGCGGGGGTGGATGCTTCAGTTTCTCCGTGTCCTGTATGAGTTTTCCAATGGGTGGGGAGAAAGTCAGTTGAATTGCAAACGCAGATCATCCACATGCTTCTCCCCCTCCACTGAGGTGTGTAGTGAGCTTTCAAATCACACAGAGTTCATTTTCAGAAAGAAAGACGTCTGCTGAAACGTTTGCTACCCTATCCTTAAGGCTTGCTCCAGCGGCATTTTGAATCAACATTTTTATTTTCAACAAGTGGGAGACCAATCTTCTCTGTAAATGTGGCTAGAACAAGTGTGAAAAAGGAGGGACTTCAGGTGAGAGAGAGAGAGAGAGAGAGAGAGAGAGAGTGCGCTGTTTTACCCATATCTGAACTCCCTATATTAATGAGTTGCCATACTTTTCCTGCCTCAGGGCTCCAGTGCATTCATCACAGTGCAAGCCGATATCTTCAGTCCAGGCCATGTCCTGGAGACCCTTCACATATTCTCAATATGATTTCTCTTAATTTTTAGATCGAGATGCTAAGATATAGATTATTTGTTTATTTCATTCTTATTCATCCATAAAATGTAACAGGAGATCAGAAAATTCCAAAATATCCATACTGATCGCATAGTTCATGCAATCAATGCGGATATTTTGGGATTTATCCTCTCCTGTTACCCAAAGGCCGACTCGCAAGAGCCCAGGAGTCCGAGATTTCACACGAGCCGCAAACAAAACTCTCCTGCTCTTCGCCTTGAGCGACTCTCCTGTTTACTTCGTTACCAAGAGCGACGGCTTCCTTAGCAACCAGCATCCAAGATGGCGCCACCGACACTTTGACCATTTCCAAGATGGAGGTTCAGCCTTTTCCTCCCTTAAGAAAAATGGCGACCTAAGCCGCTGTAAATTTTTATTTTGGGGAAAAAATTAAGCCACTCGGTCAAAGTCACAGGCGTGCAGTTTTGGGAATTGGTATAACTTTTAGTTTTGACAGAGGAAAGTAACCATTTCTGCCCCACAAAAAGGACACTCAGAGGGCGTGCCCGAATCCAATATGGTGAAAGAAGTCGACTTCCGAATGCGTTACAAAATGGCGTTCCTTAATTTCCGGTCTTCACATCCGGGTCTCCCGTTTCTTTTGTCAAAATGGCTGCTCACTTGGATTTAGGCAACTTCTTTTTTAAACCGAGATAATAAACAAATAAATAGCCCCGTTTTCCAAATGGCATGAAAAAAGCTGTTTGGAGACCTCAGCGAAATTTATCTCCATGACTTAATCTTCAGAAGCTTTCTCTTCTTTGCTGTTGTGTTCGGTTCCGGAAATAATCCGTACAAGATGGCGCCTCCCTGGCGCTCACGTTGCTCACGTTCCACGAGAGGGCCGGATTCTTCCGGCCGCGCGTGAGCGTCTCCCTCAGGGAACACCATTCAAAATGGCTGCGCCTATGGAGGCTTCTAAAGATGGCGGCTCCCATCCCGAATTTTTCCGTACCAGCCGAGCGAACGCAATCGCGTGGTCCTTCCGTGTCTTATTATCGTCAAAATGGCAGCTTGCGTGACCCAAAGGCTAAGTATGGAGATTATCTGCGGTGGGAAAAATTACCCTGGGTGGAGGAAGGGAGACTTGGACGTTGCAATTCTATGTCCGTCTATGAGCCTGAAATAAATCCCATTGAGTTCAGTGGAGGCCTAATTCCAGTTCATAGGGATTTCCTTTTAAACAGACATATATGGAGCCTCCGTAAAAATAAATGTGCAATAATTGTACTATATTGGAGACTAACTTGCTAACTGGATTTATGCCTCTAACCATCATGCTTGCCTGGGTGCCTTAAAAAGTGTATTTTGCAATTCATCCTTGCAAAACAGGAGCATTGCATTTACATTTAAGTGCACTCTTGCTTTTAAATTTGCAAACCTTCAGAGGGTGTGCTGTGGTGCGTGGCTTTATAGTTTTTAAATGTGATTATTTCATTGGTCGATTATTTTTCCTTTTCGAATTGTAATGAAAGTAATTTGGAATTTCAGACTGCCTTTTAATATTGCTAGAACCAATAACAGGAAAATTTTGAGTTAAGCACTCCTTTATTTATCACTGTTGGTTGTTATTATTAATTACATTTATGCCCCTTTTTTCCAAGGAAAACATGTTTCTGTCACCCACATTTTGCTCACAACAACCCTGTGAGGTAAATCAGACTAAGAACGACTGAGCCAAGGTTACTCTGAATTTAGTGATGTTTAGGCGGGACTTGAACTCACAGCTTCCAGCATTCTTATAACTTCTCTATGTTGGCTTTACAAATGTACAGTTTCATGTGGAAAGTGTTTCTGCATTCTTCTGCCTTAGACGGTGAACATCAACCATGTCATGGCTGAGTCCTCAGATCATTTTTTGCCTCTGCTGTGAAATTTGCCTCATGCGGTCTTTAGTCTTAAGTTGTGACATGCAATAATAAATACTGGTCTGTTTTCACAGGGTTGTTGCTTTAAGATAATGTATGTATGTGTTTTTTATTCTAAAGCTTGATGGTCTGTCTGTAGTACATACTGTTCTAAAATGGTATCGCCAAGAAGCAAGACACCATGGTGCTTTTTTTAATCCTGTGTTTTTCTCCTCTGGCGTTTATCTCTGCAGGACCCCATCTGGCAAAACTTACTTTCGTGTCTCGAAATCTTCACTGCAGCACTGTGGACCAATCCTGTGGCCCATGGAGAGTGAAGTGAGTGCCAGAGGTGGAGAGAACGACCACACTGGTGTTAAGAGGGAGCCAGCCAGAAAAGGATGGTGTGAGGTGGAGGGAAGTACTTGTGTCCTACTATATAGGGAGAGGGGTGGGAAGTTAAGACCTTCCAGATGTTGTTGGACTGCAGCTCTCAATCATTGATGATTGAGATCTGCAGTCCACTAAAGGAAGTTGCAGTCTGACAACATTTGGCAAGCTCTGGAACATTGTCCAAAATCCTATTTGGATTTTACACACTTGGAAAAGAAATCATGTAAGTTGCTGATGCTAACTGACAAGATGCCAGGCCAATGCTGATCATGCATCTGGTTGTGGCTTTATCAGTTCCACCCCTGCATGGTGAGTTCCCATGGCCAAAGGGGAATTCGAACTCAGTTCTCCAGAATTCTCCATCACTGTCTAATAACCCCCAGACAGGGTCTTATATTATTTTTTGCTCCAAAAAATGCATTAGGGCTTATTTTCAGGAGATGTTTTATTCCTTTCATGTACAACAATCTACATTTATTCAAATACAGTCATGTCATCTTCTTCTGGTTGCTGCACAAGGGTGGAGGGCTGGATTTCACTTAACTAGGGCTTATTTTTGTAGTGGGGATTATATTACAAGCATCCTGAAAAATCACAGTAGGGCTTATTTTCAAGTTAGGTCTTATTTTCAGGGAAGCAAGGTGTATATGGTAATATTAAATGGTGACAGAATCAGCATAACAGTTTTCTCCCCATTTTCTGTTGTTATTTGATTTAATATTTTGCAGCTACCTAAAAGTTTGTGTGTTTTCCTCCTCCTCCCCACCCCCCCGTACCCTAGGCATGGTTTACCTGTAAATCCTTCAATGCACGGGCCTTTAACAGACCTCCCTGACTGGACATTTGCTGGTAAGGAAAAGCAACCGAGTGTATATTAAGTAAATGTAGAGTGGTATAGATTTACCAGATGAGCGGGATATAAATCAAACAAACAAACAAACAAACAAACAAACAAACAAACAAATAAATAAATAAATAAATAAATAAATAAATCTATACTATCCAGGTCTTTTTTAAAAGCAAAAAAATTTAAAATGACTTTTAAAGTGAAAATGTAACAAAACGAAGCCCTAAAAACTGGAAAGCTTCTACACTTTTTAAAAAAAAGATCAGGGCAAACCATCTTAAGAAATAAAATGGAATCCAAGCAATGTATTTGACTTCAATTGACTGAACACATCTTATCTCTCCCTTTCAGGTTCCATGATTTCTTAGTGCTCCCTTATTGCCCCAGGGAAGCTTTTTTAAAATATGTTGCTTGCATTATACGACACAATCTGTAACGTACAATGATGAAAAGGAGAGAAACCAGTAGCATAATATATATATGTATATATTAAAATAATAAAGATTTTTTTAAAAAAAGAAAAAATACACAAGAATCACGTAAGATTAACTCATCGAACATAACTAAATCAGTGGAGCCATCACTGGGACCAACAGAGATCTATTTCCTTCATAATGGAATGTTTATAATTTCCCACAACTCTTCCAAAAAGTAATTCTCATTTGGGTATAATTGGCCGCCTTTTCCTAGGGAAGCTTTCAGGAGCCTCAGAATGGGGGAGAACTTTTACTAGCCCAAAATTGCCAACTGACATCCTCTCCTGGAATCAGGACCGTTTCTGTTGAATTTTGGGGGGCACCTGAGGGCTTCCCTCACTGTCCTGAAGCACCCGGAGGCTTCTCCTCCATATATATTGAGGGGGTATTTATGACATATTGCCAAATCTGGCCACTAGAGGGCACCAGAGACCATGCTGTGTATTCTTCGCTGACAAGTCTTCACAGCACAGTCTCTGTCTCCCTCTGCAGACCAGTTCTGGTAATACATGTGAAAATAGTTTTTTTGTGGGGGGGGCGGTTCTTTTAATATTTTCAATATTTTCAGATGGTAAATAAATGAATCCGTGGATCCTGATCCCATGGATAAGGGGGTCCCGTAATACTCTAGCGCAGAGAGGGGCTGGGAGTAAGTTGTTTAATACAGTTTATTTCCCGTTTCCCCAGATGGACGGCCTGCTCCACCCATGAAACGTCAACTCCTTCGGAAGGAAAAAAACAAGGAGCTTGCTGTAAGTTGGGGACCGTTCCCCAAACTTTGGAAAGTTTAATGTTAGGAATTCTTGGGAGAGAACAGAGGGCTTCTGGACAGGTCGTTGGGTGGCACCGAGCGGTTTCCATTCTTGGGCGACCTTAATGGGTTTTCAAGGCGTGCGAGGTATTTAAGGAGTCGTTTCTCCTGTGCCATCGCCCAGTGAGTTTCTGTGGTCAAGCGAGGATTTGAACCCGTGTCTCCTGAGTCTTAATCCGACAGTCTGTCCACTGCACTGCACACAGGTGATCCACTGGGTTTTAGGGTGCTAGAAACCAACTCATGCCCTTGAGCCTTGCTGAACTGAACAAAACAAGCGAGGCTAAAGTTGTCGTTCTGCTTTGTCCCTTGGGAGAGGGATCCAGATTCCATCTCAGACGGGTGGAACACCATTAAGGGCACTATGTTTTTACAACGGATTTAGGAAGTGTGGTACAGTGGTGCCTCGCAAGACGAGCGCTCTGTTTAATGACGAATTTGCATTACGACAACGTTTTGAATGGGGGAATTTCGCTGCGCGATGATTGGTTCCCGAAACAGGGAACCGATTTTCGCTTCCCGGCTATCAAAACACCTGATTGTTGGGGTTTCAAAATGGCCGCCTGGTGCTCAAAATGGCTCCCCGCTGGGTTTAGGAGCAATTTTTCGCTGGTCAGGCACCCGAAAATGGCCGCCCCTATGGAGGATCTTCTCTGGACGGTGAGTTCTTAGCCGATTGGAATGCATTAACCAGGTTTTAATGCGTTTCAATGGCTTTTTTAAATTTTCACTTTACGACGTTTTCGTTCTACAGCGATTTCGCTGGAACGAATTAATGTCGCAATGCGAGGCACCGCTGTATATTGGTTGGAATGTCAGTCTGGTGAATCCAAAGTCCGGTTCTTCTCTGAACAGTGACAAACCTCTTCGCCCAGTTACTCTCTTAGTCTAAAAACCTACCTGAAGAGAAAGTCATGGATGGTGGAGGAAGGGTTTTCAGTGGATTGTTTCTGTGCTTTTCTTCCTCTTTTTCTTATTACTTGATGGGTTTCTAGACTGCTTTCTTATTCAAGAGTGTTCCATTGTTCTTTGTGTTTCAAACCTTGTGACACCCTTTTCTGTTGGAGTTTGTCCATGTCTCGTTTTCATCCCTCCCTCCCTCCCTCCCTCTCTCTCTCCCTCCCTCTCTCTCTCTCTCTCGTCCATATCTGTTTCAATTTTGCTGTGACCCTTCTCCATTTTCTGGGATAAAGGCAGAATATAATTCAAATTAAGTCCATACCTTTGGGACAGTATGATGGGGTGGATAGAATACTGGATTAGAATTCAGGAGCTTCAGATCCCCCCCCCCCCACTCACTGGGTAAAACTCATGAAAACCCGCTGGGTAAAACTCGTTAGCAACATCAAAACCACTGTTTGAAAATGTTGTGTTATCTTGAAAACCTTAAGCTCACCTTTCAGAAGCCGTCAACTGCTAAATAGCACACACTTAAATATAATTAAATAAATTGGAGGAAATGTAGAGTTTAAATGTAACTTGTGAAGAACTACCCTGTTCTTGCTATCTGCTGTCAAATCATCTCTGACTTATGGCGATCCTATGAATGAGAGCAGTCTCCGCAGTTTCCTGTCCTCAACTGCCTTGCTCAGCGCTTGTAAAATCAAGCCTGGGTAGAGAGTCCGTCCATCTCATATTGGGTCTCCCTCTTTTCCTGCTGCCTTCCACTTTTCCTAGCAATATTGTGTTTTCCAGAAAATCCTTCCTTTTCACATTGTGCCCAAAGTAGGACAGCCTCAATTTCAATTTATTTTTATTTTAATTTTTTTTGCTTCCAGAGATGGTTCAGACTTGATTTGATCTAGGACCCACTTATTCATCTGTCTGGAAGTCCACAAAGCTCTCCTCCTGCACCAAACTGAAACAATCCTGTCCCCTTTCTTAGCTGTCCACCTTTCACATTTGTTGCTAGTCCTGGCCATTACACTTCTTCCATGGACCTCAGGACAAAGGGCCACCCTGAAGCCTGTGAATTTGTAGTGTGCACCTCTGAACATGTAAAGAATGCCCCATGACTGGATAGTTTACACCCAGCTCTTCTTGTATCTCACATCTGGGTTGAAAGAGGAAGCTAACAGGCTATCTGTTTGCATTACACCTTCAGATTTAAAGGCTGAACATCCTTTCCCACCGCTTTCAAATCTTCAAAATGGCTATTTTGTGAGTCGTACAATAGTGCTGAAGCAATTTCATGCCTTTGGAGAGTTAAAACTCCTCTTGAGTTGTTTGACAGGATTGCTTGGGAAACAAAGACAGCTAAGAATAAAATCTGTTTGTCACTGAGAAATATAGGGTTGTTCTCCGCAACGGATTGGAAAATTGGTGCTTATCTTTCTTGCATGAAGGTTGTTGAAAACGTGGACTTGGTCTGAAAGATTTACTAACCCCTCTCTCCATCTTGCCCTCTCAGCGCCGTGTAGTCATGCTCTCCAAGGAAATAGATCATGGAATCGAGAAATGGGAAGCCCGGCAGAGGGAGAAAAAGCAGGAAGAAGAGGCAAAGCAGCTCAACAAACTCCAGCCGAAAGGTGGCTTTCTCCCACGGACCCCAAAATAAATATTCTGCTTTCCCCTTCGCTGTGTCCTGCTTAATGCACAAAAAGAAGTCCGGTTTTATAGTGAGGAAGGGGAAATAAGAGAATCACAAACACACACTCACGCCCAGATCGTTTTGACACCGTGCCTCATCCTGGCCCCATTACTCCTTCCAGGGACCCGAGAACAAATTTGTTGACATGTGACAGCCCTTTTGAAGGCTGTGGTTTCTGGAATATACACCAAGGGCGGTCGCACAATGCAGAAGCCAGGATTGAGAAACAGACCTTGCCCGGCTCAGCATCAACAAAGGAGCTGCCTTGAATCTTTTCAGTCCATAACACGCCTGAAATAGCCTGTCTCTCCTATGATCCCAAGCGTAATGTTTACGCTGGGGGAAAATAATCAGATTATCCTGGAGCCAGGCATACGACTTTTGGACAGAGGAAATTAACCTTGGAGCCACCAGTCGCTCCTCTTTATTTTACAGCGGCCAAAGGTAGCTTGGCATAAAACAATCCATTTCCATCTGCGGTGCTTGCCTGGAATGAGACTTGGGTTTAGAAACAGGCTGGGATGTTGGCAAGTCTTTGGGTTCGAATCTTGGGTACCGAATCCCAAGTTTGAATGTTTGGTACCGAATCCCAGGTTCAAATTTTGGGTACCGAATCCCAAGTTCGAATGTTTGGTACCGAATCCCAGGTTCGAATTTTGGGTACTGAATCCCAAGTTCGAATGTTTGGTACCGAATCCCAGGTTCAAATCTTGGGTACCGAAGCCCAAGTTCGAATGTTTGGTACCAAATCCGAAACCCAAGGCCAAGTTCCTATTCAAAACAAGTCCCCCCCCTGTGAAAAAAGGGAGGGGTTGGTGGGTCCAAGTCACAAATCTAGTCCCGAGTCAAATCACCGTGGTGACTTAAGTCCAACTGAACGGCTTAAGTCCCGTGATTCGAACCCCCATCCCAGGGAACAGGAGTAAGCAATTTTCAGTGGTCTTTGAGGACGGTCACATAGGTTCACGTGAGACTCTCCATCTTGCCTTCCCCATTGCCTCTCACAACTTTTTTTGGGATTATAGGACAGCTATGCCAGGTTCCTACTCTGAGCCGCTTTTAAGTTCCAGACTTTAAAAGGGGGGCTTGAATATCGTATTTGAACAACCGGGGGGGGAGGCTACAATTTGCTAATCCAAGGTCTCGGAGGATCCAGATCGCCCCAACTGTAGTTTCTTATCCAACCATTGCACATTTTAAAATTACGGACATGTATATGAAATATAGGTAAAATGAAAGCTCAATGAAAATGTTAAGACAATTAGCCTTTTTTTTTTTTAACCAGAAGCAGGCTATTTCAATAACGTGCTTTCAGCCGTTTGCTAAATCTTCTTTTGTCCTCATTGATGGGGTATAAATTGCATGCACCTAAGTGCCGCGTGGATTGAATTTCTGCACACACCGAAAAATCAGTCCTGTATCCAAGTAGCCCCATTTTACTCAATTATTCTTTGATCTTCCTATTTTGCTTTGAAGTTTGTTGGAGTTGATTTCCAGATGGTCTGGCTAGAGTCTTGTCCTGGTGGGAGACACTCTTTGGCCTTCATCCCCTCAGCAAGGTGTGTTGTTTTAGTTCTCTATCAGTTTAGCCTGGCCTCCTTTGGGATAGCGTTTAGAGCTTTTGTGCTCTAAATGTTAAACCCTTTCTCATGCCCTAAAAGTAAGAAGTCTGCATAGGTTACTCTTAATAGCAATTTGGTCTTCCCTTTGCATCTTTTCACTTGGTGCATATTCCCAGGGCAAACCTCCTGGAGATAGTGATTGCACCAGACACCAAATTGGACTTGAGAGCATCTCCATGTGCATTATTTGAACTGGGATAGGCTTTTAATGGCCCTGGCCATAAATACAATCTGAAAGAAATATAGGCCGAATCAGGATCGTATAAGTCGCATAACGAACCTTATAAGGTGTTGCGTGAATCATTATTTCCAGTCTGTGACCCCTTTCAATGTGGCCCCATGGGGGACCCGCATATGGTCCCTGTTGGGAATGGCTGGTGGACCCTCCTAACAGGTTTCAATGCCAGACCTGTGCAAGAATTTAAGTATCAGGTTTAGACACGAGCTGCAAACGGGAAATGTAGAAATCCATGCTCAAAACCACCAGGTGGCCAAGTCACACCGTTATTGAACCATAAAATGTCATGCAGAGACAAGCTTTTGAGCCTTCCAGAAATCTCATCAAAGTTGGGCCTTGCCAGAGGAAGATGCTGCCTGTTTCGCTCAGGCAGAATGTTTTATATTTTTGATCCCATCTTGGAAGTCCTCAACCTGCAAGTGTGAACATTTAGCCAGGACTTTCGGTTTTCTCCAGTTCTCCCTCCGTATGAGGCATTACAGTGTCCTACAGAACCAGAAAGCTTGCTTGCTTATGCTAGTTTATCGATCAGTTAAAGGTATTGTCACCCTTACGCTTTGCTCTATGAATGAAGCTCACCGGATGTGGGCCTGGTCACGGTGCTGGGTTTGTGCATCATGTATTTCATAGATCCTAGCTTTATAAACCATAATTTATATACATACTGGTGCCTGCAGCCCCTTCACTCTGGTTTTACCACGTATGTGAACTGGCCAACAAAGCCGATGGAGAGTGGCTAGCATTATGCCTTAACTGGGAATATGGTTTATTCTGCCCTAACAAGCCAAGATTTAGTAAGACAGCAACAAACCTTGATTAGAAGCTGGCATGCAATTCTGAGAACAATAAACCAGGGTTTAGGTAACGTGATATCTTCTAGATAGTTTATAATACAACCTGCCTAATTTGACCTATCACCTACGTTGGCTGGGGTTGCTGAAAGTTGTAGTCCAGGAAACCTGCAACTCTGAAGGTTCCTTAACCTCTACCATCATCTTCTTCCTGAGTTTGAATGCAATGTTAAGATCTCCAGGGCTCATATGATTACCTGCTTGCCTGAGTGAGAAAAGCAAAGCCAGGAAAAATAAGTGTGTACATTGTAATTTAGTAAGGTAAGATTCTTGGCTTAGAGTACTGCAGAATCACTTGCAGAATAAACCACTCCTCTCATAATTGCTAATAACATTAATTATTTGTTGGCCAAGAGGGTCCTAGTCTCCCAAGCAGGGGCTGCTAGATTTTCTGGGCATGTTATGAAGAAAACATCAGTTTAATGTATTCGCGAAGGTTTTCACGGCCGGGATCTAATGGTTGTTGTGTTCTGAAGGTTGTTCTTCCTAATGTTCCTTTGGCTGTGTTCTGAAAATCGTTCTTCCTAACGTTTCTCCAGTCTCTGTGGCCGACATCTTCAGAGAACAGCAATCTGTGCTTTGGTGCAGTTTGTCTCGGAGTTGAGTATTTATGGCTGTGAGATCAGCTTTTGTCTTTTTCAGGAGATGGGTGATTATGGTGATCAGTGTGTTTTTGTTGTGGGTGTATTGTTGTGATAAGGAGGAAAGATTATCTGTCACTGTGATTGATGGGTGTTGTTAGCTGGTCTTTTGTGTGTAGTGATCACCGGTCCTTCTGGCTGGGTAGAGTTTGTTGACCTTTTGCATGCTGTATTTTTCAGTGCTGGGAGCCAAGTTTTGTTGAGTTTCAAACTTCCCTCTTTTTTTGTTGAAGTTCTGCTGATGTTTGTGGATTTCAATGGCTTCCCTGTGCATTCTAACGTTAATGATTGCTGGTGTTGTCCAGCATTTCAGTATTTTGAAATAGAATTTCATGTATAGCTTGTTTTAGGGCATGTTCAGCTACTGCCGATTTTTCTGGTTGTTTTAGTCTGCAGTGTCTCTCGTGTTCTTTGATTCTGGTGCGGATGCTTCGTTTTGTGGTTCCAAAATATACCTGGCCACAACTGCAAGGTATCCAGTATACTCCTGCAGTGGTGAGAGGGGTCCCTTCTGTCCTTTGCTGACCGTAACATTTGTTGCATTTTTGTGGTGGGTTTGAATACTGTTTGTAGGTTGTGTTTTTTCAAAGGTTTCCCCATGCGGTCCATGACCCCTTTGATGTATGGCAGAAATACATTTGTGGGTGGCTGTTTTTCTTCTTCAGTTCGGTGTTGTTTTCTTGGTTTGATGGCTCCTGTGATTTCATTTTTGCCTGTATGGCCCAATTCAGACATCAGTTCATTAGAGCAAAGCAGAGAAAGAGTCAATCCAGGCTTCTTATTCTGCCTCTGTCAGCTGGCCTGAAAAGCGTGTGTTTTTTGGATGCTGGGGGAGATTCCAGGCTGGCTACGAACCCGGAGGTGGCCAAGAGCCAGCCTGGGAAAAAATGCAGCTAACCTCTCTCTGCCAAAGTCCTGCCTTCCCTCCTGCTGTATGGATTCCCCCTTGAATTTTTATTTTATTTTTTTTCTCCTCTCCTTCTTGGCCCTATGGGAACCTCTCTGCCTGCTGGAGCTGAGGTCACCTTACGGAAGGAAGGAAGGCAGGCTGGAAGGAAAAGGATGAGGGGATCTTAAAATATATGGCCGGGGGAGGAGATACATACACACAAACACACACACACCATATTCATAAATTCATATTCATATACATACAGTTGCACAGTTCCTTCCTGTCCTCTTCCCTTGAGGCTGGTAACATGATTCATCATCATCATCATCGTCACCTTAGAACTACAGAGCTGGAAGGGACCCTCTGGACCATCCAGTCCAGCCCCTGTCAAAGAGACACACCGTCGGGGAATTGAACTCCGAACTAGATGCCCAAACCATGGAGCTATCCAGAACTTTTGTGCTTTCAAAATTGTAGGGTTTTAAAAATTTATGTATGTATTTATTTTATTAGATTTATACCCTGCCCATCTAGACCAATGGTCTACTCTGGGTGGCAGAGTTGGTCATTGGGGTGGTGGTGTTTGGGTTGTGTGTGTGTTGTTGTTGTTTTTAATCAAAGTGGGGCAGGAAGCCAGCTATGTATCCCACTCGTTTATTTTATTTTCCAATGCAACTTTTTAAAAATCAGATTGGACTTCAGTTACGAAGAGCGCCCTGTGCTCAAAGATGCACAACAGCCTTCATGTGCGCAGCATGCACGAACTCTTCTTATTGTCCCAAGTTGGACTTTTTTGTGTGCTGGACTGCAAACTGTCTCCAATGGGCTGCGCTGGTGGGGGAGGATGGGGCCTGTAGTCCATCGTGAGGGCCCCTCCCCCAAGTTGGCAGCATGGCTGCTAAGCAAGGCAGGGCCCATTTGGGTAGGGCTTTGCCCCCGGGGAGCTGACATTAAGAAAACCGGAGGCGAATGTTAGGAAAATAAAGCGCCATCTCTTCCACCTCATAATTCACATTTCTTTCTTGGAAAGGAAACTGTTGTTGGTGGATGGAGGCACCGCGTTATGCTCCTTTTAAATTCACAATGGGATCTCACGCCCGTGTCTTACGGCGCTGTGCCGTTAAGGCCACAAAAGTTCTCACAATGGCTCTCGTAAGTGTTCAACCTTTCCCTTCATCTCGGATCCAGGTCTTGGCCAGCGTTTCCCTCCTCTCAGGCCTTGGGATTCATCTGTGTTTAGCTTTCTAATACAGGAACTTCCATGCCACATCTGGGTCAGTGGCCCAGCCAGAGGCGGGAGCCGAGCGAGGATCAGATCCTTCTGTCGTTCCAAAACTGTCCTCTTTCCATCTCGGGAGCCTGGCTGGCAAAGAGATGGAGCTGAAAAGCCACACTGGAGATGGGGTGTGGTGGGGGAACGTAGGGAGGGGGGGGTTGTGTTAATTTCTCCCATTCCCCCCCACCCACCCACCCCTCTCTGCCTTGCTAATTCCAGCTGTGTTTTGAACACGTCTTTTTTTCCTCCCCTCTGTAATTGCTTCCAGATGTGGAAGCCACGAAAGCATGGTGAGCTCAGAGCCCGGGACTTCGGCCAAGCGCACGGGACCCGGAGGGACGGCCAAAGGATTAGGGGTGGGGTGGGGGGACATGGAGAGAGAAAAGAAAGATGCATAAGCTCTTAGCATCGGCTGTTTGGGTTCAAGGCTCCAACCCTTGCCTTCTCCCCTTCTATAGCTTTGGTGTGGGGTGGGGGGCTCCCCGGTTTTGACCCCATCTTAGTGCCTACAGCGAACGGTTGGTTGGGACAGCTTGCTGTCCTCATTTATATCCACGAAATTATTCCTGACTCAGTTGGATCGAGCGGGAAGTTGTGGTTACACAGACGTCACATTTGGTAGAGACAGGATACGGGGG
This sequence comes from Pogona vitticeps, assembly GCF_051106095.1. NCBI lineage: Eukaryota > Metazoa > Chordata > Lepidosauria > Squamata > Agamidae > Pogona > Pogona vitticeps. Next base: position 117,993,129 of record NC_135788.1, read on the forward strand.
CTGTGTGTCAGGCGGCCCATCTCTGGCGATTTGATTTTTATATAGTTGTGTGCAAATGTGTGTGTTTTAAGAGCTGTCGCTTGTTTTAAATCTGGGAACCGTTTCCCCATAATTCGGGACCCTTTGTAAACACACACAATATCCTCAGAAACGCTTGAATCGGATACCGGCTCCCTTAGACCATTTTTTTAAAAAACCGTTTCGTCGGCCATCCTGTAATTGTGAGAAAGACAGAGAATGAATCAAAATAGCTAAAATAGATTAATGGAATTCAGTACGGTATAATCATTCTCCTTCCCCAGCTATCCAACGTTGTCTTCAACAAAAATGCAAGCAGGCGCCAATTAGTTATGGCAAACAGATGCAATTAAATAACCCTAGAGAATGAATATTGCCGCGTCTCCAGCCTGCAACTGACACTATTTTTCCCCCAGAAGAAATATGAATCTTAGTTTGAACCAAGATGCAATCAACAGGTCCCTATCCAGGCAGGTGTAAAATGCTACAGCGCAACTCTAAAACTTGCAGAAGTCCAAAAAAACACAATGCCCCTGGCCACGTACAAAGCGAACTCAACCTTTTTCGGCTTTTGGCAAGCAAAAGTAATCCCTCCAAGGCACAGTATTTCTCAGAATGACGGTGTTGATTTGCAAAGGAAAATACTAGGAAGCAAGCTTTCAAAATAAACATTGCACAAGAGGATAAGGAAGGACAGCAATTTTCAAGAGAGGTCCAGCTCATTTCAAAAACAAGAGGTATACAAGTGTGCTATACAATTTTGAATGGAAGATGAGGAAGCCTTCCGTTCTTCCTGTCTGCCCTGCATCATCATCATCACATCGAAAGCCTCCCTTGGCCACCAGGCACTGAGTTTTGCCAACGATGATTTTATCGAGCTAATTTTGGCCAGGGAAACGTTAGCACACCATCCTGTTTCCGTAGCTGCTCATTCTTACGAATCTGTCTCTACGCCCCCGTTTAAACGAGGGTGGCTTGTCCTGAGTTAAAAGGGAGATTTGACCAGGCCAAAAATAAAATAAAACAAGTGTTGGGGCCAATGCAAGTTGGAATCCACTGGATCCCCACCACTATTGTAGCTGAATTATGAAGATAATGCTGTGGTTTTTTGTTTGTTTGCTGTGTGGTATGGTCCTTTCTCATGAGAAGACCCTGATGTTGGGAAAGAGTGAGGGCAAGAGGAGAAGGGGACGACAGAGGACGAGATGGTTGGTCAGTGTCATCGAAGCGAGCAACATGATTTTGACCCAACTCTGGGAGGCAATGGAAGACAGGAGGGCCTGGCGTGCTCTGGTCCATTGGGGTCACAAAGAGTTGGAACCGACTAAACGACTAAACAACAACAACAATGGTCCCTTGGAGGTTTCTCCAGATACATGCTAAGAAGGTTCAAAATCTCAGAAGACTGTGTCGTGCGTCTAAGTAACTGGAAAGAATCTCCGTTTCCCCAAGACGATGGGGAATTTACAAAAATAAGAAACCGCAGGCTGTGGGGAAAGATTAAACCATGTCCCATGACGGTGATAACATCGCCTGTATTATGTCATCTTTGGAAGCTCCATGAACTGCAATGTTGACAAACAGGAGCCAGATTTTCGAAATGTTAGTAGTCCAAACCTCCCCATATGCTGGTTGAGGGATTCTGGGGGAGGATCATGCAAAAAAAAAAAAAGGGGGGGGGGAGGGAAATAACTTATCCAAGCTCTGCAACAAAGGTCTTGTTAGGAAAGTGAAGCAGGAGAAGGAGTTGCCAAGAAATGCAGATTCCCTCCGATCGTCTGTTCTCCAGCTTCCCAGAAATGTTAAATAGGCAGCTGCTCATGGCTTGGTTTTGAGGGTTCATCCAAGTCACTTCTGGACAGCTCGGTGAGTTGGACACCTGTCTGCAGAGCCAGAGACTGGAAGTTCAATTCCCCTCGTCTCTCCGGGAAAAAAGCGCCAGCCTGTGTAGCCTTGGGTGAGCTATATGGTTACCCCAGTTGAAGAGGGGAGATCCCCCCTTCTAGTACTTGGTAGCTAAAAAAACCCTTGAAAGGGTTGCCATAAGTTGATGTCATACAATTCAATGTGATGTTCTGCTACCTGTTTTTGCTAGGTAAAGGTTCCCCTTGATATTTAGTCCAGTCGCGTCCGACTCTAGGGTGCGGTGCTCATCCCCGTCTCCAAGGCTTAGAGCCAGCGTTTGTCCGAAGACAATCTTCCGTGGTCACGTGGCCAGCACAACTAGACACGGAGCACCGTGACCTTCCCACCAAGGTGGTACCTATTTATCGACTCGCATTTTTGCATGCTTTCGAACTGCTAGGTTGGCAGGAGCTGGGACGAGCGACGGGAGCTCCCTCCGATGCCTGGATTCGATCTTACGACTACAGGTCTTCTGAACTTGCGTCACAGAAGCTTTTGTGGTTTAACCCGCAGTGCCATCACTGATAGTTTTATGCAAAGTGCCCTCAAAATGGTGAGGGATGTTTTTATTCTTATAAAACTTTGTTCTAAAACTGCGACCACAACCCTATATCCATGGCTTACTTCAGAAAATGTCCATGAATTCAACAGAACTTAATTCAGAGTCAACTTCTGCAGAACCTCACTCTTGACAGGCCAAACAACACACTTTTCTGTACCAGTGTTTTCTGCCCTTTGGGCCAGTGGAAATGGGAAAAGAGCAAACAGTTCAGAAACCAATCGAAATTCCCCAGAGTATTTATTTATTTTTCCCCAAAAGAAAAATAAACCACACTGTTATACAAAATACTACTAAAAAGGGGATGACATTCCAGCATTTATTGTTTTGTTTTTCTTTTTTAAAAAAATTATTTGGTGATTCTTTTTAATAAAATAGTTAGGAACAACTTGTACGGGGAACCAAAAAATAAAAAATAAATTTTTAAAACTCCCGACATTTTGAGTCCATTTCTACCCAGAAATGGGGTTTTTATTGCTAAAGATTAAAAGGAATAACACAATTTAACAGCCTATAGGCTCCCAGCAATGTATGTATATTTCCCTCCAGAAGAATGGGTGTTTATTATTAATAGCAAATAACAACAACAATAATAATAATAAAGTGGAACAATAAACATTATTAAAACCCACCCACAGCACAAATGTATCGTTAAACACAGTTTAATTCCGTTTGAAGACCATTTGAAAACCCATATTCCCAAGCCCTCCCTTTTTTTTAAATGATGGTCTGAAAAGGGGAGGGTTAAGGTACCCCAATTCCTGCCTGCAGGCATATGGGGTTCTCCCCCCACCCCTATTCACTTTTCCCCCACCCTGTAAATGCACTATTTTTAATTTTTTGTTTTAAAAAAGGCATTTTTATAGAATAATTAAAATTACATATTCATCCAAAAAAATAAAAAAAAATTCCCTAAGAAAAGAGGATCAAGGCAGTTTGAGGCAGTTCTCTGGCGCAATACTACAAAAAAAAATTCCCTTTTTTTGTTCCCTTGTTGCAAATTGTGGTGCTGTTTTAGCAGAACCTATAATGCATTAGAAGCAACCATTGTAAAAAAAACTCTTGCAACTGTAACTAGAATTTTGGAATCAACGCTTTTTTGCATCTGGGCCGCCAAAACATGAACACGACGACCCCTCTATTCTTTTGTCCTGGCCATCCACCTTCTTTTTTTTATCTCACGCTCAAACTTTTGGTTGTGTTAGTGTACTAATGGCCCCTTCCACCTATGTTTGGGGGAAATCTTTCCTTCCCCTCCTCCCCCCCCAAAAAATCATATCTGGCCCTTTAAGGTACCTCCCTCCCCTGAAAGGAACAGGGCAGTTAAGCCCCACCCCACATTTTAGATCCCCTCCCCTTTTGTCCCAGCGATGGTCCACGCTTCTATTCCCCACCAGGTAAGCATTTCTATTGGTCAGTTGTGGCTCCTCCCTCCTCTTCAAGCCACACCCATTGGAATGATACCATTCCCTTTGGAATGCTTAATGCCATTTGGCTTCACTGCCCTTCCCCTTGGAATGTTGCAACCTTCCCTCCCCTCGTCTATATAGCTCCTCCCACTTTCCCGATAAGTCCCCCATTCCCCTCCCATCTCTGCACACGGGTGCTCTTCCTTGAAGCCGGACCCCTTTTAAAGACCCTACTTTCCTGCTGCGATCAAGTCAACAAAAGACGTCCATCATGGATCTCCATCTGCCCTTAAGAAGGAATGGTTGAAGGCCACAAAAGAGAAAAATTGGGTGGGGGGCGGAGAGACAAGGATTGATCTTGTTGACTAGCATTTTGGACAGACGGTGGCCATGAAAAACCCCTAAAAAAAGAGAGAGGACTGTAGCGGGAGTTTATGTTGGCTTATCTCACCCCACCTCCCAATTTTCAAGATGGCAAGTCAAAGCAAAGTCTCCTTTTCCTGCAAGGTCAACGGATGCCGATCCCATCACGGGAATGGCGTGGTAAGTCTGGGGAAGCCAAAACCAGCATGCAGAGGTCCTCTTTCGCCTCCTCAAGTTAAGGTTCTCGAGCGTGCTCAGCACACCCACCGCGTGGAAAAAAATCAGGAGGGAATGAATGCAAAGCGACACGAGAGACGAGGGAAGGTAAGCGTGAGAAAGATGGAGGAGATGGGGAAGAGGCAAGGGAAATGGGAGACGGGAGACACGGCATGCTCAACAACATTCCGTGGAGGAAGCACGACAAGCACCAGAAGGAAGATGGGAAGGGCCTGAGGAATAGTCCACTGGAAACAACGAGGGAAGCAAGGCAAACGGAGGAGCAGGTGACTAAGGGAAGGGGGTTTCAAGACAGGAGCACACCGGGGGAGAGCGGGTGGCAAAGGGTGAAAGAGACAGGGGTAGACGGGCTCGCCTCGTCACACCTTGTCCAGCAAAGAACGCTGGCAATACAACAACCGTTTGGGGACCCCGTAGCGCCTGAACATCAGGAGGGCAATCCCGAGCGCAAAGACGGTGAGCAGCAAGAGGATGGGGAGCACCACGGCGGCGGCGTTCACTTCCGCTTCCTCTCCATTGTCCACCTCAATGATGATCACTTCCTCTCCCTCCCGGCGGTCGTCCGAACTACATCCCATCCAATCCCGGAGTACCGATTTGGGGTATCCGGGCTCCACCTTTAGCTTCTCGTTGTTGAATTTCCAGTAACGGTCTCCCTTGTAGAAGTAGGTGAAAGCTATACCAATGAGGAAAGAAGGGAATCGAGACAAACAAAATATATAAAAAGAAAAAATGAGACCAACTCAATAGTGGGGATCTGCCCAAGAAAGCTGGGGGGGGGGGAATGTGGTCTAGCCGCCGAGAGTGGTCTTATAGCCCCGATGGGCGGGGTATAAATCAAATAAATAAATAAATAAAATGTGGAATTCTGCAGCCTTTTTAAAAATGCAGCCATGTGGCATTTGTCAGGCGACTGCTTCGAGAACCATTTCGAACTGCAGCCTGACAGGAAAGCTGCGTTTCATTTCCTGAGCAAATTTGGAATTCAAACAATACACAATCTTTTGAGTTTTCTGGCTTAAACCTTTGGGATACAAAAATTTCATTTTTCTGAACATCTTTTCAACGCAAACGAAGAATTTGCATCCCCCAAATTTTCCTTTTGAGGGCCTCTCCTGAATTCTGTCCCAAGCCTCTGTCCCATGTATAAATTAGAAAGCTAAAAAAAAATGAATTCCGTCCAGGACGTTTTTGAAAACAAGATTATATATCCATTTTGCAGCGAGGATTTTCGCTGGCTTGGATCTAGATTTGAACTTACTTTCAATGTTGTGCTAGAAATTTGCAAGACAACTCTCCTTCCAAATTTTAAGGCCGGGTTTTTCCACCCCAAGAGAATTAAAATAATATTTTAAAAGCATTTCGGATTTTGTTTAAAGCAACAGCTTTCTGATCTAAGCTGGGAAAAATACCTTTTCCTCTTTCCTCTTCCTCAAAAAACCAAACAAAAAAAAAAACCTCATGAATCACAGAATGAAAACTCAATTCTTTTCTTACTCAATTATTATTACCAGTTGCTGCCTCTGAGTCATGTCATGAACATACACTTACTCAACAAGGACAGCTAACCGTGGTTGAGTTGTTGCTTCTCATGAAATCTCAAAAGGATTTTTAGTTGGGTGACATGATTATATATCCATGACCAACTTTATCATGGCAGGAGGGCCTTCGGAGGGGAGACCTGTAAACCCCCAGGAGAGTTGATGAATTTATCTTGTTGGCAGGTCTTTGAATCTGAGGTCCAAGTTTTTGGTATGAAGTCCCTTCACATGCGTGAAGGGGTGGGGGAGCACTCACACCAGCCCTGGCACGTGTGTGTGTGTGTGTGTGTGTGTGTGTGTGTGTGTGTGTGTGTGTGTGTGTGTGTGTGTGTGTGTGTGTGTGTGTGTGTGCAAAGCAGCGGTGGGCACTGGAGTGTATGCGGGGGGGCATGAGGTCTATCTCCGCAGCCCGGTCCAGTTCAGGCCACGGACCGGCTCCGGGGCCACGGACCAGGGGTTGACAACCTCTGACTTAGACCATCCTTTAGCTCCATGGGGGAAACGCACGACTAAATAAAATGTAAGCAAACTGGCTTGTCCTGAAATGCAAGGCTTGATCATTCTCTCTGTGGCCGCTTTCTACCTCAGTGACCCCGGCCATTAAGAAAAAAAAAACTGGCTTACATTCGCATAGGTCCATCCTGATTTCTGTTTCTTGGTTGCACAAATGTGTGACAGAACCTAAGGAACATCCACTATGGGATAATCAAAGCTTGCTTCATCTCCTGTCTTTCTAGAATTCTAGAATGGGCCCCCCTGTTGCTCTCCAACGGTGCTTGGACCTCCCTTCCTGGCCTCTTACCTTCATCGCTGCCCATAAATGCCCCCCGAGGTGAATCGGGGATGCCTCCCCAGACATCAATGTTCTTAGGGTAGTCAGCCTCGACCGATCGGCTCTCTTCGTTGAAGCGATAATATCTGAGATTAATGAAAACAGAGCAGCGTACTAAATTACAGAGGATAAATACAAACAATTACATGGTTTCCCCTTCAATTTGCTCCCAGACGGTTGCGAAAAGAATCACAAGTATCCAGCAAACAATAGATGACACTTGAATGAACTCTCAAAATTCATCCGTGTAGGATGTGATGAAGATCTTGAGTTTCGGCTTTTCGAAAGAGTTAAGGGCAAGTCTGTGGGTCATTAGCCATGTAGATGTTCTTCGCCTGCCGATTCTGAGCTTGCTGGAGCATTCGGGTAGCAGCTGATTCTTATCCAGCAAAGCCAGTTTTTACAGATCCCAAGGAAAAATTTTTCCAGTGCCATCCCAGCCTGGGAAGTCCCACTAATTTAAGCCGGTCTATTTCCCCAGGAGTAAGCTCAGAATTGATGCTTTTGAATATGGTGCTGGAGGAGACTCTTGAGAGTCCCCTGGAATGCAAGGAGATCAAACCTATCAGTTCTGAAGAAAATCAACCCTGAGTGCTCACTGGAAGGACAGATCCTGAAGCTAAGGCTCCAATACTTTGGCCATCTCATGAGAAGAGAAGACTCCCTGGAAAAGACCCTGATATTGGGAAAGTGTGAAGGCAAGAGGAGAAGGGGACGACAAAGGAGGAGATGGTTGGACAGGGTCACCGAAGCGACCAACATGAACTTGACACAATTCCTGGAGGCAGTGGAAGACAGGAGGGCCTGGCATGCACTGGTCCATGGGGTCACAAAGAGTCGGACACAACGACTAAACAACAACAAAGCTCAGAACTGTAGGTCTAATAATGCATCGCCAACTGGCTGAAAACAGCCAATGCTTTGGATCTAAAGGTGCTAGGAATAATTCTCACCTGACCAGAATTTTATCTATCATACGATCACATCACAAAAATACAAGCAGGGTTTTTCTGAGACTGGCGATGGATCTCAATGTCCTCAAAACATTGCTTGGTTTTCCTTTAAAACCAGAAGTCAAGTTTCCAGTCCTTAAGACGGCAGAGGCAGGCTTGAAAATGTGTCGGCAATATCTTAGTGAATTCAGAAGGAAAGGTAAGAAAGGATTCTGTGCAGGCTGGGGGGGGGGGAAAGCTCATCTTCCTGCCCTTCTCTTTACGCTTTAGCCTCTTCCTTTCCCACATCAACCCAACATAAGCAACTGAGGCATGATCAATTTATTTAAGATCAGGGAATCTCCAGAGATCCACCCGGACTTTTTGAGGCCTCTGTTCACTCTCGAAACGTGCGGAGCCCAAAATATTTGATTACAAAAAGTGGATTGATTGATTTTTGATTTTTTACCCGAAAAGCTGCACTCTCTTAACTAGGAACATTTCTGTTTGATCCTCACCATTGCTCCTCACATGCCTTAAGAGCGCACAACAGAATGCACTCCCTCCCACAAATGCATCTACAAATGGCTTAGACCAACATAGCCCAAGAAGACACCATTTTATCACCCCTCGCCCAGCATCCAGACCATCGGCCCTGAGGAAAAGGTGCTTAAAATAGCCGGAGAAGATGGTCTTATCAGCAACTCACTTATTTCCCCGGAAGAAGTAGGTCTTCCCACTTGGCATCCAGAAAAGTGCTGCGTCGATCCGGTCTGTGGGAAGCCCTCGGCCCAGTTCCTTAATGTGTTTGGGGTAGCCTGGGTCCAGGATGGCTTCGTTGAAGACCCAGTGCTTATCCCCTGTAGGGAAAAAAAAGAACAATCTGGTTCTCCGAAACGCATCAGCAATTCTATAAAGGTCTACGGCTCTCTAAAGATGGTGGACGACACTACCATGCCATCTCACGTCACATCGCCCTCCACGACAAGTTAAGAACCAGCGTTAGCTTCAAGAAAGAGAATCACAGAATCATGGAATTGGAAGGGGGCCTTATAAGGCCATCTAGTCTAACTCCCCGCTCAAGGCAGGAATCTAAGTCAAAGCAGATCTGGCAGAGGGTGGTCCATTTTTTCTTGAAGGCCTCCAGCGTTGAAGAGTTCACCACCTCCCGAGGTCATGGGTTTCACTGTCATAGCGCTCTAACAGTTATGAGGTTTTTCCTGAGATTCAGCCTAAATCTGGCTTCAGATTTTCAGATAATACAACCGGGTGGATGTAACCAGTTTCGAAGCCAAAACATACACAAATAGCTGAGTCTTTCTTCCCTTCCTGGGCAAAAATTGGCCAGCTGGAAGAAACACAAGATGATGCTGGTTCTTGTGTTCGAGGTCGCGTTTGTCCATAAAAAGCAGAAACTAGGCACGCACATACATACACAATGGCTCATCAAACGATACTTCAAAGGGATTTGCCCGGTGTCTTTGAAGGATCAGTTAATCACTTAAAATATATATTCACTCCAGTGACTAAAAAAAAACCAGAAATCTGATTCAAAGTTAAGATGTTCTGCTTTCTTTTAGTCACTATGAATAAAAGAAAAATAATTAAAAAGAAGTACCGTATTTTTCTGTGTATAAGACTATACTTTTTGTCTAAAATCTTTAGACTAAAAATTGAAGGTTGTCTTGTACACGGAAGGGCTTTGATTACTGCTTTCCCCTCCACTTGCTAAGCCCCACTTAGATTTCTCTATTTTGTGTTAGAAAAATGGGGTGGCGTCTTATACATGGAAAAATACAGGACTTTCTTTCCAGAGTGGAAACACATGCCAAAACAACTTGTCTTAATATTTGAACATTTCTGTCCCACACGTCACTTAAATGTGCCTGTGTGTGCATTACGCAACACTTTTTTTGTGTACATTTTCTCCGTAAACCTCTGTGCTTACAGCAACTCATCAATGGACAACACAGAAAATACAAGGATTAAAACTTGAATAAACCCAGCAACGACATTACATACAAGAGTCAGAGAAGCTGATCAGACTCTGGCACGGCCTCATCCTTTTTTGCCTGGAGCCAAGCTGACTGGCCAGATGATTATTTGCCATCACTGACATTTCACAGAGTTGAAACGATCATGTGAACAAGAAAATTTAAATCACTCCCATTGGCACTCATCAGAAGAATAATTTGAGGAAGGAAAATAATAATAATATATTGGGTTCAATAGCATATCAGTGCCTCAAACAAGCTCAGGAAGGCAGACCAGTGAAAATGCTCTTAACCTCAGAAACAAAGGAGCCTATAATAATTCCACGAAACCGAAAATGGCGAAGAGAAAATTCAGATTTTTGGACTGCAGTTCCCCGAATATCAAAGCCAGCAGGACCTCTGTGGGGTTCTGGGAGTCACGAGTCCAAAAAACCCCCAAAAGGTCTGTCTTCGTCACTGACCTTTGAAGAAGACAAATTTCCCATCCTTCCTCTCGTAGGCTGTGTTGATGGTGGAGGGGAGACCGACCCAGAACTGGCCAATGGGAAGGGGGTACCCGTCCATCACCCGGTTGTTCCGGACTCGCCAAAACCATTTGTCCTGGGGGGAAAAAAATCAAATCTGATTTGATCTGCAAATGTGTTCAGTGATCTTGAACAGATCTAGCTGGGATTTTAGTTTTATTATACATGTTGTGCTATATATTGCATAGTCTATTTTTATTGTTGTACACCGCCCAAAGTGACCATTGGTCAAATGGGTGGTCTAGAAATTAATTAAATTAATTAACTGCACAAAATAAGAAGTAAATCCAAAGTGGAGAATCCTGCTTTTTTGGGTGGAATATTTCCTCATTTTTTTAGCACAATATACACAGCTCTTCACATATAATATTGGGAGATGCACAGAATAATGGGTTGGATCCAGAGTTTGCGGTTTTTAGAGGATATCTGATTTTCACAATGGTTTCTGACTTCAGCACTGTATTTCCTATTATTTTATTATGTGTTACTTTTTTATTACATTGTGTAATTTTTAACTTTTATTGCTTTACCATGTTTGATCATTTAATATTAATATATGTATTAACAGTAGAGTTAATAGAATATCAAATAATACTATTTGATGGTTGTTCTGGGTTTTTTGGTGTCTTTGGCCGTGTTCTGAAGGTTGTTCTTCCTGACGTTTCGCCAGTCTCTGTGGCCGGCATCTTCAGAGGACAGCACTCTGTGCTCTGGTGTAGTTGGCTTTGGGAGTGCAGTATAATACTACACCAGAGCACAGAGTGCTGTCCTCTGAAGATGCCCATGGCCACAGAGACTGGCGAAACGTCAGGAAGAACAACCTTCAGAACACGGCCAAAGACACCAAAAAACCCAGAACAACCATCAAATAGTATTATTTGATATTCTATTAACTCTACTGTTAATACATATATTAATATTAAATGATAATATTAAAATATTATATTAAAAACAATTCTAAATACAATTAACCCCCAAAAGGCCACCACTTTATAAACAATCTTGAAACACACACCCAGAAGCAAAGAATCAAATGTACAGCATCCCTCAATAAACCCCCAGTTTCAGTTGTCTGATTTAGCTGCTAAAAAACTGCCGAAACAAAAATATTTTTTCCTGGCAGCAGAAAGACAGCAAGGGAGGGGCTTATCCTCTGAAGACTTTAGGTTTCATCATAAGCTGCCTTCAGTACAGAGCAGTGAAAATCTTTTAGAATAAATAGGGAGTACACAGATGAGGATGTTCATATTATTAGGTGGTAAGTGGGACTCTGCATGTCCAGAAATACAGCAGTTGAGAGAGAAAAAAAGGATGGAATCTGATACTGGGTACACAGAATTCTGCCTCCCGAGCCATGGTCCCCTCTCCTAAAATATTCATAGCCTTTAAAACTAGGCTTGAAAACGGATGAGAAACCTCATCAGCACAATGACATTTGATCCAGAATTGTTAGCATCCATGGCTCACCACGTCACCGTGGTGTCCCTCACCGTGGGTCTTTGTCTGCTGTCTTTACTAATAGAAAAATAAGCAATTATGCAAAAAAACCCAAAAAACAGATCTGCTAAATATCCGTATTTGGTAAACAGAACTGTTTCCGCTGGAGAATTCAGTTGATCCTGCTGTACCTGATTTTAATACATATATTTTAAGTAGCAGATATTACCCAGACCAGGTATTAGGGCTGTCAAAGGAGACAGAGATCGCTCTGAAACAGCACTGAGGTCCCATCTAATCCCTTCGGTCCCCTTTGCCTGCCGGAAGCGTTGACCTCCTTCCTTCCCGCCAGCCTCACCTTGAAAACAAACATCTCCCCTCTCAGCACAGCAATGGTGTCAAATCTTCCATCACAGATGTTGGGGCCATACGAGGGGTTCTTGGGCGGCCGGGGAGGGACACGGGGCTTCACGGTGGTGCGGGGGATCGGCGGAGGTTTACTGGGGTGACCGCCTTCAGTACCTGAAGACACAAGGGAGAAAAGGATTTACCTTCCTCTCTTTTAGGACGAGGGAGGACGAAGGCAAAGGAGAGGCAAATGATGATTGAAAATATGATTGAAGTGTTAAGACCATCTTCTTCCCCACCTTGTATTTTCCAAATTTCAATGTACTACATTGATCTTCCCCAGCCATCATGTCCAAGGATCAGCTGGCAGGGCCAACAGAAGTCATGGCTCTAGTGTCATCTTGAGGAATGTTGGGTTAAGAGAATTAGTTAGATTTGGAGGTAATTCTTGTTTACAACCATCCAGTGTCATGGCAGTAGACATCAACGCCCAGTACCAGAAAGTGTGCTTTTAAAAAAAAGAAATTACTAGCCATAACATCTTCTGACGGAGGCTTCCTGTTCATGAAGGCTACGTATTTTTCCATGTATAAGACTAAACTTTTGTCCAAAATCTTTAGACTAAAAATTGAGAGTCGTCTTATACATGGAAGTGAGCTGAGGAGAGAACAAAAACAAGTGGAGGGGAAAGCAGGGATCAAAGTGATCCTGCAGCGCTTTAATCCCTTTCCCCCTACACTTGCTAAGCCCCACTGAGATTTCTGAATTTTGGATTAGAAAAGTGGGAGCGTCTTATGCATGGAAAAATGCGGTATATCATCTCTGATGACTGGTTCCTAGACGTTGACCATTATCCCAATGGTCAACCTCAAGGAGTCAGTAAATGAAGATATAGTGCTCCTGGTCAGGGAGCTTCCCTCATAAGGGTCCCTCACACTCGTGGTCTAAACAGGACATAAAATGTCTTAGAGCGATGTAATACAAGCAACCATGAGCAGGACCCAAAAGAGAAGACCTTACAAGAGATGGAGGCTGGCCGAGAAACATGGCCGCCACCTTCTACCAGAAGAGTATAAAAGCACAAGGAGAATCAGGCAATGGATAAGAGGTCACCGTGCATTAAGAGGGCCGTACCGTACAACTGCTGGATGCCACGGCGGTCATCCTCAGGTAATTCAAAGTTCTCCGTGTCCATCCACTGGTAGAAAGGGGCCATGATGGCGGATGGGTCGTTTGAGTGCTCTAAACCCAGCGCATGGCCCAGTTCATGCACAGCTACCAGGAAAATGTCATTTCCTGCAAAAAAAACCAACAACAACACATCAATACTCAGTAATAAGGGGTTACAAAGAGACCACCATTCATTCTACAGTGTGTTTCAGTTCCCTGAAAGCTGTGGGATGCCAAAGAGACACAGAGTTACATCCTGACTGGATTGCTGCAATGCACTCTCCATGGGGCTGCCTCTGGAGAGTGTTCGGAAGCTTCAGCAGGTCTGAAACAATGCAGCCAGATAGTTAACCAGGGCTGGTTGCAAGGATCACATAACCCCCCTGTTGTAGCAGCTCCACTGGCTGTTGGTCCCTTTCCGGGCACAGTTGAGAGGTCTTTCTCTCGGTCCTGCCACCTTCATAAGGGCACACGGTGAGTCCACAGGAGAGGGCTTTCTCTGTGGCTGCTCCCAGACTTTGGAACTCCCTCCCACTGGAAGCCAGCCTGGCCCCATCTTTGCTGTCCTTCCACAAGTAGGCAAAGACCTTTCTCTTCAGGCAGGTTTTCCCTGAGTGATTAAACACTGCTTGGTATTTTTAATGGATTGTTACTGCTTTGAATAGGTTTTTACTGTTGCTTTTGTTTACCCTTTTTAGTGTGATAATTATTTGATCTTTTAAAGTTATTTGTACTGCATACTCCCTGTTTTTAAGCTTTAAATATTGTATTTTTAATCATGTAAGCCACCTTGGGTCCTTTTTAAAGAGGAAGGCGGGCTAAAGATATTTTAAATAAACAAATTAAGAAGGCCTCGGGGAATGAGGCCGGCTCTCTTTTTAACGGTAAAAACTCTGATCCAACCAAAGATAGGTCAGAACAGAATAAGGAACTCAACGTGGGACTTTTTCTTCTTCTTACCAACTCCTTCCTCATCTAGACACACACAAGCATCTTAAGATAACGGAAGTCTGGACAGTTATAAAAAAAGGAAGTGATGTTCCCGTCTGATCTCAAGCTGGTGAGTAAGACCAAAAAATGAGCCACCGATAATTCTTTCCGCTTATTTCTTTCATCCTCAAACAAATGTTCTGGAATTTTACTGTATCCTTTTTCAAAATCTGTGAGAAACCTTCTGAACTTCCCCCTCTCTTCTTTACCATCATCCTATCCCCTTTGGAAAAAAAAAAGAACTCTACGCACAATGAAAAATTAAAAATGAACACCCAAGTTCAAAGGCCAACTGAGAAGAACGCTATATGCCAGAGCAATTATAAAGCAGATTTTTCTCCTCCTGGGAGGTTTATCCTTTGTGTAACCAATTGAATTAAAAATAAGCACCCATGTTCTTTCTTAAGGAAGTCTGAAGCCTAGTAATTATGTCTAGGCCTAAAAAGCGTGCTAAGCTGATAACAAAAATTAATTAATTCTATAGTCCCGTCCTTCTCTCCTTCCTCCCCAACACTAGAGCCTACTTCTCCCAAGTTTAGAAATCGTTGCTCTAAAACAGTGATTACCAAACTTGGGACCCCCAGATGTTCTTGGGACTACAACTCCCAGAAGCCATCACCACCAGCTGTGCTGGCCAGGATTTATGGGATTTGTAGTCCAAGAACATCTGGGGACCCAAAGTTTGGGAACCACTGCTCTAAAGTTTCTCTAAATACAAAGGTCTTGATAATCCCAGAGTGCACATAACAATGGGCTCAAGCCACAAGAAGGCAACTTTCTTGGCTAGGTATCAGGAAAAAAACTTCTTAACTGTGAGAGCAGTACGACAATGGAACGCATGACCTCGGGAGGTGGTGAGCGCTCTAATGCTGGAGGCCTTCAAGAGAAAATTGGATTAACTCTTGGTCAGATCTGCTTTGATTTGGATTCCGTATTGAGCAGGGGATTGGGCTCAATGACCTTCGATGACCCTTCCAATTCAATTATTATTTGATTCTATGATTAGAGACTGATCCACGTGTAAGGCTCCACTGGTCATGTCCTCCATGTCTTGCACTCATCGTCTTGATACAGTTTCTCACCTTTTCTCTCCCCTGACACCCCCCAACTTGTCCACTTACCGCTCAGGTCATCATTGCGGGATGTCCAGGGTTCAGCGGCATCGAAGTGAGTGTCCCCGCCGATGTGGGGCCCAGGGAAATAGGCGTGGGCTAGGAAGCCCCCCTCACCATCGAAAGGGGTGCTGTCCCCATGGAAACCCTCCGCGAAGAAAATCATGATGTCAGCCTGCGGCTCGTGGCCCTCGCGGATGGATGAGTAAGGCACTTCACGGAAGCGCAGTGGCGTGACAGACTGCCACACGCTGAAGGCGCGCCGGATGGCGCTGTAGGTTGCATGCTCCCCCACCTTGGGCGTATAGTTCTGGATGCTGCCAAGGAAGCACAAGGTGAAATCCCAGGGCTTGACATGGAGGACTTTTTGATTTTTTCAAACCACAGAACAACCGTTGCTTCCCAACCTTGGATCTCCAGAGGTTCTCAGACTACAACTCCCAGAAATCCTGGCCCGTACAGCTCATGGGGAAGGCTTCTGGGAGTTTTAGTCCAAGAACTTCTGGAGACCCAACGTTGGGAACCACTGGGATAACAGCATGGATAAAACACAATATGCCATAATGACAGACGCTACCCATTCCGAAGGAGTTTTGCAAGGGTGCACAACTCAAATGATCAAACCAAACATAACAAGGATACACTGGTGCCTCGCTTTACGATTGCCCAGCATTACGATGAATCCGCTTAATGACAATCTTTTTGCGATTGCAATTGCGATTGCAAAACGATGGTCTGAATGGGGGAATTACGCTTTGCGATGATCCGTTCCCTGCTTCGGGAACCGGCAACGTTTTTTGAAGAGCTGATCGGCAGTTTCAAAATGGGCACCGGGTGATTAAAATGGCTCCCCGCTGTGCTTAGGGACGGATTCCTCGCTATACAGGCAGCGAAAATGGCCGTCGTATGGAGGATCTTCACTGGACGGTGAGTTTTTACCCCATTTGAACGGGTTTCATTGTGTTTCAATGGGGGTTTTATTTTCGCTTTACGATGTTTTCGCTTAACAGCGATTTTCCTGGAACGGATTATCATCGTTAAGCGAGGCACCACTCTATTTTAAATGTCTTTATTGACATTACCAAACCCTTAGGGAAGCTATTTCAACTTTTTTTCGGAATGGCAAAAAACAGACCATACCAAAGCTTGGAAACTACTAAACGTTGATCATCACATCTGGAGAATCCCAGAAGACTAGCTTCCGCTCCAAGGCCTAAGGTTCCCCACCTCCTAGAAATTTCAGACAAGCTAATCATCGAATCAGGGCTAGACACTAAGAATCTTTGGTGCCAGGGCCACTATACTGTAATCCCTTTCTCTGATTTGTAACATCCTGATGTTAGAATTTTTTTAAAAAAAAATCTGAAAAATTATCTAAAAATCTAGGAGGGGAAAAATTAAGATTCCATGGGAGGTACAAGCATCTGTTCTCCAGGAGCCTGAGAATATGATTTCTGGTTCAAAATCTTTCAATGTATGTGGAAATCCAGATTTCTCCCTTTTGAAAAAACAACAACACCTTTTATGGCACCTTCCACTTATAAAAAGCTGTCAAAGTGTACACTGTTTTGAACTGCTGTGCCAAATAAAACCTGGTCATCTATAAAGGGGTCCCTAGACTCTTTCTTAGTTTTGCTGCAACAGAGCAACACACCTCCCTGTTTTAATTTTCTTCTTTCCTTTTTAAAGTCTCTAGTCCTCAAGATTGTAAGTGAGGAGTATTTGTATACACACACACTGTGTTGTCAAGTAGGAGTTATTAATAAGAAACCCACAGAGGGTCTTTACGGGTTTTCCTTTCTAAACAACTATCGCAGTATCTCTCTGCCATGTACCAGAGTCCACACTGGCTCATAACTATATTTTGATTTCCTTGCCTTCTCTCACAATGCCATAACAATAAAAAATAAAAACCTATCTGGATTTCATCCTCAGGGTTATGAGACAAACATATAAACATAAGCTGCATTTTTTTTCTTGTAGATCAGCTTTCCCCGCCTTCCAGCCTCTTGATGACTAGGATTGCCTACCTTTCCCATGACAGTTCCGGACCCAAAAATAGTCTGTGCGTCACTCCCTCCCCTGCCCCACCTTCAGCTCCCGGCCCAAAATTAGCTCCTCTTCCAAACCTCACCAAAAGCTAAGATCATAATGGGACCACTTCAGTCCCTGGATGGCGTAGCGCCTACGCCGGACGTTGGCCTTGATCTCTGCTCCGAATTTATCTGGGACACCGCAACGGGGCCTCTTCATAGCCCTGGGAGGGAAAAAGAGCGGGGGGTTATACATTTTCTGGTGCCCAATGAGTCCCCAAAACAGTCTACCGATCTACCTGTAGCATTATGATAAAGCCACCATTCACAGGCTCAAAATCCTGGCTCACCACCTCCCGAGGTCATTCGGTTCCGTTGTCGTAATGCTCTAACACTTTTTCCTGATTCAGCCAAAATCTTGGTTTCCTGTTGCTTGAGCCCATTATTATACGTCCTACACTCTGGGATGACCGAGAACAGATCCTGCCCCCACCCCTGTAGGACTACCTTTCAAGTATTTGTAAAGTATTAAGCCACCATTATCCCTATAAACAATATGAGTAATCTTATTAATGGGATAATTATCTATCACCCTCCTCAAGCCTCCCTTATTGCTTTGATCTTAGCTATTCTCCACAGAGCAGCTGTGGAGGAACCAGCTATGAGCCATCCTATTATAATGCACAATATTTTGGAGGGTGTTGTGGTCTAGAATGGGCAAATAAGACCCATTAGTCTCACAAAAGCTCTGCCCCTGTTAGAGATGAATACCACCAGAATTAGTTTGTTGGCATGGATCATCCTGCATATTTGGGCTCTCTTTGGGGCTGTGGCTACAAAGACCGTCCTTATGAGCACCTAGGTTTCCAGAAATGCATTTATTTCCATAATCATGTACAGTGGTGCCTCGCTTAGCAACGTTAATTCGTTCCGCAAAAATCGCTGCAGAACGAAAACGTCGCTATGTGATATTAAAAAGCCCATAGAAACACATTGAAACCCCTTCAATGCATTCCTAGGGGCTTAAAATTCACCGTTGAGCGAAGATCCTCCATAACGCTGCCATTTTTGGTGCCTCTAAAGCGAGGAATCTGTCCCTAAACACAGCGGGTGGCCATGTTTTTTTCCCGGTGGCCATTTTGAAATCGCCGATCAGCTGTGCGAAAATGGGGGCTTTGCGATGATCGCTTCCCTGCGATCATCGCAAAGCGAAAATACCCCGTAGAGAACATCGCAAAGCGATCGCTTTTGCGATCTCAAAAACAGCGTCACTAAGCGATTTCGTCGCTAAACAGAGCGATTGCTAAGCGAGGCACCACTGTATTTCTCCATCCTGCCTTTTCCCTAGAACTAGGTTCAAGGCAGTTTACAATACAGTTTGAAAAAACATACCAAAAAAATACAGTAGGACATTATATTCAAACAAAGTGAAATGAGTTCTGAGTTCACAGTTGAACAGATGTGAAAACCCCAATAATAATAAGAATATGGACATCAGTAACCTATTAAAAACCTTCTGGCGCAGTGCCACAGGACTGTCTGCGCTTTAAAATTCATCGGAATTCTTCATGGAATTTCTCGAAACTTAAGATGGTGGAAGACAAGGTTTCGAAATGGGCAAGGTTCAAAGAGGATGGAAGGCAAGTCCTCCGGAAATAAACACCCAATCTTCTGGGTTTCAGCCATAGGCCCCACCCCACCCCAGGCCGAGCAAGGTGAGCCAAAGTTGGCTTGATTTCAAAGCAAGATGGAGCAGGTGTCCCAGGTCACTGATCTGGGGTGCCACTGTGCATGCGCAGAGAAACAGCACAACCAATCAGACTGACAGCTCTTGTACCGGTCGCCATCCTGTGACAGCTTGTCAAAGACAACATTGAGATGGACTGGGCTCATATGGGGAAGGGGTGTAATTTGTGGTTTCTGCCTCAAAACCCCAAGGTCTCATGACAAACCATGGGACTGCATGGTCAAGGGTTATATGTCATGCCTTAATGCATAACAAAGAACTTTGGAGCAGTTGTTGTTGTTTAGTCATTTAGTCGTGTCCGACTCTTCGTGACCCTGTGGACCAGAGCACGCCAGGCCCTCCTATTTTCTACTGGGTCAAATTCATGTTGGTCACTTCGATGACCCTGTCCATCCATCTCGTCCTCTGTCATCCCCTTCTCCTCTTGCCCTCACACTTTCCCAACATCAGGGACTTTTCCAGGGAGTCTTCTCTTCTCATGAGATGGCCAAAGTATTGGAGCCTCAGCTTCAGGATCTGTCCTTCCAGTGAGCACCCAGGGTTGATTTCCTTCAGAATGGATAGGTTTGTTCTCCTCGCAGTCCAGAGGACTCTCAAGAGCCTCCTCCAGCCCCACAGGTAGTAGTAGGAGATACTAAGTAAAACCAGTGGGGTAGTGGTAAATTTGGACATTTCGGTGGCCATCATGATGTCCCCACAGCCAGTGCCGTGGCCCATAAGAAAATTCTAAGAATTCAGGGGTGAGCCCTATGAACCACTGAGGATTAAGTTAACAGCTCTCAATTGCCTGGTTCAGGGCCAGACCAACCTCAAACGCTTTGCACTGCAACAAGACCAGCTCATGATGATATTCCTCTCTCAGCTACTACGAGGAGTCCAGCTAAACACATACACACACAGGGCCATCAATGACAAAACAAATCCTTTTGTTATTTCTGCCTCTCGCCCACTCTCTGTGTCTGTGCCTCCATGTCTATAGTTTTAGTCATTGTACACCCACAATGTTTATTTTCTCTGCATAACACAAAGACTTTTTTTTTAAAGTTCTGGCACAACCTCTTTATCCCTAAACCCTTCACTAAGCCTAATTACTGCAATAACCCACATATTTCTTCCTTGTTTACCTCATCTCTGCTTCCCACCCCTTCCTCCCCATGTCGGTTGTGCCTATTTATAGACTTTAAAGCCTAGTGGGGCAGGAATATACCTGGTCCTTCTTCACAATGTGCCTTATATATGGAGGGTGTAATACATGTTAACATGCCGGCCAATCAGGACAATAATAATCTCTAAATACATAAACATCCATGACCAAACAGTCACCAAAATCCTGTTGCGTCGTGTAGTACATTGCACTAGAGTAAATTCACTCAATCTATGGGGTTTGATGAGCCAACAGGTCTACAAGTCAAGTTTGATTCAATGGACCTATTCTAGTGCAATTTATTATGCTACGCAACAGGATTTGGGCGGGGGAGCAGATCTCATGGATGATGAAATTTTGAATGCAATGGTTTACAGTTTTTAAAAGAATATCACACTTTACAGGGAATCTCCATTAGGGGTTGAACTGGAAGGACATTTGGGCACGTATGGATAAACGGATTAAATGTTCCGAACACTAAGCCTAAGGAAGAACTCCGTGTGACTCAAAAGTCTGTATCAAGCATTTCAAGCAAGCTTAATCTTCATTTATTGTTCCTTATTCTATCCAACATATAAACCTGCCAAGGACCATTCCTGAAACGGTGAGATTCTCACTGTGATTGGTCAGCTTTATAGAGGAAGACTGATTTAATTCCTTGCAGGCAGTTTGCTTAACGAAGAAAATTCAAAAAAAGAGCTTGAGACGCTTGAGAACTGGGCTGAAAAAAAAACCAAATAAAATTCAACATACAGAAGTGCAAAGTTCTACACCTGGCCAGGGGAGTGGGGGAAGCAAATGCACAGCTACAAAATGGCAGAGACTTGGCTCAGTAATACTATAAGTGAAAAGGATCTTGGAAATGTTGTAGATCAAAAGCTGAATAGAAGCCAACAGTGCCATGGCGCAGCAAAAAAGGCAAATACGATTTTAGGATGCATTAACAGGAGCACGCCAAATCCCATCACTTACTAGGTACTAGTGTTTAGGCCTCACCTAGAATACTGTGTCCAGTTCTGGACACCACACTTTAAGAAGGATGCCAACAAACCGGACGAAGTTCAGAGGAAGGCGACAGGGATGATTGGAAACCAAGCCCTATGAGGGGAGACTGAAAAAAACTGGACATGTTTATCCTTGAGAAAAGAAGACTGAGAGGAGATTAGACAGCACTTTTCAAATACTTGGAAGGCCGTTCATACAGAAGGGCAGGATCTGTTCTCGATCATCCCAGAGTGCAGGACACACAACAATCGGCAGAAGCTACAAGAAGCCAGATTTAGGCTGAACCCCTGGAAAAAAAACTTCTTAACTGTTAGAGCAGTATGACAATGGAAACAATGACCCTGGCAGACGGTGAGCACTGCAGCGCTAGAGGCATTCAAGAGAAAATTGGACCACCCTCTGTCAGATCTGCTTCGTTTGGATTCCTGCCTTGAGCCAGGGGTAGGACTCGGTGGCCTTTTAGACCCCTTTCAACCTTTTCTTCAGAAGCGGTTTTGAAAGAACTCTTTTAAAGTCCTTCTTGCTGCTTTTCCTCGGCAGCCTTGCCAATCTCTTGTGGTGTGGAGTTCCGCTGGGCCGACCAGACACGGTTTGCTCTGTTTGCAGTAGCAAGGCCACCCGGGGACAGGATGTTGCTTAGCCACGCTCTCCAATTGCCAACACTGGAAAACTGGAGGCAGGCGGCCAGCCGGCTGGCCACAACCACAGACGGCCTCTTTCTCTTGGTTACATCATGGTCTTTTAGGTGGTTTCATAACATCTTGTCCCCACCACCAGCTTTTTCAAGGCTCCTTGGGGAATATTCTGCGCTGTGCCAGAAAAACTGCCAGTAGGTCTTCAGTCGTCTGAAGTCTCTCTCCTCATTTCTTCATATCCTGCCTGCCTTGAGGTTGGGATTTGCTATTTATGCAAACCCTTTTGCATTCATGTGAACTTCTTTCTGTCCCAAGGCTTTCTCAAGGAAGACCCATGCGAATCGAGTCACTTATGTGACAAAAGTCTTATGGCTTTTCCTCTCCTTCTCTCCTCCAAATATAGGCTGCCTCACCACCACGGCAGATAAATGAGGTCTCCCTGCACCCGGCATAATGGCTGTTCACCCCATGGCTAGAGTACATGAACTACGATATTTTTCCACGCATAAGACGCCCCCCACTTTTCTAATCCAAAATTAAGAAATCTCAGTGGGTCTTAGCAAGTGTAGGGGGAAAGGGATCAAAGCGCTGCAGGATTGCTTTGATCCCTGCTTTCCCCTCCACTTGTTTTTGTTCTCTCCTCAGCTCACTTCCGTGTATAAGATGACCCTCAATTTTTAGCCTAAAGATTTTAGACAAAAGTATAGTCTTATACACAGAAAAATACAGTAAATGCGACTATGAAGACAGTGAGCCTGGGAAGAAAATATCCAACCTGTTCATGCTATAATGGGCTCAAGACAGATTTAGGCTGAACATCAGGAAAAAACTTCTTAACTGTTAGAGCAGTACGACAATGGAACCAATTGCCTTGGCAGGTCATGAGGACTTCAACACCGGAGGCATTCAAGAGGAAATCAGAGAACCATTTGTCTGATCTGCTTTAATTTGGATTCTTGCATTGAGTGGGGGATTGGACTCGATGGCCTTATAGGCCCCCTTCCAACTCCATTATTCTGTGATTTTATAATTCAAGAAATGCTGGATTTTAAAAGTCAACAACATCACTTGTTAAAGTTTCTTTGCTGGGACTACCACGTCTACAGAGAGCAGCCAAAATCCTGCTGTTTAGTGTAACAAATTGCACTAGAGTAATTCCAATACATCAATTCCCTCATTTCTCCCTATTTTGTGGTCCAGCAAAAGAACTTTGCAAAAAAAAAACAAAGGCAACAAAATTTGAAAGTCACTTTTTCCTATTTTTTTCTGTTAATGAAAAATTGCCCCTTCATTTGTAAAGTGAGAAGCGGGGAAGTTGAAGGGAACGAAGGAGGTTACTCACTTTAAGGTCTCCGGGTCCACTGTGCCGGTCACCTGAAGCCCGTAGAACCGCTGCATGGCAGCGATGGCGGCCGAGAGCGACTGGGGGGAGCGCTGGGTGTGGGTACGCAGGTCTCCGGGGGGAAGATAGCCATATTGTTGTAGCCAAGCCTAGTGGGAGGATCAGAACAAGAGTATGAGGGAAACTAGAGGAAGCGTGGAGCCAGATTTTTGTCTCAGACCCTAGGGAAAAAAATGACCCTTTCTCTCTCTTTTTGGAATATACGATACAGTATTTTTCTCCTGTATAAGACACCCCCATGTATAAGATGTCCCCCACTTTTCTAATCCAAAATTAATAAATCTTAATGGGGCTTAGCAAGTATAGGGGGAAAGGGATCAAAGCGCTGCAGGATCGCTTTGATCCCTGCTTTCCCCTCCACTTGTTTTTGTTCTCTCCTCAGTTTATTTCCGTGTATAAGACGACTCTCAATTTTTAGTCTAAAGATTTTAGACAAAAGTATAGTCTTATACATGGAAAAATATGGTAACTCCCAGAATTCCCCACGTTTCTGGGGGATTCTGAGAACCACACTGGTCTGGAGTATTCTGGGAATCCTATTCTTAAAAAAAAAGGAACTTTCAAACTTTATCTTGCCTTTACCACCAGATCAACAGCCATCCATTTATTGGTGCAGGAGGGACAACAGCCATATCAGTGTCCAAGAAACCAGACCACATTATTTACAGGGTTCCTCCCGCTTTCCAATATCAGTAAATAGACTTTTGTCCTCCCTTGCATCTGAGTGACATCTTTTGAGGCTATGGCTCCATGAACCTGCCTTGTCCTCCTTTCAAACCAACAGCCAGCTCTCTTCCCCTAGAAAGCTAGCTTGTCCTGGGGAACCAGCAATTTCCCTGATAAGTGACTTGTCTAGATAGAGGGGGCCTAAGTTTCATAGGGTGGGGTTTCGTTCCTATGAGCCCATACCCACAGTTCACAGCAGGATGGGCCAACCACAGAAGACAACCGCAAAACCATAATTGTCATAATTAATATGAGCCGCCATGGGTCTCTTTCAGGGAGAAAGGCAGCAGAGAAATAAATGAAAGAAGTAAGTAAGTCTGCAGGAAGGTGACACAGATTGGTAAGGTAAAAGGTAAAAGTTCCCCTTGACAATTTTTGTGCAGTAGTGTTCGACTCTAGGGGGCGGTGCTCATCCCCGTTTCCAAGCCATAGAGCCAGCGTTTTGTCCGAAGACAATCTTCCATGGTCACATGGCCAGTGCGACTTAGACACGGAACGCTGTTACCTTCCCACCGAGGTGGTCCCTATTTATCTACTCGCATTTGCATGCTTTCGAACCGCTAGGTTGACGGGAGCTGGGACAAGCGACGGGCGCTCACTCCGTCGCGTGGATTCGATCTTACGACTGCTGGTTTTCTGACGCTGCAGCACAGGCTTCTGTGGTTTAGCCCACAGCGCCACCACGTCCCTCTCAACGTTGGGTCTACCCTAAATTTCAATCCAATCTCCCAGCCGCCCACCCCAAGGATAGTGCTGTACGCTCAGCACCCAGCGCTGTTTGCTTTGAATACTGTGCTCTTTATCTATTTTAACACCCTATATCATCATCATCATCATCGTAGAACTGCAACGCTGAAGGGGACCCTATGGATTATCGAATCAAGGAGGCCCCGGGGGGTGGGGGGAACCGAACTCCCAACCAGATGCCTCAACCACTGAGCTATCCAGCCTTCCTAATCCAGTCACCCCCCAGATACATTATCTAATCCCCTGTATCCACCCTAGTGTATTTTAACCATTCTTTATTTGCCTAGTGCATTTATAATGTGTTATTATAACTGTGTGTATTAGCAACTGAAGAAACAGGAGCAAAACATAGTAATTTTTTTTCCTGGATTCTATTTTTGATCTGCTTAATATTTTTTTCCCTTGTTTTCTCTCCCTTTATTTTAGGTCCACCTTGTGAACATTCATTCATTCATTCATCCCCACAGACTCAACCCAATGATCCTTCTACAAGGGCCTTCCCCTACCTGACACCCTTCAGATATGCTAGGTTTTCAAGTCCCATCATCCACATATTGTTGGCCAAGGTTGATGAGAGCTACAGCCTTGCATCTCTGCAGGCCATCAGGTTCGGGAACGTGACTTCATCCACCCCTCTGCCCCGCAGCTCTTGCATTTATCCCACTACAGTGGTGTCTGGTTTAACAACGATAATCCGTTCCAGGAAAATCGCTGTTAAGCGAAAACATCCTAAAGCGAAAATAAAAACCCAATTGAAACGCATTGAAAACCATTCAATGCGTTCCAATGAGGTAAAAACTCACCATCCAGCGAAGATCCTCCATACGGCAGCCATTTTCGCTGCCTGTATAGCGAGGAATCCGTCCCTAAACACAGCGGGGAGCCATTTTAATTACCCGGCGGCCATTTTGAAACCGCCGATCAGCTGTTCTAAAAACATCGTTTTGCGAAGAATCGGTTCCCGAAGCAGGGAACTGATCATCGCAAAGTGGAATTCCCCCATTTAGACCATCGTTTTGCGATTGCAATTGCGATCGCAAAAAGATCATTGTAAAGCGGATTCATCGTCATGAGGGGCAATCGTTAAGCGAGGCACCACTGTAATTCTCTAAGTGCTCCTTCCGTTTTGCATCCCATATTATCTCCCTGCCTCCACCAGGCACCAAATTTCCCCTTCCCATCCCTTCTCTTGATCTTTATCATGATTCACTCTAGGTCTGCAGTCATTCCCAGACGCTAAGCAAAGCCAGGAGTTCTGCAGTTAGAAGATTTAAGACGCCATGGAGGAGGCTCCTGCAAAACCCAACTTGTCTAAAATTAAGATCTTGGGTTCTGCAAAGCTTCTTGGGCTAGAGGGGTTGACGATGTGTGCGCGACAGCATGAGAAAAGCCAAGAAAGCTGTAGAGGAGGAGAAGTGAAGGAGGGCAGAGCTGCAGAAAATCAAGGTTCAGAATGGACACTTTTGATCTATGCCTCTCGGGCTCTCTCCCCTTACGTAACATCAGGTGACTCAAAGGGGATGTTGCTCACTGCCCCAGAAACCCAGGAAAAAAATCAAGGATGAATTAGAGGTCGATGAGTTGGGGCGGGCGGGAGCAGCGTTAACTCCTTGTTATCCAGGGATTTGGAGACAAACACAATTCAACCTTTCTGTATACAGTAGTTCTATTCTCACAAATACAGTGGCGCCCCGCATAGCGATGTTAATCCGTTCCGGATTAATCATCGCTATGCAGAAACATCACTAAACAGGATGGAAAAAGCCATTGGAACGCATTAAACTTGATTTAATGCGTTCCTATGGCTCCCAAACTCACCGCTCAGCGAAGTTCCTCCATAGCACCACCATTTTTGCTCCCTCAGTAAGCGAGGGCAGGGCGCGAAAACACTTGCGGTGGCCATTTTGGACACCCGGTGGCCGTTTGGGAACCGCCGATCAGCTGTTGAAAAAAACATCGCAATGCGAAGATCGGTAAGTGAAACGCTTACCGATCATCGCAATGCGATTTTCGGCCATAGAAAACATCGCAATGCGATCATAAAAACGATCGCAAAATCCGCATCGCTATGCGGATTCGTCATTAAATGGTGCACTCACTAAGCGAGGCACCACTGTATGCAGGAATTGCACGGCTTGATAACTTCATGCAACTTTTTACGCCAGCCATCTTTTCCCCTCCCTAGTAAAAACCAGTCAGATTTATCTTGAGAATCTTACAGAGACAAGGCCAAAGGGAAGACCCCTTTTTTCTTAGTGGTTTGTAGCATTTGGCAGTCACTCAAAGCTATACTGCTCCTGCAGCTAGAGGTTCCAACTTCCATTTAGCGACGGAGAACAAGCATTCCCCCTCTCTCAAAGCACTAAAAATGGTCTCAGACAGGTGCTTCTCCCCCTAATTAACACAATTATGAGTCTTCAGTAAAAAGATAATGCTGATAGCTGCTGGAATGGTTGGCGTTAAAGGGGGATAACGCAGATTCATGGAGGCGGAAAGGTCTGCCTACCGATATTAGCTGCACTGCTTAAAATAGAGCCTCCAGCTTCCGAAGCAGCACGCCTTTTAATTAAAGCTGCTGGGCCGAAGGCAGAAACAGCAGAAGCAGAGCTTCGTGCTCTGCTTGGGGTCTCTTTAAACGCATTAAACAGGTTAGCCACAGATGGAAACAGGGTTCTGAATTAAGAGAAGCCTTCGTTTTGATCCAGATTTTCTCATCGTCGTTATGGCTAGTAGCCACTGGCAATGGTATCTTGGCAAGCTTTGATTCTGGCGGCTCACACGATGCGTGATACAACACAGCCGCTGTTCTTCTCCCTGCGAGTTTTATTTATAACAACTGCCAACCCGCACAAGATTTCCTCCTTGATTAATCATCTGCCTTTGAAACACGACTTGGAAATGCAACTCTCTGTAGACAATAAAACCTTCTACTCCTCGGCAAGGAATTCTGGGAGTTATAGTCCAAATCTCATATATATGATTACAAGTAGTCTATCAATGAATTAAGGGTGAAATTCTGCACACATGTATCAGAGCATCCTGCTTCGGTGTGGGCACAGCCATCTCTGTGCGTTTAATGGGAATCTCATTACAGTGTGGGGCAGAGATTGCTTCGTAGTAAATGCCTTAAGAAAGTGTGCCTACCCAAATACACAGAGAGAGACGGGGAGGGTAGGTACAGGGGGTAGGGACTTAATATAAAGTCGAAAACCTAAGTCTCAACTTTCAGAGACTGGCAGGAATACGAGGGCAGAATAAATATTTCTCTATACCCGAGGGCATTCGTTGTTTTTAAAAAAAGTGAAGGTGTTTAGAATTGTCGGGTGGCAATATCATGGGACGTTGCTCATTCCAATGTCAATTATTTCTCTCCTTTTTAAAAAAAAATCCCTTTGTCTCCTTCCCTGCTCTCTTGCTTTGACCTCTCACCAAGGTTAGGTACCCCCCCCCAAAAAAAGTTCCTTAGGCCCTCCGTTTTTTTTCTGCTTCTCGCTCTCTCCCTTTATTCCCCACCACCAACCCCAAGATCCATTCTCTTGCTCAGCAGGAGAGAGCAAAGCCTTTTTAAAAAAGATTGCCCAGTGGCATCCGTGTGCGGTACCCAAAATATCCCTTGGAAGGGAACACGGCACAAACAACCGGCCGCCCACGCAGCCGCTGCTCCGGGACTTGAGAACCTTTGCCTTTCCCTGTTTCATCCGTGGGCCAAAACCTTCCTCCAGCCAGCCCTCCAACATCCCTGGGCCTTCATCTCATCCAAAGGCTTTTTTTCTTGTGTTGTGTGTGTGTGTGTGTGTGTGTGTGGAACAAAGCCCTCTTTTGTCTGTTCACATCCTCATTCCTGGCATTTCGTTTGAAAACCTCATTCATTCCGTCATCCCGATTCGGACCTCCGTGGTCTAAGGTCACCGTCGCCGGGGGACCCCCTTCTCCCTTCTGCTGTCTATCGCCAGACGACTTCCTTCCATTTTTTCCCTCTCTCACTTTCCCCATTGAAAAGTTTGCCGGGAACACCCACATGGAAAAGCTGCCCTCTTCCTGCCAGTGTTCGTTCCCTATAAGCTGGCTCTTCCTCTTCTGTTCCTTAGCCTGCATCCGATTCCTTCCTTCCAAAGAAATTTGGTTGCAAGACAAAGGCCAGTCTTTCATCATCATCATCATCATCATCATCATCATCATCATCATCATCATCATCATCATCATCATCATCATCTATTATTATTATTATTATTATTATTATTATTATTATTATTATTATTATTATTATTATTATTATTATTATTATTATTATTATTATTATTATATCCTTGACTTCTCCAGCATCTTCCCACCGCCTTTTTCTTACTTGCCCTCCCCATCACCCCCTCTCTGGGGTTCCTCCTCCTTCAAAGCCGCCCACCCTAAAAAAAAAAAAAAAGCAGATTCCTTTGTTCATCCGAGACTTCAGTTCAGAATCTCCTCCTGCATAAAAAATTCCTTCCCTCGGCTCTTTGCGGCCTCCTCCTTCGCTGCTCCCAAAGTTTCCACAGTAACAAAAGGTGAAGTTCTTGGGACCGGGCAGGAAAAGTGGAAAATAGGGGGAGAGGGAGAGGAAAAGGTGGTGAATGTAGGAATGATAGCCCCCCCCCATTCCACAAAGCCATGAAGAAAAGGAAGGAATAGGGGAAAAGTTGGAAGGAGCTCAAGGTGGTTTGTTTTTAATCCTTCAAGGCAGGATTGCGTAACTGGGAGCAGCATGATCTGGAAGGCAGAAAGATGGGTGGCCGATGCAAAGATAGATACGGCTAAATGGGGTGGGGAAAATCTGGATTGGGAAGGTTGGCGTGATGGAGGGCTGACCCAGAGGATGTGGCTGGATAAATAGGCAGCCTGGGGGCCGGCAACGGTGGTACATTTCCGGCAGGACAATCCCGTAGATGTCCAAAAGTCTGGTGGGACTAACGTGCGCAGGGTCTCAAGCTAAGAGGGTCAATGAGAGAGAGAGTCTTTCTTGTCCTGGTATGGACACATGAATCTTTGTCTCGCCAGAAGTTGTAATCTCCACGCCAAACATGCTTCAAAACTGATTAGATAGGTCACATAGGCTGGAATCCAGGAGAACATCATGACAGGAATTAGGCCCATTGAATCAGTGGGGACTGGGTGAATCGACTCCTTTGGAAGTCCCACTGATTCAGTGGGGCTGGTCTAGGTTTTTTATTATTATTTATTTTATTAGTTTTATACCCCGCCCATCTAGACCAATGGTCTACTCTGGGAGGCATTACAAAATTTAAAAACAATGGAACCAATAGACATGCAAAAATCCAATACTGTATGTTAAAATGTAAATATTAAGATAGTTGCGACCGACTACTGTACTGTACTGGATTTGGGTCACAGATGACACGGCTGTGGATAGAGGGTTAATAGGAAGGAAGGAAGGAAGGAAGGAAGGAAGGAAGGAAGGAAGGAAGGAAGGAAGGAAGGAAGGAAGGAAGGAAGGAAGGAAGGAAGGAAGGAAGGAAGATTTTAGAACAAAGGAAAAAGAAATAGGAAGAAATCTACATCAAGGATGTGTAACCAACCTCTAGCCCTCAGATTCTGAGGACTACAACTCCCATAATCCTCACAATCAGCTATGCTAGCTGGGACTTTGAGGAGTTAGAAGTCCATAACATGTGGCCAACCAGCAGTTTCCCACCCCTTATGTATATTCTGGGAGTGGGAAGGGTCCAGAACAGGAAATGGCTGGTGACCCAGGCGTAACTCAAACTATAAACACAAAGGGATGAGAAAGCCAGTTGAAATAATGGAAATCCAGAAGGAGGCCCTCTGACCATCTTAATTAACTCTTGTACACTGCTTTAGGATGATCAAAAGGTGGCATATACCATAATTCTAAAACACCAATACACAAACATAGTTGTACAGTTAAAAAGTACTAAAACAAAGTGAACAGGAAAGGCAGCTGAGCGAGCAAGCCAGACCAGCAAGTTGGAGGGAACTGAAGCTATAAGACTGTTCCAAAACAGGGAAAGAAAGAAAAAAAGGAAATAAAAAGAAGCAAAAGAGGAATTTTAAAAGAAGAAATTCCATCAATACTGTAAAGGATTTGCAGAGTGAGAAGGTTTGGCTAGAATGCAATCCTCCAGATGCTTTTAGGGGAAAAGCTAAAGAAGCTTCTCTCTTTTTTTTTAAGGTGATGGGTAACTGGAAGGGAAAATCAAGAGAGAAAAGAGCCAGCGTCCAAAATTAGAGGAGTACATGAGTGCAAGAGAGAGAAGGGGGAACAGGAAAAGTTGGCAACTGAAGGAATGGAACAGAAAAAATGCCTTGGCATATAAATACCATCTCTCTGTCCAGCTGCAGAACACATTCAAGGAAAGAAAAGAAAAGGAGGGGGGAGGACAGTGAAAGAAAGAGCAAAGGAGACGCTGGATGGGTAGACCAGATGGAAAAGGAGTAGGAATTAAAGAATAGGAGCAAAGGTGATGGGAATGTTGGCCGACGGGGGGGGCAGGCAGGTTTGGGAACCTGCTAAGGAAAAAGAAAGGATAATCGACAATCATGCAAGAAGGAAAAATCACATCGAGGAGAGACTAGCCGAGATCAAAAGGAACTTTGTAAGGTTGTGTGGTTTTTGTGGCAGACAAAAAATCTGTGCAAAGAAACACCGGCCCAGGAAGGAAGGCAGAAAGGTGAAAGTGTTAGATGGTACATTGATGAAATATGTCTGAGAAGACAGTAAAAGCCAAGGCATCACCAGGATGAGGACCGAAAGGAGATTTGGGAGCAGAGAAGGGAGAGAAAGAGAGAGAAAGAAAGAGTGAGAGAAGGGAGAGATAAAAGAAAGAAAGAAAGAAAGAAAGAAAGAAAGAAAGAAAGAAAGAAAGAAAGAAAGAAAGAAAGAAAGAAAGAAAGAAAGAAAGAAAGAAAGAAAGAAAGAGTTTGCACAGTTGACAAATTTTCTAAAACAAGAAAAAGGAAGCCAATCATACAGAAAAATTCAAGGGTTAAGGGTGAAACACCCAAGCAAGCAATGAAATGGAGTCCTCTTTGCAGTCCAGACAAGTGGAGACAAGAAAGACACAGAAGGAAGCAACAGGGGAATTTCAAATGAAAGGAGAGTGGGGGGGGGGGAGGCCGAGGTGAACTCTTTTTAAAAAAAAATAACACCTCCCAGGCTCCCCTGGCTGTGCTGGTCAGGAGAGCCTGGAAGTTGTAATCCAAAAAAAAAAAAAAAAAAGTTGGGAATTGTTGTCCAACCCCTTGCAAACTTTTGCAAACTGCAAAGCAACGGGATTATGGGACGGGGGTTGGGGAGAACGAGGCGAAATCTAGGTTGGCACAGGAAGGCAGAAAGGGAAGGGGAGTGTTTTTTTTTGGGGGGGGGTTGCAGGCCAAAAGAAGGGGGAGAAGGAAGGGAAACTTGGCGAGAGGGAGGGGGCGGCCAGGGAGATGCAGGAGCAAACAGGGTCCAGCCTGGAGGGAGGAAGAAGAAGAAGGCAAAGGGGGGTCTGCTGGAGCATGCCAACGGGGTGGGCATCGGGGACCCCCCAGGAAAAAGAGAGAGAGAGAGAGACACGCTCCCCCAGGACGGGCTCACCTCGGGGCTGACTCCGGAGGTGGAGAAAGTGGGGTGCAGGAGGGCGCTCAAGGCCAGGGCGAGGAGGGGCAGGAGCCGAAAGAAAGGGGCTCCCCGCGCCGCCGGACCCACCATCTCGGAGCGCCCCGCGCGCGCGCCTGGCAGCCTCGCACCCGCACCCGCACCGGGCAAGCCTGGCTGGGCAAGCCTTCCCGCCCCGTCCTTGGTCGGCTTTCCCGGAGCGCAGGCGGCGGCGGCGGCGGCGGCGGCGGGCACGGACGGGTGCGGCGAGCGCTGGCCCCTGCCTTGCCTGCCGGAGGCTTGCCTTTCTCTCAATCTCCCCCCCTCGCCCCTTAAACTGGAGACGTGGTCGGACTCTCTCCCAGCCTGGCTCCAATTAGAGGGTTTGGACGGAGGGAGGGAGGGAGGGAGGGAGGGAGGAGGGCCAAGGCGGAGAGGTTTGGGGGCGGAGAGGTTTGGGGAGGGGAAGGAGGGAAGGGAAACTCCCCTCCCAGGGAAGGGTAGCCGGGAAGGGGGATCGGGCTCCTCCTGGTTTCAGGGGGGGGGGAAAAAACACATGGGGGAAAAGAAGAAGAGGGCAGGAAAACGGGAGAGAAATCGGAGAACTCCGTCCTGCTATAATAATAGCGCCTTTCGGACGGGGGATGATGGGTGTTGTAGTCCCGATCCGCCCCGCCCCCCGGGTCGGGGCGGATGGGGAGACTACTTTGAACCCCCGTAGGGCTGCGCTTTCTAAGCAGGCGACGCGGGTGGAAAGAAGCTTCCCCCCTATGGTCCTCCCGACCTGGGAGTCTCGTCTTCCAGCACTATCCCTGTTTTGTTTGTTTGTTTTGATTTGGGGTTTTTTTTTCCCCTCTTTCTTTCCGTTTTTGGGAACGGGGCTCGTCCTCCGAGGGCCCTCCCCGGAATAAAAGGTTCGGCCGTGCCTTGCTTGCCGCCCCACGGACCCAAGCTGAAGGAATGTTTTAATGTTTGGTGTACAGTATTTTTTTTAAAGGCTCTGAGTTTGTATTTTTGCTGTTTCTGTTCTTTGTTATGTTAAACTGTATTTGATTGGGGGCGTGCGTCTGGGTGTGTGCGCGCGCATAAATAAAAATTAAGTCATTAAATAATTAATTAAACAATGACACGGATAAAGTCAGCTTAGGGCTCGCCTCCATCATCTGTCCACTCGCTCCCCTGTCAAATGCCACTGCTAGGGCTACCCAGGGGCTGCCCTTAGGGCACAGAATCGGAGAACGGCTGGGCTGGAAGGGACCCTAAGGGGTCATCAAGTCCAACCCCACTGAAGCAGATAGCTCACACCCAGAATTTAGCACGTCTCTTGTGCTAAAGGGATGTGGTGGTGCTGTGGGTTAAAATAATAATAATAATAATAATAATAATAATAATAACAACAACAACAACAGTTTTAATTACCCTGTTTCCCCAAAAATAAGACCTAACATGAAAATAAGCCCTTGTATGATTTTTAAGGATGCTCGTCATATAAGCCCTACCCCAAAAATAAGCCCTAGTTAAGCGAAACCCCACCCTCCACTCTTGTGCAGCAACCAGAATATGACGACTGTATTTGAATAAATGTAGGTGGTTATACATGAAAAAAATAAAACATCCCCTGAAAATAAGCTCTAATGCTTTCTTTCGAGCAAAACATAATATAAGACCCTGCCATTTTTTCGTGGAAACACAGTATTGTTGTTGTTGATACAAGTTTTAACAAAAACAAAACTAAGTATCTGTTAAATATCAACATAGTATATATACTGTTCCTAATATTTTGAAGCTCTGAGGATGTTATTTCCAAAACCTGCAACTGCTTATAGTACTGTGTGAAGTTTCTTGATATTGTTCCCAAAGCCCCGATGACGACAGGGACCACGGAAGTGTGTTTCATCCACAAGCGAGACGTTTCAACGGCCAGGTCTCTATACTACGGTAGCTTTTCCAATTCTTAATCTTCAACTCTGGCATCCCCTGGAATTGCAATGTCTATTATTCAGACATTTCAATCACTACTACGCCTGGTGTGTTATGTTTAGGTGTCTATTCGTTTGGATCCAGAAATCCCACAAGACCTTGACTTCTTCATTTTCTGATACCTCCTCTACCTGATGTTCCCATGGGTTTTTGGAGACTGGCAATTTATTATTGTTATTTTCATAATGACCAGTGCACCCTATCATGTCCAATTTTGTAGTCTGTTGTTATAGTCATTAAGATTTTTTTTGCTGCTGTTGCTATCACCATCTTTAAGAGCATCTGTCATTAGCATGCAAAGAACATCTGTTCCAGATTGTGTCCTTCCATGTCCCGATCAAATTCTACATGATTCTGGTGCATTATAGAGGCTATGCTGGGGTGGGAAGACTAGCAGACAAGGAAATGACCCCAAAACAAATCAAACGGGATCCCTTCCTGATCAGAAAAGGCAAGACTGGCAGTAGCAGTTGGGGGGAAAAAATCCATTGTGGACTACAATTCCCAGAATCCCCAGGATACTGATAGAGCCATCCACCTTTGCCTAATTCTGATGGGCCGGTTTTGTCAGAATCTGTAAACTGGAAAGCTCAAACAAGATCTTAAAACCCCTTTTGGGGTGTTTTTAACAGTTGCTGTTATTTGGCTTGCACCTGTATATACGTAGTTCAAAGGCCATGAGTCTAAAAGACCAGCAGCTATTTCGATCTTTATCCCCATCCAGCCTCCCAAAATATAGAAGTGGAAATAAAATAAAAACACCAAGAGATGATGATGATTGATCATTTCACTCAAAACATGAGTTTTCTCGCTAGGTGAGCCTTTATCTTTTTTAGTTTTTACTGGTTCATACTCAATTGCTTTAGGTAGGGAGGTGGGTTTTTTTGGGGGGGGTTCATGGAGGGAAGGGAGGTGGGTTGTTAAAGAGGGTGTACTCTTTGCACCATGATCAATCCAACACAGGAAAAAAATCTCTGTGGAAGACCCTCCCCTTGTCGGGGCCCTAAGCATGAGCTCGTTTTCCTTCGTGGCTAATCTAGGGGCTGACCAGAAGTCCCATCGTCCCCGACCCACATCTGGGGGGGGGGCATGGAGAAGCCGGAGAGAGCTTTCTTGTTTGGAGTAGAAAGCAGGAGACTCATGTTCGTTCTGAAGTGTGATTCCTCCGGGGGGGGGGGGGATAAAAACTTTTCAGAATGGGGCCAGGTCTTCGGTGGCTGGGAAAAGGGCTGATATAGGAAGGAAAGCAAAAAGGTTTTTTTTTTGGGGGGGGGGGGGGAGAAGAAGCAGCTAAGTCCCTGAGGAATAAGGCCATAGGATGTGGGCTTATTCCCTCTCTCAGCACATTTTTGCCCATCTGTTTTCTCTCCCCCACCCCATCCCTTTTTCTAATCCTTTTCCGTCTCCCTCCATTGGGGGGGGGGGACACCAGACAATCCTACAGTTGACTCAGCAGAGTTAAGATTTTGCTGAATTAGAAACCTCCCCTTCCTTCTCTTTTGGCCTTTTCCGTCCAGATCTTCGGCAAAAAAAGATAAAAGCAGCAGGGGTGTGTGTATGGAAGAAAACCATGTGTAGGTTCCCCCCCACACACACAAACACACTTATTTTTTCATGAATCCCCATAGTCCATCTTAAGCTCAAGGGACAGACGCGCAGAGAGTCGTAAAATTTTCTCTCCTCCGTGGAAAAAGGGCCATAATCATTCCCGAGTCGCCTCTTTCTTCTCCGACGAATCCCTCAAAAATCAGAAAATTTGGGATTCCCCCCCTTCTGCTCCCTTTTTCCTCCTCCGCCCCCCCATTTTACCAGCCCTCAGGAATCCTGCCCCGCCAGCCCTGACCTTCCCCTTATAGGACATCCATGATCCCACCCTGAAGGATAATGCCTTCCTCCCAGGTAGCAGGAAATGAGACCTGTGTGGACGCTGAAGCCTATTTCTCTTTTCCCCCAGAGCGAACCCAGGCGTCCTGGATGCCAGCCATCAAAAGAGAAGAAAAAGAGCACGCCAGAGGAAAGCGGAAGTGGGAAACCTTTTATATATATATATATCTAAGATCAGCAAAATGTAAACGCCAGGAACCATGTCTGGAGACCAAGAGAAAGCAATCCAATTTCCATGGGATGGGGAGGGGAGGGGAAAAAAAAATAACCAGAGAGAAAAGAATGAAAGAAAAACAAAGACAGACCATGTGGCGGATACACCCAGTTATTCTAGATTAATTAATTCAAAACACTTACTGCCCTAGTTCTGTATCTGCCAGGCGGGAATTCACATCCGCCTGCACAGCACGAGTGGAAGGAGAAAGGCCCCGTGTTAGCACCCTAAAAATAGTACGATTGTACGCTAGTGCAAATAATATAAAAATGTGGCTGCTACTCCGGAGATCTCAACACAAATTTCTTGCTAAACTGCGAGGTGGAGAGGCTTTGAGAGGACACAGGAAGACCACCCTTCTTTAACTCATCCCAGATGTTTGAGAATGGATGTTGGTTTCTGGATAGACCACAGGATGCACTCTGTGTATGCTCAGAGTTTGTCTTGTGCTTTTTTTGTCTTTGATCTTGTATGTTCTCCTTTTGCAGCAGATGCTCAGATTTCTCTCTCTCTCTCTCTCTCTCTCACACACACACACACACACACACACTAGAGTTTTTGCCTCTTTATGCTTTAACCATACTGTGTTACCCAGTCATATTCATCTTTTCCTACACATGTGAACACTGATTAAGGTAGAAAGCACAGTACATGATCTGCAGTATCACATATTCAACCAGGGAACACGACTCCTAGCAGGGTCACTTATTGATGTAGGTGAGAGCCTGTCTTGGTTTTGCACATGCCACTATGGTTGTTTGTTGTTATTTAGTCATTAAGTGATGTCCGACTCTTCGTGACCCCCATAGACCAGAGCACACCAGGCCCTCCTGTCTTCCACGGCCTCCCGGAGTTGGGTCAAATTCATGTTGGTTGCTTCGGTGACCCTGTCCAACCATCTCGGCCTCTGTCGTCCCCTTCTCCTCTTGCCTTCACACTTTCCCAACATTAAGGTCTTTTCCAGGGAGTCCTCTCTTCTCATGAGATGGCCAAAGTCTTGGAGCCTCAGCTTCAGGTTCTGTCCTTCCAGTGAGCACTCAGGGTTGATTTCCTTTAGAATTGATAGGTTAGTTCTCCTTGCAGTCCAGAGTTTCCTCCAGCACCACAATTCAAAAGCATCCAAGGTCAGCCTTCTTTAGGGTCCAGCTCTCGCTTCCATACATCACTACTGGAAAAACCATAGCTTTGACTATTCCGACTTTTGTCGGCAAGGTGATGTCTCTGCTTTTAAAGATGCTGTCTAGATTTGTCATCGCTTTCCTCCCAAGAAGCAGGCATCTTTTAATTTTGTGGCTGCTGTCAACATTTGCAGTGATCACGGAGCCCAAGTAAATAAAATCTGTCACTGCCTCCATAACTTCCCCTTCTATTTGCCAGTAGGTGGTGGGACCAGTGGCCGTGATCTTAGTTTTTTTTAATATATTGAGCTTCAGACCATTTTTTGCGCTCTCCTCTTTTACCCTCATT
This sequence comes from Pogona vitticeps, assembly GCF_051106095.1. Taxonomy (NCBI): domain Eukaryota; kingdom Metazoa; phylum Chordata; class Lepidosauria; order Squamata; family Agamidae; genus Pogona; species Pogona vitticeps. Next base: position 118,031,072 of record NC_135788.1, read on the forward strand.
AAGAGGTTCTCTTCACTTTCTGCCATCAGAGTGGTATCATCTGCATATCTGAGGTTGCTGATATTTCTTCCGGCAATCTTAATTCTGGTTTGGGATTCCTCCAGTCCAGCCTTTCGCATGATGTATTCTGCATATAAGTTAAATAAGCTGGGGGACAAGATACAGCCTTGTCGTACTCCTTTCCCCATTTACCACTATGGTAAGATTGTACAATTCCTTCCCTCTCCCCCACACCATCAGGAAATACTAGAGAGGAACAGCGGCCTCTGGACACTAGTTTCAACAAAAAATCAGCAATAAAATCAGGCTTCCCTCAGTAACCAGCTACCTGTGTGTGAATTTTAAGTAAGACTGTTATGCATCAGTGCTTTGATTTAGTTCTACTTGTATTTTCCATTTGTGTTTTACATTTCTCAGAGTGGCCTTTTTTAAAAAAATGTAAGCCTATTGATCTTTGCCTTAATAATGCTTGTTAATGATATAAAATGCCTCCTTATTCACTGTTCGCAGTTCTAAATATTGTCTTTTAATAACATTAACCACCGTTGTGCACTAATTGTTTTCAACTTTAAATACTGTGTTGTCTTTAATTATTGTAAACCCCTCGGGTCTTTTACGAGGAGAAAAGCGGGGTGAAAATATTTTAAAGGAAGAAATAATAGATAGATAGATAGATAGATAGATAGATAGATAGATAGATAGATAGATAGATAGATAGATAGATAGATAGATAGATAGATAGACAGACAGACAGACAGACAGACAGACAGATAGATAGATAGATAGATAGATAGATAGATAGATAGATAGATAGATAGATAGATAGATAGATAGATAGATAGATAGATAGATAGATAGATAGATAGATAGATAGAACTCTGCCAAAACATGAAATAACATCAGCCACCACTAAAAGACGTTTGAAGGTCCACATATAGGAAGGTAAGTATTTGAACAGCTTAAAGAAAATTGAGAAGACCATTACACATGGTCTCTAAGGCATCTGACATTAAAATATAGCCCTTAGTATTTAAGATGCGACGTGATTGTTTTGTGTGTGCGTGTGTGGAGATGCTGTGAATTTCAGTCGGATATAATTTTTCCAAGTTCTAATATTATTGCACTAGTAAAAAAAAAAGGGTGGGGGAAAAAGCCTTGATGAACTACAAATCCCACATTCCACAGGAATCCCGTGCAAAGGGTTAAACTCGGCTGCGGAAAACAGGAACCGAGGCAGGAATGTTAACTCCAGCCCTGTATGCGCATGCGCCATTTAAATCGCGGCCATTTGAGGCCCGATGGGCGGTGGCGGTGTCGTTTCGCCCAGGCGCCTGCACCAACGCGTCCCGGCCGGTAGGTGGCGCCGGAAGTGCCGATCCAATTAAAAAGAGGAGTGAAAAAAAAACCTCGCCTGTTTTTTTTTTAAAGGGCCAGCTCCGCATTACTGTACTTTTGGAGGGGGGGAGGGTATTTGGGGGGGGGTACCGAAGGGAAGTCGTACTCAAGGCACCCTCGGAATAAGAAAAGGGGGGGTACGGCCTCCCCGCTTCCCCAGCCAAGGATTCAGAGAAAGAGTGTCTTTTTTTTTTTTAATCCGGTTTGCAGGGCTGATCCGGAGTCACTCCGGTTTGCATGCGGGATCGGAGGGTTGCATTTCGTAGGGTTAGGTTGGAGAGGGTTGGGGGGGGGGATCTGACTCTCCTTTGCATCTATGCACACAAACACACACAGCAACAACAAAAAAAAGGTTTCCAATGCCCAGCGGGGTTGCGCGTGCAAGGAAAGGGTTAAGGGAGGCAGGACGGGGTGTGTGTGTGTGAACAGAGGAAGGAGCGAAGGGGAGGGCAGAGGAAGGAAAGGAGCGCGCGCGCCCGGCGGGAGGGGGGGCGCCCACGTGACCCTCTCCCTCGCTCACAAAGTTGCAAAGGCAGGAAGTGGAAGAAGAAGAAGAAAAACAAAGTTTCCTCCGGCAGGCGGGCGGGCGGATCGGGGAAGCGGAGGCTGCCCCCCCCAAAGGGGAGACCGGGTTTGGAGAGGGGGGGCGAAGGGTTGTTTTATTTTGGGGGGGGCTCTTGGGGATGGGCGCCGGGAAGGGCTGGAGTCCCCCGGCCCTAGGAAGGAGTCGTTGCCCAGCGTGAAAAACCACCTTTTCGGTCCCCCCGTTTGCCTTTTTTTGGGGGTGGGTGGGGGTGATCTCGGGGTCCCCTAAAGAAAAAAGGGGGGAAGAGTCTCCGGGAGAAAGTGGGGGAGGGGTTGGAGATCGGAACGACCTCCCCCTTGCCAAGCCCGCCTGCCTCGGAAGGAAGGGGGAGATCGCCCCGAATCACCTGCCCCAGATCCTTCCCCCCCCCAGGAGGAGGAGGAGGAGGGGAGGATGATGGAAGCCAAGCAGCTACTGGTCCCGGAGGGGGACACGGCCAGGACCCCAGGAAGCCCCAAGGCCAGAAGGTCAGCGCCTCCCGACCTCACCCGGGCCTTCCTCTTAGGACTCCTTTTGGGTAAGAGATGTTTGCCCCCCAAAAAATAAAAATAAAACTTGGAAACTTATACCTCTTTGTGAAATTAACCCTCCTTCTGGCTCGTTGGCATCTGGTGGTGAAAGAATAAGATGGGAAGCTCAAGGTGGGCGGCTGTCAAAACCTTGGAAACGACTTAGAAAGCTGCTGTTTCCTCCTAGAAGTTGGGAGAAATGTAGGGGGGTTCAATAAGAGCTTGGGGATGTTCGTGTTTCGAATACAGATTCCACAGCCCGGCCTTAGTTCTAACCCGGCATTTGCCCACCTGGGCTGTTTAGGTCTCCCCGGCCAGTCCCGGAGGTGACCAGAGACACCAGGAAGCTGCCAGCCTGGCAAAAGATAATTTATTGGCACCTCTGCCCAGATCGGTTGACTTTATTGTTTGCTAGAGATCTATATTTATTTAAGGTTTCTTTTTTTTCTCCTTAAGCTGAACTGTATTCAGAAGGGGCAGCAGGAGGGGTGTTCCAGCTTCCTGCCAGGCTTAGAGACAACAGGCTTCGGAACAAAATGATTGCAAAAGGGTGCCGTTGCAGGACCCCAGTTTTTTTTAAAAAAATTGATTGTATTGAATTTGGACTCAATCACAATCAGGGTATCTTTCCTGCTGGAGAAAGTCAACACTGGAACAGAAAAATCCTGTTGGGTCCGGATTGCAGAGTTTATTTCCCACTGAAATTAATGTGGTTTATATTGCTGTATGTCTAGTTTGTCATACTAATTTTATTGAGACGGAGATGGTTGTTAAAGTAGATTCAATCCAACCCAGTATATCATCATAAGCTTGGCATAAGAATTGTGCCACTCATTGGGGTCTGACAAAGACGAGTATGCCTTGTGTTTTAAAGTCTGTTGACCTAATTATTTACTAGGGAACTATTTTTGTTTATTTAGGTTTTTTTTTCTTTTATACTTATGCATGTGTATATTTGCCCAGTGCAGACAATTTTCCTTGTGTCTTGCGAAACAGGGTCTAGGTCACAGAACCCTAGATCGCAATCTTTTAGTAACCCACCAGATTCTTGGCTCTGTTTTCTTCTAGTTGACTTGAAAGAGATAACTCCCCCAGAACATCATTTTCTATGCTTTTTCCCCCCCAGGTATCATTCAGGCCACTGAAAGCCACCCTTCATACATGGGTCAGTATTCTTCATTTTATTTTGTTTTTATCTCCCTAGACAGTCTACAAAGTGATTAAAAAAAAAAGATAAGAGTTTTAAACTCATAGGGCTGTAGGTTCTCTCACACACAATATTAAGATTGTGGTTGAATATGTTGCATGTTTGTATATTATTCATTTTATTGTAATGCACTCTGGTGTAGAGAACAATTTAAATAGGTTTTTATTATTGTTGTTGTTGTTATTGTTATTAAATACAGTTAAGCAGATTGCCATATTAACTTGTCCTCTGAGTTAAAACAATTTGAGTGCAGCTTAGAAAAAGGTCAAATTGAAAATTAGGGCATCTACCATTAAAGATGCTTCGGTTGCAAAAGCTTGCCTGTATAAATACACCTATGAAACTGCCAATTAATTATGCAATCCTGTTTTAATTGGTGTACAGTTGAATTGCCTTTTAAATGTTTAACTTATTATATTTTAAATTCTGTTCTTTTAATACTGTGAGCCACCATGGGCCCCCTTCTCAGGAGACTGGCAGCCTATAAATAAAACAGGCAAGCCAATAAGTCATTAATAAATAGACGGCAGAAGCTGTCGCGGTGATTTTGCTGGATGCTGGTTGTGCGCCTTGTCACAGACAAGGGATTGGCACTTCCTCAGATCATGGTGGCAGTGGCTGCCGTGGCAACCCCACGTGCGCATCAATATTGAGTAGGCTATCAGCCCATAGTAGGCGGCCCTGTTAGGGGTCCCCTATGAAGAGGTAATGACAGTTCTAGGAAATTGTGAGGAAGGTTTTATGGAAGAGATAAGTTTCGAGGTGAAGTGTGAAGACAGGAATTGATATTCTGAGATGGTGTTCCAGACCTAAAGGGACAGGAGAGGAGAGCATTCGAGGAGGTGGTCCAGAGTGCCCCGAGAACACCAACGGATCGAAGATCTAGGGACCTATTCTTAATTCTTCCAATTTTACCCACCTTCTTTTCTCCATGCAGGGGTCTGTCAAGGTTATCCTGATTACAGGGAAGAACCACAAGGCCAGATCCGAAGCCCTTCCCCACTGGGAATGTCCTATAGCAGCTGCAGCTGGGTGATCCTGGGTGGGCCCGAGGACGTCATCTACATCAGGTGAGATGAAAATATCAACCTCTCCCCATCATTGGGAGAGTTGGGTAGTCGCTGGGCTTGGTCCCTCTGTCGTGTCTAGGCATGAGATGTTCATTTAATTTTTTTTTTACTACAGTCCCAAGAAATCTGCAAGAGTTCCCCTAGTCAGGACCTCCAGGAGGGTTCTCACTTCGAGGGGGGGGGAGATCAAAGTCCTCTCAGTTTTCTACCCAAATTTTTTCAAGAGGCACCCTGCGTGCCTCTTTTGCCTTTTACAAGAAGAAAAGCAGCCTACAAACGATGCTAAACAAACAGACAGACAAATAAATAAATAAATAAATAAATAAATAAATAAATAAATAAATAAATAAATAAATAAGTCCAATACAGAAGAAATCTGCTCCCTTGAAGTCTGCTACAGGTGTGCTCATCCAGGACCGAGCACAGCAGATGGAACGCTGGGTACAGCACTACTCTGAGCTATATTCCAGAGAGAATGTAGTAACCGAAGAAGCATTAAATAACATTGAGTGCCTACCTGTCTTGGAAGAGCTGGACAGCGAACCAACCCTAGCAGAAATAAAAGCGGCCTTGGACTCCCTCGCCTCCGGCAAGGCACCTGGAAAGGATAACATCCCTGCTGAAGTGCTGAAATGCTGTAAGGAGATCATCACCACTGAACTGTACGAAATCTTTTGTCTCTGCTGGAGGGAAGGTGGAGTACCACAGGACATGAAGGATGCAAACATTGTCACATTGTACAAGAACAAAGGAGACAGGGGTGACTGCAATAACTACCGTGGCATCTCTCTTCTTAGCGTTGTAGGGAAGCTGCTTGCCCGTGTTGTTCTGAAGAGGCTCCAGGTGCTTGCAGACAGAGTCTATCCAGAATCACAGTGCGGATTTCGAGCTAATAGATCCACCACTGACATGGTATTCTCCCTCCGACAGCTGCAGGAGAAATGCAGGGAACAACAACAGCCGCTCTTAGTGGCCTTCATAGACCTTACAAAAGCATTTGATCTGGTTAGCAGGGATGGCCTTTTTAAAATACTTCCCAAGATTGGATGTCCACCTCGTCTCCTTAACATCATCAGATCTTTCCATGAGGGAATGAAAGGCACTGTAGTTTTTGACGGCTCAACATCAGACCCCTTTGACATCCGAAGCGGAGTGAAACAGGGCTGTGTCCTCGCACCAACACTTTTTGGGATCTTTTTTGCTGTCATGCTGAAGCATGCCTTTGGAACTGCAACCGAGGGTGTCTATCTCCGGACTAGATCAGACGGGAAGCTCTTTAATCTCTCCAGATTGAGAGCGAAGACCAAAGTCCAACTGAAATGCATGCGGGACTTCCTCTTTGCAGATGATGCAGCCATCGTTGCCCACTCTGCTGAAGACCTCCAACAACTCATGAATCGTTTCAGCAAGGCCTGCCAAGACTTTGGACTAACAATCAGCCTGAAGAAAACACAAGTCATGGGCCAGGGCGTGGACTCACCTCCTTCCATTACCATCTCTACACAAGAATTGGAGGTTGTTCATGACTTTGTGTACCTTGGCTCAACCATCTCTGACACCCTCTCTCTGGATGTCGAGCTGGATAAACGCATTGGCAAAGCAGCCACCATGTTCTCTAGACTCACAAAGAGAGTATGGCTCAATAAGAAGCTGACGACACATACAAAGATCCAAGTCTATAGAGCCTGTGTCCTAAGCACACTCCTGTACTGCAGCGAGTCCTGGACCCTTTGTGCACGGCAGGAGAGGAAGCTGAACACGTTCCATATGCGTTGCCTCCGACGGATTTTTGGCATCACCTGGCAGGACAAAGTCCCAAACAGAGTAGTCCTAGAACGAGCTGGAATTTTCAGCATGAATACATTGCTGAAACAGCGACGTCTACGTTGGCTTGGGCACGTCGTGAGAATGGCTGATGGTCGGATTCCAAAGGACCTCCTGTATGGAGAATTAGTGCAGGGAAATCGCCCCAGAGGGAGACCACAGCTGCGATACAAGGACGTCTGCAAGCGAGATCTGAAGGCCTTAGGAATAGACCTCAACAGATGGGAAACCCTGACATCTGAGCGTTCAGCCTGGAGGCAGGCACTGCATCGTGGCCTCTCCCAATTTGAAGCGACCCTTGCCCAGCAGGCCGAGGCAAAGAGGAAATCACAAAAGCAGCAAAACCAGGGAGCTGGACAGGGGACAGATTGGATTTGTCTTCAGTGTGGAAGGGATTGTCACTCTCGAATTGGCCTCCTCAGCCACACTAGACGCTGTTCCAAGTCCTCCACACAGAGCACGCTACCATAGTCTTTCGAGACTGAAGGATGCCTAACAAATAAATAAATAAATAAATAAATAAATAAATAAATAAATAAGGAGTGTGATGGGCAGAGAGACCCCCTAGACCCCCTAATGCCTTGCATCTCCCAGAGGCCTTCACCCCAGCCAGCCATTTCTTCCATCTTCATGAAGACTCATTACATCTGAAGCAGCTTTTATTCCTCGGCTGTAAGCTATTTATTACAAATACCTGAGGAGTTTGATTTGGAGGGGGGGGCTAAATGCCCTAGACCTCAAACTGGGGAAATCCCTGCAGGCTTCTGGGAGCTGTAGTTCAAAGAAATGGGAAAATCCCGTGCCTAGTTAGGTCAGCCAACCCTTTGCCACGCTATTGCCCCCAACATACCTGATCTTGCCTGATTTTGGAAGCTAAGCGGGGTCTGGCCTGGTTAGTACTTGGATGGGAGACCTCACTAGGAAGTACAGTGGTGCCCCGTATAGCGAGGTTAATCCGTTCCGGATTAATCTTCGCTATACGAAAACATCGCTGTGCGGGGCAGGAAAACCTATTGGAACGCATTAAACTTAGTTTAATGCGTTCCAATAAGTATTTAAACTTACCCCCTCCAGCGATGTTTTCGCTCCGGCGGCCATTTTGGAGCCGCCGATCAGCTGATCGGCAGCTCCAAAATGGCCGCCGCATGACCCGAAATGGCCCCTATCAGCGTTTTCGCGCCCTCCCCTTGCTTAGGGAGGTCGCGAAAACGCTGCGGGGGGGCATTAAAATGGCCGCGGATGGCCCGAAATGCCCCCCCGCAGCGTTTTCACGACCTCCCTAAGCAAGGGGAGGGCGCGAAAACGCTGATAGGGGCCATTTCGGGTCATCCGGCGGCCATTTTGGAGCCGCCGATCAGCTGTTCGGCGGCTCCAAAATGGCCGCTGGAGCCCCAATCGTCGCAAAGCGAGTGCGGCGATTGGGGCTGATCCGTATAGCGATCCCCAAAAAGGGATCGCTATACGGATTTTTCGTTAAACGGTGCACTCGTTAAGCGAGGCACCACTGTACCAAGGATCTCCAGAAAGGGATAGGGGAATAAAACTTGCAGAAAAGCCGCTACTGATCGAGATGGACTGAAGGGGGCATCCTGTGTTGATCATGCTGGAATGTCAGAAGGGTAACAGTGTCCATCATCCATACTGTCCAATTTCTCTGTAGGCTAGTTCACACACAGATTTTTTTTTTACATGTGCAAACCTCCCAATAAACTCTTTGGGTCTCTGTAGGAACAGGATACAGCCAACAGATCTACTGCCTCCCAGCTCCCAGTAACCAAATCTGATACAGATTTCTCTCTCTCTCTCTCTCTCCTTCTCAATTTCTCCTTTTTTTTTACAGGTTCCAGCGCTTCTCTCTTTCCTGCAGCTCCGAGATGCTAACCATCTGGCCCCCATCTCAGCCTCTTAGGAAAATCTGTGGCTACAAAAACCCAGAGCCTCTCCGGTTCAGAGGGGGGAACCTCACACTCACCTACAGCTGGAAGTTTATGACAGGGAGTGGGTTTCAGCTCAGATATGAGAGAGGTATGGAGAGCAAATAAAGCAGGCTCAGCGCTTCACTATGTCAGAGAGGGGGGAAAGGTAGCCTTCTGACTCATTTGCACCCCTGCTGCTGAACTATTTATGGTTTCCTTCCTTCTCTCCATTGATCTACACGCTTCCATCCTGCTACGCATCCATTCAGTGACGTGTCTCCATTTCCAGGCTTCTTTCTGCCCATTTACGTAAGCCCCATGGCGCATCCTCCTTCTACCATGTTTCCCCAAAAATAAAACAGGGTCTTATATTAATTTTTGCTCCCCCAAAAATGCATTAGGGCTTATTTTAGTTTATTTATTAATTAAATTTATACCCCGCCCATGTAGACCGAAGTCTACTCTGGGCGGCTAACAATAACAAATAAAATAAAAACAATATAATAAAATAAAAAACAACAATAGTAATGTAGTTCAAGATGGGGAAAAATATTGACAGGAGAGGAAAGCCTGCCTAAAAAGCCAGGTCTTAACGTTGGCTCTGAAAATCACCCAGCGAGGGAGCCAGGCGGATCTCTGCAGGCAGATTGTTCCAAAGGCGAGGGGCCACTGCCGAGAAGGCCTGGTTTCTTGTTCTTTCTCTCTGGGCCTCCCTCGGCGTTAGGGAGGGGATTTTCAGGGGATGTTTTATTTTTTTTCACGTGTAACAACCTAAATTTATTCAAATACAGTCATGTTGTCTTCTTCTGATTGCTGCACAGGGGTGGGGTTTCACTTAACTTGGGCTTATTTCTGGAGTAGGGCTTATATGACGAGCATCCTGAAAAATCGCACTAGATCTCATTTTCAGGTTAGGTCTCATTTTCAGGGAAATAGGTATTTGTTCAGGTTTTTTTTTTCCGATGGAGCTCTTAATTTTCACTTCTCTCCACCCAAATTAATTGGGACGGATAAAGATCGGCCCCAACTCATAGGGCAATCAAAGCTTTGGTTGACTAATCCACTAGTTAAAACCTCTCATTCATAGATATGCATGTTCTTTTATTTAGAAGATTTATGGCCTGCGTTTCAGCTGAAATGAGCGTCTCAAGAGGCTTACGCTTAAAATGCTGCTTTTAGAATAAATACCTGTGAGCATTTTAGTGTCTTAAGTCGCAACCAGAGTAGACCCATTGAATCAGTGGGAATATGTGAATCAGCTCCTCCATGAAGCTCCATTAATTCAGTGGGTCTACTTTAGTTGTGACTTGCTACACGGAGCGACAGGATTTTAGCCAGTGAAATCACGTCTGGTTAAGCCAGTTTTGTAAGATAAGAAGAGAGAAGGAATGAGTTTCACAAAAATTCTGTGGCCTTAGTGAGAGATGTCAGCGAATTTGCTGGATCAGATCTCCAAATGTCAACACATGTAACCAAGCAACATCTCAAATTGAAAGTGGTTGGGTATGCATCTTATGTTTTCTTTCAATCTGGGATTGGGATGTGGGGGTGGGTTGGGGAATCCTGTTTGTCTGTTTTATCTTAAAATGTTACTTTTGGGTGGAGAACATTTTTAACCTTCAAAAAAAAAACCCACCCCTAAATAAAAATACAGTAAATGCATTCCTTACTTTGAAGACATTGGTAGGACCTCCAGAATCTGCAAAAATAGCTTAGAGGGCAGTTCTGGAGACCACGTTGGGGTTCAAAAATTCAATATAGATATATTGCTTTATTTTGCCCCCCAAAATGATCTCAGTTTCCTCTTGAGAATCTCCACAAGCAATGGTTTTCACTTAGGGGTGAGTCGCCCAGAGCCTTCACACACATCCCGAATGGAAAAAAAAACAACAGGAAAAAGAAGTTTCTGTCTGGCCACGTCCTGTTTGGAAAGGCCAGAAATGGCCATTTCTGGAGGTGGGGCAGCCTGTGGCGGAGGCTGAGGCCACTGATCATCCAGATTGAGTGGGCCGGGCTGGTTCTGTAGGGTGGGAATGGACTGCCCTGGCACTTGTGCTGATGAGCTTTGTGTTGGTATCCCCTGGATTCGTATCCCCAAGTCTACTGCAGAGCTGGAATGAACCCTATGGATGATGGGAGTCCAGCCATTGTTAAGGAGGCACAGTGGGGAATCGAATTCCCAACCTCTGGCTCTATAGCCAGATACAGTGATGCCTCGCAAGACGAAAATAATGTGTTCTGCGAGTCATTTTGCATTGCGAAAATTTTGTCTTGCGAAGCGCGGTTTCCCATAGGAATGCATTGAAATTTAATGTGTTCCTATTTGTCTTGTGAACCACGGCCATATAAAAATTTGTTTTGCGAGTCACAAAAAAAAATCGCAAAATGCTTTCGTCTTGCGAGTTTTTCGTTGCACGAGGCATTCGTCTTGCGAGGCATCACTGTAGCTCAACTCCATAGCTATCCAGCAGAGGTCCTAGCTATTCCGCTCAATTTCTGACACATTTTCATTCTCTCTTTCTCTGTTACAGAGTCTAAACCACCGCCTGCCATCCCGTGCAACCTCACTCTGAACAGCTTTTACGGGGTCTTCTTTTCGCCGGGCTTTGCCTCGGATGCTTACCTGGGTGCAAGCCCTTGCCAGTGGGCCCTGGATGCCCACGACAGCCGGCCCTTGAGCATTCGCTTCACTCTGCTCGAATTAGACATCGGGGACTCCCTCCATGTCTACGAGGGGGTCCCTGGAACCGCGCCCCAGCCGCACTTGCTGCGGAACCTGGATTACACCAGCAACAACAAGGTCATAACGGTAGACTCGCGTTCCAGCCAAGCGTGGGTCATGTACGAGGCGGGGCCGGGAACGACCCACCGGGGCTTCAACGCCACCTACCACGTACGAGGTTTCTGCGTGCCTTGGGATTTCCCTTGCGGCGGAGGAGACGGGGAAGGAGCGACCTGCTACAGCGCCGCGGAGCGCTGCGACGGGACCTGGAACTGCGCTAACGGCGTGGACGAGGAAAGCTGCCGGGGCTGCCCGCCCGGACAGTACGCCTGCGGGGGCCAAGGCCTGAGCGGCGCCGTCTGCTACAGCCCCGCGGACCGCTGCAACTACCAGACCTTTTGCGCGGACGCGGCCGACGAGCGCCATTGCTACACTTGCCAGCCAGGCAACTTCCGTTGCCGAGACGGGCGCTGCATCTACGAGAGCTGGGTGTGTGACGGGCAAGCGGACTGCACCGACGCGTCGGACGAGTCCGATTGCACCTACGTGCTTCCGCGCAAGGTGGTGACAGCTGCTGTCATCGGCAGCTTGGTGTGCGGACTCCTTCTGGTGATCGCCCTGGGCTGCACGTGCCGGCTTTATGCCCTCCGGAGCCACGAGTTTGGGTGAGGGTCACAGCTGGAAACGCGGGCTGGGTGGCCTTGGAGAGGGGTCATTTATTGCAGATCTCCAGAGGCATAAGCCCGAATAGGACAGTGACAGAAGCAAGGTGGGAGTGGAGAAGGGCTTGAGAGGGATAGCCCACGAGGATGGGATTTTTGAATTTTCTGGACTATGAAAATTGGGTTTTGGGGGCTCTTTGGCCATGTTCTGAAGGTTGTTCTTCCTAACGTTTCGCAGGTCTCTGTGACTGGCTTAAGAATTACAGTATTCTCGATTCTGGGAGAATCGAGATTCTCGGAGAATCTTCAGAGGACAGGACAGAGAATACTGTAATTCTCGATTCTGGGAGATGTAATGTATCTTATGAGTGCCTTACAAATATCTGAATGTGGCTCGCCTGGGAGAAAGGACTTAAATGGTAAGATGTGAGTCTTAGCTCAGCCTAGCTCTTCCAAAGCTTCCTGTTCCTGCCCCAGTGCTAGCTGGGAACTTTCTATCTGAGCAGAAAACTTGGGCAGAGCTTGGCCTCGCTCAAAGTCTTCTAATTTAGGCCTTTCTCTAAAGCGTATCTAATTCGGGTGCCTGTAAAGTACATAAGAAGTGCCAGAATGGAAAATTTGTAGTCAAGAAAATCCAAAAATTCCAATCTCTGGGTATGGTTAGGGTCAGAAGAAAGGGAACAGTTTTTTGGAGAGGGGAGCCTAATAAGGCATATAAAATTATGCATGTTGTGGAGGACGTTGGTTGGTTTTCTGCCTCTCTCACACAATAACGTGAAGTTGGGCTCATCGCTGAACTGAATTCAGGGCAGACAAAACAAAGTATTTAACACAGCCGATGATTAACCAGGGGAACTCCCTGCCACAAGATGTATTGGCGGATATTTACTTCAACAACGTCAAAGGGAATTAGATATTCATGGTGTTTAGGGCCATCGGTGACTATTAATTGGGATCTAATTATAAGAATAAGAGGCAAATCTAGTAACTGATGTATCTGATATCTGAGTTAAAGCATCTCTGTGTATCAGTTACTGGAAAATTCAAGCCAAAGGTTATAATTCCCCTCACGTCCTGCTGGCTGTCTCCCTGTAGGTAATTAGTTTTGGGAACAAAATGTTAAACTGCAATACGGCTTGAGGCTGATCAGCATAACTCTTGCATTCTTCCATGTCTGGAGACTTATGTTGGAGTGTTACTTGAAACTTGGTCCTCAGCTGTGTGTAGGAAGCTAAATGAAATGAAAGACCACTCTAGTATAATTATTGTTGAAAGAGGAAGGGTGAATAAAGATAAAAGGAGAAGCTTTTATGAAAGCAGAAAGAGTTATGGGATGTTGGTTTGAGCATGCTGTTCCTTGCTAAGGATGCTGAGGACTGCCAGATAGCTTGATGGTTTAGGTCTCTGGCTGCGGAGGTCACGAGTTCCGATTCTCCACTGACAGGGGCCTGGACTCAATGATCTATAGCCTGGGTTCTTAACCTGTCCGTCCAATGCTTCTCAATGAGGGAAATAAAAAGTCACCAAAAATTAACGAAGACTCAGAACAAAGCCAAACTAAGTGTGCATAGGTTTCACAAGGTGGACTAACTATTCCAAGCATTTAAAACAGGTTTCAAACATTTTAAGACACTTTTAAATGAGCAAAAACGGACATCATTAAGTGAAATTCCCCCATAGAGAACATCGTTAAACGATGGGGGAAATTCCTCAAAGAAACCCATCGCAAAGCGAATACATCGTTAAATGAAGCAATTGCTAAGCGAGGCACCACTGTATTATGATCTTTTGTAGTTACAAATAGAAAGAACAAGTGAATGAAAGAAATCAAGAAAGAAAAAGAAACAAAATTTTCATGGAATCATTCCAGTAAGAATATTACAATACGAGTGTGTGCATGAACAGATTAACTTATTTCTCCCTTCTCTCCAATTTTGAAGGCCCTTCATGAGAAACTTTAAATAAATATTTGATGCACTTTAAGGTTTTAAACCTTGAGTTGAGTCTTGGTGGTCCGCGGCAACAAAAGTTATTTAAAGGGGGTGTCCGTGGTAAAGAAAAGGTTAAGAACCACTGATCTCTAGAGGTACCTTTCTGGTTCTGCTGTTCTGAGATGATGATTGTTGTTATCAAGGGAGAGAGAGATGAAAGGAGGACATGATTCTCACCGTCTCCTCTTCCCCTCCACAGTATTTTAGCCCCCATGTCACGGATGGAGGCCCAGCTGGTACAACGTCAAGCTCCACCGTCCTACGGACAGCTCATCGCTCGTGGTGTCATTCCCCCCGTGGATGGGTTCCCTACGGAATCCCCCAATCAGGTAAGATGGCCAACTTAACTTCTTTTTTAAATTCTCTCTCAAGAAGGATCACATGACTTGGCTTAAGAGAAAAGGTGCAGCCAATCTCTTACTGAGGGTGGGCCCCCTCCCACAGTTGGGGATTTGGGAAACTCCCTCTCTTTTGGGGGGGTGACTCTTCCTGCAAAGGATGGTGTACGCAGCTTGGGGATCCATCTGGACCCGGTGCTCTCCATGGAGTCCCAGGTGGCGTCCGTGGTCCGCACCACCTTTTTTCACCTCAGGCGGATAGCCCAGCTGCGGCCCTACCTGGATGTGGGGGCGCTCACCATCTTAGTACACGCGCTCGTAATCTCAAGATTAGACCACTGTAATGCGCTCTACGTGGGGCTTCCTTTGAGGTTGCTGCGGAAATTACAGGTGGTGCAGAATGCGGCGGCCAGATTACTCAGTGGAGTGAAAAAATTCCAACATATTTCGCCCACTCTGGCCGCATTGCATTGGCTGTCCATCAGGTTCCGCATCGACTTCAAAGTGTTAACGCTTACGTATAAAGCCCTAAACGGTTTAGGGCCTCGATACCTGGCGGAACGCCTACTCCCACCAAGTTCTACCCGGGTCACACGGGCGAGCCAGGAGGTGAGGCTGAGGAGCTTAACGCCGAGGGAGGCCCGAAAAGAGAAAACAAGAAATAGGGCCTTCTCGGCGGTGGCTCCTCGCCTTTGGAATAACTTACCTCCTGGCATTCGCGGAGCTCCCTCGCTGGGCACCTTTAAGAACTTATTAAAGACTTGGATGTTTCGGCAGGCCTTCTCTCCAGATTACTTTTGATTTTTTCTCTCCTTTATTGTTTCCCTACTTTTAACTGTTGTTGTAATTATGCTGTTTTATGTTATTGTATTTTATCTTTGTTGTTGGCCGCCTAGAGTAGTCCACCACGACTAGATAGGCGGGATATAAATTAAATAAATAATAAATAATAATAATAATATTCCCTTTTATTGTCATTTCCCCCTGCATGGTGTGTTTTGCAGTACAGTGGTGCCCTGCTTAATGCTTAACCTGCTTGACGACGAATCCGCTTCACGATGAAGTTTTTGCGATCGCAAAACAATGTTTTAATAGGCAAAAACTGCTTTACGAGGATCAGTTCCCTGCTTCGGGAACCGATTCCTCGCATTACGGTGATCAAAACAGCTGATCGTTGGGTTTTCAAAATGGCCATCAGCTGCTCAAAATGGCTTCCCGCTGTGTTCAGGAAGGAATTTTTCGCTGCACAGGCATGGAAAATTGCCACCCTATGGAGCATCTTTGCTGGACGCTGAGATGTTTAGCCCATTGGAACGCATTGAACTGGTTTTCAATTCATTTCAATGGGCTTTTTTATTTCGCTTGACAAGGATTTCGCTCTACAGTGATTTCACTGGAACGGCGTCAAGCGAGGCACCACTGTATTATTCCTTAAGCTGTCTCATCCTGGAGCAAGATTCCCTTCCATCCAATTGTTTCTAAGGCCTGATGTTTATATTATTCTGTGATAAGGACTACCTTGAGGCTTCCACACTGCATGGAGAGCTCTCTTTATGGTCATCTGGCTGTATGGAAAACCCCTGATAAGATTTGTGTCAGTTATGGCCACACCTGAGAAGGGACCCTCACATTAAGCCCGGGTTTCCTCTGAGAAAGGAAAATGTAGATGCAAAACTAGGGGAACTGTCATCATCTTTTTTTTTTCCAGGGCAGCAGCAGTTCACAAGCTCAAATTATGTGGAACTGCATAGATGTATGTTCATAATTGGCCAATTAGATCTCGTCTGTCGGGAAGTGTAGTGGAACCGCTAATATTTCAGCCGTCCATGCTGTTTTAGTTCTAAAATATCAGGGTTTCATTTCATTCAAAGGCACCAGAGACTCGAATAAATTATTGTGTTATATACAGAGGATTTTAAGTGGTTTTTTTTTTCATCCTGTGCTGTAAACCTTGTCTGGTTGCAATTTCAATAGGCCCTCCACCAAAGGAAGCGTAGGGCATGGTTCTCTGGGGGGAACGCAGGGAATATCTTAATGGAGAATTTTCAAGCCTTTCAGAGAACTAAGCTGCTACGATCCCCTGAGGGAGACTCTGGCTATTAAACACGTTTAGGGCCTAAAATTGCACGAGGCAACAGCTTTGCAGTTGGAAGTGTAGCTTGCTTAAGAGGTAAAGAATGCTTGTTTTTCCTCACACGAGCTTTCTGCAGCCCTGCTGGTTTCGGCTCAGCTGGCTTGTATTCGGTGGTCGGTTATCAGGAGGCAATGGTGGGCTTGTCTTGACAAGTGGATTGCACAGCCTGGAAAAAGCACATTTTTCTGGAGGAATGGCTTTTTATCACCTTCCAGTTGTGAGGCTTGTGTCGCATAGAGTTCAGCCTTCATATCTGATTTACTTGTACTTCTTTCCTTTCAATCCCGCTCCTTTCAGAATTCAGTGCTGGGGAATTTGCGGTCTCTGTTGCACATGATACGTAGAGACCCAGCTACTGCGACTGCTCCTGCCAACGCGGGTCACCGTTCCCATCGGAGTCGTTTCATGCGCCGCTTAGTTAGGCGCATGCGCCGGTTGGGATTGCTGCCCCGGCCGGCTCCGGCGTCTTCGGCGTCTTCGAGTGCCATGGGCTCCGCCGCCGCCGCTTCCACCACCACAGGGACCAACGCCTCGCCTGAACCATTCTCGGGGGATGAAAATAGCGTCTCTGGCCCGCAGGAAGAACAGGCTCCGCCTCTTCCTCAGAAAGTCCCGCCTACTCCTGCAGAACCTGTGCCGGAGCCAGAAGCTCCTCCTCTTCCTGCTCCTCCTCCTGCTCCGTGGCACTCGGGAATGTTTCACATCTTCCGCGCACGGCTCCTCCCGGTGCCCTCTTCCTCTGCAAACCAAGGGGACCCCCTCAGTGCGCCACCGTCTCCCGAAGACGAGGACGACGTGCTTTTGCTACCCCTCACCGAGCCACGAGTCGAGAACGCGAATGCCACTGCAAACTGGGATGCTGATGACGAGCCCCTTTTGACATGAAAAATTTTCTCTACCAATTAATTTTTTTTAAATCCAACACTGGAATGCCTTTAAAAAACCTTCCTGAGAGCGAATCAATGCACCTCGATTACAGGTTGGGAAGATTTCACCCTGTCCTATTTCCTCCACCCAAATTTGCCCCCCTTTCGTAAAATAAGCAAATTTGAAGCATGTGGGGATGGGTCAGAGATCATTTTTTCCTTTAGGAAGGAAAGGAGAACGAGAGATCCTACACATACCCCCAGCCTTGACGTTTTTTAAGCAGCTTTGCTTTTTTGAGCGAGAGGATGAATTAACCGGGGCCTTCTGAACACCTCTCTGTTCTGCCTCCAAACTTTCTCTTTAGCCAAATAGGGAATGATTTGTCCCTGAAATACCAGATATTGAGCAAATTCTAGGGGGGGAAGCCACACCATCTGCTCCTGATGAAGCAGAAATTGACAGGGCAGTCGCTAAAACAAGAAAGCAAACAAACAGTTTCTGTTTAAATATATATTTTCCCCTCCCCTTTTTTTGGTTAAATAAGATACAGGGATGTTGGCAAATCTTAGGGTCTGAGTCCCGAGTTCGAGGATTTGGTACCAAGTCCCAAGCTCACGTACTTATTAAAAATAAGCTCTGTCTTTTTTTGCCAGAAAATAAGGAGCGATGGATTGGTTCTGAGTTGCGAGTCGAGTCTTAGTCATTTGGGGGGGGGGGGAGATAACCCGAATGGAGTCACCAGTGTGACTTAAGTCCAGATTGACAAGTCCCATGATTCTAGTCCTCAACGGGGACCACCTAGATTTCTAGAGAAAATCATACCTCGACGGAGGCAGTCCCTAGAGATCTCGATGCCCCCCCACACACACATACCCTGGACGGTGGTGGTGGAGGGAATCATTCCCATAACCACCTACTCCCCCATTTTTAAATGATTATTTTTACAAAAAAAGGAGAAGCAAGCTGAGATTCCTTATGCCCCCTAGTGGAGAAAAAAAAATAATGTCAAAGTTTGGAGGTAGCCTGAGAAGAATGGGGCGGTTTCCCCTCTCTTCATTGTTCCCCCCATGTCAGTTAGAAATCAGAAAGGAGCTTCTAAAGCCATTGATGTCCCTTCAAAAAAAACGTTTTTAGAATTCGGTGGTGTTCTGTCTACCCCTCCTCTAGAAGCGTGATTCACCTGTTTGTGGGGGAAGAGTATAGAAAAGGAGTGATGCATAGCTTGGGGGAACAGAAACAACCTTAATTCCCAGATCATCATGAGTCTTATCTGGAACCATTGTTTAGGTCTGTGTAGTAAGACAAGAGAAAAGGGTCCATAGGTCCACCGAATTATCTGAAGGCTGCCTGTAACAGGTTCTGGTTCATTTCGGACTGAAATTCTAACTTGTATGGGAAAGGATCGAAGTACGAGCACTTGACATTTTAAAAAATGTTCTTCAACAAGCGAGGAGGAGGGAAAGAAAGCAAATAATGTTCTGTGTGTGGAGACACTACAGATCTTTGCTTATAAGTGAAGGAAGCCATAGATAATTGTAAGGAAATCCAGAGAGTAACCCCTTCGAGCCAAACCTTTAAAAATGGTTGAATTCGCCAATAACCCCTCGTCCAAACCTTAAACAGCTAAGGGTTGAATTCGCCAGTAACCCCTCGTCCTCCCTTTATAATGTCACAACAAAGCAGTTTATGAAGTTCTAGAAATATTGAAAGAAAGCTAGACCTGTGTGACGTCAGGAACTTCCCAGAAACTACTTTGACGGCATTTGGAAAATAGCCATGTAATCCTATGTCTGTTTAAAAAGTCAATTCCGCTGTGCCGAGTGGGGCTTACTCCTGAGTAAGCAAGATGGCAAGCGTTTGGGTCTAGCAGGAAAGCAAGAAAACACATATTTTAACTTTTCCTCGATAAATATTTTGTAAATCGTTTTTAAAAGCACAGCCGATGAAAGAGGTTAAATTTTGCACATGGGGTATATCTAATCCACTGTAAATATGGATAATTTTATATGAAAGATAGCAGAAATATCTTGAGGGCAAAGATCTGTTTAAAAATTCATCCGTTGCTGATTTCTGTTCCTCTGACAATGCAGGAAAGGAACATGAATAAGTATAAATACAGGGCAGATTTTTTTTCAAAAATAAATTTAGATTGAATGATTGTATCGGCCCACTTGAAATCTTAAATTTAAAAGATTGTTTTCAAGATGAAATGAGATTAAGGCTTTAGGACAGAAGCCAGTAAAAATGTGGAGAGACGTTGACTAAAATATAATATTAATACAGTTAACGTGGAGTTGAATCATGAGGTAGTCATAACTGATTGTCATTAGATGTCTGAAAGAAAGCCCATTGATTTCAGAGGGTCTCTTAAATGTGGCAAAGCAGGGATCCACCCCAGTAACTCTCAAAACGACCTGATTTCTTTTTAATAAGGCTAAAGTTCCATTAGAAACATGTTTCCGAAGCAGATGTTTGAAAGGATAAATTCTGTGTTGAATGTCTGCTCAGCTCTTTATGCCTGTTTGATGCGCACACATATTAAAAAAAACAACAGAGTTGAAAATATTGGTTTAAAATAATACAAAATGGAAATATTAGGTGTAAATGTTGTTGCCTCATAGTTGGCTGATCAGGCCCATGAAAGCCACACACACAAAAAGTAAATCATGAAAACGGACTTTTGACAAAGAATTTTGTCCAAAAAAGAAAAAGCGTAACCCACATTCATTTTCCAACTGACACAATTCGGTGTTCAAAGATTTGTTTCTGCAGCAGTCGTAGGAGAGGTAAACAAACAGCCCATAGTGACACTTGCTTGAGCTGTTAACATCCTGTTGTGAATACACAAATGGAAAATCCACAGCAGGTTAGGAAAATCCACGGACTAGTTCCAAAACAAAATCATTGCTGTTAATTTGCAAAAAGAGAGCCTCCGTGAGAACGGATCAAATTGGTGCATTTTTATGGCACCAATCCAGAAGTCCCATTGAAAAGAAAGAAACCAGATTAGATATCCACTCTCTGTGGAGGGCTGTGGTTGAATTTGCCATAGCATCACTACAGTAAAAATAAAAAAATCTTCCCTTGAAAAATATAGTCAAAGATTCAAATCTACTAGTTCGTTCTTGTGTGTATGGTTCTATTGGCATCAAAACCTGGTGGATTGGGCCCCCTGACTTTGTTTACCAGTGCAACAAGAGGTTAGATGCAAGTATCTGTTATTTATAAAATTATATATATATATGTTTTTCTGGCAAGGGTTCTTCTCAAGTATTTGGTGAATCAGTGGGTGATATTTAACAGAACCAGGAGTTCATTTTTGCCTGCTGTTCCGGTTTTATTTCCCAACCCCCTTGAGGATGAGAGTTGGATAGCAATGAGAGCACTGACTTATACGAGCAAATATTTGCACTGTGTCCTTTTTCTTTCTTTTTCTTTCTCTTTTTGGTGATTGAGCTGTGACCACTAACTGGTTCGTTCTGTTTGTTATTTCGCCTTCTGTTGCCTTTAAAAGTTTGGCTAAGGATTTTAAAAAAAGAAATGTTGAAATCTAAGGGTAAGGTGATTGTGTGTGTTTTCACTCCCATTTCGGGTTTCATGGAGAGCCAATGCAGATTTACAAAGTTTGATATGTGACCTCGGAGACGTAACTATCGAATCTTTGTTTCGAAGCCAAGTCTACCTTTGATGTACAGTGGTGCCTCGCTTAGCAAGCGCACTGTTTAACGACGAATCCGCATAGCGACGTGTTTTTTGCAATTGCTAATGTGATCACATTGCGATGTTTAGATAGGCTAAACATTGCATTGTGATGATCGGTAAGCGTTTCACTTACCGATCTTCGCATTGCGATGTTTAGAAAACAGCTGATCAGTGGTTCCAAAATGGCCGATGGGTGCAGAAAATGGCTGCCCGCAGCGTTTTCGTGCCCTGCCCTCGCTTACCAGGCAGCGAAAATGGTGGCCGGATGGGGGAATCTTCACTTACCGGTGAGTTTTTCCCCAATAGGAACGCATTAAACGGAGTTTAATGCGTTCCTATGGGTTCCCCCCCCCCGCATAGCGACAAATCCGGATAGCGATGTTAATCCTGGAACGGATTAACGTCGCTATGTGGGGCACCACTGTATTTACATGAGGATGCCGAGAGAGAGAGAGAAAGTCTCTCTGCATAATCATAAACTTTCAGCTTCAGGGCCACAGATTGTGTCAATTTTGGCCCACCCCAATGATCTAGAACCGACTTAATTTTTCTTTTTGGCCACCCAAATTGTCAAAATTGGTGAGAGGGTTTTTTTTTTTTTCCATTGGAGGAATTGTGCGCGGAGAAAAAGGATGACATTCCTCCTGAGCCGTGGTCTCGATCCAAATCTTTCCACCGACTTGCTTGCTTTGATTTATATCAAAATGAAACTTCCATCGTACGGCAGGCAGCGTCGCCACGAGCCCGTAAGTCTCCCGTTCTGCCAACAAGGGGCTGTATCTGGTGACTCATCCTCTCAGTCTAGTGCCCATAAGTTCAGGTCAATCCTCGAAACAGCCTTCCCAGGTTTGCAGTAGAGATGAATCACCTCGTAGATCTTGATGGGAAAAGGCAATGTGAGAGTTGTGAGGATGAGAATGAGGACCAAAGAAGCGATTCTTCTCCAGGTCTTTCCTGACGGAACAGTGATGGGCCCACCTGGGAAACGCTGAAGGGTCTAGTGGTGAGGCGGACCAACCTTCAAGACAAGGGGGGGTCAGACTGGCTGGCCTTTGAGGGTCCCTTCCCAACCTTCTTACAGCTGCTTCCTACAGATGCCTTAAAATCTACTTATTGTACCAGTGCTACACAATTTTGCTTTTTTTGGAGCACAGCTTTCAGAATTCAGGCTGGTTATGAGATTCTGGGAAGTTCCATGTGGAAAAAAGCCCTGTTCTGGCTTTTTATTTGTGAGGCGGGCGGGTTTCAGGGACCCTTTGGGTCCACCCGAGATGTAATTCCAGTTGGCCGGGCTGCCATTGAAACTGGGAACAGCCAGCGGGCAGTCTGAGTAAGTTCGTTCAGGAGGAATTAATTCTGCCGGTTAAGATGGTCACTTTGGGGACATGAGGCTGAAGGTGACCCTCCGTGGTTCCAAATCCGATCAACCATGGGACCCCGTTCATGAAGGGGGCGGGTTACATCCACAACACAACGCAAGGTGGCAGGAACAACAAACAGGTACAGGAAACAACTGGTCATTCTGGCTGAATTAAGACCAAGATAAAAGACTAAAATGCAGCAGCCACTTGAAACCCCCTCTCTCTCTCCACCCCTTGAGGCTGTTTCCCTGACAACAGCCTAGAAAACTTGTCATCTGAGGGTGATGAGTTCAAATCCTCTCTGGAGTGATGAATTAAGAGAAAAAGTGACACTGAGTTCACATCTTAGGATGAGAGAAGGAACAGAGAAGGGATTTGAACCATGGAAAGCAACCCAAATCTACCACATGGAGTTGTCTAATAAAGTTCGAGGCAGAGGCCGTTCTTTCCCTAGGGCAGGTGGCAGACTTTTGGGCAAATCGCTTTAGAGGAGGACGAGGGTTTGTTTTTAAATGTGAAGTGATTTCAAAACCTGGACCCTCCGCGCGACCTATTCAGAACTGGTACCAGAGCTCCTCGGCGTGAAGGCATTTCTGTGTTTATACAAAAGCACCATGCCAGAATACCAAGAGTAAGGAAAAGAGAACCTCCTCTTAGGCCAATGGCGCCATTTGGGCAAAACAAAGAGTGGAGCCTCTGCATTGTGACTCATGAGACTTCTTGGCATACATTGCCCTAGCAGCAACAATGCAATGCCAGAGAAAACTGCCTGCAGGCTAGCAGTGAACTTTCCATCCACCTCATCTGCCCTGAAGGGTCCTACATGAGATGATGCTGATGATGCTGATATGTGTGCTACAAGGGAGCCTTCGTGAGGACAGTACCAACCTCAGCAGATGCTGGGTGCCTTTTGCTAGAGAATAGTTTCTCCAGTTCTTTTCAGGTTGCCCAATGACCTGGTTAGCCAGGTTTTATCTAAACAGTGGGTACCCTTTCACACATCCCCCTTGGGCCTCTAGGGACCCAGAAGTACTTCCAGTCTCCCTCCCAGCCCTTCCCTCTCCTCTCTGTGACATCATAAGGGTTTGTCCTGTGAGGTCACAAATACCTGCCGCCTTCTATCGGTTTTTGACTCTGAAATTCCTGCACATGTGATTTCACAGTCTAAAAAAGGCCCAAGTGCCTTTTCCTGTTCTTTTTCTTTCCATTCCTTATGTCTAATTGTAGGTGTGCAAAAACATAAAGAGATGCATGTGCTCTCTCTCTCTCTCTCATACACACACACAATTCTCATATACCTAGTCCCCATGCGTTCACCCACAACCCAGCCAGCCTCAACCTTGTTTGCTGTGTGTCTCCCCAGGGGGCCCTTGCTTTCCCTCTCAGGCAGGCATTAATTATACCTCATTAGCATCCTCCCACCCATGACTAATAGTATAATTCCCCCCTCCCCTCTGCCTAATTAGACCCAGCAGCTAATTCAGCATCTTTAAAGGGAGGGAGAATCTCTGTCTCTCATAATGGCCCACCCCTTTCCCTTCGACACCGTCTATCAATGGAAACGACCCATGTGTTTATTCGCCCCTTCTTCAAGAAAACGCTTCCTCGTTTACTGTCTTTTTCTTTCAATTCCCCACGGCGATTCGTTACTGTCTCCAAAGTCGCCTCTCATCCCAAACGGCCTCCATCCTTCCTCTCTTTCTTCCCAAGGTGGCTGGCAGCAATTAAAACTGTACAAGCACAGGTTTAAAAATACCACGAAAACTATATTCAGAAGCTGCTAAACATTTGTCAGTATGAAAACCGAGGTTGGAAACTAGTGGTAAAACATTTCTAAAATATTTTAAAATGTCTATATTTAATGAATACAGTGTTCCTAAAAGCCTGACTGAAAAAGACCTATCTACCTACCATTAAAAAGTGTAATCTTAACATTTTAATTTGTTTTTAATTTTACTTCTACGGTAGGAGCCCCCCCCCCCCAATCCATGAGGTCGGTATCCACTAATTCACTTATCCGCTGCCTGAAAATATTAAACTAGAAATAACCCAGAAATGCGTATTTCTATTTATTTTCATGGTATATTTACCAGAACTGAACACTAGAAGGAGCCAGAGACCTATCAATGTGTAGCGTGGGGGATTTCCACGTTTCCCAGCATCTGCAGGGTGGGGGGCTTGGATGCGCCCCCCCCCCATGGATACCACAGTGCTATTATATTTCATGCACATCCATAATTTTAAATTGTTTAGGTCTAAATCTAATAAATAAATAAAACTACTCCTTAAATAGCTCACTTAATTTGAAAGCCCTATGAGGGTCCGTGTACGTTGGTTCGGACTTGACAGCTCGCAAGAACAAATCGATGTACATATCCATCCATGTAGGCTATAACTCCCAGAAAACTATTTATTTAAAATATTTTTACCCTGCATTTCTCCTCAAAAAGGACCCAAGGGGGCTTAAAAACAATTAAAATACAATATTTAAAAGCTAAAAACAGTGAGTATACATATATTTTAAAAAGAATTAAACAAGTATTATATTAAAAACAGTCAATAAAGTCCATATTAAAAACACGTTTAAAACAACAAAACACAGCAATCCACTTTTAAGAAAGCCCTTTCAGACGGCCAGTCACTGAGGAAAAGTCAGCCTGAAGAGAAAGGTCTTTACCTGCTTGTGGAAAGATAGCCAAGATGGGGACTGGCTGGCCTCCAGTGGGAAGGAGTTCCAAAGTCTGGGAACAGCCGCAGAGAAGGCCCTCTCCCGGGTCACCACCATGTGTCTCTGTCAAGGTGGCGGGACCGAGAGGAAGGCCTCCCCTGATTATCTTAATTCCCAGACAAGCTCTTGCCCTGGTTGTGGGCTTCTGGTGCTGTCATCCAAAAAGGGAACTTTCCCATCTGTGCACATCTGCACAGGTAAGGTAAAGGTTCCCCTTGACATTTAGTCCAGTCTTGTCCGGCTCTAGGACGCGGTGCTCATTCCCATTTCCAAGCCGTAGAACCAGTGTTGGTCCAAAGAGAGTTTCCGTGGTCACGTGGCCAGCACGACTAGACACGGAATGGCGTGTCCTTCCCACCGAGGTGGCACCTATTTATTGACTCACCTTTTTACATGCTTTCGAACGGCTAGGTTGGCGGGAGCTGGGAAGAGCGACGGGAGCTCCCTCCGTCGCCTGGATTCGATCTTACGACGGCTGATCTTCCGACCTTGCAGCACAGAGGCTTCTGCGGTTTAACCCGCACATCTGCACTGACCTACCTCAAACACGGCACACATACCATATCTTCCTGCTCCATTTGCAGCTGGGCTCACTTCCTTGAGCCATCTGCAGATGCCTTTTCCCGGAATGCTGCTTTTTGGCTTTAGGGTACCCCTGGGTCGGGTCGTGGAGGGATGGATAGCCCTGTCGTGTTCCATAAAAGGAACAGGCAAGATGATTTCCAAATCTACCCTTCCCTTGCATTTCTAGACCCCCCCCCCAAACAATGTGTAATTAACTGTCAGGGTGGAGGAGCAGGATTTTCCCCCCTAAAGGTTTGAATATGAACCCTGCCTTCTTTGCTCTTCTCTCTCTCTCTCTCTATTTCTCTCTCTCTGTCCACTTCCCTGATAAATTAATCAACCCATTGATTTCCCTTTGGGGAAACATTCTGCCTGGCTGTTTACCAACCCATCCATCCATCCACTTTCTTAATCCCTCATATACAACCCTTAATCTATCCATCCATCTGGCCATGCCGGCCTCCCCTCCTCTCCTCCTCCTCCTTTCCTCCAATCATCTTCCACTTCTCTGCCTCCCTCCACGCTGTACCCTCTTAAGAAACACACCCCCTCGCCTCCATCTACCTGCCCATCATCACAACGCAGCCCTCCTGCTAATTTTCTTTCTCCCTTTTTCCCCCTCGCCTGCCTGCCTCGACATTTGGCATTTTGCAAGGCGCCCGTGAGCAAACCCCCAGGGATCTCCCCTCCAGATTTTGACAGCCTCATTCTGGATCCCGGTGTGTCACAAACAGGTGGGTTGTAGGGGGGTCCTCCCCCCATATATATATATATATTAACAGCCTGTGTGGGCAGAGCAGGATACCTATGGCTTCCCTGTTTTAAAACATATGGCATCTCTCCAGGGAGGAGCATCCCCAGAGAGATCATTCTTATTTATTTATTTTTAGATTTTATTTTATTTTTTATTTTATTTTGTTCCCCAGGGGTGGGAGGGAGCCATTTTAAAGGGTTGGGGGTGGGTGGCTGATGGCTTGCCAGTCGGAGAGGGAGAGAAGCAGCCGACGGATCTGCCAAAGGATAAGAAGGTGAGACCTCGCCAATGTTGCCTTCCTGCTCCTGCAAAGCTGGTAAGGCGCTGGGGATCATGGTCTTGGCAGTGGGGGAGCGAGAAAGCACCCAGCAACGGTGGGTTAAGCACATGTGGGATCCAGAGGTTCCACTCTCCAGTGGACGGCTGTTACCTCCGTTAGCTATTGTGTCTTTCTTCCCCCCTCCCCACCCAAAATGTCTCCAGCAGATCTGTCTTTGTGAGAGACGGAGGCATGCCAAGCTGGCAGGAGCGTGCCAGCCGGCGTGGGTACGAGAACGTGGCTGTGCCGGCATGCCTCTGTTCCAGGCAGCTTAGGTCGCCGAAGCAGAGTTTCCGACGGTCGGTCGTGAGACAGCTTCTGTCTTCAAAACCCACCTCTTGGCTTTGGCACCGGGCAAAAGAGGTGGCTTCTTGCTGCGGCAACCTGGGCCACGGTCCAAACAGTTCATGTGCGGAGTGCCACGCCATCTCCCTTAAAAAAAAAAAAAAAACTTCTCTGGACTTTAGGTTTCACCGAACAGTTCAGCAGGAAATTCTGCTGGAAAGAACTGGCAGGAGGTGAGCCGCACGAAGCGCATGGGGCCGCAGAGCCCTGGCAGAGACCCATCAGCGAGAACCATAAGTGATATGAACGATGCCAGGCCCCTCGTGCACTTTGGAGAAAGTTGGAGAGGGGGAGAGAGGGATCCACCTGTCTCTCAATTTTGGAGCTTTGTGAGGACCGAGTTGCCCCCAGGGATCCAGCTCAGAAAAAGCCAGCATGGCTTCATGCGCCTTTATAGCGCACCAGGGTTTCTGGATCCTAAAGGCTAAGGAATCTGCTGGAACCAGATTTGTCTGAAGGGAGCTCGTTTGCTGTTGGTACCCAAGATAACCTGGAAGTTTAAATTTTGTGAGTGGCCCCACAGACTTTTTCAGACAATCTGTTTCCCCAGGATCCTCCACAGGCGTTGTCAGAACAGGAGGGGAAAGGGGTAGGATCGCTTGGGGTTATAGGGTGTGCGCCCATAGGACATGCCCGTAAGACCTCTCTCATGCGAACGGAAGCACCGTGGCTTCGGTGAGATTTCACCCCACGCCATGCGCACCCGTCTGCGGGATGTGTGCTCCTCTTCTGGAGACAAACAGAAAGAGCCGTGTTTGGGTTAGCGCCGTGTGTGTGTGTGTGTGTGTGTGTGTGTGTGTGTGTGTGTGTGTGTGTGTGTGTGTGTGTGTGTGTGTGTGTGTGTGTGTGTGTGTGTGTGTGTGTGTGTGTGTGTGTTCTGGGCGTGGTTGTGCAGTCCTCTATGGTGGGCATGTGCCGTGGCACTAAATCCATGCAACTGAAGCGATCGGAGTTTGTGGAGATGTTCTGGAGAGCTTGCACGCAGACAGTATGCATGCTCAGACAGTGTATTCTGTCAGTGTGTGTCGTGTTACAGCCATATTGCCTGGGTGTGTGTGAAGCCACGGAAATGGGTGTTCTTGATCCGTAAAAGCTCACACTGAATTAAATCTGTCAGTAGGGGCTGCGATAACTGCTTCCCCTGCCCCCCCAGGGTCCCCTTTAATTTTGCCAAGATTGTAGCCCCCCATTTAGACTTTTCCTGTGCTTCCACATTACCCGCCCACGGAGGCCTCTGTTCAGATGGTTTTGTGAGTGTGGCAAATGTGTATCCCCCAGTGTAGCAGATGGAGAAAAGGAGTCCACAAGGCTATCCCAAACATGTGATACTCCTGAGTGTATACATAATTCATGCGTTAGTGTCTAAACTGAGTGTTACCATGGATGTGTGTGCATGCATGCGTGCATGCATGCGCAAACACACTGTATATTTGTGAGTGTGTGCATTTCCCAGAATTATATATTCCTGCATGCAAGAGGCCTCTCTATAACGATCTGTTCCTATAAAGGAATTGTGTCCTTCCTTTATAGCCTCTCACTGGGGGGGGGGGTGTTGTGTGAATGAAGTGCACATCTGTGGGTGTGTCTGTGGCAACACAAGGCTCTTATGTGAGATGTTTGTTTATGCTTTAAGGTGTGGGGGAGTGTGGCAAAAAGCGCACCACAGCCATTGTTTCCTGTGAATTCGATATCAATCTACCGAGTGCGCAATAGTGTGAGGGGTGTGTGTGTGTGTGTGTGTTGCCACGTGTGTTTGGTGTGGTACATCGGGGCGTTATGGGTGAAAGAAAGGTGGGGATTCTGTTGCGCCCTTTGGCTGACCGCGCTTTGGACGTTGCTGACCCAAAAGGAAACCCAGTGATCCTTTTCCATGAACACGGCCATCCTTTCTCCGAGCAGGAATTTTTGGTACCTTGCCCGAACGGCGCAGCAGCAGGCAGGAATTCAACAGGTGAAGCAATCTTGCCTCTCCGCTCTGGGGAAACAATGCTAGCAGAATTTCTATGCATTGTGCCACAGAGAACAAAACCTCTACCAGTGAGAGAGACAGAGAGAGTGAATTCTATTTTTAACTCTCTCTCCTTCGAAATAAAATCTCATAAACAAGCAGAAAGCAAGAAGGCACAGCTTGCCTGCCAAGCAGGTACATGGGGGCACCTTCTGGTAAAATAAAAAGGGCTCATATTAGCAGTATTTTAGACTCCACATGGATCCACCATTTGGGTGGGGTGAGAGGGAATCAACTCCAATCTGAGGGAATCTGAGAAATCTGAACACACATATAGATACACACAATTCCACAGGGTCTTTTCCCAAAGCAAGAAATGGAGTGAGCATAAACATGTGTGTGTGTGTGTGTGAGAGTGTGTGAGTGTGAGTGAAAGAAGGAGAGAGAGAGAATGCGTGACTGTCCATCTGTCTTTGTATTGTGCAATGTCATGAGAATTGTCATTGGAAGATGTATGTAATATTTTTGTGTTATTTTTATTAGTTGTCTACGACGTCATTTGGAAGCCGCCTAGAGTGGTCGTATAGACCAGATGGGCAGGATACAAATCAAATACATAAATAAATGAAATAAATAAGAATTAATATGATAACAAGGTGGAGAGAAAGAGGAAGTGGGGGAAATAGCATTTGCATGACATACACGGATGACTTGCTTTTCTGTCTGCAGCTCTATAGGGTGTGTTTGTGTGTGTGTGTGTGTGTGTGTGTGAGAGAGAGAGAGAGAGAGAGAGAAATGAGTTTATCTGCTTCTAATTTTAATGGTGTATGTATGTGTCAGAGGGACAGAGGGGGGAAATGATTTACCAATTTTGATTCTGCGTGTCTGTGTAGACAGAGATGGGTTTTATCTTATTTTAATTTTGCATGTGTGCATGTGAGGGGGGAGAGAGGGTTGTATCTTTTGAGGTGGGTACTGTATGTGTGAGAGAGTGTTGTAGTGTACAAGTGTGTGTGTGTGTCTGTTTTTAATATGTGTTTGAAAAAAGTTGTGTTTATCTTCTGGCTCTGTGTGTGTGTGTGTGTGTGTTTGTGTGTGTGTGTGCGCGTGCAGAAAAGAGGGGTGGTTATCTGCTTCTAATTTTGACGCTTGTGCGTTTGTGGTGTCATGTCGAAAAGCTGTTGTGTCCCCATCCCCAACAACTTGTGGTAAAATTAACGAGCCCTTTATAGACCCTCTGGGATTTGTTTTTGGTAACAGCCACTGGAAGACAAAAACTATTTATTTATTCATCCATTTATTAATTGATTTAAGCTGTTTTACACTCCTCGTTCTTCGAATAATGGTTTTTCAGAGCTGGGTGGGTACAAGCACCACAGCGATGAAAACTGTAATCATCATTAACCCAAAATCAGGTTTTAGTGATACCTTTCTATCGGACTCCTAAAATATGATTTTTAAAAGTTTCCAGCCCCCACCAGGACTCTTGATGAAGCTGTGGCATTACAAAATTGGGGATGAAACAGATCCACCAACACACACACACACACACACACACACACACACACACACACACACACACACACACACACACACACACCAAATGGTGTTGGCAAGATGCTACAGCCACAGGATGTGTTGTTGAGCTAAGAGCTTAAAAAAAATGGACCGGTTGAGTCAGCTAAAGCTGTGATGCTATCAGGTTTCGCATTAGGGAATGTAGATGTCATTTTTTCTGTCTCAATATGGACAAGGGTTTGCTGGTCACTCAGTGAACCCACCACTGCTTTTTGTCAACGCTCAGAGCTCCTCTGCTGGCTGAGAGCAGAAGCGCCCGGAAATATGGCAATCCTTTTACCCAAATAGCTGGGGATTTAACTGGGCAAAACACTTCGATGGCAGACACATGAGGAGTGTTTAATACATGATAAACAGTGACACAAATGAGAAGAAACTGGAAAAAAAACTGACAAAATTAAAGTAGAATAGAATCAATCCGTTCGGACCCTGGGTTTGGGTTCACCAGAGAAAATGGGCTGGGAACCTGTCTTGGAAGGATAAGGCCCGTTAGATCTGTAACAAGCTGTTGGTGGTTTTGTTGCGGGTTAAAAATGTGTTCAGTGGCCTGAGCAAAACTGAAAGGCTTTCACTTAGTGGTAATTAATTAAGTACAGTAATTCATTAATTAAGTGATGCTTTGGGGACAGGTCCATACAAATGGAGTACCATTTTTCTCTTCTCACGGATGCTGCTGCCAATTATCAGTCACGATTAGAGTTGCTAGGGTGTGTGTGTGTGTGTGCGCGTGCACACGCGCCTATGTGCGTTTGCATGCATGCGCCCCCATGCATGCATGAGAGAGGCAAACAAAGTGGATATCTTGCATTATCTACTAAACAAATATTATCTTTGCAACACACATAATAACAACAATGAGAAACATTACCATCTTGAATTACAATGTCCAGACTCCACTAGCCAGTCTTATTGGCTGGGGGATTCTGGGACTTAGAGTCCAGAGAGAGAGAGATAATTCCCCCCCCCCCAAGGTCTTCATGCTAGAAGCCCCATCACCAGAAAAACAGAGGGATCCAGGCATTTCATGCCGTCTTGCATGATAAAATGGATTTTTCTCCTCCTTTTGTGCCACTCACCCTGAAATCCCATCTCGCTGCCTGGAGACGGTGGGAGGAAGCGCAGGAGGAGTGGTTTAGGTGACGGACCCAGAGGTTGGGGGTTGGATTCTTGCATGGTGCCTCATGGACATGGGCTGGACTGGATCATCCCACAGGGTCCCTTCCAGCTCTGCCATTCCAAGAGTTCCCTGAGACTTCAGCCGCTGCCCTATGGCTGAACATATGGGGCGCCCGGAGATGAGCGTCCGATTCCCACAAGGCAGGCGGAAGGGGAGCCGAAGGGTGATCCCTCAAACCCCACCAGTGCCACGCCACGAATGGCATTCATGATCAGCACCCGTATTCTGAACTGTACACCAGTCGCATTCAAGGCTAGCTTCCCACTCTCTCGATTCTTGTGTCCCTCGAATCTTCTTCCTGCAGCCGCTGCCCGCCATGGCGTTGCCATCACCGCTACCAGGGGCCGGACTCCGGCGTGGCAGCATGCCCTTGCCCATCAAACACCAGTTGGTGAGAGCCTCAGCCGTGGATGAACTGGATTCTCCCCCGAGCTCCCCCGAGGTGGCCAGCAGCGGAGGCGCCAGCCCGGCGGTCGGCCGAGGCCCTTACAAAGTCATGCTGCTGGGCGAGAATGGTGTGGGGAAGACCACACTGGCAGCCATCTTTGGTGGGCTGAAGGTGGGCACCCATCACGAGGAGGAGCATACAGGTGAGTCAAAGCATGGCTGAAGAGGAGGAGGAGGAGGAAGAAGCTATGAGATTGCCCTTCTGTTTCTCTGTCCTCTTATTCTTCCAAGAATTATTCACAGCGATAGAACACACAACACAAGCAATGATAACCGCCACCCGTGGCTGCCATTTGCTCTCCCAAGATTCGGCAACAGCCCCAATACAAAAGTTGCTTGTAGAAATTGCCAAGGTCAAGCGTCCCTTTGAATTCAAAAGTCAGACAAAAATCCAAGGTTCCTTCCTCAATGGGGCTGGGCGTCCGGTACGCAGAAGAATCAGCCTCCACAAGTGGAATCTTCAAAACCCTAAAATAAAATATCAGTTCAGTTGTCTGCGGTTCATAAATCCACTGTGTGGATTCACCCTTCTGACACAAACATATAGGAATTATACCTAAACCAAGTTGTCAAGGGCTTCTGCAGTCTTAAGGGGCAACAGCAGCAATGGCCTCTTCAGTTCTCCTGCTCTTTTGGATTCAAACCTTGTACTCAGCCCTGCTCTTTCTTAGTCCCACCCCTTTAGGCTGAATCGATGGTTCATAAGGGGTTACACGGGATTTGGAAAAGTTACTTTTTTGGACTATAATTCCAAAAATCCTCAGACTAGGGGATTCTGGGAGTTGTGGTTAAAAAAAAAAAAGAAATGCAGCCTGGCAGTATATGTATTAAGAACTGGGCAAAAGGCACAATTTGATGCAACAGAGATAAAATCCAGGAAAAGGGGGCGGGGAGAGAATGCATAAGCTTACTCTGTTGGATTTCTGTCTGACATGCCCTTGTTGAAGGCAGAGGAACACTTCCAGAGGCACAGAAGGGGAAAATAAGGGTAACAAGCTCTCTTCGTGTATCATTTAATCATTATTTAATCGTTTTTGTATTTGTGGGATGGAGGGACAAAAGTTGTTAGCCCAGCATTTCAAGATGGGAGGGAGGGAGTGGGTTTATGGTGAGGGTGTCTGTATCAAATAGAGAACGAGGCGACTGTACCTCAAAAATATGTCCGCAAATAAATATTTAAAATATGGGCGCAGCCCAAACACTTCTATCCATTTTCAGTAGAGGTGTGATGATAATGTGGGTTTTTGGACTACAACTCCCCAAATCCACCAGGCAGCTATCGGGGGATTCTGGGAACTAGTCACGCACACCCATAAACCTGCACACTTCCAATTTTCACAAAACTTTCCTAGCAAAATTTGGGGACAGGGGTTGAGTGGGAAGGAAGGTGTCTTGAGTCATGTCCAAAAGTTTGGGCCACCCTGTGGCATTCCTCAAAAATAATGATGTTTACTTCATTTCCCCTCCACATTTCTCCCCGAAGACTCCCTGTGGCTACTTGAGTAAAATAAAATCCAATTAAACTGTTCAATCAACCGCAAAAAGCAATTCACGAGATGGTGTACAGATAACGCTTCATTTCCTCAAGCGCCTTTGAATTTCCACTGCAAATCGGAGTTACCTGCCCTGTCATGGCCCGTCACCCCTATTCCCAAACAGCTCCCCTGTTCTTCATTTCCTGGGGGGAAGAAAAGAAAACCAATTAAACCATTTTCTTGTTCTCCCAGAGGATTCCTACGAAAGAAGATTCTACGTAGACGAAGAGGAAGTCACCTTAATATTATACGACATCTGGGACCAGGTAAGATCCTTTGGAAATGTGAAGAATCAAGGATAATTCCCACATACATACATACATACATACATACATACATACATACATACATACATACATACATACATACATACATACATACATACATACATACATACATACATACATACATACATACGGGGAAGTCCTGTTTCCAATCTGAGGCTACATCATTCGGGCACAATCCGAATTTAGCCAAGTGTTAGCCCCACTGAAGTCACTTCTACTTACTGCCAAGTAGACCTACAATGGCACAGTGGATTTTTACATTGCCTAACTGAACTGGGAAAACCTTCAGAACGGCTTTAAAGCTTACCTGTTTGATGACTCCGGCCAGCTTCGTACTTCAAACCCTTTTGAAATTATTTTTAATATAAGCAGTTATCGTCAGCCGCAGACAACATATAATTACTTTGCAAGGTGTCGCTCTGAATAATTCAAGGAGAATTTGAATTATTTGACTATTACTTTTCTATAAATGCCACTTTGGAGCACAGCTGTAATTTAACAACAAAGCAAGAATTTTCGTTTTTCAAAACCATTGATTTACATATATGGAAACATGTAGATTAAGTCCATTTTAAACGCATCAGGTTGGTGGAAGCCCATGAGTCATCCTCTAATTACTTGTTCGTTTTAACGAAGCACAGCTAGCGAGTTGGCAGAAGGGTCTGGATCGAGACCATGGCTGAGGAAGAAGGGGAAATATCATTCTTTTCTCTGAGCACAATTTATCCGGCGAAAAAATCACCCTCTCACCAAATCTGATATTTGCTGTTAGGGTTTACGCTGGCCGAAATCCAGTAGCAAGTGGCCACTAGAGCAGAACCATTGAATCAATGGAGATTTGGTGAGTCAATTCCTCCGTAAATTCAATTGATTCAAATGGACCTACTCTAGTTAAGGCTTACTGGTGACTTCAGCCAGAATGTGCCATAGATTTCCTTCGCATTCCTATAAATAAGGGGAAAAGCTGAAAGGTAACAAAAGGTAACTATTCGGGGCGGTTTACAAGCCGTTAAAACAAACCACAACAAAGCAGTCAACACTAAATGACCACACAAATAACCAAGCATAATCTAAATAACTTAAAAACCAATGAGAGGACAGGATTTATTAGAAAGATCAGTAATGCTAGGAAAAGTAGAAGGCAGTAGGAAAAGAGGAAGACGTGACGTCTTGGATGGTTTGACTAAATAAAGGACGCCATGGCCTTTAGTCAGTAAGATCTGAGCAGGGTTGTTAATGACAACTTGACAGCCCAGAGCAACAGCAAAATCTCAAAAGAGTGGAAAGTTTGATGATTGGGATTTCCAACAGATAATAAACAAGATACCTATATGAATTTTCTCGGGCCAGGAAGAATTTTGGACCCCTTCTGCTTGTCTCCTCAGTTCTGAATTTGCCCAACCTGATCAAGACTCCTGAGAGACCCTAACCCATTTTGATTATAAATAACAGTTTGATAAATATGTGATGCAAATCTGATTTTTGGATTTCGTGCAGGGTTATGTT
This sequence comes from Pogona vitticeps, assembly GCF_051106095.1. Taxonomy (NCBI): domain Eukaryota; kingdom Metazoa; phylum Chordata; class Lepidosauria; order Squamata; family Agamidae; genus Pogona; species Pogona vitticeps. Next base: position 118,066,544 of record NC_135788.1, read on the forward strand.
TCTTTTCTATAAATGTCTTCTATAGCTTTTGTTTCGGCAAGGGGGAAAGGAGTATATTCGACAGAAATGGGAAAGTTACTTATTTGTTCATTTTGCTTACACTATGTTTTGCCACTGTCCTGGTGGAGGAGCTATTATTAGCATATAGGACGTACATAATGTTTAAACAATATTTTTTTTAAATTATTTGCAAAGTGGGAAGGGATAGGTGACCATGAATAGAGGGAGGATTATCGCAAGCAGCCCTGACTGGTTCCTAAGGAAAATGTGAGAAGTTGTTAGTAAAAAGAGTATCCACGAGTCTTCATGAGGCCGAACAATAATTTTTCTGATAAATATCCAGGAGAAGAAATTCCCAGAATATGGAGATACTGGAATACAGCGGATATCCCCGATCATGTCGTTTTGGTAAAGCAAACAGTAATACATCAAGATGCAAACCTAAAGAACAAGATGGAGGGTTTTGGTTCTATATGTATATATATATATTTAAAGCACTACTGTTATGCTGTGTAATTTGATGGAAATGCGTTCCAAACCACTCCAGAGCGATCGAGCGAGGGTGCCACACCGAATTATGCAGATCTCCATAAAAACCCACAGCTCCACACACAAATAATACATGCATGAGTATGCAAATTAATTATGAAGCTAGCGAAGTTTTTAGAATGGCCGAATAGAAGATGAATACAGTATACGAAAATATGGGGAGTGCCTTCAACTCACGGGGCGAATTTTAAGTGGAGAAAGTAAGCGCCAAAATTCAGGGTTTCTCCAACAGCACGATGTAGATTGCTGATAGCAACGGATCTGTGCTGCTTAGGTTTCATTTATTTTTATTTACTCATTGGATTTATATACCACCCATCTAGAACATGTCAACTTTCAAGATGACTTCCATGTAATTTGAGTGTTGCATTTTTATTTTAATTGCAAGCTGAATTTGAAAGGATTTGTCCCTTAAGCCTACAGATAATGATAATAAACAGTTAATCCATACATTATGATGAATGTTCATATAATACATGTAAATTGGGATGGAGGTTGTTGGAGTGAAACCTGAACCGCCACATTATGGGATTTGTAGTCCACAATTTCTGGAGGGCTGTATTTAGCATCCCAATCTAAACCTCCCTGTTATAATGGAATTTTCCTCCATTATCCAAACATACTGATGGGAGTAGCTGGACTGCCTGTAATTACGGTAATCCAGAGCGCCTGACTTCAGTGGAGCCATAAATTGGAATAATCCATTAAAATGAGAGATGTGAGGGAGAAAAAAACTCCCCCCCCCTTCAGTGGCAGTTATTTTGCCCCACACACGACCACAGGAAGAGTTTTTTTTAATGTATTTATTTAAAATATTTTACCCCACCTGTCTCCTTAAAAGGGACCCAAGGGGGCAGTTTACATCATGAAAAAGATAATATTCGAAAGCTAAAAACAGTCAGTATTGAAATATATTTTTAAAAATTAAATGTTATATTAAAAGCAGTAAGTAAAATCAACACAAAAACACATTTAAAAGCAACCATCCATTTAAAAAAACACACACCCTTCAGACAGCCGGTCACTGAGGGAAAAGTCTGCCTCAAGGGAAAGGTCTCTACCTGCTTGCAGAAGGAGAGCAAAGATGGGCCCAGGCTGGTCTCCAGTGGGAGGGAGTTCCAAAGGCCGGGAGCAGCCACAGAGAAGGCCCTCTCCCATGATCCAAATAAATGCATTAATTAGGACAAGATACGGCCTCCCCTGATGACAGCCAAGCAGGAACATCAAAGGGGACACACTCCTTGAGCCAGCTTGGACCCGAGCCGTTTAGGGCTTTATAGATTAAAATCAGCAGGATGAATTGTGTACAGAAACAGATCAGCAGCCAGTGGAGCTGTTGGAAACGGGGGGGGGGGGCGGCGAGTGTCTGTGATCACCCCTCAGCTAGCGATCTGGCTGCTGCATTTTGGACCCGCTGAAGTTTCTGAACAATCTCCAGAGGCAGCTCCATAAAGTACGCATCCCAGTAGTCCAGCCATGGTGTAACAAAGGCATGGCTCACCAAAATAGGGATTTAAAAAAATCCATACGCATCCACTCTGATCTCTTGCCTGCCTGAAACATTTCTGTAGGGAGACCTTGGAGGATGGATGCAGGAATCCTGCCTGCAAACCGGAGATGCCTTTCTGGTGGTTTTCTCTGTGACCGATCGCCGCAGCTTCCAGAGGGTTCCCCCCATGCTCTTGCGCCTGCGAGCCGGAAGTCCTCGGACAGATCCTCCCATTATTTTGGTGGGGAACAAAAGTGATCTGGCTCGATCCCGGGAGGTCTCACGGGAAGGTAAGTTACCTAAAGAGCAGCCAGTCTCTCTTTCTCCCTCAGCCAGATCCACATCATGTTGCAGAATTTTAATTTTCTGGTTAAATCCCTCTAGCTGCGCAAGCAGAAGTACAGGGGTTCACAGAGCAGTCTACTTTTAAGTTCCTCAGTTTACCCCCCTTTTTTTCTTATCAACTGGCACTTGCAGTCTCCCTCTGAGACATTAGTAGGAGAAAGAATAAAAGGTTCAAGTACTTACAATTGAACAGATTAAACAGCAAACTAACCAATATGACTGCTTTCAACACTAGACTTCAAGAGACTGAAGAGAGAGAGAGAAAGGGAAAACAGGGTAGAGAGGAAGGGCTCTCTGTGAATTCAGAAGCAGGAAAGGAACGATCGGTTAGTGCTGGACAGATTGACAGTCACCTCAGCCTGGAAATGTCCCTCCCAGCCAAACCTACTTAAACGCCGTATGCAAGGTTGCAGAAACTCCAGCACGTCACAGGGGGGAAGGAGAATCATGAATGCTGTCTTGAGTTTAACTGAAGGAAAGGTGGGATAGAAATGTTACTAGTACATAATACGAGAGCCAGTGTGGTGCCATGGATGAGGTGTCAGACTGGGACTCAGGAGGACATGGGTTCAAATCCCTGCACAGTCATGGAAACTCGCTGGAGGTGGCAATGATCAGCCGTGCTGAAATCTCACGTATCCTGAAGACTCTTGTTAGGGTTGTTCGACGTTGGAAGTGACTTGATGGCATTAAATGGGAGTGAAATTGCTCTAAACCAGCCCTCGTGGTCACATTTCAGTAGCCACGGACAGGAAGATGTTCCTTTTCCTCAGAGCAGGGGTTAGAAGTGGGAGAAACAACATTGGGGTTTAATCCGTTTTCTTTTCTCTCTCTCTCTCTTGACCAGAGGGCCGGAGTCTGGCGGTCATGATGAACTGCAAGCACATCGAGACCTCCGCGGCCCTACATCACAACACCGAGGAGCTCTTCGAAGGGGTGGTGCGCCAGATCCGGCTGCGCCACCACCGGCGCGAGGGGGGTGGCCAGAACCAGGATGGAGCCGGGGGCCGCCGGGAGAGCCTTACGAAAAAGGCCAAGCGTTTCCTCTCCAGCCTCGTGCCCCGTAACGGACGTTTCTTCAAGCAGAGGTCGAAATCTTGCAACGACCTTTCCGTGCTATGAGCCTCAACGCCTGAGGAGTCGGGAATAGATCCACTTTTCCCCCCTTTTCTAACCCAGAGATCAGACTGGGGTCAGGAGGGAGGCCGTAATATCCCAGGGAGAAGGCTCTCCTAGGCCACTCCATTTGAGAGCATCCCCTGAGAAGCTTGATGGTCTTTGTTTTCCCGCTCTTTGGATGCTGGAAGCGGCCATTTGGGGAACAAAAAAAAAAAAAATCCAGTTTGATGGTTAGGACATTCCTGAATGGAAAGCTTTATACACTCTGGAAGGAATGACTCGCTCTTCAAAGCTCATTTGCCTCTCACTTGTTTTCTTTTGGCATCGTTGTGAGGTGTTTTATTATCGACGATAATTTTGAATTTCACCTTTCTGAAGATGCTTCTGAAGAGGCCAGGCAGGTACAAAAATCTGCTCCTGCCAAGAGCCTCCAGACTTCAGTTGTCCCCTTGTGTTTCTTTTCTGTCCTACCCAGGTGCCCACCTTTTTCTTCAAGGGGATTGTTTTCCCTCCCCAAGGCACAAAAGCTTGGATAATGTGTTTGTCTACTGTCCTTGTTATGAACAAATGGTCGACACTTTCACACACAGCTTGTGTGTTGTGCTCCTTCTCTACATCTGTGGAGTGGTTTTTTTTCCCTCCCTCAGATGCTAGTTTGACCTCTACATTCACATGAAAGAACCTGAAGAGGATCTAAAATCTGTGGGCTAACAAGAACTTATTCCCTCCCTCTCTGAGCACCTCATCTTTAGGGGGAATCGCTGCCCTGAACTGACCCTGGAATGAGTCTCTCTACAGGATCCAAGGGGAAAACAGGAATGCTTTTGCACTGGCATAAACACCTGCCCTCTTTAAAAAGCTGTTAACCTGCCCATTGAGGGAAAGAATTTATTGTCTCATACTTCTGCATAATGGAAGCTGTTACTTTTTCTAGTTTTAAGTACATCACTTTTTAAAGAGCATTTAGGGCACTGATCTACATGCCTGTTTTAAACAGCTGGGAAGCTATTTCACTTGCCTAATTATGCTTCATGTCAATGCTAATCTTTGTTCTTTTAAACGAGACTTCAGCAAAGGGGAATTGACATTTTAGATGCTGAAAACATGCACACTCCTCCTTAAACAGAACCATCGGCTTAAAGGCACAGACCAGGATATGAAACATTACCCTATTTTTGTCTTAGATTATTTATTCACAGGATGAGAGATTGGTGGTTGTTGTTCCTAATGTTTTCACACCTAGCACATCATGTTTTGAAAGCTTGCAAAGCCATGGAAGAGCACACTTTTAATTCAGATGTATTGTCTGGCTTCAGAAATCTCCACCTGCCAGCAGTAAATAACCTCCCCTTTAAGGGACCTCTTAAAGGCACGGATGTTGAAGGCTCAGGACCTCCATCTGCCTGCCACCCTTTCTGCTTTAAAAGCTGCGACTGCTGGTGGACCAGCACCTTTAAGGATGAACCAGATTCACCTCCTCCGCGTTGAAGACCTTAAAGGGGCAGGAATCTTAATTTTTTCCAAACAATTGCCTTCAGATTCCAAATACGTCAGGGATTTTGAGGACGTAGCCTTCTGGACTTGCCTTTCCCCAAACCCAGAAAATCGGAGGCAAAGTCCATAAATCACGCTGTGTGCTTCTTTTCAATTAAAGCCATTTTTCTATTACACCACACCTGCCTTTATCCTCCTTTTTTTCATTAAGGGGCTGTTCCCAATGGCGTGCCATGTTTGCAGCAGACGGCTATGAGGAAGAGAAGGAATGTTAATGGATGGGATAAGAGAGGAAGAGAAGGGAGGAGGGGAGGGAGGGAGGGCAAATATTTGCCCAAAGTGAGCTGTGTATATTTATTTCCACACCCCCAGACTTGGTACAGCTGAAATGCATAACGTGAATGCACAGGTGGAAGTCCATCTACATGCACTTTGAATCAAAACGAGGAGCTCTCTACACCTAGGTAGGTATTTGGTTGTAAAGACTTATGATTCCTCCCTAACAGAAGAGGAATCTTAATACATCTCCTCAGAAGTGCTCTCTCCCTGTTCCTTCATCCCAGAAGCAGGCAACTGTGATCCTCAGTAAGGGTGCGGGTTGTTGTTGTTGTTGTTGTCTACAGTTCTCCAAAGCCCTAGGAAAAACTTTCTGACTGTTAGAGCAGTACGACAATGGAACCCATGACCTCGGGAGGTGGAGGCCTTCAAGGGAAAATTGGACAGCCCTCTGTCCGATACACCTTGAGGAACTCGATGGACTTAGAGGCCCCTTCCAACTCAATTACTCTCGGATTCTAGTCATCCTCAGGATGAAGGTGGTGGTGGTTGGCGCCACCGAACCAGGGTGCCACAGCTGCCCACCCGCCCTGCCTCATCTGTTCCCCCCCCTTCGACTCTGAACAGGTTTCGAACCCTCTACTTTTTGGGCCTCTTTCTTTGATCACCGTTGTTTGGGTCCCTCTCGCCCTCCTGGAAGCTGAAGGGTGATCTTCACACGACAGCCCTGCGAGGGAGGGAAGAAGCTGCTCTGGAGAGAAAGGAGACGTCCCGATCCGCACCGGGAAGAGACGGAAAAGGCACCCCGCCGATGGGCCTCGGCCGCGTGAAAAAAGATAGCAGAGGGAGCCTGTTTGAGATGCAAGCTGTGCTTCCTCTTGTCAACGGAGGAGACAGGCTGACGGCTGGAGCTGTCAAGGCTTTGTGGGGGGGCCCTCCTACGCCTGCTCTCGAAAGCTGCAGCTGCAAGAAAGCACTCCATTCTCTCCCCCCAACCTCGGCTTCCCGCACCCTTACCTCTTAAATCTTTTCTCCGCCCGATTCCCCATCCCGCCAGCCCTGTATCAGGACATCCTTACAAACATGGTTTTAACCGTAACCCGGTCCTCTCATCTCGGATTTGTGCGCAGCTTTTCAGCGGCCGTGGGACTACAAACCCTCCCTTCACTCGTTTTGCTGAGTTAGCTAGGGATAATGGGAGTTAGCGTTGAACAACTTCAGAAGGCCACAGGTTGCTCATCCCTCTTCCTCCAAACGTTCCTCCCCACATAGACATTTTTAAATGTGCAATATCTTTTATTCGATCCATGTACTTTCTCACTTGAAATGTAAGAGCTATTCCAGACTCTTCAGTTTACCTATGCGGGAGTAATTAGTATTGCATCAGGTATCATCCTCATTTTTATTTACATCGCCTGTGTTCGCATCAACGAGCGTTGAAATACCATACGTGGCTCTCTTTTCCTCACGACAGCCCTGTGTGGCAGGCCACCTCGGGTCCTTTTAAGGAGGAAAGGGATGCAAAAATATTTTAAATAAATGTAAACAAAAGAGGTGGAGGTTAAGAGTTTAGCCCAAATGGTTCTGTGAGTTTGATTAGCAAGATCCGAACCCAAGTCTCAATAGCAGTTCTGAAGCACTTCATCATGCTAACCGTTTCATTGGGGAGTTCTCCCTACGTTTTGATGGACACAACCTTCCTTCTGGTCCTCTTTTCGTGACACAACTTATGTCCTTGGATCAGGTCTTCAATGGGGGGGGGGGGAGGGAGAGAGTGCAATCTTCCGGAGAGGAGTCAACGGGATTTGGGTTCATCTAGAACAGGCGTCCCAAACTCAATTTACCTGGGGGGCCGCTGGAGGCAGAGTCTGGGTGAGGTTGGCCCGCGTCAGATTTTCCACCAAGCAGAGCAAGAGCCTAAGGAGGATGCCCAAGAGTTTCCTTAGCCTGGCTGGGGCTCCGAGGAGGAGGAGGAGGGGTGCGCGAGCCCTCGTCGCCGGCCACGACCCCCTCCAGCTCCTTCTTCACTACTACCACCACCAGCAGGACGAAGAAGCATAGAAGGGAGGGAGCGCCGGTGACTGCCTAGCTAGGGGGAGGAGGGTATGACATAAAAAAAAAACATCCTCGCAGATTTCGTCTTGCCAAAGGAGAAATGCCCCCAGTGGTACCCACAAAATTAAACAATGGGGTGGGGGGCCCCACAGGTACGCACACATGCACGCACACAAACACACGGAGGTCCAGCAACCTTCCTCTGAGGGCCCCCCTCAAAAAAAAGGCTCACCCAGCAGCAGCAGCTACCCCCACCACGACAGGCGGGCTGGCTGGCAGGGCTGCAGTTCCGGATGGAGGGTGCAAGAGGCGCTGTCTTGGGAGAGAGCCGGCAAGCGAGACGAGGCTTTTTTTGACTCTTGACAGGAGAGGACGCGTGGGCGCTTCGGGGGGGCGGGCAAGGCGGGGGCCACAAACTATCATCCGGTGGGCCACAAATGGCCCCCGGGCCGCATGTTTGAGACCCCTGATCTAGAACAAACCCATCATTTTTGCATCCCAGCAAATGAAACTCATTGCAGTCCCGGCCGCCTGGCCTTCTTCCGCTGGGCAGAAGCAATCAGACTTGAGAAAACACAAGAACACGTGTACTGTATTCTTGAAAGCTTTCACGGCCGGGATCTGATGGTTGTTGTGGGTTTTTCGGGCTCTTTGGCCGTGTTCTGACAGTTGTTCTTCCTAAGGTTTCGCCAGTCTCTCTGTGGTCGGCATCTTCAGAGGGCAGGAGTCAGAACTCTGTCTGTGTTCTGGTATAGGATGGTTGAGTATTTGTAGCTGTGGGATCAGCTTTTTATCCTTTTCAGGAGATGGGGTGATTATGGTGATCAGCTACAAATACTCACCTGTCCTACACCAGAACACAGACAAGAGTTCTGACTCCTGTCCTCTGAAGAGGCCGGCCACAGAGACTGATGAAACGCTAGGAAGAACAACCGTCAGAACACGGCCAAAGAGCCCGAAACACCCGCAACAACCAACAATAACACACGTCTTTCCTGTTCTTCCTCAGCCTACCTCCCTATTTCTCTCTCTCCTATGCATGGCTCGAACATCTATAAATTGGATGAGTGAAGGAGACCAAGGCGGGGAGGGGAAGAGAGAGAACGGGAACAAGATAGGGGATGCGCCTCTGTTTGCCATAGGAACGTCCTTGCAGTCCATAGCTGAGTAGTTGCCATGGAGACAAAAATGTTTCCCATTGCCATAGTGATCCACTATCGGTTATTAGAGCAAGCGAGCACTTAAACAGTTCCATTAGAGCCCTGGATGACAGGAATTGGGGCTCTGGGAAGAGATGTAAAGATGGGATGTTTCAGTGGGGTATATGGCAGGTGGGGGGGGAGCGAACAGAGATTGGATAAGAAGGAACAAGGAAGAGTATTTATAGAGGTGGCATCACGCTCTGCATCCTCAGGGAGAGGCCCCCCAAGCTATGGGGCGGTGGGAGTAGAAGTTCTAAGAAGCAGGCAGAGTTTGCAATGGGAAGCTGCAATTGTAGATAAGATTTTTCATTTACAGTAGGTCCATAAAATCCATCTTGCTTGCTAAGGCGATTGATGCACCCGAGACCTCCGGAGAAGGCCCAGCGTGGAGCATCCTTGCACGCGGATAGAGGTGGCAAAATCAAAAGGAGTGGGGGGGCCCTGCACTGAAGGGGCTCACACGTCTCTTTCAAAAAAAAAAAAAGAAATTAAATGTTTCAAGATCGTCATGGAAGGAAGCGAGTGCAGAAGAGCCACGCAAGAGATTCTGCTACAGGGATGATATAAGAACTGGAGCGTTGACACACTCTGTGCTCCCATGCCCCTCGTAGCCTGCAGAGCAACTGCTTCACGATCAAGAGCATGTTAACAAGGAATCGCACGCAGGATCTGGCCGTCTTCCACACCCCTGCTTGGGAGCGGAAACATCTCCCCGAGCGCTAACTCGCTGCAACTCTGCGATCTGGAGGGTCTGCAGGGAGCACCGGCTCAAAACCCTACCGTAGGCTCTGTCTTTCTGCAAGTCTGCAGCCATGTGAAGCAGTACCGAATAAGGATAAAAAGAGGTGCCGAGGTGGCCCGGGGCAGGCGACGCGCTAGCCTTCTCTGAGCCACCACAGCACACCGGCTGGGCAACTTGGTCAGCCTGAGACCAGCCGCAGAAAGGAAGCAGCGGATGGAGGTGGCCTACCTCTTCTGGGCGGTTTGTGGCCAGAAGGGCGGCTTAGGATGTTGGGTGAATTTAAAAGGCAATTTTGACAACACAAGAAGGTCGGCCTAAGTATGGCCAGTGGCTTGAAACCGGCTTGTAGACAAGCTAACCACAGATGTTGACTTGAACAGCTCAGACCAGACCTCCCATCCAGAAACTGATGTGCGTATTTCCCGCGACAATCGGTAATTCCAAAACCACGGGACATGTGTGTGTGTTTGCTAATGTGTGCCACAAAATGAGTGTAAAATTCGAGTCTAGATTAGAGCCTGGGAAAATTTCCTTTCACAACTCCCTTGTACGTCGCCATCCAGCCAAAGTTGTACCACTCCATTAAAATGCAGAAACGGTGGTTTATTTTGGTGTTCCATCTAGTTGAAACATCCCTTCAGGCTTTTCCTTTTTGGTGCCTTATCTCCAGAAGAGTTCTTGGAATTAAGACAGCCATTCCCAACATCGGCCAGACTGGCTGGGTTGGTTTCCAGACAATCTAGTCCAAAAACGAAGTTTTTAGACGGCCTAAAGCCACCTACCGCCACAATCCACCCACCCATCCCCACCAGGTGGATGATGTGCCGCTGTTGCTCAAACATTTGTGGGTAAGGCTCTGGCTATAAACCTTTCCCCAAGGGCCACCATGGGCTTGGGCATTTCCAGAGATGGTGCAGTCTTACTCTCTTCAAAGTACGTTATTTAAAATGGAGGAGACGGGAGGAAGGGATGAGTCAGCCATCAAAAAAGACATCTTTCTGTTTTCTCCAGACTCCCGTCTTCAGCTGATGGATGCACGCATACACACACACACACACACACACCTTCCCTTTCGCTCCTTAGGTGTTTAGTGAAGTGAGCAACTATAGCTGGGCCAATGTGCTTCTCCTATAACACTTCAGGCACTGCACAGATGACCACAAATTTAAAAGCAGCTAGACATCTCCTTCCAATTTTGAGAAATGGGTTTCTGAGGCTCCTAAATAATCTGCTGGAGAGCATAATGACCTTTTAAAAAGGTAAAAGACCATCCTTTGGAGCTTCCACCAAAAGGTGAAGACATTATTATTTTTAAGCTGGAATAAAGGAGCTGAAGAACAGCCTTGGGGGGGGGGGAGGGGTGCCTACTCTGCTTATTCCTTTAGAACCCCAGCCTTTAGATTTGCACCCATCCCGCCTAGGCACAGAACCACCTCACCCTTACGACGTGCATTCTGGGTGGTCCAAAAAACAACAAAAAACCGGGACAGACGCCCAATTACATTTGGTGACTTTTATTATTCATTTATAAGCAAAAAAAGGGGAAAATAAAATAAAACCCAAAAGAGATAAAAAGAAATAAAACCCAAATACACCTTTGACGGTGAGGAATGGAAGGGGGGGGGAGAGGTGATCTGAGGGACGCCAAGGGAAGGCGCAGCAGAAAATGGGAACACCAAGAAGAGGATGCAGACTTGAGAAAAAAAGGGATGGGCGTGGAGAGGGGAGGGAGACAGGGGACGACATTCCCACATTGTATGCAACCTCTTTACAGACTTGGGGGGCGGGAAGAGGGAGAGAGAATAAAACACGGCTGGGGAGGAGGGGGAGGGGCATCCCCTCGGGACCAGGCCTCCCACCCAAAAGCTGGTTCACCGCTCTCCCTTCTATGTACAAAACATACATACGGCACCTGCCAAGAGCCACTCCGGAAAGCTGTCTAGCAAATATACCCACAACACACCGTCGGAGAGCAGAGGGTGGGACAAAGGAATGGCAAATGTACATCCCGGCATGCTGGCCCTACGTGGCCTCTGCCAGAAGGAAAAAAATAAAGAGAGAAAGAAAAGAGAGACAAGAGACGCTGCAACCCCACGTTCAGGGGGAAATGGGTCCCCCAGTCTTTCTCAAGCTCAATACACCCCCCCGTCCAATTATGATTCTAGAACCAAGAGACAGAACACAGCCCCTCCTCCCAGTATATGGTGGGAGGGAAATCAGAATAAAATCAGTTCGTGTTAAAGAAGGTCCCTCTCCAAGCAGGCGGAGGGTTTCCTTCAGAGTTCATCCCCCCTGCCTCCTTTCCAGTGGGGGCGGTGAGGTGATGGTGTGGAGATGATCATTCCCCTCCTGGCTCCGTGGGAGAGGGAGGACAGGGGGGGAAACCAGGTGGCGTTACCTGCAATAGACAGAGAAAGAGCAGGGGTTAACGGAGGACAGCAAGACTGGCCTCCATTCACCATTAAGGTTCCTGGGCTGCACACCTTCCACACACACAGACTCTCACAGCGTCACAAACACAATACACTAGCAACAACCTTCAGCAGCTGTTTCGGCTGGTGTTTCAAAATAAGCGGACATCCTTCATCGTGTACAAAGCTGCATTTTTTGCCCGCATTTTCTTCTCGCCTTCGCTTTTCTCTCAAAATATGAAAAAGTCTGAAAATCTGGATCTCACACACACACACACAAAACACCTTACATAACAGAAAGTAAAGCTGTGCAGGGGAACTGGCAGCAACAGAACACACATGGAGAACTTGGCATCTGTGAGGGCAGCAGGCTTGGATGTGCAAAGACTCACAGAAATCTGAGTGGGATAAGGCAGGAAAGGCGTGGGTGGGTGATGCAGTTTAGGAAACGGGGAGACGGCCGGGCTCGGATCTGGGGTTGGGAGTCCTACTTTCACACACCGATGTTAAAAAAAAAAAAAAGCACACGTCAAATCTCATTTCAAGTCTTTAGTGGGGAAATAAAACCATGCATAACGAGATTCTTCCGGCGTCAAGAGCACACGGCGCTTCCTTCCTTCACCAAGTCTCTGCGATTCAGGCACTCACATTGTTTGGGGGGTGAAGAGGCCCGTGAGCTGGAAGCACTGAGAAGCCAACGTCTGTGAAGCCAGGTTCAGTGCTGGGCTGAGAGCTAGAGAAACAAAGCACAGAGAAGCGTTAACACCTTTTCAGGACGTGATCTGAACTCAAAGGGCCACCCTGGAGAACTACACAACCACCTGGACAGACTAGACAGAGGTGCAGCCTTTCCAGTCTTAGGAGGCACGCAGGGAACTAAATATACATAGGCTCTGCTTCTAACAACAGCTCAGCAGACAGAAATGGGGGCGATTAAATGGCCCTTCCAGCTGAGATTCAGAGATTGTGATCTACAATGTGGCTGCTGTTTCCCTGTCTCTACTATCAGCAAGAAAACAATAATGTCGAAAAGAAAGGAACTGCACCCCATGCTGCCTGGGCTACAGAAAGGGCTTTACGGGCTACCCAGCAGACAGGCTGAATCGATTCTGACCTGCAGTACAGCAGCAAAACACAAACGCCACTGGGGCAACAGCCTGTGCTCAGTCCATGGTACTCCACCACCTCCCCCCCAGTTAAAAGGATGCTCTCAAGCAGCAAAGCTGAAAGAGGCATTTCCTGAAGACCGCAGAAAGCTGCGCCAGTCAATTCTCAGTAGGTCAGGCAGCAGTGGGCTAGACAGGGTAACATCTGAGATGAGTGTCATGAAGAGTCCTGCGTGTTCCCTGATTCACCTCTGGACATAATTCGGAAGCGGTCCCGTTACTGCAAGATGCAAGCACCAAGGAACGATTTTCATGCCAAAACCACATTGTGTAAACATAACCATGTGCCCTTCCAGGTCCCTTCGCCATCCCTGCCAAGAAGCCCCTTCCCCAAGGGCCCCCCCCAGCCTCACCTGTCAGGGCAGCCGGGTTCAGCGCCCCCAGGGGTATTGCTCCGTTGAGCTGCAAAGCAGCCTGAGCTGCTGCTGTAGTCGAGAGAGGAATCGCAGAACCTGCTGGAGTGGGGAGAAATGCAACACCTCAGGCTCGGATGTTTCACCGAAATGGTGCCCGCACAAGAATCTAACAGTTTATCTAACAGCTCCTGGCTGGAGACCTGCTCAGTTACGGGAATAACCCTAGGCCACGTCTGAGAACATTTTGTAATATTACCGTTTCCCTGAAAATAAGCCCTAGTATGATTTTTACGATGCTTGAAATATAAGCCCTACCCTAAAAATAAGCTCCAGGTAAGTGAAGCCCCAGAAGATGATGACATGGCTGTCTTTGAATAAATGTAGATGGTTGTACATGAAAAAAACCCATCTCCTGAAAATAAGCCCTAATGTGTTTTTTTGGAGCAAAAATTAATATAAGACCCTGTCTTATTTTCGGGGAAAAATGGTAATCAAACACATCCAGCAAAGGAGGGGCACCAGAGGCAAAGAAAGAACTTTATTTACTGTGCCTCCAAATAGCTAAATCACCTTCAAGGCACCCTCCAGGGCGGAAAGCTAAACACAACGGCATTTGATGCTTTCTCTGAAGCGGCTTGTAATTTAATAGGATCTCTCGTGTAGCATGACTAAAGCAAAAAAAAAATAATTAAGCTGCTGTGTAGATAATAGCATTAAGAGGATTTTTTTCACTCCTACCCCCTTACCCTGTTAAAATTCACTACCATAATTTCCAGATCGTCTTTCCCTTTCATTCTCAAAAGGCATTCGAATTTCTTTGCCAGCCCACCAGGAAGATCCAGGGAGAATGATCTCCTCTACCTAATTGAACCCTCACAATCTTATAATGCAGACAATGAGACTGAAGCTTGCTTATGGCAGCAGGTACACAAAAAGCTGGGCTCCCTCCAGTGAGAGAGAGACAGGTGAGAAGGGGCGGGGAGCCATTCAAAGTGGTTCAAGGGCACCCTTTCCTCAGTAGCTGTGAAAGCAAGGGGGGGGGGAGAGTTGCATCATGTTCTTTCTCCTTCCTTGCTAACTCATCACTTTGTAAGAAATAAAACTGAAGTACACAAAAGGGTTTTTAATACAGAAATACCAAGAGGAAAAACCAGGAAGTATTGAATCCTCTACATTGCATGGTCTCTGGCTCCCACTAGTGCCCAGTTCTGGTCAATAGGCAATGGAAATACTTATTTCTGGGTTTTTTAATTTAATATTCGCAGGCAGTGGATCACTGAATCTGTGAATGGGGGAGGGAGGACTCCTACTGTATCTGTACTCTTTTGATACCCTTTGCAAGAGGAAGCTGTAACTAGCCCAAAAGTCTCCTTCTGGGGGAGGGGGAATGTACCTGTTTTTCTCAGCATCGCTCACTCTGCTTATGGTCATGCTTTCCCATCTCCTTTGAAAGCCAAAGGTCTAATCAGCTGGGATGGGGAATATATGAGAGGCTGTCTTTGCTCAGTGAATGCCTTGAGAACCAAAATCTACAGATGGGCTGTCACTGCAGATCTGATCACCAGCAATCGGCAAGAGAAGCAATGACGAGGAGTAGAGATAGGCACAAACTTCAAAGTTCGAGCCCATCTCTAAACTCGGAGCAGTGCTTCCCCTTCCGTTACGCTGTTTCCAGCCAAACCAACACCCTAGAAAATACTGCAAGGCTTTTCACTACTACGTGCAGGTACCTTTACCTTCCGTTTTCTACCTGTTTCAAAGGCATCCTTTTCTCAAAAACCTTACTGGCCTCCCTTTGGGAGTGGCAAAGTTAAAAACTAAGACAAAACAAATGGAAGGGATAATTCAGTTTCTGCCGAGGGTTTCTTTTCCAGAGAATACCTTTCCTTTGGCTCCATCTCAGCTAGGACGCTTACCTTCTGCCAGTTTGGCCATAAGCTGCAGCTGGGAGCCAGTGGTGCCCAGATTCAGGGCTGACCGGTCCGGCTCGTCAGCACCGTCGGGGAACGTGATGTCCGTGGTGCCATCCAGGCGTTCGGTGACCTGCCCCACCCGCATGGGTCGGCCGGCCAACTCGAAACCATTCAGCTGCTCCAGGGCACGGCGGGCACACTCGGCTTCTGCAAACTGAGGGACGGGTAAACTCTCAAAGCTGGGTCCTCCGAGGGAAGCATTAAGGGATTCCCCTGCCTCCCTCCCTCCCTCCCTGCCCACCCACTTGAAAGGGGGAAGACCAATTACATACAGTGATGAAGCCATAACCCTTGGACTGCCCGGTGTCCTGGTCACGCATCAGCACGATGCTGTCAATCTGCCGACAGAAGAGAAAGATGCAGAAGTGAGAATGGGCCGTAGGAGGCGCCGTCTTTCACCTCGGGGCCCAGTCCCTGTTTTCTCCCTCCCCCCCCAGCCATGACTCCCCCCCCCACTCCACCTTTCCAAAGGGCTCAAAGATCCCACGCAGCATCTCTTTGGTGATGTTGCAGTGGAGGGAGCCGACGTAGAGCCGCATGGGGCCCCCGCTGCCTTTCTGAAGGTTGTTCGCCATGGCAGCCAACCGGTTTTTCTCCGCCTAAAAAGCAGGGACGCAAGAGATGGGGGGTGGAATTAGAAAGAGCTTAAAGCAGCCCTCCGAATATTTGAAATTTGACTTTCTCAACTTATCTTGTGACAGATTAATTCCCAGGGTGTGGCTATGATGACCAAGCAGCCCGTTGTAAATCAAAGGAGCCACACACATAAACATGGGTAAGCGGTTTCTCTTCACCGACAATGGCTGACAGTGAGAAAATCTAGGTAACACCATCCAAGAGTGTCCAACCCCCCTTTCCAAAATTCAACAGGCAGCTCTTCTAGCTTTCTTCTGCTCCACACAAAACACTTTCTCACCATCCTCTTCTTCTGAGCATCCTTGAGCTGTCACTTCACCACCCCCAACCTCTAAGGACGCCCCTTTCCGACCAAGCCCACATGTCCCAGCACAAACCCCCCCCCCAATTCATGGATTTTAGCTGGTTTCCACCACGCCTCGCACCTGGGACGCCTGCACGATGATGGGGACACCCAGGAGGCGCTGCCCCGTCAGCCCGATGGCCAAGGGTACGGACTGGATCTCGCAGAACTCCACGTAGGCAATGCCCTTGGAGCGCCGGGAGTTCCGATCGGAGATGATCCTCACGTCACGGACCTGCCCAGGAGCAGAACACACACACACACGCACAGAGACAGACGTGAGAACGGGTGCTGCTGTAAGGACTCGGCAAGTAAAAAAAGCTCAAGGCTCTTCGTTTCTTTATCTCCTGCCAGATAAAACCCAAAAGCAAAATGGGAACAGGAGGCCCGAAAGGGTCAAGCAGGTATGGGAACGGGTGGCCCCTTCAGAGACTGTTGCACTACAATTCCCATCACCCCAACCCTGCTGACTGGAGCAGGCCGGAACTGCTCAACATCTGCTGGAGGGCCACAGGAGGACCACTCCCTGGCTATGAAATTGAACCTGTCAAAAGCCTGAGAGGAGGAGGAAAGGAGAGCAAAATTCACAAAGGTTTTGCAAGTACAGTGGCGCAAGGTGTCCTTTTGCACAACCCCACCCAGCGCACTAACGCTGACCCTTCCTGCATCATTCTGCCCAGGCAACCACCATCCCCGCCTTAATTATCCTGGGCCTCAATTACGCAATTCACCCTACACGGAACTACCCTTAACGAGCCACCGCATGGACCCCCCGTCTCGTACAAAATCTGGCATCTCAGGGCAGAGTCCTGAGATCCTGTTATTCCCAGACTTAAAGACCTGCAGGGATGGCTCGGGGCTCTTTGGGCACCAATCCAAGGTGCTGGTTTAACTCTTAAAGCCCCAAACGATTAGAGACCTGGCTAACTAAAGGGAACTGGCTGGATAGCTCAGGTATCTGGCAGCAGAGCCAGAGGATGGGAGTCTGATTGCCCCCCCCCCATTGGGCCTCCTGGGAGAAGAGCCAGCCTGGGTGGCCTTGGGCCAGCTGCACCGTCGTCCCAGGGCACCCACCCAAACCCCGGCCCCGAAGAACAGAATGGGAAACCACTTCTGAAAGGGTCACTGCAAGTCAGAATTGACTTGAAGGCACATGGGGATGATTTAACTAAAGGCACTGCCTGGCTCATCATGATTGTGCTAAACTGTTCATGAGATGCCCTCCTCAAGGAATTACCATTACCTGTGGAGGCCTGCTTGATGGGCAGGTGGGAGAGGGCTTTTTCCTGTGTTGGTCCCAGTTTGTGGAAATCACTCCCCCCGGAGTTGTGATCAGTTCCCACTCTTGTTGCCTTTGGGAAGGGTGTGAAGATGCATTTTTTCAATTTGGCCTTTTAAACCATTTTACTTAGCATTTATGATTTCAAGCGCTGCATTGTTTTAAATTGGTTTGAACGATGTTTGCCGAGCCGCCTTGAGAAGCATCGAAAGAGGAAAGGCGGATTTAAAGAACGACAACAAGACGGTAATGGGCCGTTTCTTTTTACCTTGCCAACGGCAGAGAAAAAGTCCTCGAGGTCCCGGGGGCGAATGCGGGCGGCCAGCTGCATGCAAAACACCGTGCGGGCATCACGCTCCTCTGGGCTAAGGCTACCCAAAGGTTCCCTGTAAGAGACCATGAACGTTGCTCAGGACCAGGAAAACCTTCCATCAGGGAAAAAAAATGCACGGAGCAACTCACAGGCCCCTTTGCCCAAACAGCCCGACCTCAATCACGACACTCACCGGAGGGGACTCTTCTCTCGGTAAAGGGGACTCTTGCTGTGTCCGAATCGCCGCCTGCAGACAGGGGAGCAGGAAACGGGGCAAAACAACCTATTTAATCTCTGGCACTACAAACAGATGAAGGGATGACAAATCCTAGGAAAGGATAGCCCCGAAGCCCATTCCCTGAGAACAGAGGCAGTAAGTATAACTTACTGTTGTTGCTGGGGTATGAAGGTAGGTCTTTTGAAAGCCAAGTTCATTATTAACTAGGACCCGGGCATTTGTTGCTAGGACTTCCTAACGCAGCGGTCCCCAACCGTTTTTGGTCCGTGGACTGGCTGGGGAAGGCAGGACAACACCCGCGCTTGTGCACATGTGCTTGCACAGGCGCATGTGCAAACGGCAGCATGGTGCTCACACGGGTGTGCTGGAGCGTGTGCACAGCCACAAACGGGCTGTGCGGGGGTTAGCGCGTGCGGGGGAGGAGGTCTGTCTCGGCAGCCCAGTCCGGCTCAGGCCACGGACCGGCACTGGGCCACAGACCGGGGGTTATGCACCTCTGCCCTAAGGAATTCGGGAGACTTTGAGAACGTTTTTCAGGAGGAGACGATAACTGCAATGTAACTGGCCAATCGCCAGGACCTGAACTCCTGTGTAAAGATTTTCACCGTTCTCCCTCCCAAGAGCACCGTGCCTCTTACCCAGGAGGAGGGGGGCTGCGGTACCGCATTCTTTCCTCCCGCCGGCGCTCTCTGCTGCGGGACCTGCTGCCTCCTCGTCTCCGGTCCCGGCTGCGGCTCCGATGGCGGCTGCGGCTCCGATGGCGACTGCGGCGGTCCCGGCTGCGCCGGCGATGGCGGTCCCGGTCCCGACTGCGGCTGGAAGGGATGGAGAGGCCGTGGGAGGAGATGGCGGTCTGCCCTCCTGCCCCTCTCTGAACCACTTCCCTCGCTGCACCTTCCCTCGCTGCACCAGGACGGGCAACATGGGGCTGCAGGAAAGCAGCTAACACCTCTTGGGGGGGAGCCTCCAACACCACCAGATTTTTTTTAATGGCTCAGAAATCCCTTTGGTGTTCCTCAAGTGTTCTCCCATGTGAGAGGATACCTCAGCAATTCTGCCCTCAACAACAAGAGCTATTTTCTCATTTCTCAAAATAAGGAAGTTAATAAAGATCACACTCCCAGGGTGCCCCCAGAAAACCCCGAAAAGGGTTGCTATACGTCAGAACTGACCTGATGGCACATCATTGTATATTTGTTACTAGAGAGGGTAGAGCTGTCCTTTTGAGGCCCAGAGGTAGGGGGTCTTGTCACCCCTGGACCACCAGAGGTTGCCCACCATGAAGCTGCACAGCACAAAATTAAAAAATGCCGGCAGTTATCAACCCCACCTGCCAAAGAGGATGAAAAACAGAGAGGAACCACAGAAAGCAGTTCGCCCACATATGCGGAAGAGCAACCATGACCAGCAACTGGTCCATCGCTTGTTCTCTGTATTTTAAACAGAAGGCGCCTCCTGGAGCAGTGGTTAAACTCCTGCCCTGCGGCCAAAACTGTGCTCACAACCCGGGCTTCAATCCCAGGTAGCCAGCTCAAGGTTGACTCAGCCTTTCATCCTTTGGAGGTTGGTAAAACGAGTACTCAACTTGCTGGGGGGGGGGGGCAATGTGCAGCCTGCTTTAATTAACTTGTAGACTGCCCAGAGATTGCTTTAAGTGCTATGGGGCGGTATATATGAGCAGCATGCTTTGCTTTAAAAAAACCTTATGTTTATTCAAAGTTCAAAAGAAGCATTCATGGACCGGTTCCCATTCAGGTGTGATTGGGCTACCACTCCCATAATTCAACAGGAAAGGGAGGAAAAATGAGGAACCCTGACCTTGTCCTGCCTTTGCCCTTTCCTCACCCATGCCCACCCCTACCTGTGTCTGTGGTCACGGCTCCTGCTACGACTTTTGCTCCTCTTCTTTTTGCTGCAGTCAATGAGGAGAGAGGTGAGAGATGCGCAGGGGAGGGGAGGGGAGAAGGGAAGAAGGGGGTGCCAAAAGAAGCCCCCCCCAACTCACCTGCTGCTTTCCCCGCTGCTGCTGGGGGCAGTCTCTTTCTTTGCTTCCTTTCCTTGCTCCTCCTGAGGTGGCTGAGACAGAAGGGAGGGAAAGGGAGGGTCAATAGGAACGGCTGCATCACCCCCCCCCCACCCCCGGCCTCCCTCTCGCCTCCTGATGCCCAGCTCCCTTCTCCTCCTTGCCCCTGCCACTCCCGACCGCTTTCATACCTTACCTGTGCTGTGGGGGGATCGGCGGGTGGCTTCGAGGGTCCTGGCTGGGCCTGGAGCAAACACAGAAAGGGGTCACTGAGACACACAGGGAGAGGGGGAACAAACATACTTTGCCCCTCCGAACACCGCTGCTCAAACTAATTTAACACCAAGGAAAAACTCACAACACGTTTCTTAGAACACTGGATTGGGAAAAACCAGGAGAATGACTGAATGGACAGTCATGAAGACTGAGCTCTGGGAAGAAAAACGCTAAAGCTCAATGCCGACATTACAAGGCTTTCTTAAAAGCAAAGATGCCATTTAAAAAAATAAAATCTCATTTTTTTCTCTTCTAGATGACACAAAAGCAAGGAATAAGCACTGAAGTCATCCAGCAAACTTGAACACAAAGGTTCATACCATCCTTCTGTGCAAACCGCCCTCTCTCCAGATGGTCACGGGGGCACCTGGGCTCCTTCATGAGAAGCCAGCCTTTTGAAGAGCATCCCACCAAAATGTCAAATTTAGGTTTTTAAATCTGATACTTTCAAAACTGATTCTGGCAAGAAGTTATTGCTCCTAGACTTAGCAATACGTCAGCTTTTTTAAGGCTTGTAAACAATGGAGAACATCAGTATAATCAAAAAGAACAATTGATTTTGCAAAACAAAAACGTAACTGCTCAAAGGAAAGTGCAAAAGCTCTAGTTACGAACAGATTGAAATCAAAAGACACCAAGTGCGCTAAGCACTAATGGGCCAAAATCCTGTTGCTTAGTGTAATAAACCACACTACAGTAGGCCTATTGAATCAACCAATATCTGGTAAGTCAACTGCTCTGTAAGTTTCATTTATTCAAGTCAACCTAACTCTGACTAGTCACAGTGAAAGGAAGCTTATTTGAATCAGTGGAACATGTAAAAAAGGGATTGACTCACCAAACCCTCATATTCTAGTGCAATTTACTACACTAAACAACAGGATTTTGGACTCCGTGCCGAGGTAACAAAGTCCTAGTCTATGAAGACTCATATACAAAGAAAATTAGTCTACCTCTAAAACCATAAAAACACCAAACATTACATTCATAAATCACATAAAAGAAGCATCAGCAGTATGGCTATAATTTACTATAATTTTTATATATATTTTAATTGTATTTTAATTGTTCTGAATTTTTATTGTATTTTAAGTGTTGTAAGCCGCCCAGAGACCTTTGGGTAGTGTGGGCGGCATATAAATTAAATAAATAAATAATATAGTACAGAAACATGCTTGGCATCACTATTGTTAATCACTTGATGAATGCAATCTCTGGCATTTTCATGGTTTTGGAGGTGATCTGACGGTCCCACACAACACACACACATGATGCTTTACAGTTAATACTGCGACTTTCTACCTGGACAGTTAAGTGCTGCCTAAGTACTTTTCATGTATTTTGATTAAATTATTTTTATAATGATAATTTTCATGCTTTGTTTTTAACAGCTAGCTATATTCGCTTTATTAAACCTGTTTTCTATTTGTATGGCTATTATTGCATTTTTACCTTGTTAATCTTGCTTTTGGATCAGGACTAATCGTTCCCTTTTGTTTGTATACCTGCTTTTTAGATCTGCACCACAACTAAGGCTGGAAAAATCCTTCAATGCTCCCAATGCCATAAACTGTTTCTTTAACCTCTCTCACACACACATACACAAACACAGCACTCGTATGAATCAGCAGAATTTTCAAAAATGTTTTCTGTTTAAAACATAGACAACCATGTCACACTACAGAGGCACATGCATAAATCTTATTTTATACTGCTGCAAAGTCTGGATTTTCTCTTATAGAAATGTGAGAGGTGGCCTTTGACACACAAAAAAGATGTATATATTCTAGGAAGCGGGTGACAGGAATCTGGAACTACAGAAAGAAACAGACAGTGCTCTTCCTGCGTGACGTACGCTCCCAAACTCCCATATTTTCCCATGTATAAAACTATATTTTTGTCTAAAATCTTTAGAGTAAAAATTGAGGGTCATCTTATACACGGAAGTGAGCTGAGGAGAGAACAAAAACAAGTGGAGGGGAAAGCAGGGATCGAAGCAATCCTGCAGCGCTTTGATCCCTTTCCCCCTACACTTACTAAGTCCCACTTAGATTTCTCAATTTTAGATTAGAAAAGTGGGGAGCGTCTTATACATGGGGGCATCTTATACAAGGGGAAAACATAGTATTCCAACCCTTGACATGTTCTTCCTATATAAGAAATCTTTCTTTTTTCAAATAAAATAAATGTGATTTTCAAGGTTTTCTGTAAAATACTCCTGAGGGCATGGCAGACACCCTTTCCTCAGATCTGAACGGCAAAGATTCCGGGATCCTCACCTCTTCTTTCTTGTATGGGGCTTCCAGCATGGCCTCAATCACAATGTCAAAGTCATCTGCCGCCATGCCGTCTTCTTGGCTCTGCGGATGGAATAGAAGGGGAGAAAATGAAAATACAATTCGCCACTTGAAACCCCCCACCCCACGATGCTGCCTTCCCCAAAACCCAAGAGAAGGGGAGGAGAGTGGATACTCACTGGGTCCTGGGATGGATTGGGGAACGCCGGATCCATGGCTGGCCCAAATGGGGTGGGCTCCCCTCCACCCCGAGACACAGGAGCTGCTAATAGAGAAGGGCTTCTAGCGGGCAAAGAAGTTGATCACAGCCTGAAGAAGAGAAGCATGAACGAAACTGAGAAGCGGGCTCGGCTGGAGGCACAAGGATTAATGTTGCTGGGATACAGTGTGTTCTAAATCCCAGAAGAGTCTCCTGTTCTAGAACGATCCCACTGATCTGGAAACCCAACTGAACACCCCCACCAGTAACCTCTGGGATTCTGGAATATCGAGAGACACGCATGGCACACCTTTCCAAATGGCCTGCTAGGATTCCCACCAAAACAGGGCCCCGACAGCAACCCTTCCTAGTCTTTTTGTTGCCTAGGGGAAAAAAAACTTCCTTACGCAAACAATCCCTTTACTCGCAGAAACCACATAATGCTCTCTACAGGTCTCACATGCTAAAACACTCCTGAGGGAGTCCAGAATGAAGGCATCACTCTGTCTCCTACTGGATTAAGATATGCCTCTTGGATATGTTTTCAAAAATACTGGCTGTAGTATGCTTCGGAAAGAGGTGGAGGGAAGGGGGTCTGAGAAGGACAGAGCCATTCTGTTCTAGTTTTTCAGTCAACAAATCAGGAAAGGAAGGCAAAGAACATTTGGTGGGGAGAGAAAGAATACAGGAAAACGGTGATGCCCGTTAATACAGTACAGTATTTGAAAGGCAAGCTCCACCTTTTTGGTATGAAAACTTTTCTCAGGCTTTGCATTGACACCCCAACTCTCTCTAGCTCTCTTCTGAACACACCTGCATTTATTTCTGTCACTGCACAGAGTGGCAGCTTAGGGAGGCCACTTGATAATGCACCTACATCCGGGGAAACGTTCCAACAAATTCATACAGTAGAGCTGGAAATCTTCAGCAAAACAGACTATGCTTTGTTGAAACTTCCCGGTCAATGTCCAATTTTAAGTTAAAACAGATTCCTGTCACCGACTACAACTACAGCTTCGGACTCTACCCTGAACATAGTGGTATTCCTCCCCCCCCCCCCCACAATTCGCTGGGAATTCCTCCCGTCAGAGTTCTGGTAGCTGTAACCAATAAATCCAATTCTCAGAAAAAATTCTGTACAAACACCTGTACAACCTCTCTGGAACAACTGTCATTAACCTAAAGGAGAAGAAATGGGCAGGAGCTGCAAAGGATGAGCAGACTGGTAGTCCCTTTCTCATTAAGCTCTGTTAAGAGTGCCTCTCAAAAAAAAAGTCCCCTATTCCCTTGCACTTTCCATGATGCTTAGTCATTTCTTCACATTTCCTTCTTCAAGCTAACGTACATGTGTGTATACCAAAAGTCCTCTGAGAACTTGTATGTCTTGACTACAACTACCAGAATTCTGGTTGAGGAAATTACTGTGAATTCTGGGAAGAATAGTGGGTGTGTGGGAAATTCGGGAGTCCATGTTTATCCTGCCTTTGGCCTCATATATGCTTAATTGCAAGTATCCATCAACTAGGGCCCTAATCCTGCACTGGCACGGGAAGGACCAGAACCGACACCCACCCACCCAGGGAAGACGCCATTATGGCATATAATAAAAATAAATAAATAATGACAGTGGTGCCTAGATTAGCGACGTTAATTCGTTCCGCAAAAATCACTGCAGAACGAAAACGTCGCTATGCGATATTAAAAAGCCCATAGAAACACACTGAAACCCCTTCAATGCATTCCTATGGGCTTAAAACCCGTCGCTGAGCGAAGATCCTCCATAGCACTGCCATTTTCGGTGCCTCTAAAGCAAGGAATCCGTCCCTAAACACAGCGGGCGGCCATGTTTTTTTCCCGGCGGCCAATTTGAAACCGCCGATCAGCTGTGCGAAAACGGGGGCTTTGCAATGATCGCTTCCCTGCGATCATCGCAAAGCGAAAATACCCCATAGAGAACATCGCAAAGCGATCGCTTTTGCGAGCACAAAAAAATGCGTCGCTAAGCAATTTCTTCGCTAAACGGAGTGATCGCTAAGCGAGGCACCAATGTAGTAAAAAGGTCAGGTATATTTATTTCCTTTTTTCCACATTCACAGCAGAGCAGTTTCAGTGGATGAAATTCTACATATCCCCAGTTGAGAAGCAAGTGCTTTGCTGTTCCATAGTGCCCCCAAGACAGCATCATAATAGGACCAGGCAACCACTAACGAGGGCACTGTTTCTTTTAATTGCTTATTTTGCAGATATATAACATCATTTACATACTCTCGTAAACATGGGTAGATGGCCAATGTCAACACATCAGAGACGAGTATGTTTACATTGGAATTCCCAAGTGTACATACGGGAAGGAAACCTCTATACAGCTGTTTAAGTATTAACTCCCACATTTCTTTAAAAGATACCTCAAGACTGTAATCCTCACCTTCAAGCAATTATGAAATTCGCCCCCAGACATCCTTACATGCTACACACTGGGGCAGGAGTTTCTTGGGCTCTGTGCCACCAACAGGAAAACAAGCCAAGAAGTGTTGTAGAATTGAACATTTCTTGGTACACAAAAGGAAATGACAGTAAGCTGCCACTTCCCACCTTCCAGGGATTTCTTCAAGCATGAAGATGGGAGCATCCACAACTGAATGCGTTGTAAACTGGAGAATGCAACTCAACCAATTTATTCATCTTGACAAGTTCCTAAATATTTTTTTCAGGAAAAATCAGATTTAAAATGACACAAGGCCTGCTGAAGAATCAGAAGCTATAAAAGGGCTCCAGAAGTGTCCTGACAAGCCAGGTAGGGCTTACTAAAAGCTCTCCATAAACCCCAATGGGTTCCGAAACACAAGTTCCCAGGCCCAACAGCTAAGAGCAGGACCCTGTTTTTTGGTTTTTCCCTGCTTAAACAAAACAGGATTCTGGAAAACTAGAGAAAATTCCAAAGAGATCATACAGATTCAATGCAGGTTTGGAGCAGTACAGGAAGACTTTTGAAATACCCAATTTCAGTGAATTCTTATGGAACAAGAGTTTCGCCCTGTTGCATTTAAGCATCTGATTTTTCCTAAATACTGAGGGATTGTTCTTTCAGCTACTCGGATGACACACTTTTGGGACTATTTCACAGATGGACAATCTCAAATTCCCAAGCGCTAGTCTCCAGGAAACAATTACAGAAGCTACTACATTCCTGTAAGGCGGCACCAAAGAAAACTAGCACTGTACATAATTAGAACACTGGGCCCAACCAACGCTAGTAAGGAACTCCCATGGATTTGACATATTTGCCAGTCTTCACACTCTGTGAAGCATGAATGACTCTCCAGATGTAGCTGGCAAGCAACTCCTCCTAACACCCCTTACCATTAGCCACACAGGCTGGGCCAACGTGTGCTGGAGTCAAACCACTG
The DNA here is from genome assembly GCF_051106095.1 of Pogona vitticeps. Classification (NCBI taxonomy): domain Eukaryota; kingdom Metazoa; phylum Chordata; class Lepidosauria; order Squamata; family Agamidae; genus Pogona; species Pogona vitticeps. Next base: position 118,092,732 of record NC_135788.1, read on the forward strand.
AACATAGCCATGATGAGTTCTACACTGCTAAAACAAAGCATCAGTCCAAACAGTCATATATCAAAATTATTAACCTCATATAGCTTTTGGCAAGCCTTCAAGAGGAGCACCACACCACTGTAGAACTCATTCCCTCCTTCATCAAATCAACTGACCCCCAATTCATGTAATTGTGACCTCAATTACCCTGTCTTATTTATTCAAATACATACCTCTGCCTGTCCTCAAAGCAGCCTGCAGCCTGAAAAGAGGCAGGAAACTCATACTCCTAGTTCACACGAAAACACCAGCACTCAATCTCAAACTCTGCTCCTAGTTAAACTCCCAGACACCCCAGCAACCAAGGCCAACAGGCAGGTTGGGAATCTACATTCTGAACAATCTACTCCTACTCTCTCAAATTCATCTGAAAGGCATTGTGATAGCCTCCTTAATAAGGAAACAAACACATTATTTCAACTTCCTCATTTGTTTACAAGACTGTGATCAGGAAGGTCAAAAATACATGCCACTGCAAATCAGCCATCACCCTAGTATTTATTTATTTACTTTATATCCCGCCTATCTGGTCAAACGACCACTCTAAAAGTGTGGGGGACAGTATTTTCCATCATGGTTTCCTTAGCCTCTGCTAGACATGATGGGCTCTGTAGTTCCACTCATCTCAAGAACACAGTTTGTTAGAAGGCTAACCAGATAATCCCTTGGCTTTTCTTAATACAGCCTACAGGCTTCCTGCCTTCCCACCCATCCAAGCCTAAAGAGAACCCATATGTCCTTATGTAGCTTTCTCTTAAGAATTCCACCACATTCCCTGGTTTCTTCCGAAACTGGGCCCCGCTTCCAAACAACCTGCTAATACTGAGTCTTCCCACAAATTCTCTAATACAGGTTAAACTTCTGGATCTCCTCTAGAAGAAAAAGAAAGACACAGTGGAAAGATTGGGGGGTTTGACAACTCTTTGAGTTATATGGAGGTGCCAAAAGAAAGAAAAAGAAAGGGAATTCCCATCTATGCTTTCTGGGCTTGAGTCACACAAGAAGGGCTCCTTTTTCTTGCACCTTGGGAGTCATAATTGTCCCATAAGCACATAAGACAGGCTCATTTTCTTTCTTTCTTTCTTTTTTGAGGAAAGCAGCAATATTGGGAAGATGAAGAAGTTCAACAGGGTGCCATTTTGTGTCCATGGCCTCCCACACTCCTGGCCTTTAGAAACCGGCCGACTCCATTCCCTCAGCAACGGCCCCCAAGTTACTGACAGATGGATGGATTCCTGTATTGGGCGGAGGGGGGGTTAGCCCCACAAGCCCCCTCCCCACCGATTCCAGCCTTCCTAGCCAGCTTTGCGCTTTTATTTCTTGGAGGTTGCAAGTGTCCTCCTAAGGAGGAAAGGGAGGGAGGAAGAGGCGGCCAGAGGTGGGGTGGGAAGTGGCACACATCCCCCCCCGCCATGATCAGCAGCGCCCCGACTCCAACCTCCAGGCACCATCTTGTGACGTGCCTTGAGACTCACTAGGCCTCTCCTTGACCCCCCCTTTCCCTCAAATCACACGGAAAACGCCTACCTGGGCTCGACCCCTCGTGTTTCTCGGCCTTTATTCCTCCCCCAAACCCCACAACACCCCCCAGGAAAAAGGGGGACCCTCCCCTCCCGTCCAAAAAGAGCAGGCAATGGGGAAGGCCACGCCCCCTCTACCGCAAACCCCGCCCCCTTTCCTGGCTCGCCTGCGGCCCTGTCCCTCTTTCCCCCCCCCTCAACTTTTTGGGACGCGAAAGCTCCACGAACCCCTCCCGCTGACGTCACGGCCGCGGCGGTGACGTCACGGGCTCTGCCGGTTTTGCGGCTCGGCACCCCTTTCCCTCCCCTCAGATATCACTCACCCACCTCCCCCTCCCTTTTGGCCGTTAGACCCCGGCAGTCTTTTCAGCCCTGGTCGGCTCCGAGGCTCCCGTTCTCTCCTCCGAGGCGGCAGCGGCAGCGGCGGCCACAGCAGCGACGCTAAGATGGCGGCCAACTCTTCCTCCCTCCCTTCTCCTTCCCCCCTCCCTTCTCCTTCCCCTGGCGAGGGCCGCAGAGCGCACGCGCGCGGGCCTTTAGGCCACTGATTGGCTAACGGAGGAGGAAGAAAGGCACCGGCGGGGGGGGCGGAGGGCCGGGAAAGTCGAGCAGCGATTGGACCTGCTGCGGCAAGAAGGCGGGATTTCCATCGCCGACGTCGACGCTCATTTGACAATAGATTGTCAATGAGAGACGCTTTGTTCTTTACCTCGCCTCGCCGAGGATGAGCCAGTTGGTGTAGGCCGAAGGTGGGCCAAAGGCGGGACTTCTTTACAACTGATTCGTCGAGACGCTGCCGGTAGGCTCTGATTGGATGGAACGACGGGAAAAAAATAAAGGTGGTATTGTTCACCTCCCACTGGCTAACATTCTTGAGGGCCGGAACAAAGAACCCCGAGCAACCACTTACTGTACTTTCAACTCGCCTGCCCTGATTGGACGGCCGCCCGGAGTGTAAACCGAGCTGTGATTGGCCGTGCTGTTGTTGTGGCGATGGAGAGACCTCTTGTTTCTCTCTCTCCAGCCAGGAGGTCGAAGGGCACTAAGTTCTTGAAAGTGTGTTGGGCAGTTGCCACGGCAACAAAGACTGTTCCCCCTTTTGGGGCCTTGATTGAAGTGGCAACAACGACCAAGTCACCTTTCCCCAAATACACGTTTGGGAACACACCGTGTGCATTCCCCAAATACACATGGTGGTTTATAGCCCAGCTGACTGGCCCTTTACCAGAGCTTCCTCCCAGAAAAAATACCCCAGCCACCATGGCCCCAAAGGATCACGTTCCTCAGTTCCAAAAGAAAAAACAAAATAAAAGCATAAAGAAGACAATAACGCAGTGGCACCTTAAACATATTTATATTTTAATCTCGCTTCTGCTGGCATAGGGGCCTCCCAGGCCCCAAAATGGCTGCCATTCTCCTCACGGCTTGCTATGCCCCAGGCCACGTCTTCCCCTGTGCACGGGATGCTTTGTTTAAAGCACACCACGCATTTGGCGTGTGTACTGATTTCACACCCTCAAAGTAGCCATTGGCACATCATGAAAAAAAGGCCTTCCAAATTAAGGGGGGGGGGGAGAAAGGCAACAAAAGAGGCCAGATTTCCATATTTGCAATTTATGATGTTGTAAAAGCGGGGGAAGATGCTGCCCTGTGTGATGCGAAATGAGGACGGCTAGTGACAAAGCCTCCAATCTTCCTCCTGGAGTTTTATTTTTAAACCAAACTCCAGTCCGACAGCCCTTCAAATAGAGGTGGTTCCCTGGCAGCTGTTCAAACGGAGGACAGCCTTGCCCAGAAGGAGCCACGCGGCCACCCTAATTTATGCACTCTACTCCGCGTGTTTTTGTGGCACCCTCTGCCAGACTGTCTTTCCGCCCCAGGGATACCTCTCCTTTGCATATATATGGCTTTTGGCAAGCCTTCCAGAGGAGCACGGCACGGCTGTAAATTTAAACGGGTTTGCAATTCATTTCCCTGACATGACTTCATGATCCCAATAAATGGATGAGCAAAAACAGAAGCATTCAGCTGTGAAAACTATCATCAGGACGGGCTTACAAAACAGAGCGCAGTAACCATTCTACTGGCTCAGACCAGCACTGGTGCAAACGAGGCAGAGAAATCTCAGACACGGGGCCCCTCGAGCTGTTGAGCATCCTTTTGTCTCCGAAGATCAAAACGTATCTGAAGAAGTCTGCTTCTCCTGATCCCAATAACTCAATAACAATGGTCAGCCAACACTCACACTCAATATGCAAAGATATAACATATTTTTGGGTGTGCTGTGTACCTCAAATTCAGCCCTATGGAAATGTCTGCACAGAGTGACTGATTCTGCACATGGAAGTTCTATTCATCTATCATACCCACGCCTCCCACAACACTCCTCAAACTTTTATCCAAAGCCATCGAAGCCCAGGGCGGTTGTATGACAGCGAACTCTCAAAAGGATGAGCCACTTTTTTTACACGGCTTATCTACAGGCTTTCGTGAGAGGCAGGAGCTCAAACTTCAGCAACTTTATTGAAATTTAAAGACCAGAAAGACATGATCAAAGCAGGAGGGATTCAATGAAAGTTGACTTTCACCCAGCAAACGTGGGGAGACCTTGTGCCTCTATAAACAAAAATCAAGTCTTTCATGCTGGAGTGGAGGACGTTCTCTTGTGTCTCAGGGTGAGAGGCAATGGGGATGCTGTTCATGAGAATGGACTGAACTCCTGCTCACAATCCAATTGTGTAGGAACGTCCCGTGGGGTTGTGGATGACAGAGCACATGGGGGAAACTACAGCCCACTCGTACCAAACTTTCTTGGAGGTGCTGCAACGCCAGAAGGCCACCCGGATACGCTCGCCTGCCTGCACGCTCATAGGTTGCTAGGGAGAGAAGACAGTAAATAGCAGAGGCCATTCAGTAGTCAAGAATATACTGTCCCCAACTCAGTTGAGGAATCTACACCTATAAATCTACATCCCTTCGCAGCGGAACTCCTGGCAGAAAACTGCATAAGATCAATCTGCAGAGGTGAATGCTACTGCAAAGCATAATTAGACAGGTCTTCAACTTCTTCTCTTTTTTATTGAACATTTTTAAAAACTGAAAATGACAACTACAGGCTTCATGGCACAGTGGTTAAACTGCAGTACTGCAGCCAAAACTCTGCTCACGACCCTGGGTTCAAGCCGAGGTAGCTGGCTCAAGGTTTGTTCAGCCTTCCATCCTTCTGAGGTCAATAAACTGAGTATTCAGAGTGCTGAGGTCTGTGTGTATTCAATGCATAGCCTGCATAATTAAATTGTAAACTGTCCAGAGGGTTCTACGGCGTGGTATATAAGCAGCACACTTTGCTGGTTCTTTTCGCTTGTACAATTCTAAACTGACTTTTTTGTTACGCTTTTCTCACTCATGGATGCCCAGATTTTCTTACCCAAGTGAGAAATCTAACCATTCCTACTGGCTTAAGAGAACTAGTGTGTGTGTGAACAAAGTTATGAGAAAATAAAACCATTGGAAACAAGAAAAAGATAGAGACATACAGAGCTTGTTGATAAAAGACTTACTCCCCCATGGAGAGTCTTTAAGGAGGCACTAACCTTGATGGGGAAGAAAATAGGGAACCATGAAAACATGCCTGGTGAGTGAGTTTCCGGACGAATACCTAGATGGGAGGGCAAATGGAGGAAAACAGAGGAAGTGGCATGTTCTGTAGCATCAAAACCGTACCATCTGTTCCCAACTCCCCCCCTTATCTAAGAGCCCGACTTCTCCTCAGTCCACTTACTGAGAGTGATGTCTCCATAGAGGGTGGTCTCAAAGTACCCAGCAAAACCATGAAGCACGGTGTTCACATTGACCTGGAACTCGAGCGTCTGGTAGCGGTTGTTATCTTTGATAGAGTCTGCAGGTGGGGGAAAAATGGTGAGGGGACTAGGATCATCCAGAGTCACACTCCTTCAAGGATACAGAGGAGAGAGACGTGATCCAGGGACAAAGGTGGACGGTGCCTCTATTAAAGCATTAAAACCTTACACAAAAAGGCTAGCTTTTGACTCTCAACGAGTCTTTAGCAGCATCCCAGAGCTGGGGCTGCTGCAGAGAAAAGAGAGGTTCCAAAATCCCATGGCCAGATGTGTGGACCGTATTCCTTAATTAAAGCAAGTTCTGAAATAGATTTTGAAACTCTTTTTCCCATATCGGCCCCAGCACATAATGGAGACTGGTGCAGTCAAAACTTAGTTTCTGTGTCCTAGACTTTAATGGTCTCATAAAGTTCTTGACCTTCCTTTGTTTTTGGACTGTGTACCATGAACAAGCAGCTTTTTCCTCTTTTTTTACTGCGCTATCAAAACCCATGATTTCTTATGGAGAGTGGGAGAGCAGCTCCTCTGTCTATTTCAAGCCAGGTTTTTTGGGGGGAGGGTTGTTTTGGCAATTGTACTATTTTGAAAGGCATAGCTACCCGTCTTCTAACCAAGATCATGGCCACTGGCCCCATCACCTCCTGGCAAATAGAAGGGGAAAAGATGGAGGCAGTGACAGATTTTACCTTCATGGGCTCCCTGATCACTGCAGATGGTGACAGCAGCCACGAAATCAAAAGATGCCTGCTTCTTGGGAGGAAATGGATGACAAACCTAGACAACATCTTAAAAAGCAGAGACACCACCTTGCCGACAAAGGTCCGCATACCCAAAGCTATGGTTTTTCCAGTAGCGATATATGGAAGTGAGAGCTGGACCATAAAGAAAGCTGACTGCCAAAGAATGGATGCTTTTGCATTGTGGTGGTGGAGGGGACTCTTGAGAGTCCCCTGGACTTCAGGGAGAACAAACCTATCCATTCTGAAAGAAATCAACCCTGAGTGCTCACTGGAAGGACAGATCCTGAAGCTGAGGCTCCAATCCTTTGGCCATCTCATGAGAAAAGAAGACTCCCTGGAAAAGCCCCTGATGTTGGGAAAGTGTGAAGGCAAGAGGAGAAGGGGACGACATAGGATGAGGTGGCTGGACAGGGGCATCGAAGCGACCAATATGAATTCGACCCAACTCTGGGAGGCAGTGGAAGGCAGGAGGACCTGACGTGCTCTGGTCCATGGGGGTCACGAAGGGTCGGACACGACTTAACGACTAAACCACAATCACCAGTCTTCTTCCCAACTACAGAACTGAGAGTATCCTGGTGCTCCCCTGCTCATCCCCCTAAGCATGGCTGGGTCAGATCCAGTTCTTTTCCTACCTGGGTTGGGATGTCTGAAGGAGAAGCAAGGTTTAGGGGGTGCTAATTGGTGGAAGTTGTGAAGCCGAACAACGTAAGGCATTTCAAACTGAGCCTGAAGAGGAAAAAGACAGGAAGGAAACCAAGCGTGAGTCATGTACTTGCTTTCGCACTTTAATTACTTCTGTGTCATCAAACTGGAATCGACTTAGAGCAACCCAAATAGAGCTTTCACCAGTTCCATACTCCCAGTGAACTTCCACGGTCGAGATCTGAACCCAGAACTTCCCACCTTCAACAGCATCAAATCAGAATGAGGATGGAAAAATTCCAGAGACCCCAAATCCAGACTGTTTTAATTTAAAAATCCTTTACGTCCTATAGTGACTTTCCAATATTTTCAGGACAAGGGAGGTCTCAGTTTCAGAAAAAGTACCTTCCCCTCTGGTCTAGAGCAGGTTGAAAGTGTGACAAAATTGCCCTTATCCCTCAGAGCGCTTGACACCTTTATAACGTTCACAAAATTTATGTCTGTATCTGGGTTGAGGGGGGGCATACTGGGGCCCTGGACATTACCCACCCCAGTTCATAATTCACGGTTATTCTCCCCAAAACACTGCTCTTCCAGATGCTGCTGGTTTTTACACATTCTATGTTCAATTTGTAATTGTTCTACTCAGCCGTAAGCCAGCTTGAAAAAAAAAGGACAAAAATCAAATCTACTCTGTCCATTAAAATGGACGTCAACCCTTCTGTTTTCTACACTGGCCTATTACAAACAGCGAGCATTAGATTACAGTATAAGCAAATTCAAGCATTCACACAGCAGCTCAAGGCTACAGGCGTGGTTTGGTTGTGTTTTTTTGGCTTTGAGAATTTTTTAAAAATCAAATAGGAAGCCCTATTTACAACAATGTACAGCTCTTAACACTCCCTGGACTTTAAAAATCTGTAACCTCACAAGAATTTTGGGACCTCCTCACAAGGTCTTTATGAATCGTAACAGGAGCAGTGATGCTGTATCAAAAACAACAAGGACTGCGATTTGGGAAAAATTTAAAAATATGTCATCATCAAACAAAAAATGAATTGTAATAATAAACCCAGACATTTTACATTCAGCTTCTTGTGGCCCCCGATAAGTAAGGGGGCTACTTGGTGGGGAGTAGGGGGGGGTCACCACCTACAGAACCGCCAGCCACCCTTCTGGGAGTTGTAGACCAAGCAAGTAAAGATTTCCATGCCCTGATTTAGCACATTTAACAGATCATAAACTTCTGTGGGTTGGAATCTATATTATGAACGCTGACATAACAAGTGCCTACACTGTTCAGATAATACATAAATCTCTCTGTTGTTTTAAATGATGGGTCTCACAGCCTTGACAAGCAGATTTTAGGACATGCCGTCAATGACAAATTTTAGAACCCCCTTTTTTTATGACCCTGCCTTTTACATCCCTTGTATGCTCTGGCTTAAGCTAGTTAATTTCCATTTGTTTTTTTTAAATCTCTGACATTTTTACAGGCCGCAGAGGATTCTGCTTTTCCAAGGACGGCATTTGTGCTCTCTAGCATGGAGAAACGACAGCGCTGCGGAGGTTTCGTGCAAAAACCACAGAGAACATCTCACCTCTGGATCCCGGTCTTTCTCACGGCAGGCACGGACTTCGTTGTAAAGCTTCGAGGAGGAGATGGGGCCCAAGAAGGAGGTATAATCGCAAGGGATGCTCACGCCCCCCTCTGAGAAGGGAAAGAACAGGGGAGAAAGGCTCCAAGGGTTAAGATGTGGGGTGAGACATTTAGCTCAGCTGATTCCCCGAGCACAGTGGTTCCCAACCTCTAGTAACTCAGATATTTTTGGACTGCAATTCCCAGAAGCCTTCACCACCAGCTGTGCTGCCTGGGGGTTTCTGGGAGTTGCAGTCCAAGAACAGCTGGCTTACCCAAAGTTGGGAATCGCTGCCAATCATTCAGGGAGCAAACCTCTGGTGGAAGTGGGTAAAGAAACGACAAAAAAGGGGGTCAAAGATTGAGTCATGCAAAACCCCAAAGTGTCAATATGTTCTCTTCCAATCTGGATTTTTTGAGCTTGAAGAGTGGTTCTGCCCCCACCCCAACCTGACTTATGTGACAATTAAAAAGTGCTCTCAGAGGGATCAAGGGAATACGATTCCCCCTCTTCCCACTCCCTCTGGGTTACAACCTCAGTCACGGTGTTCACATTTTGCACCCCCGACTCATTCTGCTGCATTCAACGTGCCAGCCTCACCTTTCAGGCAGTGCTGGGCCCCGTCGAGACATTCCGGGGAGAGCTCGTTGTCGGCGAACGACCCCAACAGCTCCGACACCATGAGGTCGGCCTTCTCCGGCGCCTCCCATTCCCGCATGTCGCGGGAAACCACCGTCACCTGAGAACCCCACTCCTCGTATTGCCAGCTCTCCAACCTGCAGGAAGGAGACCGAGAAAAGTTGTCGTGCCCCCGAGAGAGCAGAGATCTCTCTCTCCTTCATCTGCAAGGCTCCCTTTACATGCTGTGCTCAACCGGGATGTGTCCCCGCGGTTTGATGGCCCCGGGGAACGCACGTGAACTTTGCAAGAAGGTTGCGGAGACATACGGGCAAAGAGAACACCTGATACCTGATAAACAGTCACTGCTAGATGTAGCAATGTCAAGGTTCCCCTTGACATTGAGTCCAGTTGTGTCCGACTCTAGGGCACGGTGCTCAAGCCCGTCTCCAAGCCGTAGAGCCAGTGTTTGTCCGAGGACCGTTTCCATGGTCACGTGGCCAGCGTGACTAGACACAGAACGCCGTTGACCTTCCCACCATGGTGGTACCTATTTATCTACTCGCATTTGCATGCTTTTGAACGGCTAGGTTGGCAGGATGATGTGTGTTGGAGGACACCCAAAGATAAAACCTGCACCTTTAAAGTCATGATGTGGCAACCAGTTACCTGTTTATAACTTGGAGACATAAGATGATGGCACTGGTCACCCCATATTGCAACTCACCCCTTCAGATAGATCATCCCCAGAGGGGAGGCAAAACGGCAGAGGAAATTGCAGTTCTGGGTGTTTTGCCACTGAGCCTGTCTGAACCATTTCGGCCCCAGCTAATTACTCTTAGAACTGTATTACAAAAGATGGTGGCTGAGCGTGTTTTTCTTTCTCCTCTTCCCTCCCCATCCCTTCTTCCTTGTGTGACACGCCTTGTATTTCACGCTACTGATGCCTGTTATCAGTCTGAATTCTTTTTTTTTCTGTTCTTGATGACGAAAGCATTCTTCCCCCAACTTCGCAACTCCCAAGCAACTGGTCTAGAAACCCCATCACCCATTATTACTGGCCATGTGGGTTGGCAACAATGGGTGTCGTAGTCCAACATGTTTGGAGGGTGCCTTGTTGGGGGAAACTGGGATAAAGAATGAAATAAAATGCATTAATGAAATATTCAGAATAAATATTTCCCGCAGATTGGACTACCCAGATTCTACAAAGCTTGGCTCTCTTTCCTCACAGTAGCAGACAAAAGGGAGTTCGGGGTGGATTCTCATCATCATCCTCTTAGAACTGCTGAGCTGGAAGGGAACCTGTGGATCATCCAGTCCAGCCCCTCCCCAGCAGGCACCACGGGGGAGTCGAACTCTCGAACTCTGGCTCTCAAGACCTAAACCCCCCCCCAGCTATTTTCCATGGTCTTCTCACAGAACAGTGCTCACACGCCGAATGCTCCCGTTCGGTTGGGGTGGGGGGGCTTCAGAAGGACTTACGTCACAACTGCATTTGGATTTTTCTCCACAGCATAAATCTTGATGCGTCGGTCGGCCTGCCGCGCCGCCCGCAGCGAGGCGTTCACGAGGGGGCCCCGTCCTGCTCCCAGCACCATCACCACCCTGAGGATTTGGGAATGGTAGAAAAAAAATAAAAGCTATTATTAAGTCTGAGAGGGATGAAACCAATGGCCCGTTTCAAAAGCTTGTTTTCTAGGCAACGTGAGCCAAAAGCAACACCCCTGAAATTCATCTCCCAAGTAGAACAGCGATGGCGAATCTGTGGCACGCAGAGCCCTTTCTGCAGGCACGCAAGCCACAAGTCGCCGGATCATTACTCTCCCCCGCCCCCCGCGGTGCTGGTGCTTTGACAGGTGGATCCAGAGCAGCTGACGGTGGCAGCAGATCCAGAGTGGGGTCTTGAGGCACCTCTGTGCCCAGGATTCCCCCTTCCGCCGCCACTTCCAGTTCCAAAGAGGTTCACCGAATGGCTCCCAACCTTGGGTCCCCCAGATGTTCTTGGACTACAGTTCCCATAAATCCCGGCCTGCACAGCTCGTAGTGAAGGCTTCTGGGAGTTGCATTCCACGAACTTCTGTTGAGCCAAGGTTGGGAGCCACCAAACTAAAGAACATGGCAATAACCCCATATTCAGAAAACACCATGGAACACACAGGGATCACCATGTTATGAGGCAAGTGAAGAGAAGGGTTGGCCTCAGGCTATCCAGATAGGCCTTCCTTTTTCATGAATGCTGATGTGTTTACTGCATGTCAGCAATAAAGGAAGTTCCTTCAAACCTGTTAAGCCAACTTCTCCTGGCCTATTGTTAAACAGAAACTAGGTGCCTTCATTTTAACCAATAGTCATGCCGATTACCCCGTTTAACGACGAATCCGCTTAACGCTGAAGTTTTTATGATCGCAAAAGCGACCGCAAAATGATGTTTAGATTGGGTTTTTTCGCTTCACGTTGATCGGTTCCCTGTTTCAAAATGGTCGCCAGCTTTCAAAATGCCCCCCCCCCGTTTTCTAGGACAGATTCCTCGCTATACAGGCACCGAAAATGGCCACCATATGGAGGATTTTCGCTGGACGAGCAGGTATTGAGCCCATTGGAACGCACTGAACCAGTTTCCAATGCATTTCAATGGTTTTTTTTATTTCGCTTGATGTTTTCGCTCTACAGCGATTTCGCTGGAACGAATTAACATTGTCAAGCGAGGCACCAATGTACATGCAGTCTGGTCTTATACCTACTCAGTAGTAGATCCCGCTGTGTTTAATTAAGTTTATTCCAACTGATTTCCAAGGAAGTGGCTGCATTGATTTGCTGCTGCAAAAACGGCAAAGTCTTGCGGCCCAGTTTGAGGGGACCGAGGCGTACCCAGCTCTCTGCTGCCTGAACCAACAGCCACTGCCTCCACCCTCCTCCTCTTCCCCTCCACCTTCAGTATGGCTGCCACAAGCACCTCTCTGCATAACCCGGGAGCTCCTCAGCTGGTCACGTGACTCATGCCTTGCTCCCCCCCCAAAGGTCCTTCCTTGGGGCAAAGCCATGATGGAATGGGATGGCAAAATATCTCTTTTAGGGCCACCAGTTCCCAGAAGGCTTTGGCCCAGAGAAACTTGGGAGCCAAAGCATTTTCCACAAAGCCAGCAAAAATAAATAAATAAATAAATAAAAAAGAGAAGCTGGAGAATCTTAACGAGGAAGAGGAGGGGTAAAAAAAGGCTCCGTCCCTAATGGGATCTCCCATCATCTTAACAAGGTAAGTATAAAAAGAAGGACATCTCCATTCCCCTTGAATTGTCTGTTCCAATTATTTTTGGAACAAAGCTTTGGTTTGAGTAAAAGAAAAACATGACCAAAATATAGGAAAACGTAGGTGACTGATTAAAACACGTTTTTCTTCAGGTGCTTGGGAGTGGTGGAATATCACACTCTCCGCTAAGCGCCATGATTCCCCACCTGGGGTCCCCCAGACTTTCTTGGACTGCAACTCCCAGAAGCCTTCACCATGAACTGGGTTCCCCCTGGATTTCTGGGAGTTGTAGCCCTTGAGCCTCTGGGGAGCCCAAAGTCGGGGAACCCCCTGCCCTAGAAGAACTGGCAGTAAATGTGCTGCTGTTTTCCTTGAGCAGCTGGGAAAAGACCGTGCAAGAGAGTCTAGGAGTTCAGAGCATGAGCGTCTTTTGGAGTCAGCAGACGGAAGATCCATTTCAACTTGGGATCCGGCTTATTCTAAGGGACCGGCATTTCTTTTCCACTAAAGTGGGCCGTAGGAGCAGCTGAACAGAAAGACGGCCTGGCCAAGATGATCGTGTGGCAAGGACGAGGCCAACGCCCAGCAAGCCTCGTGAAAAGCTGGGATTCCTACTCACTGAACGTTTGTTTCTTTCTCCTCATCGGGCACACGGTCTAGCAGGCACTTGTAGATCGCCTGAAGGGAAGAAAAGTACGGGTTGGAATCTCGTCTGCGGAATTCAGCTTGGCCTTCCCCGTCTGGCCAGTAATGGATCTCCCTCAAATCTTCACTTAGCAGATATTCTTCTTATACAGCCATTCTTGCACACGCTTCCGTGTGCTTCAGCCTTTCCTTTTCAACCCCCTGTTCACTCATGCTTACTCCTCCCAAGGGCCTTTCCTTGCCTCAGATATTAGCAGCAACCCCACGCGATGCTTCCTGACCCTTAGCGATCCTGAATGCAGGATGTGTTCCTCTTCCCCGTGTGAAAGGAAGGAAATAAAACTGAAGCATCCAGGAACTTCAGAAGGTGCATATCCCCATGGAGAATAAACACCTCAGTTACAGTATTTAAATATAGTGGTGCCTCGCACGAGCGCCCCGTAGAGCGATGAATTCGCTCTACGGTGACGCATTTGTGATCGCTAATGCGATCGCAGAGCGATGCCCCCAATGGGCGAAAATCGCAGAGCGAAGGTCGGTAAGCAGTTCGCTTACCGACCTTCGCTTTGTGACCCGCCGATCAGCTGTTCCGTGGCTTCAAAATGGCCGCCAGAACAGCCGAAATGGCCAGCTGCAGCGTTTTCGCGCCCTTGGTAAGCAAGGGGAGGGCGCGAAAACGCTGCCAGAATAGCCGAAGTGGCTGCGCGCAGCGTTTTCGCGCCCTCCACTCACTTACCAAGGGCGCGAAAATGGCTGCCGGCCATCGGAGAAACATCGCTGAACGGTGAGTACAGCAGCCGATTGGAACGCATTAAACACTGTTTAATGCGTTCCAATGGGCTTTTCTGCCCCGCTCAGCGATGTTTCACACAACGAGGGTTAATTCGGGACGGCTTAACCTCGCTGTGCGAGGCACCACTGTACGTATATGCTCATACACATGCACAACCATATACATTATGCTATATGTTCACTCACACACCCCGAAAAGCTCAAGGGACCCTCGCCCCTTCCAGTTTCGAACTCAGGAGAAGGGGGTGGGTGGCTCCTCCAGCAGGCCTTGGGGTGGGAGAACTGGCCCCGATCTCCCAGGTTTGCTCATCCCCCTTGCCCGAACCCCGTCTCAGCAAAGTCTGATCCCCTTGGGAACACGAGCTCACCTGTTGGTACTGGGAGTACTTGATGGGGTCCTTCTCAAAAACCTCGTATGTCTGCGATTCCAAATTGTCCATCAAGGGCTAGAAGGAGAAAGCACCAAGAAGAGGAGTCTTGTTTGTAGCGAGGGGGCAAAAGGCAGAGGGCCAGAAGCAGAGAACGGACCGAGCCCCCGTGGGTCCCCCCCCCTCGTTGAGAGAAAGGCCGTCTCGGAAGGACACTCAGTAAACAGAATTAAGTGAATCCAGTAAGTGTGGCGGGGAACCTGCCAAACACACGTGGATGGCAGGATTCGGTTACTCCCAAGGGTTCAAAACCAAGGGTCTGCTGCTTAAATACGACTCCATAGCACTCAAAGGGCTCTCTGGGTGGTTAACAATTTAATGGAAACAGGCCATTATTGGGATAGAATTACCGTATCTCAATTGTTATATTGTTGTTATAGTTATTTTGATTGTTGTCTTATTGAATGATAATTACTCACTGTATGGTTTTTATCATTGTAATTATGCTATTGTTGTATTTTAACAGTTTTTATTGGAATGCGCTCTGCTATAGAGCGCAATATAAATAAATAAATAGATGATGATGATGCAGGCTACACATTGCCCCACCCCAGAGTTCTTTGATCTCGGAAGGATGGAAAAGGCTGAGGCGAGCTAGCGACCTTGAGCCCAGGCTCGTACTCAGGTCCTGAGCAGAGTCTTGGCCGCAGTCCTGCACTTTAACCACTGCATCACGAGGCTCTTTTCACAAGTTGGGTTTGGCTTGACCTCGAGGACCATTCAGCGAAGAGGGAGGAAGGGCGAGAAGCAGCAACCCGCCCAGGCCTGTCTGGAGTAGCCTCAGCTGGAAGGAGAGCCTCCCTTTAGCAACCACCTGGGAAAGGAAGGGTTACCTGCAGCGGAGACTGGAGATAGTCCTCATAGCCCTTTGCGAAAAGCTCATAGGCGGACGGCGGTGGGCAGTTCTGGCTGAGATATTCCAGGTACTGAAGGTAGGAGCAAAACTCCTTTTCGGGGTGGTGGTGGGTGCCTGTGATGATGAACTGGACCTCAAGCTGGAGAAAGGGAAATAGAAAAAAGAGGGGGGGCGACGGCATCATTGCTAGGAATTTTCAGAGCACCATTTCTTTTTCCTGGCACTCCACAAAGTATAGGTGGAACGGGTCTCTGCCCCAAGGGACATGCAATGTAAAAGCACAGGCAGGGAAGTGAAATGGAGGCAAGAGGAAACGGGCCAATAAATAAACAAAAGGTACAGGACTGTTTCGGCCAGAGTTTGCAAGGTTCCTTTTCAGGAATTCATCGTCTGCCGTCACATTGATTCCAGCTTCTGGAAAACCCTCCAAAGATATTCTGGGTATACTGGGAAACGTTTCAGCAAAGCAAGGAACGTGGAACTAGGAAAGGTATTATATCAATGAGGAACTACTACAGAGCTGATCCTATCTCCAGGGCTCACCAACGGATCATTCTTACTGTTAGACCTGATCTGAAGTGTCCCTAAGGACATTGGGATGGCAAGATGTCATTCAGACGGCCTGTCCATGCATGGTTTAGTTGTTGTTTAGTCGTTAAGTCATGTCCAACTGTTCGTGACCCCATGGACCAGAGCATGCCAGGCCCTCCTGTCTTCCACTCCCTCCTGGAGTTGGGTCAAATTCATGTTGGTAGCTTTGATGACCCTGTCCATCCATCTCATCCTCTGTCATCCCCTTTTCCTCCTGCCTTCACACTTTCCTAACATCAAGGTCTTTTCCAAGGAATCTTCTCTTCTCATGAGATGGCCAAAGTACTGGAGCATCAGCTTCAGGATCTGTCCTTCCAGTGAGCACTCAGGGTTGATTTCCTTCAGAATGGATAGGTTTGTTCTCCTTGCAGTCCAGGGGACTCTCAAGAGCCTCCTCCAGCACAATTCAAAAGCATGGTTTAGTACTGTGAGGCTAATACAAAGCTGTTATAGATTGGGTTCTCCTAATAGTGCAGAATTGGTACAGTGTGCACATATTATTTTGTTCCAGCCACAGAGACCATCTACGAGTCCACACAAAGCACAAGATTCAGAACCGCTTCCAGACTTTGGCCCATTAGGGGGAACGCAACCCCATCAGAGACATCCGGACACCGTCGTCTGCAAGGACAATCAGTGTCCCAGCCTAAGGCATTTCCGTCTCGTCTGGACTCATCTAGATAAGCCAACTGGCATGCAACCCATGCGTTGAGGGTCTCTGTCTGGGAAAGAGGATAAGATGCTGAGATGGCTCAGCAGGACCCGACCGTCCCAGATGGAGAACGGCTTCGAAAGGGAAAAACGAAAGGGAGAGGCTGACCTTCAGCAGGCGAAAGATCAGGCGCTGATGCATCTTGGAGAGAACTGGGAAGCCTTTCTTATTGGTCAGGAAGATGCTGGTGGGCAGGATGGCCGCCTTGATGGGCTCCCCCAACCAGCGGTCGATGACGTGGTTGGAGGGCAAGTCGGGCCCCACCTCCAGGGCTGAGGAAGAAGAGCAAAGAAAAAAAGAAAGGGGGGGAGGTCAAAGGAAACCAAGAGATGCATATTGTCCACACACACACCCCTTCCCACTGTTCTGGGGTGGCCATTTTTGATGTCACGCACTTACCCACAGCGATACGCTTGTTGTAGTCGCACAGCGTCCGGAAGTTATGCCACCTGCAAAGGCCAGAAGCGGGTTTTTAGTCACGCGGGAAGGCAGAAGACCTTGCCGTTAATGGTCAGCTTTCCACAGGACAGGCAGAACTGTGTTCCTTTGGCATTAAAGAGTACCAATGGGGTTTTTTTTTGCCAAGTTTAGGGGGTTCCATCTCTTCTACCCTGAGATAAATCTGGGCAGGTGACCCATAAATCACCACCCCCAGTCCCGTCGCCTCTGTGGTGTCGCCGTCACTGAATGGCACAGGTGAAATTGGCGAGGCTGCTGCAACAAAAGTACAGTAGGACCCTGGTATCTTTGGCGGATCGGTTCCAAGGTGCCCTCCCTGCAGGTACCGAAAAACACGGGTTACAGCAAACACTCTTTGCTGCGCATAGCATGGACTCTGGCTCCCTCTAGCGGCCAGATCTGGTAATTTCATATTTAGAAAGAGATATTTCTAGGATTTGTAAATACTTTTAACATTTTCACACCACGGATAAGTGAACCAGTGCGTACCGATCCAACAGCTATGGGGTCCTACTCTATATTGCTGAAAATCAGCCGTGGAAAGGCAGGACACTCTGCCCTGCAGGGAGGCAGCATTCCACGATGAAGTGCTTTTTTGGGCTAGAGAAAGTTTTCTCTGAATTTTTAGGGCAACTACAGCAGAAAACTGTATCCCTTGAACTGCAGCAGCACCGATCCCAATGATGGTGCCAACCGTTGCCCCTTGGAAATTACAGGGGGTCCACCATTCTGGCCCCGTCACCCCCAGAGGTTGACTCTCCCAAGGCCAGGGGTGGGTGAAGGAGGTTCATCCAGTGGTGGCTGGCTAAGCTTGACGGGAGCTGAAATCTAGCACTATCTGGTGGGTTAGTTGCCCTAGAATATATTTAGCTTAAATGGTTTCTTGTATCTAGCGGGCAGAATTCATCCCGCTGCTCCTATAAAGCTTTAGGTTGAATCCAGCAAAGGCTTATCTCAGGAGACACCGCTCTGAAAGTTCTACCTCTTCCCTGTAGCTATTGGTCAATCTATCAAGATTGTTAGATGTTCCACATTCCAACTGGTGTCTCTCCTTGGAAGGCTTCCCGGGTTCCTGCCCCTTCTCAGAATCTTCACTCACCACTGCCAGGTTTTCTCCTCGCCTGCGCTCTCCTCTTCTATTCCCTGCATGGGTTCATTTTCAATCACATCATCCCGCAAGTCTTCGGGGGCCAGCAGCGGAACCCGCATCCAGAACTGAGATCGGAGGACGGGAAAAAAAGGGAAGAGAAGAAGAAAAACGTGTATCGTGAGCAGTGCCCCACAGTGTCAAGTCCCAGAGGCGCAAAGCACATTGAAGGATTTTTGTACCAGTGTCTCGGCAGCGCATCAGTTCCCAAACTGGGGTGAGACAGGGTGAAGTCCCAAGCGGGACATGAGTTGTTGAGATGTTCATAACGTCAGGGGCGGAAAAAAATCATTTTATCAATTTCACTACAGTAGGGCCCCCGTATCCGCTAGGATCAGTAACTGCAGTTTTATGTCTCTGCGGTCTGAAGTTATTTAAAATTAGAAAAAAAAAAACAGGAAAAATGTTTTCACGTGTATTACCAGAAACAGCCACTAGAGAGCACCAGAGACTGCGCTATGAATTCTTGGTTTAAAAAAAAAATGAATACGTACTTAGCATAGTCTCTGCACCCTCTAGTGGCCAGTTCTGTAATTTATGTGAAAATATTTTTTCCTGGATTTATTTTACCATCCAATGTACAGTGTTTATTATTATTCACAGTTTTCAGCATCATCAGGCTGGGAACCCATGCCCTGCAGATATAGAGGTTGTACTGTATTTCTTTTTATTAACAACATTCCTTTAAAATAATTTGCTCTCGGTACACAAAGGTCTGCATGCGATCGTTGGGGCATTTCCCATGGAAAATGCATGAATCCACGAAGGAACTGCCCTGGAGATGCAGCATCACCTCGGAATGAAGGGAACAGCCCTACAAATGCTTTGTGCTTCTTGGGAGAGTCGGGGGTGTGTGGAAAGCCCTCATTAGACATACCATGGAAGTATGATGCCCGGTATTGATGTGGTTGCATAAAACCCGTGCTAAGTTGGGGTTCTCCGCCTGCGTCAGGGGTAGAAGGAAAGCAGGGAGCCCCAAGTACGCCCCAAAATTCAGTTCTTCCAACACGGCCTGCAAAGGGCAGAGAGGTACAGATATGTTTCTTTATGTGTCATCAAGTCATTTCCAACTTATTCATCAACGTGGGCCTTCAAGTCAATTCTGAATGACAGCGATCTTTTTCAAGCAGAATTCCCTGGCTTCTGGGAGTTGTAATCCAGAAAAAGGAACCTATCCAAGTTTTGTTAAGAATTTACAGACACCCTATTGCAGACTTTAATCAGATTTCCAGAACATCCCTGTCCTGTTTATGATCATCACCTCCACTGCTCTGAATATACCTAAACGGTGTCTACTTTTGGAGGCTAAAAAATTAGGGCCAGCTCTGCTTCGTATTCAGATGGAACGCCAAGAATCTCCAGGAAAGACACCGGCCTGTAAGAATGGAGAGCTAAATCCCTGCCAGTCAGATTTGGGCTAGGACTCTCCTTCCCAACCTTGGGTCCCCAGATGTTCTTGGACTACAGCTCCCAGAAATCCTGGCCAGCACAGATAGTGGTGAAGGCTTCTTGGAGTTGCAGTCCAAGAACATCTGGGGACCCAAGGTTGGGAACTATTGGGTAAGAAGGACCAATCGTCTGACCTTGTAAAAGGCAGCTTGAGTTTTCTGCATGTCTATGATTTCCAAGAATGTTTGCATTTGGTTAGTTCCCATGATGGACGAAATTCAGCTCTGCAAGGGGCATCTTCCGAGCAGCCCTGTTTCAACACTCTCCCTGCACAAGTGTTCCCATGATCCAAAAGCACAACTGTCCGCCCCTTCACCTGCCAAATACGCTCACCATCTCCGAATTTCTGCGGACTTTCTCCACGTTGGAATCAGCCTGGATCCATGGGGACAGTTTGCCCACAATCAGCGTGTTCCAATCTATCAGAGAGCAGGACAACGATAGGGGTGAGATCATGCATTTAGGCAGCGGGGGCGACAAAGGGTTCAGAGCCCAGACCCAAGCCAAGGATACAACATGCCCTTTCAAACCAATCAAGAGAACCTTCCTTTTCTTTTTCTTCTTTTAATTCTACCACGTCATACTGAGGGCATCTATACAAGTATCCTCAGTGGCTTCTCCTCAAAATGTGAAATTCCATTCTCCTCGGTTTCTGTCTAATTCCAAGCCTCAATATATTCCAGTGTTTAGACTGGAAAGGATTTGTTGGGTTGGCATTCATTCACTAGAATTAAACCACGGTGAAGTAAAAGAAGCAGATCCATCTATTTCATTCTTGGTACGCCTAATTCCCTCTTTTAAACTGTTGCTCTCTACTCCCCACCCTGCAGGAATTGGGGCAGGGATGCATGGTTTATAAGGAAAGAATGGACCAAAAGTTACGATTTGGCTTATGCCACAAGCAGGATTTCGGCCACAGAGCCCTAAATTCTCACCTCTTCCTGAGAGCAACAGGTCAGAGCGGGTCTGAGGTCCTGGTCGGTTTTTCGCTGGTTCGAGGAAAAACTCCCTTTTGTAACGGGGGTGAAAAACAGGCATGCAGAGGAAATCAAACCTATAGAATAAGAGATCATATAGGGGAGGAAGAATTTAGGACCAATTAAGCTCCTGGCACATAAAGATAAGAAGCCCAGACCATCTCCCACCAGCATCTAAGTAGTGCCAGACTGATGTGCAGGAAAAAGATCTCTCCAGTCTTGCTAAGGAACAGTTGTCTCATCAGCTCTTACTCTGTCCCACGGCCTTCACATGCAACACAAGGCCATTTATTTTCTGAGCTATATAACTTAATATCCTCAGTACATTAATGACATGTCCTACCTATTGCCTCTCACCTGTTACCACTGAATATTATGCATGTTATTTAATATGCTACTTAGATTATATGCCAGCCTGAGCACTTCTATTAATGGAAAAGTGACAGAAAATACTTTTAATAAACAAAATAAGCTACCAGTCGATTAAAAAGGTTAATCTAAGGTGATTCTGTAAAAATACAGTATTTCAGTACAGATTAATACAGCTCTACTTTTACATACAGTGGTGCCTCGCAAGACAAACGCCCCATTTAACGACGAAATCGCATCACGACGAAGTTTTTGCAATCGCAAAAGCGATCGCAAAACGATGTTTACTATGGGGGAATTTCGCTTTCTGATGATCGGTTCCCTGCTTCGGGAACCGATTCTTGCAAAATGACGATTTTCAGCCAGCTGTTTCAAAATGGCCACTGGGTTAAAAAAAAGGCTCCCTGCTCTTTTCTGGTTAAAAAAAAAGGCTCCCTGCTCTTTTCTGGGAAGGATTCCTCGCTGCACGGGCAGCGAAAATGGCCGCCCTATGGAGGATCTTCGCTGGACGGTGAGTTTCAAGCCCATAGGATGGCATTAATCGGGGTTTAATGCGTTTCTATGGGCTTTTTAATTTCGCTTTACGATGTTTTCGTTCTACAGCGATTTCGCTGCAACGTATTAACATTGTAATGCGAGGCACCACTGTAGTTCCATGAGCCCAGGAAGTTATCCTCATATTAATGAAAATCAGGTTTATCTGCAATGATCTCTTGAGGCTCTTCTGTAGCATTGCTTGAGAAAAGTTTGTAAATAGTCACCAGAGGCTAAGCGAAATTCACTTCCAGACACCCACAGATGCTGTCTCCTGTTGAAAAGTGAATTTCCAACCCACCTTTCCTCCCATCTCACAGCATCAGACCACAGGCTTTTATATATTAGATCATGTAGAGCAGCTGCAACATAGGGGGGTAGGTTTCTGCATGCCAGCTGGTGGGGAATATAAGTAGGACTCATTGTTCTTGCAGGTCTCCTGGAGGCAGCTGGCTGGCCACTACATGAAAAATATGAAATGGACAGCTCTGGGAAGAAAGCCATTGGTGCCTGATAGCTGCAAACTTTCAAGAGTCTAACTTTCAAGACTAAGAAGTTTTATTTCAGCTTTCATGGACCGCAGCCCACCACCTCAGATGCATCTGAAAAAAAAAAGGATCAGAGCCCATCCAAGCTCACGCCAAATAAATGGTTTTTAAAGTGCCACAAGATTCTGTTGCTTTTGCTGCCCTTGGACTAAACAGGTCTTGGGTCTGATCCACCACAGGTCTTCTTATACTTCTGATTCAACAGTTCAGCTGGCCCTTTTTTGCTACAGATCACTATTGCTTACACCCCATAATGACACAGAAGGAACAGAAGAAATCAACTTGTCACCACCATTGGGGAAACCATGCTCTTCCACCCCAATTTAGTTAGCATCTCTGCCCTGGCAGAAACACTTCTTTCCACTGTGCACCTCTTATTGTGCACAGGAGCCTTGCCAGGGAAAAACAGAGCAGCAGCAGCAGCCCTGCAGTCTTGGTTCGGGTCAAAGGTCAGGGGGCGGGGTCTTTGCTTAGGTCAGAGGCCATCCAAATGTGTACCAGCATCTGGGGAGGGACTTAAATGAAAGTAAGCCACCCCCCTGCCCTAGAATGACCGCAGGTAGCCCAAGAGGGAAAGGTCAGAGGTCACCGGGTCAGGATTAGAAGGGTCAAGGGTCACCCGGGAACCACGTGGTTCTCCTCACCCCTGCCTGGCCACCGCACCAAGGGTGCCCGCCACCTCGGGGACGCAGCTGAGGTCTCTCCCGCAGGAGACGCGAGCCACCGAGGCTGCTCCCGGACCGACCGCGGACGCCGCTGCTGCCGCCATCGCCGCCGCCGCCATGGCCCGCCACACAGAGAAGCCGGAGCCGGCCGACCACGCCCGCTCTTCCCCTCGGACCAATCAGAGGCCACGCTTTCAACGGGTGACCAATCACAGAAGGGTCTTCGGGGCAGGACGGAGGGGAGGAGCCAACCCGGTCAAAGTCGAGCCAATCAAAACCCAAGGCGGGGGCGGTGACAAGGGAGTCGCTTTCTATCGCTATGCTGAAGCATGAGGCGCGGGTTGCATTTCCCATCAGGCTCCGGGGCGGAGAGGACTTCACGGACTACATTTCCCGACGGGCAACCCGTCGTCTGACTTTTCCTTCATTCCCTCCTCTGATCCCTTTTCTTCCATCATCCAACCCGAGGATGAGTTGTTGGGGAGACTTCACAAGCCTTCACGCGGAGCCGTTTTCGTTGGTTCCCATTTTTATTAAATTAAAGACGTTTATGTGAGCTATTTGTACTACAAGGACCAGCATGCACTGCTGCCACAATGGAGGAGAAACCGTTCCCAGGAAGCATTGCGACACAGACAATACAGCTATAGATAAGCCCGCATCGGGTGCTTGTGCGAATACTATATAAGGGGGGGCGCTCTACATCTTTAACGTGTCTGAGGGCCAGTGGCGCAATGGATAACGCGTCTGACTACGGATCAGAAGATTCTAGGTTCGACTCCTGGCTGGCTCGGGAAAGACACTTTTTTTTCCCTCCTCACTTCCCTCTTTAATCCTCAAAATGCCACAGCAATTTCTAGCTTCAAATTCTCCTGACCTTTTAGGTTTATTTCTATACCACACCAAAAGTTCACCCTTCTTAGAAGCAGAAATCCACAACTCTGTTTCATATTCAGATTTATCCCTGGAACCCTCAAGTGTTCAGTTTTGTACACTAGCTAAATTCATTTAGAAAAAAAGTCACCTGTTCGGCTGTATAAGCAGATCAGGTAAACCCAAAGGAATATTATTATTATTTATTATTATTGTTGTTGTTGTTGTTGTTATATTTTTATTATTTTTATTATTTTTATTATTATTATTATTATTATTAAAGACAAAAACCTCATGGCACTTTAAAGACTATTATACAGTATTTTAATGAGAGCTTTCCTGGACAGGTGCAATTCTTCAGACATACTGAGTGAAACACTGCAAAATACAGAGATCACAAGTAAAATACAGTATTTAGGCAGGCTTGGAGAGTTGGTGGCGTATCGTTGTGATAATTTATGTTTTTGGTATTCAGTTCTTTCAAGGTCTGGCCGAATTCACAATCAGTTGCTGGCCTCTTGTGCAACAGAGGAACCTCAGGAGGTATAAATGTGTTTAGTTGTTTGTTTAAAGTATTTTTTACCCCATCTTTCTCCTTAAGAAGGACCCTAGGTGGCTTATATCATTGTACGACAATATTTAAAGCTAACAAGCGCGAGTATAAAAATACTAATACTGACAAATGGTAAACAGTAGCAACACTAAAAACATATTCAAACCAGTAAGGCACAACAAGTCTTTTTTAAAAGGATCTACTGAGGGCAGCGAGTCATTAAGGGAAAGCTCCTTTGAAGAGAAAGATATTTGCCCGCTTGTGCAATGACAGCAAAAATGGGGCCACTTGGGCT
Organism: Pogona vitticeps; assembly: GCF_051106095.1. Classification (NCBI taxonomy): domain Eukaryota; kingdom Metazoa; phylum Chordata; class Lepidosauria; order Squamata; family Agamidae; genus Pogona; species Pogona vitticeps. The sequence goes on from NC_135788.1 coordinate 118,116,937, forward strand.
TCCTAAGGTAGTATTGCTAGTTATATTCATATTTTTTTAAAATTAAAGTCTATGGGTTTATGTATTAGTAAATTCAGAAAACATGTAAAACATCCAACGTTCTACATTCTAATTAAACAGTTGGCCCTTGCAAGATTGGATTTGCAAACTACTTTCAGTCATTCTGTAAAGCAAGTTTTCCACAACGTACTTGCAATATTTAGCTAAGCCCATTTTACAACAGAATCTGTCTGGTTTCTACTAATCTATCCAAAATTTAGAATACAGTGAACTAATTCTTCACCGGCACAGGTACTGTTATAACAGAACCGGCACAACAGAAGCCTGAAACGTGTTCATGGTTCAGCTGAAGAGTTGGTACTTTTTAAACACCTTGCTTTATTCAGCAGAAGCAGGATAAAGCTAAAATCCATAGAACAGGACACTGTATTATGGAGAAAGAAAAGGGGTTATGTCAGTTTCAAAACGGCTGAATTGGGGTCTCCTTGATGGTCAAGATGGAACAACCCTTCTACTGCTAAGCAAATTTCACAGAATGAAATTGAACTCGGACATTATATTTCAAACTTGATTTTGTTCTCAGATAAAAATCAAGACTGAAAAGCTATCCAGACCATCGGAACGGTCAGCACCATTTATTCACTCGGATTATTAACAGCTTTGTCCAAGCAGTGTAATTCTATTATTATCTATGGTTAGGGATAGGAAGTTTTAAGAAGGCAGAAATGGGCTCCAAGAACAATCCCAGAGACTTCTAGATGTTGTGGGGGGCAGGAAGGAAAAGCATACAATCGGACATATTACACTAGCAGATAACAGAAGGCAGAAACCCAAGTCCCCATCCAGTAAGAAGAAAGTAACAAGGACACACTTAACAATCCCTTTTCTCCCCAGACTTTATTGTATTAAAAAAACAAATGAAAACAAACAGGTCAATATTCAACCAGTTAATAACTGAGTCCAGGAGATGACCGCACTCCCCAGCTGTCTCAGTCTTTGCTAAACTCCGTCAGCACCCACCGCCTGTTCTCAATGACAGCTTGCAGCCGGGCGTACTCTTTCACCAGTTCCTCGAACTCAGGGCCGAGCACTTCATAGTTGGAAAGGATCTTCTGGGAAGTGGCCAGGTCTTGCTCTTCTTGGCTTAGCGTTGCCTGAAGGCTGTCCCTAAGGGAAGAATGAACAAACATCCAGACTACAGGACAAAAAGCTTAGCATTTCCCGCACACTGTCGCTACAGAAGCAAACATGTTTTCCAACTTGCCGCTGCTGCCTATCTATCCCAAACCATTTACTTGACAGAATGTCTAAAGGGCAAAGAATCCACTTCATTCTTTTCCGCCCAACACATATGCTTTGAATGCACAAATTCTTGAATTATATAATTATTCAGGCACTGGAAAAACAACTACCGTATTTTCCTGTGTACACAACACCCCGTGTATAAGACGCCCCTCACTTTTCTAATCCAAAATTAAGAAATCTAAGTGGGGCTTAGCAAGTGCAGGGGCAAAGGGATCAAAGCGCTGCAGGATCGCTTTGATCCCTGCTTTCCCCTCCACTTGCTTTTATTCTCTTCTCAGCTTACTTCCGTGTATAAGATGACCCTCAATTTTTAGCCTAAAGATTTTGGACAAAAGTATAGTCTTATACACAGAAAATACGCTATTTCCTTTCTTCCTGCTGACGTGTCATAATCTCTCTAGCTAGCTCCTATGATTTCCATAGATACAGGCTATCACAGTAACCGTTCTGTACAAAATCCAAGCTTTAAGAAAAAACAGGGGGTGACAGTGGGGCTGCGAAGGAACCACAAACTATTATGGGTTAGACCTGATGTATTTCTTGGGTTCCATAAGGACTTTGAGTTTCTCTTGATCTTGAACCTGCAGTTACCTCACTCGCTCTAGCCATAATATGAATCACCGGAAAACGGTATGGAAGCTGACTCTATGCAAAGCACCTCAGAGGTTTTATTTAAGAAAACAAGTTTCCTGCCAAGAAAATGTCATTGCTACTAATTGCCCTCCAGCTGCTGCATGTACTCACACCTGTTACAACAGGAGGCCCCGTGGGAGCCTTCTCTCTCTGTACAGGTCTGTCACCATACACAGAGACTGCTCCCTGCCACCGCATTAAAAACAAAAGCTTACCTCATCTTACGGTGCACGTCCACTTTCTCAGGCGTGTATGTTTCTAAAAGGATGCTCAGTTCCTCAAGCCTAGGAGAGAACGAGAGTTATTTGGAGAAAATCTGCTAGCAGACCTCAGATTCCCGTCCACCTCAAACATACAGCTTCAGGTCTGTCCTGCCTTTAACTCACAGATTTACTCCGTACCAAAATCTAAAACTCCAGAAGGCTCAAATCAAATGTTTTCGCATTTAAACTGGATTCTAATTCTCATCATGAACCATCTGGGTTTTCCCAACCTTAGATTAGGAACACTCACTAGTTATGTGTGCGTGTGGAGAGAGAGGCGAATACTTTATTTTCATCTTTAACTGGGCAATTTTGGAGGGTGAAATCTTCACCCCAGCACCTGCTCCAGAACATGTCATGCCAAGAAAGGGAGGGGGGGGAGAAAGGTGACCATACATCTACTTTTGGTTTTGATTTTTTAGGTTGGGGAGAGCTATGATCTTTTCCAAAAAAAAGGGATGTGGTAGGGTTGCCGGTTAAACTGCAGAAGCCTCTGGGCTGCAGCGTCAGAAGACCAGCAGTCGTAAGATCAAATCCACGCGACGGAGCGAGCTCCCATCGCTTGTCCCAGCTCCTGCCAACCTAGCCATTCGAAAGCATGTAAATGCAAGTAGATAAATAGGGACCACCTTGGTGGGAAGGTAAACAGTGTTCCGTGTCTAGTCACACTGGCCACGCGACCACGGAAACTGTCTTCGGACAAACGCTGGCTCTATGGCTTGGAAACGGGGATGAGCATCGCCCCCTAGAGTCGAACACGACTGGACAAAAATTGTCAAGGGGAACCTTTACCTTTACCTATGATCTTCTCCAAAGCAAAGAAAACCATTCCTGGAGGCTTCAGGAGATAGTCCTGCAATTCTATTTGGACCACAGATCACACTTGGCTGAACCTGATCTACGGAACCAAGATCCACCCATGATCTGCACCCATTAAGTTCAATCTCTGCCTGCCATGGGATGCAAAGGGGGGGGAACAGAACACCTCACCGTATCTTGAGAAACATGGCACTGCACTTCATCTCCAAGTACTGGGTGTTGAGACTGTCCAGTTGAGATTGGCTACCAAGGCGACACTCGCGAGCCAAGCGTTTTAGGATGGCTAAGCAGCGTAACAGGACCTGCAGCATGTGGAGAAGTGGTAGGGGAAACAAAAGAGCGGAAAAAGGAATGCTGCTTGGCCCTACGTATCCACAGGTCCAGAGAATCATAGAATCAAAGACTTGGAAGGGGCCTGTAAGGCCATCGAGTCCAACCCCCTGTTCGAGGCAGGAATCCAAATCAAAGCAGACCAGACAGAAGGTTGCACGATTTTCTCTTGAAGGCCTCCAGCGTTGGAGGGCACACCACGTCCCAAGGACCTTGGTTCTGTCGTCGTACTGCTCTAACAGTTAATAAGTTTTTTTCTGACATTCAGCCTAAATGTGGTTTGGCTAGAGCCCATTATTACATATCCTGCACTCTGGGATGACTGAGAACAAATCCTCTGTAGGACTGCCTTTCATGTATTTGAAAAGGGCTATTCCTACCTCCCCTCCGTCTTCTTTTCTCAAGGCTAAACCAGTGCTGAATAGGGGGGACTAGGACTTCATGGGATTGGGAGACTCATTATAATGTGATTGTGAAGAGAAATGTAAATGTGCAGACAGGGCTCAGGACAAGCTGTAAAGCTGGGCATGGCTTTAGAAACGATGCTTCAGAGTGACTGACAGGAGGACTTACCATGGGACATCAGTAAAGAGATATTCAGCTACGTAGGCCTCGAAACATTGAGAGCATTCAAAATGTTAAACTAAGAACTCATTTCTGCTCGTATTCCAAAATCAGTGGAAGAGATATAGCACTGCCTTAAATTGCTACTGTATTCCCATATTCTCAATAGGCATGAATTTCCTCCACATCATGAACACGAATACATCGACTTACTATACACCCCCAGACACACACTAACGCCTTTGTCTTCTATCTTTTTAAAAATTAGTTGAACCTTTGAAGCCAAAGTGAATACACACAGATTTAATTAGATACAAATTCCAGATGGAGTTTAGAGTTCGTTAGCAAAGCGGATGCGTAGCCTTACCACACTGTCATAAGCCACTGTCAAATTCTTTTCTGCCAAACGTAAAAGGCAACAATGTACAGTGGGGTCTCGACTTACGAACGGCTCGGCATACGAACGTTTCGACTTACGAACTGCTCTCATAGGAATATATGGACTCGACTTACGAACTTAGATTCGAGTTACGAACTCTTTTTTTCCCTTTTTTTAAAGCTAAGTCATCTTAGGTTAAAAGGAAAAAAGAAAAAATATCCCCCTCTAGTGGCAGAAGGCGGAATAGCAGCTTCCCATTAGTTTCTATGGACGAAAAGAGCAGATACGGATTAAATGGTTTTCAATGCATTCCTATGGGAAATGCAGATTCGACTTAAGAACTTTTCGACCTGAGAACTGCCTTCCAATACGGATTAAGTTCGTAAGTCGAGACCCCACTGTATAGGAAATGGTCATTACTTATAAAACCCTATACAGCTTGGGTCCGGGCTATCTGAAGGATCGTATCTCCCTACTGGCGATTAAGATCAGCAGAGGAGGCTCTCCTCTCGGTCCCATGGCCAGCGCAAGCACAGCGAATGGGGACACAGGAGAGGGCCTTCTCTGTGGCAGCTCCCAGGCTATGGAACGCTCTACCTTGGGAGATCAGGATGGCCCCTTCCCTTTCGTCTTTCCGCCAATAGCTGAAGACCCACTTTTCACGAGCTTTTCACTATCACGACTGAGTCCCTGAATACACTTTTTTAAATTTATCTATTGGTTCTCTATTTGTTATTCGGTTGGTTGTGTACCACCCAGAATAGTGCATCGCACGAACGGGGCGGTCTATAAACGTAGTGAAATAAAATAAAATAAACAACTCTCTTAGCAAAAAGAGCACATATTTTCACCAAACAATCCACCTCTTACCTGGGGATACGCCACTTTCTGCTGTTCCAGCAGCCCCACCAGCTCCTCGTGACGATCCTGGGCCTCCTGCAAACGCTGCTTCTCTTCGACCAGATTCCCTGCCAGGGTCCCAAACATGGCTGCGCGCGCCGTCTCCCCGGCACCATCTGCAAAAGGAGAGGATGGGGAGCAGGAAACATCCACCTCCCGCCTAAGGGGCTTCTGTCACTGCAACCTTTACCTGCTCTCGGATGTCACGGCCCTTCCTCCACCCAACCCCTCAAAGCCAAAAAGCGCACCCTACCGCTCTCAGGACGGTAGTAGCTGAGCACGGCCAAACATTTGGACTTCAGACGCTTCTCCAATTCCGCAGGGAGGTGCTTTCGCATTTGCTCCAGCTCCTGGGGTGAAATACAGAACCAGGAGGCCAAATTGGCAACATGCAAATAAATAAATAAATAAATAAATAAATAAATAAATAAATAAATAAATAAATAAATAAATAAATGGGCAGTAGTGACTATGATTACAGTCAGTCCAAACACCACTAGTAATGGGGCAGGAAGAGAGAGAAAAGATGGGGATTAAAGATTAAAGTTTCCCTCTCTCATACATAAAACAGAACAAACTGTCCCATTCCATGAGAAAAAAATCTAGAATTCACAGCCAGGCAATCCCTTTATGGCAAACAAACAAACACGTAAAAAATTGTGAGCCAGCTTTTATGATTTCCAGATTTCAAGTTACACCTGGGAATCTTGGAACAAACCATTAACGCCTCATTCCCTCATTCCGGAACATATACTGTACATTCTTGTCGTTATCTGAATTTGTCTCCAGCCTCAATAAAACACATAGGTGTTTTGGTAGCGAAAGAATCAGTATAAAGGGAAACATCATCATGATCATGTACCATCAAGGTTTTCCAAGTAGAAGACACTCAGAAGGGGTTTACTTCTCAGAATGAGAGCCTTGGGAATGTGCAGATTGCTCAAGGCCAAATAGGCTGGCTCTACTCACAAGAGGCCCAGTGGGGGAATCAAACTCCCAACTTCAGGCTCTGCAGCCAGATCCCTAAACCACTGAGCTATCCAGCCAACTCAAAGGGAAACACAGCCACGTTTATATTAAACAAGGCTGCAGAGGACTTTCGGAAAGTACACTTGGTTTAAAAAATGATGTTAATACACCCCAAACCAGGTGGTGTTCGGTATTTGAAGGTAAGGAAATTCTAAACAATGAACAACCTACCAATTCCCTAGAGTAGATGATTCTTCTTCCTGTGGAAGAATATTGCCCTACCTACTCAATTTAGCAACTAAAAATGGGTTGTAGAGGGAAGTGCCACATGGAAACAACTTTGATCTTGCAAGGAAAGCGTATTCCATTCACATTCCCTGATCCCCTCATAGTATTAAGATTTCCAGGTTCTCTGAAAGAGAGCATGGCAGTAGAGATTTGTGTATCCTCAGGCAAGATGTATTATGTATTTGCCCCGCTTTAAGAGGGAAATCCACATCATGCACACAGTAGTACCTCGCTAGACAACGACCCTGCTGTACGACGAATCTGCAGGACGGTGACTTTTTGCGATTGCTATAGTGATTCGCAAAACAGTCGTTCCTATGGGGAAATTCCGCTGGACATCGATTAGGTCTGTGCTTCGCGAACCGTTTGTTCGCAAGACGACGATTTTTCCGGCTCCGCAAAATGGCTGCCCTGTGTTTTCCGGACCCATGCTTCGCAGGGCAGCCATTTTAACAGCTGATCGGTGCTCGGAAAATGGCTTCCCGTATGGGCGGTCTTCGCTAGACGACGAGGTAATTTCCCCATTGGAACGCATTAAACGAGTTTCAATGTATTCCAATGGGGAAAGGCTTTTCGCATGACGATGATTTGACTTGACAGTGATTTTCCCGGAACGGATTAACGTCGTCATGCGGGGCACCACTGTATTAGAATATCTGAAAGAGCAAGAAATGCTCCCCCACTCATGCCGAAAAGTTTAGAATGCAGCGCATTCTGAAGCAAAAGGATTTTGTCTCTAAATTCTGTCCTCTCTCATTTCGTTTCTTGCAAAATGGTACGGCAGCCTTACTTGGTTGGGAGGAAGGAGCTCCGCCATGTGAGAGGATCGTAAACCCAAGAGAGAGGACTGGGTGCCCTGCAACGAGCGGTCGAGATCCAGGATTCGTTTCAACTCGGCTACCAAAAGCTGCTGCTCCAGGACCTCCAAGAACTGAGGGCAGAAGCAAGAAAGATCCGGGAATGAGACAAAATTTTCACCTTGAGCGCCTCAATATCCACACCACACAGGGAAACTGGTTTGATCTTTCCCAGTGATTCCTTCTGGTCTGTGAAAAGGAAGCCTTCTCTAATAGGGCAGGGTGGGTAAGCCCATTGATTTTTATCCACTCAATGGATTCTCCATCCTTCATGTACCATCTCTGTTTTGAACTTAAGTTCTCAAAAGCCACAGGCAACAACTTTCAGACCTTTTAGGAGCTGAGGTCCAAAACAGGAAGAGGAGTCGAGTTTTGAGAACCACTAATGACATCCTGCAACCCCACACTTCACAACTTCCAAGCTACCCCACACTCATTTTCCAGAGTTCCTTTATCACCTCAGGTTTCTTTCTCCCTCATCAAGAACCCACTTATTGTTCTTAGGTCTTGTAAAAAGTTCCTCACCATCCTGCTTCAATGCACTCACCCTCTTCCTACGGCATTTATATTAAATCTTTCAGTCCGTCTCTCTCAAAGTCCCTGCACCCATGCAAATTCGGACAAAGCACCCTTGGTCACCCCTCCGCCTCCCAAAAGTCACTCCGTTTCTCCTCCTCACTTTTCTGTCCTGTGGAACAGGACCGGCTGCCAGGTCTCTCAGCGCCTCCTGAAGAAGCCGTGACAAAGCCTCCCATTTCAGCCAGTTTGCTCGGCGTAACTGTAATTCTTTTCGGGTCTAAAAAAAGAGAAAAAGAAAAAAAGAACAACACAGCTGTAGGGTTATCTATCAGATAGATTAAATACATTAAAATACACTGCTGTTGAAACAGCCTGCTACTATTTATATTAGGCAGTAGAGGGGAAGCATTTTGCAACCTAGATTGCAATATCTTTATCCTGCACTACTTATTCTATTTTAGCAAGCGATAGGTAAAAGGAAAACGGATAGTAGCGCGCTGAGCCATTAAGAACCTTGCTGTTTGTCTTTTATCTCATCTCTGCAGCCATAAGACCTGATAATATGCTTCCCAGCACCCTAAAGATATATATAATAACAATAATGAAAGCTTGAATTCTCAAGACGGGGCTTTTTATGTCCAACAATATTGCATCCACACGGGCACAGTTTACTCATGAAAGTGTGGCACGCTCGGGATAACAGCTTATGTCTCACCTCCTCCATTTGCTGCGCCAAGTTGACACTGAGTCCGCTGGAATCCATATATTTAGTCAGGCCCAGAAGGAGGTTAGCCAAGCCAGGACAAGCAGCCAAATCCTCCTCGGTCAGCGAGCAAGGGGGCAGGAGCCTTCCAGGACCTGTGGGGCACAAACAGAAGGAGGAAAGAGTGAAGTCTCGCCCTCTGGGCAACTTGGTTTTTACTCTGAGTAGACCCAGGAAGCTTACCTTGCTGCAGCAGCTGGGCGCCAACAATCCCTGAAGCCGATGCCATGAGCTTTTTAATGGGGAAAGGCACCTATGAAAGAGGGGGAGAGGACGTGATTTAGCAAGAGCCGTGCTCAGGGAGAGAGACAGATACCCCAGGAAACGCAAAATCCAGACAAAACTCAAGCCATCCTGCAAAGGGAACTGGGGCGACGGCTCTGTACAAACCTCGGAAAACGACTAACTAGTAATGGCCAGCATGCCAGGGCTTACTCTTAACTGGAAGGAGAGATCCCGATTCCCACCAACCAGACAGATGCATCAAAAGACACTTGTGCGAGGTTGGAGGGATGGTTCAGAGTTCGGATCATGCCAATCTTACCAGCTAAGCTGGAAGGGTGCCCTGTGCCTATCAAGCCCCCACAGTCTGCTCGCACCCAGGTTTATGCCGTAAAATTATAGAAGCGAAACAGGACTTCACCTAGAATCCCTCTGCCTCAAAAACTCACACCATGAGAAAGACGCCTCCATGGGGGGGGGGGGCCCTCCCAACACAGCACTTAATACCAAACGGAGGAAAATCTCTTCCTTTCCATCTATTAAGCTTGTTAGAATAATTTAATTTTCCGCCTTTCTCCCAATCCAGGGACCTCAAGCGACTCCTACCAAAATGGCAAAGCCACAAAGAATAAATGATGGTATTAAAAGCTCTGTGATATTTATTGTATTTATTTATTTGAATGCCTCGCATGCCACCTTCCTCCCCCATAGGGCGCACCCCACCCCCCGTGATGCCAATTACACGGGCTGCCTTAAAAGCATGTGGAAAGAACTTCTTTTAAGTTTTCTTAAGACATTTGTGATAATAGATGTCAAAATCACAGGAGGGCCTGGCCTGCTCTGGTCCATGGGGTCACGAAGAGTCAGACAAGACTTAACAACAAAAATGTCAAAATCAAGCCGCGTTTCTTTGATGGCAAGCCAAGGAATTGGGCTTCTCTGTTGCCCCCCCCCACTTGCCAGCCCACCCCTCTTTTCTCTCTAGGGAGACGAGGCTGTCCCCTGTTTTTTTGCAGCCTGTAGCACCACCCAGGGGTCCTCGACCTATTTCACAGAAAGCCATGGGGTCAAGTCTTGTATTTTCAGCCTTCTGACAAGACAGAGAAGCCCATTGACAAGCCTCGAGGCAGGCGGACATTCAACAGGTGCGGTTTCCCCTCCCCAAAGACACAGGAGGCTACACCAGTTCAATTTCTGCCTGGGGTGCCACAGGCAGCAACCCAACAGGGGCAGACCAAATAAAAGGTGGGAGGGGAAAAGAGAAAGGGTGTATCTGCCCAGAAAGACACTCCACCCATTCACACCTATAGGTCCCCGCCCCGCTCGCTTCTGTGCAAAGAAGGTACTAATCTAATTCTGGAGTCGTTCCCCTTTAAGGCCCGTGACGTCACCAACCGGAGCGGCGGCGCTTTTTCCCGCCTCTTTCACCTGCGCCCCCTCCCCGCTTCCCCCTCCTCCTCCGAGTTCGATTTGCGCGCCCCCGCGGCACAAAACCCCACCGGTCGTCCGCGTCCCCGTCAAATCCCAGAAGAACCCTGGGCGACGGCGGCGGCAGAGCGGGGAGAAGATAGGCAGAAGCCCCTCCTCCTTAGAGGCGTGACCTGAGGGATAACGAACCAATGAGAAGCTGGAGAAGACAAGAAAGGCGGGTTTAGGCAAAGGAACGGGAGGAGTGACTGGAAAGGCGGGGCTCCACCCTGGCCTTGACATTCTGATTGGTTAATGATTTTCATTCTTAAACCCTTGCTCATCTGTGGTTCCTCTGTTCTAGGACTGCCCAACCTTGGGTCCCCGGATGTTCTTAGACTACAACTCCCAGAAGCCTTCACCAGCCAGGATTTCTGGGAATTGTAGTCCAAGACATTGGGAACCACTGCTCTGTGAACCTTTGGGGTTTGGACTCCCAACTTCCAGCAGGATGGCTGGTGATAGAATGATGGAAGTTGCACCAACCAAGAAGTTAATCTGGAAGGCCACAGGTTCCCATTGTTTCCATAGTTGAGCCTCCATGTGTTTTTTCTTTTCTCATCATCATCAACCCCTGCCACCCCCTTGTTCAGAAAACCAACCAGGAAATCTCTTCTTAGGAGGCACCAGAGCAGGGGAGGGTTCCAAGGCAATGCTGGGCTTTCTTGGTGGTGGCACCTTAATTTTGGAACTCTTCTATCAGAAGGTCTGAAGAAGTGGATTTGTGCACGAAAGCTCACCTTAACATAGAGAGCAGTTACCCTTTAAGGTGCTACCATGCTTTTGTCTTCTTTATTTTTATCAGACATCAGCTTGGCCACCCCATTTGTGACTTTCATCCCTTTGGGTGTAGACAGAAACAGAGGCAATACTTGTCTTTGAGTATGGATTGTTTTGTATTGCCCTTCATATAAAGGGACGTGGTGGCGCTGCGAGTTAAACCGCAGAAGCTTCTGTGCTGTAAGGTGAGAAGACCAAGCAGCCGTAAGATTGAATCCACGCAACGGAGTGAGCGCCCGTCGCTTGTCCCAGCTCCTGCCAACCTAACTGTTTGAAAGCATGTAAATGTGAGTCGATAAATAGGGACCACCTCGGTGGGAAGGTCACGGCGTTCCGTGTCTAGTCGCGCTGGCCACGTGACCACGGAAACTGTCTTTGGACAAAACGCTCGCTCTAGGGCTTGGAAATGGAGATGAGCAGCGCGCCCTAGAGTCGGACACAACCGGACTAAATGTCAAGGGCAACCTTTACCTCATACTGTATATTCTAGCAGATATGAAGAAGTTGCCCTTTTAGAAATGTATGGTTTTGGAAAGGTGTAAACTTATTTTTAAACGTGATTTTAGTACATTGTTAGCCTCCCTGGGTAATGATGAGGAAGGGGAAGGAGCAAGACAAATCAAGGAAAAGGAATAAATAAAGCTGCACACACACACACACACCCCCCAGCATGGATGCACCAGTATTTTGCGAGAGAGAAATAGCTAACATATAGTGTAATTCCTTGCATCTTGAGGTTCTTGGGAGAGCAGAGGATGGGATGAACCCCTGAAACAAAATAAAGGGTGTTTCTGTGATACAGCTTTAATAGTTAAATGGAAGAATTTCAGCTAGTACATTTTATCACGTCTCCCTGCTGTGGAAGGTTGTAGTGAAGTGGGGAAAATGAGATACCTCTGTCAGAATTTTTTGTTCCACAAAACGGCAGAAGACAGAACACTTTGCACCTTGGAGTAGGATGTTTTGAAACCATCATAAACTCTCGTTTTCCTGTACTTCAGAAGCCAAGCAAGCATAGACGTTGCTGGCCTTGGAACCCCCAGATTGAGATTCACAGTTTTTCTTTGGCACAGACCCATGATGAGGAGGTGAGCAAAATCATTGCTTATTAGGCTCATCTTACCTTATTTGCAAAAAAAAGAGGATGTGCTATATTAGCATACCCACATCAAACTGCTTAAGGAGTGAAGGGAGAGAATTGCTTTAAGCTGTTTAAACTTGTTTTGTCAACAACCTCGAGCTTTTGCCTGCTAGGAAAATGTTTCTGTGCTTCTGAAGTGAAATACCTACCTCGGAGAATTTGTTAACTTACAAGCTGTTAATAAAATCTGGTTGCATACAGCTGCAATACTATACACACATTGCTTGCTTCTGAGTAGACATGTACAGAATTACCCTTTAAATTTAAAAAAGAGGTAACTCCGCTCTTTTGTCCTCATAAATACGCTTTGCAAAATCAGTCCAAATGACCATGTATTGACTTTGTGGTTAATTTTCCAGACTATAAGGATGCAGCTTGTGAGGGCCCAGAACTATCTGGACCCTCACAAGCTACATTCCTTCTAGTCTGACGTCAGCGGCTTAGATTTAAAGGTGAGCTGCCACGACCTATGTAAACTCCATTTAGGAATAATATCAATAGCTTTCAGCTATTAGGTCTATGCCCCATGAATATCAATTCCTATTTATTTGAGAAATAATGATCCCAAGAAGAGGCAACCGAAAAACAATGAAGAGCCAATCAAAACCCAGCAATCAACCCAGTCTGCTTCCTTATCCTTTCAAACTGGGAGCATCAAGAACGGAATGAAAGGACACGTATGTTTACAACATGCTGTTATACTAAGAAGATTGTCCCAACCTGTCCATGCGATGGGAAGATTCTAATCCACGACGGTGAAATCTGACCTTTTACGCCATCAAGCATGCCAGGCTGGGTGGAATCAAGAAAATCATCTGGCATCTCGTATTGAAACAGGCAGGCACACGGCTGTGAACAACTGAGAGCAGAGGGAGCATTGAGAAAGGATACACAGAGAAAATAGGGTAACACAAACTATGCCTCCTCCTTTTTCCAGATTGAGAAATAAAGCAGCAAATAACAGGTGTGTGCTCAACCAGAAAGATGATCTGATTTTTTTTTTGGTACTACTTCGAGGCACCGCCAGAGGACAGCGACGGCTCATAAAAATAAGCATTGGCCTTTATGGCTCTCATACAACAGGCCTCAGCACCTCACTGGAACCTCTTCCGGCTCCCCACACCTAAGTGCATCCTCTCAAACTGATTTCTCGTGGATTTAGCTATGTATAATTACAGAGGGACCAATGACAAGGTTGTACCAGTCCACGGCCAGTTTTAAAGGAGTGTACATTTTAGTGAATTAACTTAAGTGTTTCCTTTCCCGCTGAAAACCCAGCTCTGCTCCTGCACCAGGGAGCCTGGAGTTTGACAATCAACGCTCAGACAGGCCTTTCCAGAAATCTGCCGGAGGAAAAGTTGGGAGGAGGGAAAACACTTTAAAACCACGGACCGCTGCCTCTTATCTCTTTCTGAGTGTAAAATATTTAATATTCTTGCAAAAAAGGATGGAACCCGCAGGTTCTGGACGCCACCCCCATTGTTCTAAAGCCTAAGAAAAAGAAACAAAAAATATGTGCAGAATTCTGTACTAGCTGAAATTCTTCCATTTAACTATTCAGGAGGGGCTTCCTCATCACCCTGTCACCCACCTATTCTTCTCTCTTCTATGTCAAGTTCTAAGAGACCACCTGCATTCATAGAATCGTAGAGTTCGAAAGGGCCTATAAGGTCATTGAGTCCACCTCCCTGCTCATGGCAGGAATCCAAGTCAAAGCAGATCGGACAGACGGTGGTCCAATTTTCTCTTGAAGGCCTCTACCATTGAAGCACTTACCATCTCCTGAGGCAATGGGCTCCATTTTCATACTGCTCTAACAGTAAAGAGTTTTTTCCTGATACTCAGCCAAAGTCTGGCTTCCTGTAGCTTGAGCCCATAATTACATGTCCTGCACTCTGGGGATGATCAAGAACAGATCTTGCCCCTCCTCTGCATGACTGTATTTCAAGTATTTGAAAAGTGTTATCCTGTCTCCTCTCAGTCTTCTTTTCTCAAGGATAAACAAGGGCAATTCTTTCCGTCTTTCCTCCTAGGGCTTGGTCCCTTGATTGTCCTTGTTGCCCTCCTCTAAACTTGCTCCAATTTGGTAGCATCTTTCTTAAGGTGTGGCATCCAGAACTTGACAGTCATCTAGATGAGACCTCACAAGTGCTGAATAGAGGCGGACTAGTCCCTCACGTGATTTGGAATCTGTAGTTCTATTTAATGCATACTAAGGTGCAGCCCCATTTTCCATCAAGTCAATCTCCTTCTCTCTTTCTTCCCTTCCAAGAGAAAACAAAAGCACATAATTTCCCACCTGCCTCTTTATGCAGATGCACCCAAAAGACATCGGATTAGTTCTGCGAGTATTGTTTTATGTTGGCCTTTTAAAACCGTCAACAATGATCCCAACATTCTGTTACTCTCTCCTTCCAAGAACATTCAACCTGAATCACAGAGCATTCTCCAGAGTTTTAGCCATCCCTCAGCTAGCTGTTGTCTTCTGTGACCAAGAACTGGTAGATGGAATAAAGTTACCGTGCAATGGGAAACAAGTTCTCTTACATTTGTGATGCCACCAACCCTCAACACCGTCAGGAATTCCTACCTTGCTTCAAATTTGCCTGAATCTAGTCTTGGATTGTGCACTCATCATATTTTATACAGTCATCCTGTTAAGTACTGATCAGCTATTTAGTGAAGGGTTATCGTTTCCCGCGTAGTCCTTCTGTAATGACCTAAAAGAGGCTCCCCGTAGAGCGGAAAGGTGTGTTAATCCATAAAAGCCATTTCGGGCACAGCAGACAATTATGCTTTTTTTACTCAGCTTGAAGAAAGCCGTAAGCTCAGCTGGTGGTGCCAGTGTCTCATTTGACCCTGTCTTCTTTCTTCTCCGTTATTTCGATAAGGATGGAACAAAGTTAGCCATCTTAAAGTTACTCGTCCTTTTCCACTTTGATCTCAACGAAAGAGCTGAGGTCGGGACAAAAGCTTTTGTGGCTAGGTGGGTGAGAGGGTGTGGCGGCCCCGGCTTCTTCCTCTTGAAAATGGGGATTATAGAGATGCAGGGGCAGAAGTTGAGCTTCGGCAGAGGGCAGGCGGTCCGAAGGCGGCCCATAGACCCGGTTGGCTTTGGTGCCATGCTTGGAGTTGGCATCAAGCCGGTAGCAGAGCTGAGTGAGGGGAGCGGCTCGAAAGCGTGGGGGGCGTGCCACCCACACCCCTGGCTCGCTCAGGCTGTCCTCCTCGTCGGACATAAGCTCTTCCGTCACATTTTGCCATATGCGTTGCTCTTCAGGACCGAGCAAGCGCGCCATCCCGGAACGGTTTGCAAAAAGCTAAAGGGTAAGATGAAAGAGAACCTAATCAGTCATTCTAGTGATATCACCTCCTCCCCTGCCATGATTAGCCCCTTGCATTCTTTATGCTCTTATTTTGTCTTCCCTTTTCCTTATGTTTATACGCCACACTTCTCATTGATTAAAGGATTCAAGGCGGCTTGCAGAATTAAGAGAGACAAAGTTAAAAGCCAAATAATTAATCGGTACAATATTTTTTAAAAAGCATTAAACAAGTATCATGTTAAAACTCACAACAAGAATAATATGAACAACAGATAAAACAGAATAAAAATGCTCCGTTTTGAAAAAAAAATCACCAATCATTGAAAGGAAAGGCTGCCTGCTTGTGGAAGGGCAGCAAAGATGGGGCCAGGCCGGCCTCCAGTGGGAGGGAGTTCCAGAGTCTGGGAGCAGCCACAGAGAAGGCCCTGTCCTATGCCCCTACCAAGCACACCTAGGTGGGTGGTGGGACCGAGAGGAAGGCCTCCCCGGATAATCTCAATACCCAGGCAGGCCCATATTTTGCCATTTTATCTACCCCTAATGTTGGAGGGTTACAGAACTGTGCCTTCACTCGGGCCTGAAGGAATTACAGCTGGTGAGCCCAACGTCGCCCTCAAGCTATGGCTGGACCCCCAACTGCCATCATCCCCAGCCAGATCTTGCAGGAGCTACAGCCCACCAAAGAGGACAGCCTCTTTAAACCTGCAGCCTGTTCCAGCAATGTGTGCAAATCAGAGCTCTCCCTTGCCCCGCTATCTGACAGGTGAGCTCAAGCATAAGCTCTCCAGCAGAAAGCCAGCACATGCTGTTCTATGGATGGCCGTTTATAATGCAAACATGTCTTGGCAGCCAAAGGCTGATGGCTCATTTGCTCCGCTCCCACCTGGATCTCAGCTCCCCTCTTTGCGAAGGTGATTCCCTAGTGCTACTCCCGGGGAGGTCTCAGAGACCACAGCTCCGGCTTGAGACAGGCTTCATTTTTCTTTCCTTTTAAAGGAAGACTAGCTCTGCTTTGATAAATGAGATTGCAAAACAAGTGGGATGCAGACATAATGATCCAGTATCGTCTTATTACTCTCTCATTTTTATAAAAAGGATTTTTCCGTTTTCAGTAAAGCCGGACTAAATTTGGCGGGAGCCACCTCCAAGTGATACGCACAAGATCCGGCAAGCTGGTGAAATGCTGATCAGAAGAAAAATGTTTATGATTATTTTAACCATCTTCACCAAGTCTTGATCTACAGACCCTTGACTCCATTTTCCCCCCTCTTGCTGTCCAACGCTATGTGTATTTACTCTGAAGTTAACTTCACCCTGTTCAATGGAACTTACGGTACTTCCAAATCTTAACGAGACTGTAGTATTTGGACATTTTCACATGCAGGGACCTTCTATAAAGCAGATTTCACTAAAGTCTTTTAAAATATATTTTTCTACCTTAAACACTGAAGAGAAGTTAAAATATTCTGATGCCTTAAGACAAACAAATGTGTTTCAAATGTGAGCTTTCAAGGATAACAATGTACTTCTTGAGAGAGTGGCTCCTAATCCGTGAAAAAAATCAGACTAAAATTAATCTGTTAGTTTTAAAGGTGCCACAAACACGTTTGTTTACTCATACTTAGGGTGCAATCAGATTTCTGGAAAGGCAGGTACCTCATTGCACTGAAAAGGGTCGTTTTAACAGGAGCAATCTCCCTCGAATCAACCCTTCCATCTGCAGGGAAATCACTGCAGCCCAGCCTCAGAATTGGTCCTTTGAAATCAGCGACTCATGCCAGGCATGACTGAGTTAAATCTCACTCCTTTCAGTGATTCTATTGGAAGCATAACTGGATTCATCTCAATGGGACTTACTCCCAAGTCAATGGGTATGCCCATCTCTATTCCCAGCCTTAGGTAACCCAGATGTTCATGGACTGCAATTTCTATAAAGCCCAGCCAGCACAGCTGGTGGTGAAGGCTTCTGGGAATGGCGGTACAAGAACATCTGGATTATCCAAGGTTGGAAACCAATGGTGTATAAAATTCCACTCTTATAGTACAAACAGAACAGTAAAATCTATTTCTGGGTACGCTTGAGTAGGATCATACCTTATTATCTGCATTACATGCCATCAAGCTGATTCTGATTTACGTTAGCCTTAGTAGGGTGAGATGTTTAAAAAATGGTTTCACCAGTGTCACCCCCACCCACCAGTGAATTTCCACGGCTGATTGGTGGCTTGAACCCAGGTCTCCTAAGTCCTAGTCCAGCATTCTGTTTGCTAACCACATTAGCTCTTTTAAGATCATACTACACAAATGGAATAACACTGCACCCACTGTTTCCTAAATCTTTGGACATAACACTTCCATTTTTAGACCACGCTTTTGTACCTCTTCTTTACAATTATCTAACTCCTTTTAATCAAAAAGAAAAAGTTTATATTTTAAAGTTAAACATAAAGAAACATAATTAAAAGTTTTGTTAAATTAAAAATAAGGACAATTCCCCCCCCCCCCGAACATCCCTAAATTACAGTAACAGTATCTATTACAGAAATGGGTTCAAATTCACCAAAATAAAATCTCACTGTCTTGCACCCTCTTCCTTGGAATATATTTACACCCATCAACGGGGTGATCCCTGCTTTCATTTTGAGAATGAAAAGTATACACAGAAAAAAACGTAGTTAAAACGAAGTGCAAGCAGTCAAATGAAAAACGTTATAAAAATGAAAAAAATAAGACAGGTACACATTACATTATGGATAAAATCCTGTTCCATAGGTTGTGATAAAAGGAATTCCAAGAGGGACTTAGGACCTTGGGGAAGGAGGGAGGGGGAATCAGAAATATTTTATTTCCAAAAAGAAAAATTACTGCAGACAATGACATCATCATCCTTATGCGATGTAACTTATGGAACAGGATTTGAGCTACTGAAAAACAGAGGGGTTCCTGCTAAATTGAATGCAGGCTATACTTTATGTAAAAAAACGGACAGAATATATTTGTAATGGTTTGAGTTTTTACACATTTCATAGCATTTGTAATTTCAGCAGCAAAAGCCTGCCTGTCAAGGTAGCATAACATCTTATAATAAGTTTCACTGCAGCCACCGATGACTTTATCTGTTTAAGAGACTTGTTTCTTTGAAAGGGAAACTAATGATACCTTTTCCTTTTCAGGGTGATGTTTAAATGTTTTGTTCCTTTACAAATGACCCGAAATGAAACCAATGAATAATTATGGTAGTGGGGTGGTTTTTGTTTGTTTGCTTGCTTGCTTGCTTGTTTGGTGTTATCATACTGTGGTCCTCTTCAAATAATAAATGCAGAGAGGTGCTCCTCGGTAGAGATGGGTATGAAGCACCAGTGTTGCAGTTCGCGCCGGTTCGTTTCTTCTGCCCTGCCTCCTCTAGCTAGCACCTCCCTGCCCCGCCTCCTCTAACTAGCACCTACTCAAAAACAGCATCCAGAGGAGGCGGGGCAGGGAAGCCGGGGATGCTTACCTCTGTAATAGGCGGTAAGCAGCTGAACCCGCTTGGCCGCTGAACAAACCACCACGAACAGCCAAACCAGCACTTCATGCCCATCTCTACCTTGTTCTCAAGTCGTGCCTTACTCGATAGCGTCTACTACGAAGTTTCTTCTCCTCCTTCTCCTTCAGTCCTTTGAAAGGGTTGAGGGAATTACGATACTCTCGGCGTTTGGTCAAAAAGTAGGCCACGCAAGCACCTATCGGGGGGAAAAAGTAGATGAGTGAGGATCACAAGCTTGGGAAACAGAAACCAGGCCCAGAGGATATTACATTTGTGTGTGTATATAAACAACCAACATTTCAGATATCATCAAGAGAGAACATACTAAAGAGATATGGTTATTTTCAATACTGGGAGGGAGAGGGAAGAAACCATCCCCAAAATAATTATTTTTGTTTCATTTTCAATCAAACGCAAAGCTGCCTTTTGAAAAAAGGATTATGGATGAAGGAGAGAAAGGCTTCTGTCCTGGCTATGTTCCAGCAATAGAAAAGAAAAGAAAAGGCACAGCATTTTTTATCCACCTCCTCCTTACCTTTTAGTTCCTTGTCAGTATAATTATGGTGATTCGATACCAATTCGTGTTTCAGTTTTTCCAGCAAGAATTTCACTACGGAGATATTCCACGAAGACTTGATGCTACAAGAGAGGGAATTAAGGGGCAAAGGGTGAACATGGGAACATCTCCATACACCTGGCATCTTCTGCAAGTGAGACCTTCTCTCTGACAAAATTTTAGGCTGAGTGAAACAAGGGAATGGAAGAAGACTAGACCGGATTTCCCCATTTGGGATAACACAAATATTGCCATTCAGACTAAGTACATTCATTTAGAAATAAAACCCAATACAGAATCTGAAATGGAATTTGCCAACCAGGAAGTGTGTTTATGATTGCAGTCTTGGCAGTCATTTTTGTGCCTGTTTACTTTGAAGTAAGGACCTCTGAATGCAACCTCAATCAAACGGACGACTGTTCTGCGTGAAGCTAACACCACTTGGTTCTGTATTTATTCGTGCTGATTCTAATCATCACTCCACCCATACTTACATATTTAAAAGAAATGGGGGAAGAGCAGGAAGGAAATTTCAGGGATGGCCGGAGCCAAAGGCAAAAACATTGGACAAAAACACCAGTTTAATTAACCTTGAGTTTTAGCTTAGAGCATTAGGAGATACCAGCTTTTAAAAAGAGTATTTCACTAATTTATCTTTCAAAGAGGAGGGCTTCAAAAATGTATTTTATTTTTGGATTACAATTACTGGAATACTATGGTAGCTGGAAGATTTGGGAAACTGTTTTCCAGAAAAGTAACTTTCTGTAACTGTGCCTGGGAACAAGTCCTGTGAAGGCTGTAGTTTGGCTTAATTATATAACTATTATATCTGATTTTTTTAAAAAAATGTTGGTGTTATTGTTTTATTGTAAACTGCCCAGAGTGGCCTGCCAGCCAGATGGGCGGTATAGAAGGCAAATAAATAAATACAGTAGATGAATAAATAATTGTGTGCGACCAAAATGTCACACCGGCAAATTACACTTGCCAGTATGATATTGGCCTCTATAGCAAAAAGCCAAGCAAAACGCCTTGTGGCACCTTTAAAACAAACAGATCCATTTCTATGTGAGCTTTCACAGATTACAATTCCACGCCTTTGTATCAAAAGGGCTGTGGTCCATTAAAGCTCACAATGAAGTAAGTCTATTCATTTTAAAAAGGATGGCTTTTTGTTTTGTTTTTCTTAACGCATGCTGAGACGGACTAAGACAGTTAATTTTGGAAAATGAATTGCAAGTGTTATGTACAGTGGTGCCTTGCTAGACAATGATAATCCGTTCCACTGAAACTGCTGTTTAGCGAAATCATCGTCTAGCGAAAAGCATTTCCCCATTGGAATGCATTGAAACCTGTTTAATGCGTTCCAATGGGGAAGAATCGTCGCTGTCTAGCAAAGATCGGCCATAGGAAAGCCGCTTTGCGAACCGCCGATCAGCTATTTAAATAGCTGTCTTGCGAAGCTTAGGTCCCAAAAACACCCGTTTTGCGAGCGCGGAGGGAGTTGTCAAAATCATCGTCTAGTGAAAATCGGTTTGCGAAGCAGGGACCAAACATTGTTCAGCGAAATTCCCCCATAGGAATCACTGTTTTGCGAATCGCTATAGCGATCGCAAAAAGTCAATGTCTAGTGAAAAAAAAGTCATGCCAGGTGACTGTCTAGTGAGGCACCACTGTATAGAACTGCATCGCACAAGGCCTTAATGATCAGGAATAGGGAAGCTTGAAATTGCAGGCTATTCCTGCTTATATTAGGAAGAATGTGAAAGGTATTTGGTGCCATTATTGATTGTACAGAAAAGGCTGTTTTGATCCATGCAGCTTCTCCACCCACTGCAGCAGAGTGTAGAGAAGAACCGTATTTCCAGTTCTTTCCAGACCAAGCCGACGAAAACTCACCTCTCCGAACCATCAAACCTCTTATCGTTGGTGATGTGGTTGTGAACGTTATGGACCAGTTTCTAGGTGGGAAAAAGAACCGAGATAAAGATATGAGGCTTGAGGGTAACTCTACAAATGCCAAGCTATTAAGACAGAGCAGCTTGTCCTTGGTAGTTAATTAAAACAAGCTTTGCAGTGCCTGAGCTTACTGGCTGTATGCCAAGTTCTCTGCAAGAAAGGAATGGATACAAGGGCCACTCACTGAAAGGACCAGGTCCCTCTTGCGCCTGGCGTTCTTCTGCCCACTACTTCGGCTCCGACAAGGAAGGCTGGCAAAGCCCAAAGAGAAACGGGGCTCCCCGTGTATAGAATCCTCCAGGGTGGTGCTGTTCGGAGAGACCTCTGGGCAGGAGAGGGGATCATCCAGGGATGGCAGAGCAGCCTGGGGAGGGATCTGGGGGGCAGGAGATGAAGGCGTGGCGTAAACCGGTTGTATGGAGTCATCTACCGTCTGGGATTCTTCTGATGCCTGAGGAGAGAATAAAAAACTTGTAACTGCTGGGTAGCTCCGTGGCTGTGGAGCCATCGAGTTTGGGAGTTCAATTCCCCCACTGTGTGTCTCCTTGACAAGGGCTGGACTGGATGATCTCACAGGGCCCCTTCCAGCTCTACAGTTCTAAGATTCTGATCATGATGATTGAGACCAGATGCTGCGGTTCTTGTTGCCTTGGGCTTTTTTTTTTTTAAGGAGAAAGGCGGGATATAAATACATTCAATAAACAAACAATCCCTCTTTTTAGTCCTACAGCTCTGCTTCAACCAGTAGCCCCCCCTTTTTTTTCTGCACAGAGACTTCCATTTTGTCTCTGCTGGGTTACTCTTTTCATGAAGTTGCTGTAACCGTCCTAAGTACCTTTACAAAAAGGAGAGGCAGGTGGAAAATCCTGGTTTGTTGTTCTTGGTTTTTTTTATGAAATTGTTCTGTGTCACAAATGTAAAACCTCCAACGGCTAGGCAACGGATTTGGTTTTTAAATCCTTTCTCTCTCTCTCTCTGCCTGCCTCAAAGAGCACCAGAGGCTGAAAGGGAGCTTTGTATATGGTCCCTGAAACCATTTGAGGACGACCCGCTAGGATTTCTCCCACTCTCTGCCAATACCCTTAACGCCCAGAAGCCGCTCGGAGCGGACTCCGGTGTCACGCTTACACCGGCGGGCACGCTTCTGCTCTCGCCGTACCCCCTCGACCCCAGGGCACCACAGCAGAAGAGAGCTTGGCGCGACTCCCAGAATGCCTCTCTCCGGAGCAGGTTCTTGGCAGAGAAGGCGAGAGAGGCCATCAAAAATTCATGATGCCATCTGTGCCTGACCGGAGGGACACGGCGACCGTCTGTAGTGTGTGGGGTGGGATGGGGCAAGAAATCCTTGACCTACACACCCCACCAGGACCTCCAGATTCCAGCAGCCCAGGCGAGAAACTCAGGCGTCCTGGGGGTGGTCCTGACCCGGTGGCGGCTCCCAGCTGCCTCAGCTCTTCAATGACCACCTGGACGCCATTTCTGAGGCCTTCAGCCTCTGGCTCTTCGTCCTCTTCCAAGTCATGGTTTTGTTGACACTCCTCAGAGACACACGGAGGGCTGCCTTTGAGGGCCGCAGGTACCCCCCGGCGCAAGGCTCCCATTTCCTCTTCCAGCCGCTTCAGGGCTTCGTTGTTCGCCTTAGCCAGGCTCAGGGCCACCTCCGCGAGACCGACGGCCTTTTCCACCCGTTGGTAGATGACGTGGAGGAGCTGGTCCGAAGACTGGACCGCCAGCCCAGTCCCGGTCACCGTGATAGGGGTGCCTGGCGGGGACGGGGGCGGAGGGGCGGCCGTCGGAGTCCCCGGCTCTTGTTTGCAGGTACAGCAGCAACGTTTTGCATCCTTGGGGGGCGAGAACAAGATGGTGGCACTGAACGACATGATGGCGCAGGAACTGAGGAGGGCTTTCAAAAGCCCATAGTCTTAAGAGAAGGCAAGACCAACTCCGGAGCTGGTAATGCAGAAAAGCAGATGTCTGCAGAGGTTACAAGATTTTAAGGAAAATAAAAGTGTGTGTGTGTGTGTGAACCTTTATTATTTTATATACAGTACCATATTCTAGGGAGCAGTTGTGTCAGGAAGGATCTGAACAAGTCTCTCTCTCTCTCTGAACATCCCAGTTTCTTCCATTTAGGCTCCTGCTGGGTATATAATTCTGTCCCAGTCCTCTGCAACTCATGTGGAAGCTGAAGCCAGAAGTAGGGCAACTCACTTGATACCCACTCGCATGCATTCTGACATCAAATGCGCGCTCTCCGCTTAAGGTCAAGCATCCTGTCGGTATCTTGCTCTCCCTGTACACTCGAATCTGTATCAAGTCACAGCTGGGCTCTTTCGAATCTGACTCCAAGTGAGGAAGGAAGACCTCCTGACCCTCCAGATGTTAGATAGATCGTAGCTCCCGTCATGCTTTACCACCGGCTGGAGCTACCTTCAGAGTGCGAACTCTGAAACATAGGCCTCTCTCTGCTTCCCTGCTTCTACCTTTGTCCTGACCCACTGCGATAAAAATCAACAAAGGCAGAATTGAATACAGTAGTGCCTTTTCTTTGCTTGCACCCCGTTGGAGGTCCTCTCCAGTTCCTCAAACTCTGTATTCTCAAAGGCTTTCACGGCCGGGATCTGATGGTGGTTGTGGGTTTTTCGGGCTCTTTGGCCGTGTTCTGAAGGTTATTCTTCCTGACGTTTCGCCAGTCTCTGTGGCTGGCATCTCCAGAGGACAGGAGTAGGAATACTCAGCCATCCAACAAACTGCAACAGAGCACGGACAGAGTTCCTACCCACAACAACCATCCTCAAACTCTCTTGCTAGAACTAGTCTCTTGAGTGAACTCAGCTCTGGCCTAGTGTGGCTCCAGCTTTGGAAAGCTGGCTTAAATTTGCAGTGGAAGGAGAATCCTTGAAAAAAAAAACAAAGCTTTTTGCACCCTAAGTCGAAACTCGCAAGGGAACTGAACCTTTGCAAAGAAGTTTGGCTTTGAAAAAAAAATGCATGCTGGGGTCTGGCAGAGCACGTCTTCCGCAAACAGCATCCCCCGAAGCAAAGCTGTTCTAGCCCCTCCACCACTTGGCCCTGGTCGTGGTAGAGACGGAGGCTGCAGTAAAGGCAGGCTACCCAAGGAAGGGGAGTGCCTGCAATCCGCTCTCCTTGGCATTTATTAGAGACGCCTTGCTTCCCTCCCTCCCTCTTTGGTTGCAAAGGAAGGGAAAGGCACGTCTTGCTTTTGCATCATTTAAATCCCGCGCGCCCAGGGCGGGAAATACGCCCGGGATTGGCTCGCCTCGCGCTCTGGGCGGGAGCGGCGACGGATTCGAATCCTGCGCGCCGCAACCGGCGTGTGCAGCGCAGGCGAGCCAGGCAGAGGCGAGCCGTGTACGAAGCGAGCCGGGCTCCCCCCGCTCCGCGCCTCTTTTCTCCGATTGGCTCACGTCGAGGGGCAGGGGGCAGCCGATTGGTCGCCCGCTGTGGAGCCTTCGCCCTCCCGCCCCGCCCGAGGATGAGGCGAAAGGGAGGGGGAAAAAAGAACCCAGGCGGAGAAGGGGGCTCTTTGAGGAGTTCTGTGAGGCCGGGAGCTTTTTCATGGCCGCCTTTGCCGAGCAGGCGAGGCGAAAAGGTTTTTTCCTTTTCACGACCTCGCCTCTAAAGACAGTCCATGATATGAAGGCCTCCGCCGGTTCAAACAGAATAAGTCCCCCCCCCCCAAGTGGCTATCTGGACAGAATGTCATGACCAAATCGTGTTTTTAAAAAATAAATAATTAAAAAAAAAAACCTCTGAAATAATTATAAAACGCTGGTGAAATTTCAACCATTAGCACATCACCCTAATAATTCAAAAAAAAAAAAAAAAACCCACGTTGCCCTCCAGGAGAAGTTCTGTCAGGATGCTTCAAAATGGCTGACCAGGGCCAAGGTCACCCCAAGACGCCCCCCAAGGCCAATGGCTGCCCTTAGCTGAAGGTCATTCAGACAAGACCAGGGTCCTCAGAACACATCCCGCCCCTTATTTTCAGAGACTACTAAAGGTGTCAAGTCCATCTTCAAAAGGATAGCGCCTTGCCTTTGGCTACAATTTCCCCACACGAATTTGCCCCCTAAAAAAAAACATCTTTGTGAAACCTAAAGGCCTTCACAACGGTCTTGGGAGGACACCAGCTTGTAGTTTTAGAAGAGGTCGCTGCGATGTGAGTCTGCCATCCTGATCAGGACAAAACAATTAAAAAAAAAAAAAGGCAACTACAACAAAAATGGCACAAAGTAGGGTGGACTGGTTCAGTCCGCTTCATTACACGCCGGCAGTGCCAAGGGTTACCCAGAATTTCAGGTACCAGGAAACGCGTGTACACGGATAACACCTCTTGCAACGTGACAAAATGGCCTTGAATGGAACAGAGCGGATCTCGTGATAAATGTGTTTGCCTTTAAGATGCCGCAACCCCCTGATGGTTTTGCTGCAACAAAACTCAGCTATTCTTCTGAAACTCAGCAACCCACATTCATTTATTGCTTTTCTTAAAATTGTTCATTTATCATTCAGCTATTGTGCTTCAAAAAAATAAATAAATTACAGGCCTCCCCTTGTTTCTGAAATGCCTTATACTAGACCCCACAGCCCCAATATTACAGATCTTCCAGTTTATTAGTCCAAAGGTCTGCACACCATGGCTATGCAAGTCTTATTACCCTTTAAGTGATCTGGGCTTCTAATAGCTTTCTTTATGGCTGGGCTAACTTATATCCAGATTGGCTACTATCATTCCTACTCACTTCTGCTTACTAAGACAGATGAGAAAAGCGGGGCAAAAGAAACCCACCATTCTGAGGCTTTTTTGTTTTAGCCCTCCTGGTTATGTGAACAAAAGAATGATTAATGCGTATTAATGCAGATGCCACCCCACATGATATCAAGTAAGCCCCTGTAAGTCTCTGCCATCGTCTTGTACAAACAAAAGCAAGATTAAATGGAGACAAGAGGCGGTACACTTGATTAAACGTCCCACGCAAATCCTCACACTACACCTCTACAAGCCTCGGCATGTCAACACACCCTGTGTACGCCTAATTGACATATTCATACCCTCAACTCCTTGCTCATATTTTTTTTTTGCACGTTTTCCTCCAAACAGCCTGTCCACCTTCATACCATCACAAAGAGATCATCGCATCATTTCACACCAGAATAAGCAACCTGGAATGACTCCCAATTATTATTCGCCGCCACCGCTAATTCTGATTAGAATCTTCGTTTCCTGGCCCAGTAAAACACAAGGCGGTTTTCTCCCGCTTCATAAAAGCCCCGTGGAACAATTCAAATGTTCGGAGGAGCAGCTCCATCAGTGGGATCTGGAGGGCTCCAAATGCCCCACACCTTTGCACACTTGCAGCATGTACACCTCTCTGTGCCTTTCTCCCCTCACTATCGCCATGCGCACAAACCCACATCGCCACTTCAAGCCGGCATGTGCATACATCTTTCCTGTCAAGTACGTCCCACTCTCCTGCTTCTTCCCTCCCTCGTTCTGTCACGTACCACCCTCCAACCTGTCGGTATATTTCCCTGGCAAGGCCAAATAAACCAGGGACGCTTGGGGTCCTTCCAACCCCTCCTTTTTGTCTTTCCCAGCTCCCCACCACCACCCCTACACCCTCCATGCCATCCCCACTCCCCTACCCCACATCCTTGGGAAAAGGATACTGGAAGGTCGTGCAGTTCTTTGTATTCGTGTGTGTGCAAAAAGGGGAGGATGTGCACCCTGCTGCCAGCCGCCACACCTCCCCCCCCCCCGTGCTCCCCCCCTTCTGCCCTGATTGGCCAATCTCCTGCACGCACACAAACACACACCAAAGCTGCACACGCATTCCTGAGCAGGGCCCCAGCAGGGGACACGGAGAGAGCAGCTGGGCACTGCCTGTTTTCCTCCCTCCTAGACATGTACAATCAGGCCGCTTGGTATATTCCTTCTCTCCCTGCCACAGCTCCAGTCCATCCATCCATTGATCCTGGTCACCCTTTGCTTAAACATTCATGATTTTTGTTTCTCCTGTTTTTCTAGATGCTTCACGCAAACCTCCTAACCTTTCCATTCCTTCTGGTGCGATTTCCACCCAACGTGGTTCATACACACTAAAGGTTTGTGCCATGCGTATATGTGAACACAAAGCTTTCCCCTTTTTGCCCTGTTTCTGTTGTTTTTTTCTGGCAAACTTTCCCTTTCCTTCATGGCTGGGGATGGGGCATCTCTACACATTTAATCCCACCCTTTAAAAAATTTCTTTCCATTACCCCTGCCACCCGCATTACTAAGCACAGAGGACAGATCAGAGGGAAGAAAATGCACTTATCCAGGATTGCCCTTCTTTCTATGAAACAACACCTCCATCTTGGCCTGCCTGGTTCCTTCCATTCCGGCTGCCCTGAAGCTTGCAATAACCTTTTCCATTCACATTAGGTTCCATACGCTGCACACATAGTCTTTGCATCAGCTGGGTGGGAATCAAAGAATGCAACAGTGCATAAAACTATGGTACTTTGGAGAAGTCCACACGGTGAGGGGGCCAGAATGGGTTAATACCCGCATGTACAGTACTTTTGTGAACACAAGAGGGAAGCCCTGTCAAACTATTTGTCTTATTAAACGTGTGTTGAGAGGAGATGGAGAAGAGGCTATCCAGAAAAGTGACATTTGTCAGAGAGAGGAAGAAACCATTCACGAATCATTTGACCAAACCCAACCCCCCGCCCCTCATCCTTCATTACCACAGATGTGTTCACTCTGGAGCCTGTGGGAATAGCTGACCTTCTGCTGCTTCTTTTTTGGAAACAAACTTTCAAGAGACATTTATCTCCCAAGCTCCTATGCCCAATCATTCACACCCACACAGCCTGCCAGTGTGTTTTCCTCTCCAGGGTCCGTCTCTCTTGGCAAGGGTCCAAAGCCAACAGTACACCTCTGATGATAATGCATCAGCCAAGATTTCTCTGGCTCACTCTGCTTCTTCAACCGAGGACACAGAACTGTTCAGAGAGTAGAAGTTTAATTCAGAACCAAAACATTTTTTTTATTACATGAATCACGGGCACGAGACAGATATCCCCTCACTCCTGCGGGCCAACCCTTCCACCGTCGTACTGGTCAAGCCTTCTCCATCTGCCTTACGGCTGACCTACAATCCCATCTCTTTAGATTTCCGTGACCTCTAGTCAGACCGATAAGACTCAAGTTCAAGGCTGCCCTTCCCCACCCCACCCCAAAATCCATCCAGTTAAGCCACTGTCTCTATGGGTTTGTCACGGAACATTTCATGCAGCTTGGAGACATCATCACTGGAGACACGGATCCAGCCATCTTGGCGCACGTGGTAAAGGTTGACAGTGCCCCCTGAGTAGGCATCACGGTAGGTTGCTTGGTAGATGGCACGGCGGGCCAGATCGTAGGCTTCCTCCACGGAGAGATTATGGGAGTACCCACGGTCCATTACCCCATAGGCGTAGACAGAACCGGAGCCCACAGAGAAAACTGTGCCCGAGATGCGATTTCCTTCACTGTCTACATAGTAGAGGCCTGAAAGAGAAGTTTTTGAGTTACTGGGAATTGTTCCAATAATAACAATTTTTGCCCTTCACCCTTCCCAACTGAGAAGAAACAGGGTCAGGATATTTCTACCACTACGATACTTCATGCTATCAAGTCAGTTCTGACTTATGGCAACCATTTTCAGGGTTTTCTAGTTAGAGAGGACTCAGAAGTGGTTTGCGATCCCCTTCTTTGTGGGGGGCACCCTGGGGCTGTGGCGCTTGCCCAAGGCCACTTAGGCTGGCTCTTTTCCCAGGAGGTCCGGTGGGAAATCAAATTCCCAGCCTCTGACTTCAGATGCCCAACTCACTGAGCTGTCCAGCATTGTATCACACCACACCTTTGAATAGGTGGCCCTATAAGATACATTCACATCCACTGAGTGTCACCTAATGGTCTACTCTAAGCACGACTTTCTCAACACAATTCCAATACGGCAGAAGTGCCTCAATATATGAATTTCCAGCAATAGCAGGGAATCTGGCATCTGGGACTGCTGGGGCTTGTTTCGACAGAGCTTCGGTTACACAGATTGTACCAAATCCTAGCTTGAATTTGGAAAGAGGTCCAGGTGTCTTTGTCCCTGAAGCAATCAATCTTCCAGAACGGTTGACAGAACCCAAGGGGACTGATCCTCCATAATCACAGTTTTCTGGCCTTCTGCCCTTCTATCATGCTCACACACCATAACCATCAGAACAATGAACGTTTTTCTTTCTACAAAAATAGCCGCGGCACACAGCTCCAAATCTTGAAATCCTATACAAAGGCAAAAAAGGTATTCAAGAGAGCTTGCTTTTAAGAGCTCAAGGGACAACAGCAGAAGGGGGGGAGAGAGAGAGAGAAACACTTGGGAAATGTTAAAAGAGACAGCAAATATGGATTTCTGAAATCAGAGGCTCAGATTTAGAGGAAGAGGGGGAGAGATTATACTGCATATATAATGTATGAGATCTGGAATTCAAGGAGAGGAGGGCGGGCGTTGAGAATACAGTTTGAAGAAATAAAAGGACAGGCGTGCTGAAGAGGGTGGAAGAAGATAGTAATGTCAAGAGGAATAAAGGTAAACAAGAAGATGCATCAGCTCTATATCCCAAGTCTCAAAACGCATTCAGCTAGATGCAAAGTCTCTTAAATACAGTCCATGGTTTGGGTATTTAAGACGGTGCAATAATCCTCTGCAACAGAATGCAAATTCTATGGCATCTTCCTCAGATAACCAACCCAATGATCTGTTATGCAACAGAAACTGTGGGAAGGACTGGTCGCATTAACCACTGAAGAAGTGCCTATTGAGGCCTGAGACCTTCAGGGCTTTCAGCAAGATAGGGAGCAGAAAAGTCCTATGCACCAAGTTCCTTCGTCCGTGGACATCGCCCCGACTTTCACACATTCAGCAAGGGAGTCTGCAGAGATACATGAGAGCATGTTCACTCAGTGACACAGTTGCCAATCACATGAGTGGCATTTGCCAGATCTGCAAAGATCTGAATAATTTCTGGGAGTAAGATTGGGGGAGGTGATGGCCCTAGATCACTGCCACACTTAAAAATCCTACACAGTTTCACGCTATAATGTGTGAACAGGGCCTAAGTGCAACATAATGACTATTAGCAGAGGTGGCCAACATGTTTCTTCCAGTCTGCATGAAACACTCCAGGGATTTGTATGTGCTCCTCACCGTTCTTTAAAATGGGGAGGTGTCAAAAATTCCCTTTGCTCCTAAGGGGTACAGCGAGTGGTTTCTGCCATGCTTTGAGAACTCAATCAACACCCTAATTGTTTAAAAAAGCACACTAGAAGCTAGAGACCTTTTTCAGTTACAAATCCTTGTTTTTGTAAGACAAATGGGTGGGGGTATTGGGGAGAAGACGCAACCCTCCGAGGTCCAGGAATAAGCATGTGCTCCCTCCAGGCCTCGGCAGGTTGCCCACCCTTGATCTCGTGTAGCAGAATGACCAAAACCCTTCTAGATAGCCAACCAGGGGGCACCCATATAGAGAATGTTTCTTCTCCTACTGATCAATACTAGATCAGAGAAGCTAGCAGAATCAGCATAGGTAGGCATGGCAGCTGTTGTGCCAAAGCAGAAGTGGTAATTATCATCACATGTTTAGAAGCACTGCCTCATTTACTTCTAGAAACATCCTCTGCACAACAAGGACATAGTCTAAATCAGTAGTTCCCACCTTTGGGTAATGCAGTTATTCTTGGACTGCAATTCCCAGAAGCCTTCAAGACTAGCTGTGCTGGCTAGGATTTCTGGGAGTTGCAGTACCAAGAATACCTGGATTACCTGAAGTTGGGAACCTCTGGTCTAAATTATATCAGGCAGCAATCTATAGCAGGAGCTAAGAAGCTCTTGGTCTGCTCAGGGCCTGCACAGGAGTCCTCCCCCCCCCCCCCCAGGAACTTTATTGTCATTGCCATGAGTTTCATGGTGGAAGAAAGCTTTATATGTTCTAGAAAATAAACATCATCCTTATTGGTACATAGACTTGTGACACTAAGTTTTATCGAGGAGGGATGCAAGTTATAGAGAAAACAAGTGGATACTGGGCAGGTTTACACATCACAATAAGCCATGGCTTGTGTTAAATATGGGTTGTGCTTCAGCCAAGAATTGCAGAACAGAGAACGAGATGAAAGACTTATCTTCTCCCTTTCTTGTTCCTCTCTTACCCCTTTCTCAGTTCTCAGTCTGTTTTTAGGTGAACAGACAAGAAAACAAGCCAAGGACAGGCCATCCTGGAAACAAACCAGGGACAACTGAGGTTCAGATATCACAACAAGCCACGGTTTGTACAAGCCAGTGTTTCTAAGAAAACAACAAAACCCCATTCAGACCAGCGTTTGTGGATAATCAATCAACAAAAATGTATTAAAGAGAGGTGGATTCACATACCACAGGCCCTATTGTAAGAAATTACTTTGCAGTAAAAGCAAGTGGGAAAAGACCAGGAATCAAATACAGTCACAGAAGCACAGGCCTGGTGGCAGAATTTGGAAGCCAAGTATGCTCATTTCCCAGGGTTGAAATGTGACCCCAGAAAACAGAATTCAGTTTTACAAAACCAGGGAATCTTAGAATATTTTACATGACCTGGGGTCTGTGTGACTGGAAGGAGAAATTTAACTGCACAGCTGCAGGTTTCTGGAAAGGGAATCTCAAACAAAGACAGAAGGTAGGAAGGGATAGTGAGTCCCCATAGGACTCCTCACTGCCAGGCAAGAAAATGACGTGCAACCATGATTTTTATGGAACAGTTTATCATCACCTGCAGAATATTTCCCACAATAAGCACGTGTAAAAATTATGCCAAGGATTTGAGTGCTGTCAAGACAATGCTAAGGCATCAAAGCAAGTTGTGCCTAGGCTCTTAAACTGCTTTTCAAGGCAGGTATGTCACCTTGCATCATTAATCAAATAGTAATTGAGTTGGAAGGGGGCCTATAAGGCCATCAAGTTCAACCGCTCAAGGCAGGAATCCAAATCAATGCAGATCTCAACAGATGGGCATCCAAATTTCTCTGGAATGCCACTATTGCTGGAGCGCTCATCACCTCCCAAGGCAATTGGCTCCATTTTCTTAACTCTAACAGTTACAAAGTTTTTCCTGATATTCAGTCTAAATCTGGCTTCCTGTCGCTTGAGCCCATTATGACATGTCCTGCAATCTGGGATGATGGAGAACAGGCCCAGCCCCTTCTTTGTATGACTGCCTTTTCAGTATTTGAAAATTGCTACCCTGTCTCCCCTCAGTCTTCTTTTCTCAAGGCTAAACATGCCCAGTTCTTTCAGTCTTTCCTCCTAGGACTTGGCTTCCAATCTCCTGATCATCCTTGTTGCCCTCCTCTGAACTTACCCTTCTTAAGGTACAGTGTCTTTATGACACAGTGCTCTAGATAAGGCCTGACCAGTGCTGAATAGAGGGGGAATTAGTACCTCACGGATTTTGGAGACTATACTTCTGTTAATGCATCCTAAAATAGCATGCACCTTTTTTTCCAACCACATTGCACTATTGGCTCATATTCATATTGCGATCTACAACAATTCCAGGATCCTTCTCACTTGTAGTATTACTAATTTTCTGAAAGCTGGCAAAGGCCTTCCTTTAAAGGAAATCAATTTGCTCTTTTAATCAGTCTCTATTTAATATTTCAGCCGGCTGCTCCATTGTTGTTTAGAGATACTGTTTTTTTGTTTGATGACAAAGTCTAAGTTGGAAGGCTGACATTCACTGTTAAGCTACCAACATTTTAGAAGCTGACTAGTACTGTTCAGAGATCAGGTAGAGTAACATCTAAAAATATGCAGAGCTTAAATCTGGTGAGGATCTATTGGGTTGGCATGACAGACAGGGGAGCTACGCCTTCTGAAAGCCCTTGGGAAAACACGAGGCATCCTCACCTGGCCCTCGCTTGTCCCAGCCACAGATCATGGTACCCATGGAGAGTCCCATGCCCTTATACTGATACACCATGTTGGCCAAGAGCTTGGAGGCAGCAGCCACCGAGATCCTCTCCTTGTTGCGGAGTTCATAGATGCGACACTGTCTTGCCAGCAGACGCTCCCAGAAGCTGCAGTCGGCTGCACCACCAGCCATGGTGCCCAGCAGGTAAGGGTTGATTTCAATGACCTTCTTGACCGTCTGTGAAGCGATGTAAACGCCTGCCGTTGCCCGCGAATCGACAGCTACAATCACACCATGCTCAAACTGGAGGGGGGAAAAGAAGAAGAAGCAAAGAAACACTGAGATCAGGAATCGCCCACAATAGGGAGTGTTGTAAGCCAAACCACCACTGCCTCTGCTCACAACAGGTGCCACCTCACGGGAGTTCCTCTCAACTGATCCAGGTGCTAAGATACGATTCTAAGACAGGAAAACAATTTAACAAAGCAGATGCCAAAACAGCCTGCTTCTCTCTCTCTTCCGCCAAGGTAACCTACCTCAAAGTGCACCAAGGTTTGTGAAACTTGGCCCCTAAGGAGCCCACAAAGGGGCGGAACTGGAAGAAAGTTAGTTTCAACGCTCTTCCTAAGAACTCAGGTGATCAAATGACTCCTTCAAGTTACACAACCGCCACCATAACTGCTAGCACTTGATTAGGACCCATAAATTGTTTACCTTCTCAATTTACCCAAAGCTTGTCCTTTTCATACCTTCCAGTCAATTGCCCCAAGTGAAGCTCTGTGCTTCCCAGACACACTCCACCCAAACGCAAAAACTGGACAATTTGGGTTTTTTTTTTTCAGCTACAACTCCCAGACTCTCTCTCTTAGCCAGGTAGATATTCTGTAGTAAAATATATATATATAATTTTCCCAAAGTGCTGCTCATATCCTTCCAAACCTACTCGAGCATCAGGAAAAGTTGCCATGCCTGTTTGGCTGATAAATCTAAACTCCCCCTTCTCCAGACTATCCTCCATCCTTTCCACGCCACCTAACCCTCCCTTCCCCCTCGATCTGGATCGGCCGGTTGGCAGGCCTAGATCGCATCCCAAATTCCTTCGGCGCCCCCAGAAACGGCCCGCTCCGAGCCGCAAAGCCTCCAGCGCCCCTCAAGTCTACCCCCTTCCTGCCCCCCTCCGCAGAATAGGCACCCTCCCGTCCGCCCACCTTGAAGGCCAAAGTAGTGGTGCCATGCTGGAGCTCAATGTCGGGCTTCTTCGCCTCGGCGCCCTGGCTCAGGCAGGGAGAAGGGGCGGCCAAAGCCAGCGGCATCCCCGCCGCCTTCGCCCCTCCGCCGCAAGGGCCGAGCGCCGGGAGCCGAAACTCGCTACCGGCCCCCCAACCGAAATACCCAGACTCATTCACGAGCTGCTGAGGCTCCAGCAGACTGGCCAGCGCCATTTTGGGTAAGGGTTTGTCACCGTGACTCAGGAAAGCGTCATGGTCCAGCTCCTATATAGATTCTGGCCGCCATGTTGAGTGAGGGCAAACAACCGCGGCGCGTATACGTAAATGCGCGACAGACGCCATTTTGAGGCGGCCTCGTTTTCTTTTGCGAATCCGCCTTTCCGAAGTTCTTGTCGCCATGATTGATAAGGGAGCGCTCCATTGTCTCTGGGTGTGGTAAAACGGTGGGCGCCATCTTGGGTAAGGGCAACGCTGGACTTGAAAGACCTGTTGGTCCAAAAATACCCTTTCAGTGGATAGGAAGGAAAATATATTCATCGCTATAAATGTTTCTTGTACGGAAAGGGCAGGGAAAAGAACGTAATGAGTTATTATCTTTCTTAACAATCACAGAAACCAGTCAAGTAAATGAGACTAAAGATACAACAGAACAAAGTTTTGTTACATCATGCTGACTTGGCTGAGGTTTTTGCTCTGTGGAACTCACTGCCTCATGACAATGGCGAAATGAACAGCAAATTCTGACCTAACAATAGACACATACATATTTTCAACAGTAATTGCACAAAAGCCAATCAGACTTGTTAGCGGTGCCCTACATCTACGTCCTGACGCAATCAGCAAACGGTTGTTTCCCGGCAATGGTATGCATCCTCATACTGCTCTGGAAGCAGCCTGTGCACATTGCCCCCTTTTGCCTGACCTGACTCCCTATCCCAGCTCCCCTTTCTGCCATCACTCGGCAGCAATGAAAGACATTTCGTGGGAGATACACAAAGATAGTGAGCCAACTTGAAATTTCAGATTACCACTCCCAGAATCCTCCAGCCAGCATGGCTATGAGTCTGTGCTGGCTGAGAGATTCTGCAAAGAAGTAACATTTCCAGGTGCTACTTAGACTCCCTTCTGCTGTTCAGAGGATCCAGCAGCACCCCAACTTCAGTGAGGCGCCTAGTGTTTTCTTCCTATGCCTAGTCTTATAAGGGCAAGATGCTGGCCTTGGATCCATGGTTCCTGGCAGCTGAGTCCTCCTTCAGCTCCCCTTTGTGAAGCTCTACCAGCTTGCCCCTTCATGGATTGCTGCCTTGTCGGTGAAGGGGATTGAGTAATTCAGAGAAGCTGTGGGCTATGCCGTGCAGGGACACCCAAAACAAACAGGTCATAGTGGAGAGTTCTGACTAAAATGTGATTCACCTGGAGCAGGAACTGGCAAGCCACTCCAGTATCTTTGCCAAGAAAACTCCATGGACAGAAACAAAAGGCTAAAAGATACGATGCTAGAAGATGGGACCCTCAGGTCGGAAGGTGTCCAACACATTACTGAGGAAGAACGGAGGACAAGGACAAGTAGCTCCAGAGGTAATGAAGTGGTTGGGCCAAAGCCAAAAGGACGCTCAGCTGCGGGCACGCCTGGAAGTGAAAGGAAAGTCCAATGCTGCAAAGAAAAATACTGCATAGGAACCTGGAATGTAAGATCTATGAACCTTGGTAAGCTGGACGTGGTCAAACAGGAGATGGCAAGAATCAACATTGACATCCTGGGCATCAGTGAACTAAAATGGACAGGAATGGGCGAATTCAATTCAGACAATTATCATATCTACTACTGTGGGCAAGAATTCCTTAGAAGAAATGGCGTAGTCCTCATAGTCAACAAAAGAGTGGAAAAAGCTGTACTGGGATACAATCTCAAAAATGATAGAATGATTT
Organism: Pogona vitticeps; assembly: GCF_051106095.1. Lineage (NCBI taxonomy): Eukaryota > Metazoa > Chordata > Lepidosauria > Squamata > Agamidae > Pogona > Pogona vitticeps. The sequence goes on from NC_135788.1 coordinate 118,153,652, forward strand.
CAATACGAATCCAAAGCAGACCTTTCAACTTCACAGTAATCCAAGTTTATGCACCAAACACCAATGCTGAAGAAGCTGAAACTGATCAATTCTATGAACACCTCCTAGAACTGACACCAAAGAAAGATGTTCTTGTTATTATAGGGGGCTTGAATGCTGAAGTAGGGAGTCAAGAGATAAAAGGAACAAAGGGTAAGTTTGCCATGGAGATCAAAACAAAGATGGATTTCGAAGGGGCAGAGGAACTAGAGACCAAATTGCTAACTGTGTGGACCACAACAAACTATAGCAAGTCCTTAAAGAAATGGAAGTGCCTGACCACCTTATCTGTCTCCTGAGAAATCTATATGTGGGACAGGAAGCAACACTTAGAACTGGATATGGAACAACTGATTGGTTCAACACTGGGAAAGGAGTACGACAGGGCTGTATATTGTCTCCCTGCTTCTATAACTCATATGCAAAATACATCATGTGAAAGGCTGGACTGGATGAATCCCAAGCCAGAATTAAGATTGCAGGAAGAAATATCAACAACCTCCGACATGCAGATGATACCACTCTGATGGCAGAAAGTGAGGAGGAATTAAAGAACCTCTTAACGAGGGTGAAAGAGGAGAGCACAAAAATGGTCTGAAGCTCAACATCCAAAAAACTAAGATCATGGCCACTAGTCCCATCACCTCCTGGCAAATAGAAGGGGAAGATATGGAGGCAGTGACAGATTTTACTATCTTGGGCTCCATGATCACTGCAGATGGTGACAGCAGCCACGAAATTAAAAGACGCCTGCTTCTTGGGAGAAAAGCAATGAGAAACATACACATCATCTTAAAAAGCAGAGACACCACCTTGCCAGCAAAGGAGATCAAGCCTATTCATTCTGAAGGAAATCAACCCTGAGTGCTCACTGGAAGGACAGATCCTGAAGCTGAGGCTCCAATAATTTGGCCATTTCATGAGAAGAGAAGACTCCCTGGAAAAGACCCTGATGTTGGGAAAGTGTGAAGGCAAGAGGAGAAGGGGACGACAGAGGACGAGGTGGTTGGACAGGATCATCAAAGCTACCAACTTGATCTGAGCAAACTCCAGGAGGCAGTGGAAGACAGGAGGGCCTGGAGTGCTCTGGTCCATGGGGTCACGAAGAGTAAGACACAACTTAACAACTAAACAACAACAATTTGTTTGGTCCTTCTTAAACATTTATATACTTACCGTTTTGACCCTTTAAATATTGTCTTTCAATGATGTAAGCCATCTTGGGTTCTCTTTAAGGAGAAAGGCAGAATAAAAATATTTTAAATAAATAAATAACTACTCCTTAGGACTGTTATGATGAAAGTAAGTATGTGCAGTACTTCAAAATCATTATCTGCTCTGGCGTGCTCTGGTCCATGGGGTCACGAAGAATCAGACACGACTTAACGACTAAACAACAACAACCAGCTTGCACAAGATCAGGAAAGATAGTAGGTTGAAGGACTGGCGTGCATTTGCTGAAAGAGGGGTAAATCACATTGAGGAAGAATGAGGCAATGATACTGCAGGTTTCTTTGCTTGGGAAGATAAGTAGTAATTGGAGCTAGCTCTGGTAAAGGGTTGGTTCAAGACATATTGCTGCCAAGCTGGCTAGGCCTCACCTTGAGTATTGTGTCCAGTTCTGGATGCCACACTTCAAGAAGGATGCTGACAAATTGGGACAAGTCCAGAGGAGGGCAACAAGGAGGATCAGGGGACTGGAAGCCAAGCCGTATCAGAAAAAACTGAAAGAATTGGGCCTGTTAAGCCTTGAGAATAGAAGACTGAGGGGTGATTGGATAGTACTTTTCAAATACTTGAAAAGCAGTCATACAGAGCCAGGGCAGGACATGTTCTCAATAATTTCAGAATACGCAACATGTAATAATGGGCAGAAGCTATAGGAAGCCAGATTTAAGCTGGATATCAGGAAAAACTTCTTAACTGTTAGAGCAGTACGACAACGGAACCAATGACCTCGGGAGATGGTGAGCCCTCCAATGCTGGAGGAATTCCAGAGAAAATAGGACAATCACCTGTCAGATATCGATTTGTGTTCTTGCCTTGAGCAGAGGGTTGGACTGGATGGCCTTAGAGGCCCCTTCCAACTCCATTATTCTATGATTCGCTGGCACTCCCTGCCCATTCCATGCTTCTTCCCCCACCAGCACCGGCCTCCTTGGGCTATGACCTCCTTCTGCCTAACGGTTGGGCTGGCCTTGCTCCTTGCCAGCCATAGACAAGGACAGAGATTGAATACTTTCACCCATTGATTCAATAAGGGTTTGTTGTGTTTTCTCTCCACCCCCAACTTCACACCCTCACACTTACCTTTTCTCTCTGTTTTTCACAGCTTAGTCAATACATCTCCTCCTATTCCCGTGGCCGTTGCAAGGCGAAATATTTTGTTTTTGATTCCTGCCAACCACCCGCGCGCTCTCAAGAGCCATCCCTTTTAGCTGGGCTTTCTCCTACCCTGCGCTCTGCGAAGGGCTTTCTATTTATTAGCTCATCGATTCTCTCCGTAACGGTTAAAATCTTTAATTACACTTTAGCTACCTATTTTCTTCAGGGAGGACTAACGCAGTTCCCGTCAAGCCTGCCAACCCGCCCGCCTTTGAACACACCAGTTCTCCTCCTGAGAAGCCGGGAACCATTTCAGACCTTTAACAAGCCTAGAGGTCGGGAACAGATTTGACCCCCACTGAGCTAATAATGCAATCCTGAATGGGATAAAGAGGCTCCTAGAGGTCAAGTGGAGATCCTATGCAAAGGGAGACGGGCCAGCAGAGTGCGCCAGATTATTTTCCTGTGTCACCAAAGTGCCCTCTGGTGACATCCATCTCTTGGGACCATCTGCACACGCCTCCCGGTTCCTTAGCATCTCGCATTCGCTTCCCTCCTGCACCACCACGCTAGCCCAGACGCTGGGTAGATGCGCTTGCCGCTTGGGGACTCGGCGTCCCATTTTGACGGGAGACACGGAAAAGGCAGTAAAGGGTGACAGCTGCTGACAGGGCAGTGTCTGTTTCAGGTCAAGGAGGGAGGGGAGGAGATTGGGAAGAAGAAATTCTTATGGGACTGGTGTCTAAATCAGTTCAGCCTCTTCCTTGTGCTAGGCCAAACTGTTTCAGTACAGAGGGATTTATATTTTTTAAACAGAGGTTGAAATACTCTTGTTTCTCAACCATGGCCGATCTTGATCGATAAACACTAGATGCTAAGATGCATAAACAAAGCAGCGCTTATTATGAGCAAAGTGGCATGCAGCAAAACCATATTTGATATGTCAGGCAGTATAATGCCAGCTGCCAGTTAGCTGTCAGACATGGTCCTAAAGCAGTTCCCCCCCAGGAGCCCAAACGTAGAAGTCGATACGGCCTTTGCTGAGAAAGGGACCCTGTCATTTCTGTGCAAAACCATGGACACAGCCTGGACGAACCCTTTATTAATGTGTTCATTCGGATTCCCGCTCAACCCTTGTCCCGATGGCTCAGGGCAAATAACAACATAAGCATCGCATAAATGCAGTCCAGAAGTAAGATTCATTTAATGCAATGAATCAGCTGCCTGTCAAAGGGATACAGGGTTTGTGGCCTAAATGTGACTTTTTCTGCATTTTATTTATATCTCGCAGTTCATCCAGTATGCGGAACACAGCCCTCTGCGTCCCCATTTTGTCCTCACAAGAAGCCTTAAGTAGGTCAGGGCGACTGGTCTGAAGTTACACCGTGAGTTTCATGCTGGAGTTGCCAAGCACGCTAACCAGTACACCAGACTGCCTCTCAATCTGGTGTGCTGGTTAGAGTGCTTGGCAACTCCAAGCACTCTAAATTAATGTTTAAACGAGATTATGCGCAGCTCATGGACTGAGTCTGTATGGGGTGAGAGGTGGGGGAACAAACTTTCCCCCGGAAACCCCCATTTGTTCTAGAAGTCAAATAAAGCAGTGCCCCGGATTCAAAAGCATTTTCATTTACTAAGTATTTTTTCCAGGAAAATAGGAGAGCAAAACAGTGTAGAAATGCTGAAAGTTCCCTTTATGTCCTGTCTTCACACATACCCCATGACAACACCTCCCTCCTTCCCTTGTTGCCGTATCGTACATATTTGCTCAGAAATAAACCACTGTCCTTTCAATTAAATGTACTGCCCCCAAAATTGGCCTGTGTCTCTCAGCTGCTTTTAGACTTAAAAAAAAACTGTGAGCAATTAGCGGGGGGGGGGGGTTGGGTTGAAGCCACAGATCAAAGCTTGTAGCTTAGCCAAAGTTATCTTCCCATCTTCCTGATTCCCCAGCCTCTGTGCTGTGAAACTTATTCCTTAGCTTTCGGGTCCATCTCCCTCCCCTTCTCATCATCCTCTTTTTGATCTTTACCCCACCCACATCATCCACTTTGCTAGTCCTTTTAAATCCTCTCCCCAGTTTCTTCCCGAATTCCTCCGATGGCTCTCCAGAATATTCTGGGACTGAATCGTCGGCCACCAGGGCCCCGCTGGCCTTGGCCACCACCATGCGGAACGGTGGTCCGGCCACCCTTCCTGCTGTCCCACGGCACCACCACGCTGGCCTTCCGGTGTGACCACGGCGTGGTGGTAGCGGCAGATACCCGCTCCTCCTGTGGTGGCCTCGTGTCGGATCCGGCCTCTCGGAAAGTCGTGATCCTCCATTCTCACCTCCTGGCGACCACATCTGGGACCTCGGCCGACTGCGCCACGTGGCTCCGGCTTCTGCGCTGCTCTTTACGCCTGAGGCAGCTGCAGGAAGGACGACAGCCCAGCGTGGCCGGGGCGGCCAAGCTGCTGGCTTTCCTGCTGCGTGGATGCCGCCACCGAGACCTGTGCGTGGCTACTCTGCTCTGTGGCTGGGACCACACGGGGCCCAGCTTGTATTACGTCTACAGTAATGGGACCTGTCTTTCTGGGGACGCCTTTTCTGTCGGCTCTGGGTCCCCCTACGCTTACAGCGTGATCGATGGGGCCTATCGCTATGACCTGCCACGGGACGAAGCTTTCCTGCTGGCCCGCCAGGCTGTAGGCCACGCCGCCCACCGAGACGCCTACTCCGGGGGCAACGTAGATCTGTACCACGTCCGACCAACGGGCTGGGTCTGCCTCTCCCGGGAAGATCTGAGCGAAGTCTATCGTGGCTTGAGGCCAACGGTGTACGAGGAAAAGGATGACGAATACGAGGAAAACCGAGAAGACACGACTGCTCTGGACTGAAGACGTTTCTGGCTGTTCTAGCCCAGCACATCAGTCATACAGTTTTGAAAAAATTATTAATTTCTATCTACCAACAGAGAACAAAGTGTGGATTGGGGCCGCATACAAATAAAGAAACAGGGGCCGATCGAAAGCGGCCCTGACTATCTTGCGGCAGAAGAAACAAATACCAGTTTTGATGAAGAGCCATGAATCAAAAGAAGTAATTCATCCGGGTGGTGGGGAAAATAATGTGTATGGCTTATGAGAAGCCAGCTTGAGTCGGCGTAAACCAGCATGGGACAGATTATGTCAGTATGCAACAGATGGCAATGCGGCATACATGACGGCAGGAGGGGGTGGGAATCTCTGGGCCAGTGCAAACCAGTACGGCACCGGCTCTGCCAGTTTGGAATCCCGGAGAGAGGGTAGCGCTCGGTGGAGGTCCCACAGAGACCAACATACGGCCCCGATAAACCAGGCAAAGCGGACCATTTCGGATGTCCACAAACCAGCATCAAGATGGGGTTGGCAAACCCCTGATCAAGAAAAAAATAGGCCAAGATTCATTTGTTTCCACTGCTGAGAGTGAGTCGACACAGCAGGATCTGGGGGAAAAACACACACACAACAAGCACATGATGACTTTGGGAGTCTGCACTCAAAACGGTTCGTGCTTCGCCTGGACAGACCAGCGCACGGAGGCACCCACCCGATGCAACTGGAAAGGGTGGGCGCCCAGTGACCAGGTGGCTGGGCTCCTTTGTGTTGTGATAAATGAATGGCGCCCGGAACCAGGCTTTCGATGACTCCTGCCCTCCTCTCCTTCCCTGGTTGCTGGGAAAGGCAGCAAGCAGCCAGCAGAGATAAATACACCTTTATCTCTCCGTCGCTGCCCGTATCTCATTCCATCTTGCCGCCTGGATGTCCTTCGGCCCAGCCCGCCTCGCCATCCCTCATCTAATTACGTTCTCCGGAGGGCTTTGTCTGCCGTCGCCGGGAGCGCTCCCCGTATCTCTCCCCTCTTATCTCCAGCGCCGCCGGCGGATGAAAATAGCTCCCCAGTGGAAAGAGTGGGAAGTTTGGGGACAGTTCCCCCCACCTCTTTTTTGGGGGGGGGCGGTGGAGGGACTATAACTCCTATACCCCCCCCCCAATTTAGCATAGCCAGGGATCAGAACTCAGGAGTTTATGGGGGGGGGACTCAACACCCAGGGTCCCCCTAGACTTGGGAGTAAGCCTGGAAAGTTTTTTTAAAAATTGACAATGCCCATCGTCCTCTAACGGTTAGGGGAGGATGGGCATTGTCAATCCAAACTAACCAACATAGCCTTCAATCGGAGCATGGGTGGCAAAGTTCCTTTTTGGGTTTGGGCCGGGGGTGCCGGGGGGGGGGGGACTCCAGGCCTCCCTGTAAGCAAGGGTAGAGACGGCGATGAAAGTTGAGAAAAGTTCCTTTTTTTTTGGAGGGAGACAAAAAAAAGTTAAGAAGCTTGCTAAGGGTGGTGAGCGCGGTGGGTGGGTGGGTGGGTGGGGGAGAAGTTTGGGCATCTGCCCTCCAAAAAAAGGACCACCCCAGCCCACTATTGCCCCCCCACCCCCTCGATCTGCGAGAGCGCCCCCTAACGGCGGCGGCGGCGGCTTCCTCTCATTGCTATTCTCCGCACGCGCGGTGGCGGCTGCCTTTCGGGGCCGCGGCGCGCACGCCATTGTCCGCCGTTATCTTAATTGGCATCTCCCCGCCGTGGCTGCAGCGAGGCTGGCGGGCGGGCCGGCAGCATCCTTCCCCGCCGCCGTCGCCGCCCCCCCCCGCTCGATGCCCCCTCCCTTCCCTTTCTCGCTCCGCCGGCCCCGATCCATCTGCAGCCGCCGCCGCCGCCGCTGGCGTTTTGCTGCGCCTCTCTCCTCCCTTGGCCCCTTTCTGCTTCTCTCTTTCCCCCCCCCCTCCACATCATCATCCGCCCTCCGCGATCTTCCACCACCTCGCTTGCTCGCCTTTCGGAGCCCATCTGGCTCTGGGAGGGGGGGGCGAGCAAAAAAAAAAAGGGGGAGGCCCACCCCAATGTTTTCGGAGGTCAGGGGTGGGAGAAAGAAGGAGTAACAGCCGAAGTGAACCCAGAGGCTGGAAACCAGGAGGGGGAAAAGTGGTTCTCAACGAGGTGTGTCAGCAAACGTGCCCCAGGACGGCTCACAATCGGGAAGTCCTGGTGGGGAGGCCAAACCTAATGGGGTTGCAAAAGTAAACGTGGGGGGGGGGAAGAGAGGGGGAAAAAGGGGGGCGGAATATTCTACCACTTTAAAGACTGGCTTTTCGGTGGATCTAAATCCAGACACGCCAATAATACTTGTATTCATTCCGTCGAGATGAGATTGGTGTCCAGATGAGCAGACAGATAACTGACAGCGGGACACTGGTTCGTTAGCGCAGGAATGGGAGGCTCGTGTTGTTAATTATCAGATCGTGACTGAGAGGATCGGCGAGACAGATGGGGCTCCCCCAGGAATGCTAAGCGGGGCTGCGTCTGGATCGGCGCTCCTGGGTCTGGAAAAGTGGGGCTTAGACCCACCCAAGCTCACCCTGAAATACCCCCCCCAGCCTTTCAGGGGCTACCACGTTATGTTCCCCCCCCTTTTTCCCATTTGCTCCCCCCCTTTCCTTTGGCCAACGTGCTCCGAGACGGACTAACACAACTACTACTTTGCACACACACAAAAAGCGCAACCCTAACCCAACAACCCCCGAGGTGGTTGGATTCGGTTGCGCGGTCCAAGGGGAAAGACCCGCTTTTCCGCGCCTCTTTCCTTCGCCTCTCTGTCCCGCTTCTCCCCAGGAAAGCGACGGCCTTTCATCAGCATCTATCGTCAGCATCTCAGAACGGCAGAGCTGGAAGGGACCCTGTGAGATCATCCAGCCCAGCCCCGGTCGGGGAGGCCCAGCGGGGGAATCGAACCCGCCAACCTCTGGCTCCGCAGCGCCGGAGGCTTCAGATCCCAGTCCTCACGACCACGAGCGAGCTTCCGCGTTACACAGAACGCTTCGTCAGACTCGGTGGGGAGACAGAACTGGGGAGGAGGAGGAGGACGGGTTCGGGCCCCCCCACACCCACTTCTTTGTTCCTCTACCCTCCCTCCATCCTGCTCTCCTTGCTTCCTTCTCCACCTCCCCCCAATTTCTCCCTCCCCGTCCTCGCGTGCCCCCCCTTTGTCTTTTATGCAGGCGCGGGGGGGAGAGTGTCGTGTAGGGCGCGGGGGGGCGTTCCCCGGACCTGTCCGTCAAGGGGCTCCTTCGCCGCAGGGAGTCAGTCCATTAGCAGGCGCCGCGGGGCAGCGGGGGGGGGGGGTGGAGCGCGCGGGGGGGCGGCAGCCGGGCCGGCAATTATCGCCACTTTCGCTCTTTCACGCTCGGGTGGAGGGAGGGAGGGAGGGAGGGAAGGCGCACCTTGAGGCGGGGAAGGAGGGGGCTCTTGCGGGGGGGGAGGAAAAGAAGGAGGGGGGCCGGGACGCGGAGCCAAAAAAAAAGGGGGGGGGAGAAGGAGAAGAAGAAGAAGGACAAAAGGGAGATTTGAAGGCTGGAGGGGTTCGCTTCCTTCTCTCCCCCCCCCGCACTCCTTGAAGGGCAGCAATTTCGGAGATTTTCGGACCCACTGTTCTGCGGGATGGGGGCGGGGGGTGGGGTGGAGGGGGCACCCTCCCCGCGGAAAAATCGGCTTAACTGGGGGAGAAACATGGGGAGCAACTCGCTCTGGAAATCCAGTGGGGGGCTTCCTGTTGGGTTTAGGCTTGCGGGGTGGGGTTAGGGTGGGGGGGCGGCGTATGGCTTTGGAAGGAAACCCAGCCCTCGGGATGGGATAAAGCGGGGGGGGGGGAATTGTGGGAAGGGCACCAACTTCTAGATAGATAGAAGCAAAGAAATACAAGTATACATACATACTGTACATACATGTATCCTTTTGTGACAGAATGACTGCTTTCAATGATACAAACACATACATATGAATGATACACACATTTTATATATACTGTATATATACTGTGTATACACACACACACACTGTATGTGTGTGTGTGTATTTTATATATATATATATATATATATATATATATATATATATATATATATATATATATATATATAAAAATACACACACACACTCAGACCTTTGGGGAGTGTGGGCGTCATATAAATAAATAAATAAATAAATAAATAAATAATAAATAAATAAATAAATTAATAAATAAATAAAATATGTACACACACGTGTATGCATATGTATATGTGGGTGTCTCATTCATATACAGTACTCATTTGCTTTTGCTTCTCTGTTTTCAACATACAATAGTTTTGGAGGCCACGCTTTCCCCTTTCTTGAGAGGAAGTTAGTGAAGAAAGAGTGGAATGGAGGGGAAGGAAGGGAGGGGAAAGCTGGGGAGCATCAAGTGTGCAGGGGGGGGCCCGACAGGGCCGATAAAATAATACAAAAGCAAAATAATACAGAGCGAAGTGAGGGGGCCAAGGGGAAGGAGCCACAAAGGCATGCGAAGAAGCTGCCCGTTTTGTGCACCCAGTGCGAAATGGCCAGTCATGGCAGAGTTTTTATGCAAGAGCCCCGGTGAGGGGCTTCGGGGCTCCCCCTGCCCTCGATCTGTGACCGAATGACTTTGGGGGAGCTTTGGGGTCCCTGCACCTGAATTTGAGGACGTCGTGAGGCCTTACTGGCCCTCCAAGGGCCTGCTTGTGGGGCGTTCTCTTGTCCTTGGCCTCAGGCCGCAAAATGTGGGGGGTCAGCTCTGTGGATTTGCAGAGACCTCGGGAAGGAAGGCAGGAAGGAAGGCGTAGTAGAAGAATGGAAAAAGAGGCTGATGCACCCGGGCCGAGAAAGAGAGGCCAAGAGCTGAGGGATGCGATCATGTCAGGAAGCCTTTGGGCCTTCTTTTTAAGGAGAAAGCCTGGCTAAAAAAATTTTAAAATAAAAATAAAAGAGAGAGAAGGATGAACACAGAGTGGGAAAGCGGAGGTCAGCGGAGAGGGTGAACTTAAGGCCAAGAAAAGCAAAAGAAGGAAATAAATGTGTATTTTTTTTTTTAAGGCCAGGGAAAGATGGTAATGGAAAGAGACAGTGGGCGAGCGTAGAAAGGAGGAGATCAAGGGGAACATGAAAAGATTAATATAAGAACAAGAGGCTGATCAAAGGGATGAGAAAAGATGGTGGATGCACAGGAGGAAGGATTTAGAAAAAAAAGGGGGGGCGGAAAAGGCAGCCCGGCCGAAGGGGAGCAGGGCCAAGAAGCCAAGCGTGGAGGCGCCCCTGAGATATAAAAAAAGAGAAGTGGGAGCGTTGTGTGTTCCTTGCGTGCTCTTCCACTCTCCTATCTGAACGCAATTAATATTCGTGGAGTGCTGGGCACTGAGGGGGCAGACCCGCCCTCTTCATTTGCATATAAATTAAACGACAGACAAAAGACAACTGCAGCCAGAAAAGCAATCACCACCTCAACTTCCCTGGGTCCCACCAGCGCATCCTCCTCCAGGAGACTTCTGAACCACAAACAACACCACACACACACACACCAGTCCCGGGAGAAGCCAAGACTTCCCCCCCCCCCCCGAAATGGCTCCTCTTCTTGCTCAAGATGGAGAGGACCTCCGCCCTGGCTCTCTCTCCCCCCCCATCTCCAGATGCCTCCTGGGCCGGATGGAGGACCCAAAAGCCGTCCAGCTTTTCCCACCCAACTCTTCTGATAAAACCTCCGCACCGAATGAAGGCCAGAACTTGGACGGCATGAATTTTTCTGCTGGCCGAGATTCCCCGTCATTGGGGAGAAAGTAACTTTTCCAAGCTCTCCTCAACCTCTACTGAAGACTGATGGACGTGGGGATGACCCCAGAGGCTTTTCCCTAGCCGCAGGATCCGGCTTCCCCGTTTCCCCTCATCCTCTGTACCTGCGAAGGTCGCAAAAATTATTTTTGCATCCTTTATTAAAGAAGCGGCCGGCTAATAATGGGCTGACTTGATCTGACCCTCCGGAGTGCGTTGGGCCGGCCTCTTGACTACCTGGCCTATCTTGAGCTTCTCAATAGTAAAAAAAAAAAAATAGATGCACAAGAAATTTAATAAAGAAATCCCACTGCAGACTGCTGTTTCTTTCTTTGAATTTTCTGAATCTAGTGTCTGCCGGATCACATGCCTTTACCTTCCTCCGATGCCTTTATGGGTCGAAGGCACAGGTTCCCTTTGCAAAGCTTAAGCAGACGAATTTATGCGGCGGCCGTCCCCAAAATCCTGGTCTGGCCTCAGTGGAACAGAACCGTCCGATGACATAAAAAATTGAATAGCCCGGCCGTATCGTACGGTCTTTGTACGTTTGCAAAACTCTCCGCTTAAGAGCCCCACTGGAGCAAACCAGGATTCGAGCAAGACAGTGAGATGCATGTCTTGTAAACTGCAATTTAGGGTTTCAGAAGAGCCATCTTTAAAAAATAAAAAGACTTTGAGGATAATGTTATGGGGCCTTTGAAACTTGAGGCAGCTCAGAGCCTCCGTGGGTTTTAAAATGCCCCTGATCCCAGCTATTCATTGTAAGAATTATTACTTTGAGGACTCATCCCTGAGCTTGCATTTTAACTCTTCTCTGCTCATCATCCTTTTTCCCATCTGTGTTATCTTTTTGTGCGCAGGGGGGTAAGCCAGGAAAGCAGAAAAGAGTCTGGCTGCTGATATTTCTAAGCCGTTCTGGGGAGCTTTGAAGGACTAAAGAACAGGTGAAAATAAAAATCCTTTATATAAATAAATAAGGGGTGTAATCTCCCGGTTAAAGCCATTTAAACTAGTCACTGATCACTAGGCAGCAAAGAGTTCCAGATTGTCTTTCTGTTTTATTTTTTTCTGGAAAGAAGTACGGTTTTCTTTTGTCTCTCCCCAGATGAGTGCCTTTCGCTGCATGACCTGGAGGTCAAGCGTTATGGAAGAAGAAGGAGATTGGAGAGGGGAAGAGAGAGAGAGAGACTATCCATTTTCCATAGACAAACCATAATATTATAATACTCTGTCACATTTGTCGTCTCTCCCCCCCCCCCCGCAATTAAAGCTATTCTTTTTCTCTCCGCACAATGCATTTTTAAAATAGATGATAATTACTCCCCTTTGACAGGTCACGGAAAGAGGACAGGGAGCCTGTCGGAAGAAATGGACCCGGGTTTGGCGGTCCAGATCCATCCATTTTGGACTTTCACAGCGCCTTGATGTAAACCCCACCCCAGACCAGAACGATTAGGGCTTCTCTTGTCTCATGCAACCTGATGCTCTCCGGGCAATGTGAGGATACCACCCACATCATGGAGGCAAGGGAACCCTTGAGCTGGTCTCTTTGAGGCACTCTGCACATGCCCAGGGAAGAGGAAATGTGAGCGTCGTGCGCAGAACATGCCGAGGCTGCAAACCTGAGAAGGCTGCAGGCACTTGGAAGGAACAGAGGGTGCTGGTGGGAAGAGTGCCTCTGAGCCTAAGCAGAGTGTCCCAGGAGCCCCAGGCTGGCTGGCGGGGCCCCGGTGGGCCCTTGGGGGCAGGACATGATGTGCAAAGGAGCTCAGCACCGTCTGCCCACGTGCCCACAGTGCCACCTGCGTGCCCTGCCCCACCACCCAAGGGCCAGCCTCACCCTCGGAGCCCCGTGGGCTCCATTCCCCCCTCTTCCCATTCGGGGCCCAACGGGCCGTGGGCACTGGGCAAGAGGGCCATTTGGCTGTCTGACTCAAGCGGCCCAGCCAACCGCCCTGGCAGGGCTGGCTGGGGAGGATGGGAGCCATGCCCGCATCTTGGAGGCAGCACAAGATTGTGAACCACTTCAGTACCAGAGTTATCATTTGTATGGGAGGCAGCAACATGGGGTGCCAGCTACGGACCACGCCGCTTGCATTCTCTTCCCTTTTGAGACGGTAAAATAGTTGTTCTTTAAAAAAAAAAAAATTTGACCATGTCCCTTCTTTCTTCTTCTTCTTTCTTTCCCTCGCTACCCAGAAGGATAGTCTTGATGCACTGATTACCAAGCTTATGGGGTGTGTTCCTATTCTGGGCATTCTCTCTCTCTCTCTCTCTCTCTTGCACTTTAATAATATTGCAAGCTGTTTCTGAAAAGCAACGGGTGGCTTTTCTCTCCCTCTCCTTGCTGACCTGTAGTACCTTGTATATTACAGTAGTTGCTTTGCCAAAGAAAATGTTTCTTACTTCCACCCCTTCCTCCTCTTCTGATACCAAGGTGGCAGCCGGCAGCTAAAGTGGCCTGCTAGCACTTTTGCTCACAGAGGGAGTCATATTATAGCCCTTTTTAAGGGGGCACAATTTTAGCTCCTTGGCACCTGTGCGGCATTTTGATTTATAAGCAGCGGGAAGAAATTCAAAAGACCTACATGTTAAAAAAAAGGGGGGGAACTAGCAACAGGTACAGGTAGCAGCCTCTAACTTGACTATTTTGGGGTGCCAGAGAAGTCTTTGTTCATAATTAGGGTGGAGAGCAAATTGAAGAAATAACGTGGAGTGGAAATTTTGACAGTGGGAACAAAACGGGATAGTATTCTTGGTTCGAATCCTGGATGGTGTGAAGCAATCGTAAAAGAAAGAATCGATCTGAGCATGGCCTAAGTAAGAGGAAAGTTGTCCAGGAGCTGTTTTTAGATGGGTTTGTAACATTAGCTGGTAAATGGCTGGCTGGTTGGATTTCAGATTAGAACACAATAATAAGATATTTAAAAAGGGGGCTCTAAAGTGGTGTTAGCAGGGCAGGGCTCAAATATTCTGTTTGGATAAACAATGCACTTTAAATCTATATCCCCCCCCTTCTCTCTCTTTCACTGCAGAATTACGCATTTCCCCCTAATATTGGTTTCTCTTACTCATTCACATGTGATGGGCTATAGGTAGGTGGGCGAACCGTTCTTGCTCTTTCAAGGAATACGTGTAGCTTTTGGCAACCGCTAGTTTGCAAATCTCCCCCCCCCCTCCACCAAAAAAGGTTTTCCAAACGTCACCGGAAATCTCCAAAAAGAAATACTTCTCATTTTACAAAAAGTTAGCGGCTGCCTTTTATACAGCTCAGAGTCATTAACCTCTTGTTTGTAGCGTATGCCAAACCGTAAATTTCTGGTCTTTCTCCCCTGGTAAACAAAGTGGGGATGTGTGTGTGTGTGTGTGTGTGTGTGTGTGTATCATGTGTGTGTATCACCAATCCAGTGTGTGTGTCCCCCCCCCATCACAGCAGCACTGCTTTCTTAACTAGAGACGGATAGACGGAAAGTTAAGATCTCGCTTCTGCAGCAAACAACATTTCATCCATTGTTAAGAGAAAACGAGATAGATCAAGGTCTTTTGCAAAAGTAAATCTAAGACGTTTGCTTTTGATTTCCAGCCGTCTTGATAAGAGTTTTCAAGGCCCCTGATGCTCAAAGAATGGCTTTAAAAATCACCCCCACCACTTTCAGATTTCCACGGCCAAGAAGAGCTTATTTCTGAAACGTTTTATAAGGGATTTTATAATCCTTGAATTATTTGATTACTTAAGTATCGGACATTGACACATATATCCTTGAGCAGAGGAGTTAACAATAGGACCGTGTAGGTGTGTTGTAGGGATTCCATAAATTGGAGGTGGTTTGATGGTCCATAGGAATATTTAATGTATTTATTGGACCCCAAGGTTCTATCAGAAAAATGCTGGCTTTAACTGACCCTAAAATCAATACCCTTGATTATATTTTCTTGTTCCTGCCAGCCATCTCTCCCTCTTACCAATGCATGGATAGTTCTCGAGATAACTTCTCCAACGTTTTGCAAAGAATTTTAGAAACATTGAATGATAGGATTGTTTCAGTATCAGACTTTTACTCATCTCGTACATGAGCAGAGCTGTTGACGATAGGACCGTATCGGTTTGTCGTATTAGACAGCACAGACCATATATTGTTGATAAATGGTACATCCTCTGCTCTGGAAAAAGGCCGGTGGAAACCGGCAGCTCATTGAACTCTTAACACGGCTTCTGGCCGTCTCCATCAAATACCACAACATCTGGGCAAGGGATACACAGATGGGGACAGGTTTTCGTGATCATCCTGATGGATGGGCACCCTGCCTCAGGGGCAAATAATTTGGAGGAGAAAGTCAGAAGCGCAGAGATGGCCAGGCAGAAGGAGAGATGGCGGGCCACAAGACTTTTAACCAAAGCTAATGAGCATCTGCTTTTTCTTTTAATGGCGAACATGTGAAGAAAAGGCTGCATTCATGTCCTTCTCGGCTCTTTTTTCCAAAGAGTACCTCAATCCTGTGTGGGTGTTAGCATGATTCGGGGAAGTAGCAGTGTTATTTTGGAGGCTGTATGGCCTCTCGGCCTCTGAGACGGGCGCCCATAATAGCAGCATGAGAACCAGCCATGAGCGGTAGGTAGATCGAGTGTGTGTGTGTGTGTGTGTAGGTAGATCGAGTGTGTGTGTGTGTGTGTAGGTAGATCGAGTGTGTGTGTGTGTGTGTGCGTGTGCGTGTGTGGCTAGCTGACACTTTCACTTTTAGGACCTTTATCAGGAAATCAAAGGGAGCAAAGATTCCCTTACAGGGGCACATAACACGCAGACTTTTTTAAAAAAAGGCTGGCCCTCTAGACCTAACAGCCTCCTCTCCCCAAAACACAGGACATCTGCCTCTGTTTCCCACCCCTGGACTTACAGGCTGATCTTGGAGAAGTTACATCTTTTCCCCATACCGCCTGGGAAAGGATTTTGCAAGCTACAATTCCCCCCCCCCCCCGCCAGTCAAAAACTTAACTAAAAGTAAGCTCTGCCTATCTTGCCACTATTCTATGGACTTGAGGCAAGTTCTAGCATCTAATATAAAGAATGGGAGCCTTCTTACTTCTACAGGTAAAAACAAAACAAAATAAAATAGCATATTAAAAAAAAGTAAAAAATGGGGTGGGACCTTAAAGACAGTTATAGTTTAATCTGTGCTCAAGCATAACCTGTCCACGAAAACTCTCATTAAAATATAACAGATACACTTTAAGGTGCCGCCACAACTTTGTTGTTGTTGTTAGTACGTAGTAGTACCCTGTTTCCCTGAAAATAAGACCTAACCTGGAAAGAAGCCCCAGTATGATTTTTCAGGATGCTCATCATAGAAGCCCTACCCCAAAATAAGCCCCAGTTACGTGAAACCGCCACCCTCCACCCTTGTGCAGCAACCAGAAGATGATGATAGAATTGACTTTGAATAAATGTAGATGGTTGTACATGAACAAAATAAAACATCCCCCTGAAAATAAGCCCTAATGCGTTTTTTGGAGCAAAAATTAATATAAGACCCTGTCTTATTATCGGAGAAACATGGTAGTATTATAAAATACCAGGCACAGTCAGACTGGTGTTACAGAGCAGATACAAGTTTTAATCAAACACCTATGATGATGCTGATTATTTTGTTTTTACCTGTAGATTAACACAGGCTCATTTGGCTACCTCTTGTACAACTACGTCTTACCTTCTGTGCTAAAATCTCCTTCTAGTGGATTTCCTCCTGTCTTTGCTCTCCTTCAAAATGGAGACTGGCAATAAACAGATCCCTCCCCACCCCCTTTTCCTTGTTCCTCTCATGCCAGAGGTTGGGCATCATCACGACTTTGGATGCGGCTGCACAAATATTGATGTTGCATTGCGTTCAAATCAATCTCCAAACGTTCTTCAAGCAAAGAAGAAGAAAAATCTTTAACCCCTTTCCTGAACTTCTTCTCCCATTTATTTTCCCTTGAATGAGTAATGGCGTGATGTGTAATATGGGGGTGGGGAGAGGCTTACAACTCAGCGTACTTCATTGGCACCGAGCTGGGGCTGTTAACGAATTTGTTTCGGCAAAATGTCTCAAAATGTCTAAGGGTATAAGTAGATGCACATCACCTCACCAACAAAAGTATGCATAGTCAAAGCTATGGTTTTCCCTGTAGTGATGTACGGAAGTGAGAGCTGGACCATAAAGAAAGCAGACCACCGAATAATTGATGCCTTTGAATTGTGGTGCTGGAGGAGACTCTTGAGAGTCCCCTGGACTGCAAGGAGAACAAACCTATCCATTCTAAAGGAAATCAACCCTGAGTGCTCACTGGAAGGACAGATCCTGAAGCTGAGGCTCCAGTACTTTGGCCATCTCATGAGTGGAGAAGACTCCCTGGAAAAGACACTGATGTTGGGAAAGTGTGAATTCAAGAGGAGAAGGGGACGACAAAGGATGAGATGGTTGGACAGTGTCACTGAAGCGACCAACAGGAATTTGACCCAACTCCGGGAGGCAGTGGAAGACAGGAGGGCCTGGCGTGCTCTGGTCCATGGGGGTCACGAAGAGTCGGACATGATTTAACGACTAAACGAATGAACCCTTGGTTTGAGATGACGGAGTTTTGCATATCAACAAATGCAGACAACTTGAACTGCTTCTATGTCTACTACATAAACATTCAAAGGCCCCCTTTTTATCTCCCTGCCACCTCCCAACATCTGTGCCGTTTCTATTTCTTCTGGCACCGAAACATGTTTCTTAACGGTACTACACTACATTAGCACCATAGTAGAGTTTAATTCTTTGATATTGAGTGGCATCAACAATCTTTTAAAAATTTTCTTTGTGTGTTTTCCTCGGTTCGGTTGTGTCCCTTTGGCCCTACAGGGATACATTCCTTATGCCATTTGCTTCAGAAAGATATCCGCTAATGAATATCTACAGAGGGGGAAACGGTGAGGAAGAGACATGCCGGCTTCCGCATTTCCTCTGAACAGGGAAACTATTTGAAGTTGGTTGCAAAACGGCGTGGTTATGGGCGTAAACTTTCAAGAGAGCTTAAAGGGGATGTTCAAGGCAGAAGGGAAGATACTTAGAGGTGCGATCAGATGGGAAAACAGCTTATTTTTTGGACCGCTTGGTGTACACGGTGGTGTGAAACCTTTCCCAACAATCCCATGACATAACACGAGGCGGCGAACCAGCCTGACCTTAATCGGTGGACATGCTGGGACTTTTTTTGGCATAACAGCCAGGCTACTTTTGGGAGATCACTTTTGGGAGATCACTCTCAGGAAAGTGATCTTTTCTGGTACAATCAGACACCATCCTTTCTCATAGAATCATGGCAGGATGGAGTTGGAAGTGACCTCTAAGGCCATTTTTTTGGTATCCTTCTTAATATGCAGTGTCCAGAAGCGGACACAATGCTCTAGACGAAGCCTAACCAGTGCTGAATGGTAGCGGACTAGTAGCTCACGAGATTGGAAGACCTCTGATCACACCTTCAATGTGAGGGACCCAGGAATTCTAGCTGTTCTGACTGATAGCCATGAACCCCCTTTCTCTGGACCAAAAAGCCTGGATTACAAAAACTTTACTTAGATCCCAATCTGTTATACAGCCTTGAACTCCATTTACTCCCCAGGCAGGACCAGAACATGGCTCTAAGGTCAACCCTACAAATTCTGGCTCACTTGTTCTTAAGAGGCACCGTTCACAGTAACCTTCCTTTTCTTTTCTTTTCTTTTTTTTTTAGAAAATAAATTGTTTATTACGAAATTATAACATGGATGTCCCCACCTGACACCGATTATGCCTTAGCTCTGTAGAATAAAAGAGTCCTGGATATGTAAAGTCCTCTTGCGGTATCTGAAGAGCGACGGACTTTGTCCGCAGGGCAGAGTCCGTTTAAAAACCTCCGCCCGGCTGGTACCTCTGCCAGTATCCCGGGAGCCCATATGGGCCGGCTGATCGGTTCCGCTGTCAGGATTTGAGGGGGCTGCAAGTTGAATGAGAGGTAAATCCATGCTGGCAAGACTTGATTCTTAAGAGGGTCCTGATAGGTGGGAGGGGGGTTTGGTACCAAAGGATTCTGGGAAAGAATGAATGCATAGAGTATTTTTTTTATACAGGAGGAGGAGAGGAAGGAGACCAAACGTAATAAGCAGCACAGCACCAATGAGGTCAACTAAAAAGAGAAACCAACCTAGGCAACGGAATGATGGGAATCACAGAGGAGGCGAGAAAAACACATTTAAAAGCAGATAAACTAATAAGGATTTAGTATTAAAGGAAAAAAAAAGAACACAGGGAAAAAGGGAGGGAAGAAAGGGGATTTAAAAATCGAGATGGATGTAACGAGAGAAACAGAACTTGAATAAAATCATAACCAAAATCATGTCGAGGAAAGAGGGCCGACATTAGTTAGTCTGAAAGAGACAGCAAAAGAACAACGGGCACGTACACAGGAAGACATTGGACGAGAAAGGAGGGACGAAAAGGAGAGAGAAAGATTTCTCTAAAAGGACAAACCGAGGACAAGGAAGAACTGAAAGGGGGAGAGAAAAGAAGAAGCTGCGCCAAAGGGACCCGGAGGGATGGGAAGGCTGCATTCTTCCACTGGACGGGACACGCACACCCTCCCGGGGGGATCTCTCCCTCAGGTGGACGGTGGCCCTTCCGGAGTCCCGTAGAGCTCTGCCAGGGTCCGGAAGAGAGGCCCCCATTCTTCCAGGTACTCGTATCCGCCTGCCTCACTGTCGCCAGCGCAGGACGAGCCGGGGGAGCTGAGAGAGCCAGCAGAGGAGCCCTGACCCTCGTAGCCGTACACCTGGATGGAGTCGTAAGGGGGCACCGAGGGGTCGGCGTCCACCTCGCTCAAGCGAGCCGCCAAGAAGCTGGCCACGTCGTGAGGCTGTGGCGGGACCCGGGCGGGCAAGGATGGGGGGAAATGGAGACGAGGCAGGACGTCCCGCCGGAGGAGGCGCCGGTGCTGGGGGGGCGGGGGCGGCGGAGGGGCCGCGTCGGGGTTCTGCAGGGCCGCCATGTCGAAGGCCTCCGTGTCCTCCTCGCCGCCACCCTCGTCGTCGTAGGTGATGATGTTCTCTCGCACGTCTTCCTCTTCGAAGGGGAGCAGCGCTGCCTGCTTCTGCCTCCGCAGGGCGACAAAGAGCAACACGAGGGCTGAAAGCAAGGGGGGGGATAGGACAGAAGGAGGAGAGGAGAATTATTAACAAGACGTAACATCTGTGGGACGGTCGACCGACCAACCGGCATATCCTACCCATCTTCTTTGCAATCCGTTGAGCGGTTCCTTGGGAAATCCAGCACCTTCCTTCCCCACAGGCCACGGGCCCTTCACTCCACATTAGGGAGGGGGGGGGACTCGAGATGCAGGACTTGGCTGTCAAGTCGGACTTAAGGGACTCGACTCAAAGGGGTTGTTGTTTTTTTCCAGTGACTTGTATGTGACTCATGATTCGGAACCCTAACCCACCCCTCCCTTTTTTAATGGGTAAAAAACCCCTTGTTTTTAATAGGGACCCAGAATGAGGGCTTTGGACTCAGGACTTGGTGCCCATGACTCGAACTCGGGACTTGGGATCTTGGGATTCGGACCCAACATCCCTGGCTCTACACAGCTGGAAGTCCTCCATCTGTTTTCAGTACCTAATCTTAATGCCAAACATGCTTCATGCATAATGACGTCTCTTTCCCCTCCCCGTCTAGAGGATTTTCCTTTCTGGGCTCCAGAGATTGGGGAAGTTCCTCTCTTCCCCTCCCCCCTTTGACTACAATGCCCAGAGTCCCCTGGCAACACATCCTCACTGGCTCAGGACTTGGATGTTAAGAGTTCAAGAAAGAACGTCCCCTTGGGAAGAATTCTGAGCATTGTAGTCCATACAAAAGCCTCTCTCCTGCTCTCGTCGTAGGCTACCCGGCCTGGAATGTGATGAGCCAGATCTACCTGGGGGCCACTTGCGGGCCCTTACTGGTACTTCTGGCCTCCACTCAATACTGCTGACTTGGTGAATTTCACTGCCATTGAATTTCACTGGAGAGAAGGCCTCTAAGAGGAGGCAGAGCTGGGAAGTGCCAAAACCTGGTGGTCTGGAAAACAAATCGGCATGAACCGCCGACCCGGGAGTTCATGCCAGTCTCTAGAGGAGAGCCGTCAAAGGAAGACCAGTCCTGCCCTAAACTTTCTCCAGTGGACAGCAAAAGCAGTGGACTCCAATTTCACTCAGCAGTGAATCCGCTCTGAGTTTTAGTCTGAACTTTAAAGCTGTTGTGTCCAAGGTGCTCAGCTTCTTTTCAGGACAGTTTCAGTAAAGTTCAGCATAAAATCAACAAAGAAATTGGGAGTCACCTGCTTCTAAGTGCCACTGGAACCGACGTTTTTCCTTCCGTTCTGCAAATCTAGCCCCGGTCTGAACTCCCGGGTCCCACGGCTGCCCCCCAACGTACCACCCTCCGGATCCTTTCTCACCGAGCAGGGTGCCGACACAGGCCAGGATAGCGAGAAGGGCGCCCGTGCTGAGGCCGGCAGGAGATCCCAACGCCTCGGGACTGCAGGAGCGCATGGCCCCGTCTCGCCGACACCGGCAGACGCTCACTGTAAGTGTTGGGGAACCCGTGCGGGTGGGGGAACCCCCATCCACAAGTTCTAGTGGCACCAACAAGGACGTTCCCGGGACCGGCGGGCGGGCGGCTCGGAGGAGCAAAGCGGCAGAGTTATCTGGGGAGAGAGAAATTGGTGTGAGAAAGGTATCATTCCAATAAGTAACCTTGCAGGTTAAATTTTTTTACAAAAAGGAAATGTAAAAAAAAAAAAAAACAGCCACCCAAAATATATCACACTCAGCAGGTGTACCCTGGAGTTTATCTTTGTTGTGTTCACACTGACAGTGTAAAAAAAAGTTAAATGCCATTTAACACTCATACGTAGAATCACAGAACCAGGGAGTCAGAAAGGGGCCTATAAGGCCGTCAAGTTCAACCGCCTGCTCAAGGCAGGAGTCCAAATCAAAACAGATCTGACAGAGGGCTATCCAACTGTCTTGAATGCCTCCGTCGTTGGAATGCTCAAGACGAGGCCACGAGTTCCATTGTCATACTGCTCTAACAGTTAAGAAGTTTTTCCTGATATTCAGCCTAAATCTGGCTTCCTGTCGCTTCACCCCCATTATGACGTGTCCGGCACTCTGGGATGATTTAGAACAGATCCTGCCCCTCCTCTGTAGGACTGCTTTTCAAGTACTGCATTTGAAAAGGGCTCTCCTTTCTCCCTTAAATCATCTTTTCTCAAGGCTAAATTCTTTCCGCCTTTCCTCCTAAGGCTTGGTTTCCAGCCCCCTGATTCGCCGTCCTCTGAACTTGTCCAATTTGTCAGCATCCTTCTTGATGTGCAGTGTCCAGAACTGGACAGAGGACTCCAGCTGAGGCCTAACCAGGGCTGAATAGAGGGGGACTAGTACCCATTCTCTTATCACTAAGGAAATGATTAAAGGTGAGAAGGCAGACGGCATATAGGGAAAGAAGAGATAGAGCCCGGGTCTCTTGTACAATTCTTTATTCCGATTCTAGGATTTATGAAAAAAGAAACGCTGCATATTCCTTGATTTTGTTCTTAAAAGAGAGAGAGAGAGAGAGAGAGAGAGAGATAAATATAAATATATTCCCAGAGGCAGAAAGAAAGACACACACACAAGGGCTCACCCTTGTTGTCCCGCACGGTGACATTGGGTTCCCTCAGTCCGACTGGGGAGCGGATGATGATGCGGCTCGAGTTCCCGTCCTCATCTCGATCCACTGCCCGGATCACCTGCACCAGCTGGGTCAGAAAGGAGGGGAAAAGGAAGGGTTAAGAAGCCTCGCTTCAGCCCTGCCTCTCCGTTTCATGGCATCTAAGAGCTTAGTTGCAGTCTGTTGGACTCCAACTCCCAAAATCCCCTAGCAGCTGGCTCTTCTGTCTGAGGCATTCTGGAAGGGACAGCCCAGAAAAATGAACTCCTCATTGTCATAATCTCTCTCTGGCATGCCCCCCAGTTTGAGAAAATCATCATCGAACTGCAGAGTTGGAAGGGACCCCGTGGGATCATCCATTCCAACTCCTGCCAAGGAGGCACCATGGGGGAATCGAACTCCCAACTTCTGGCTCCACAGCTAGAAACCTAAACCACTGACCATCTTCTGGCTCCGGCTCCCTAAACCCAGCGCACTCCCCCATATCGTTGGGCCGTCTTACTTGTCCAGAGGCTGTATTATCACAGACAAAAGGCTCGTAGTTATGCTCCAGTTGGGGGGGATTGTCGTTGACATCCAGGATCTGGATAGCCACTTGGACGTGGGAGACTTGTGTAGGGCTGTCTGAGAGCAAGAGAAGGGGTGGGGAGCGGCATGACGTAGCCAACGTAATGAGGCAGGCCGTGGATGGAAAGCCGTGCGTGGTGTGCCATGAAGCCATGGGCGAACGGTGCATGAGTAAGTACACACAGTCAACAGAAGCAACGTAGAAGTAGGCCAGGTTTGAGAGGGACAGAGAAATCCATTCACATAGGGTAACCAACGGAGGCCAGGCCAGGCCAGGCATTCCCCCATGGCCAACACACACCATTCAGAGGTACCCACAAAGGACGGAAGGTATACCAGAGACGTAGGAGATAAATGGGCAACGGCCAGATCAACAGGTGAGCCACCCACCCAGGCATGGTCAAAAGGTGGGACCGAGAGAGAGGGAGGAAGGGAACAAAAAATGCAGAAAAGTCAGCAGCCATACAGGATGCGCACATGTGCATTGCGTACCCGCAAGGGACCAGAACAAGCAGCAAACCATTTTTATCCACAGAGCAATCACATACACCCCAGCAGCGCCAGGCATACAGGGGAAAAAACCAGAGGGGAAACACGCGGATCGTATATATGCGACAAGCCCGACAAAATGAATGAGGGGGAAAAATTGAAATAAAATAAAGGCACATCCTCCCAGCGTGAATGCATGATCATGAAAAAGAGGCATGGGTGAAATGACACCAGACCAGCAGGGAAGCAGGACGAAGAAGGAAAGGGTGGAGCGGAAAGGGGTGGGTGAAAAGGAAATAGCCAAAATGTTGAGAGGACACGTATTGATGAGTTCAGAGAGAGAGAGAGAGAGAGAGAGAGAGAGAGAGAGAGAGAGAGAGAGACAGAATTTTCCTTTGTACAGATGGTTGATAAATAAAAGCATTTATTAACAAGTATATTAGAGGTGTAAAGAAGACCGGCTAAATACTTCATTCTTGTAGTTTCCAAGCTTCTGGGCATCACGCACCCGCTTTTTAATTTTTGAAGAAACCCTCACACCTCCCTATTTCTGCCTCACCATCTGCTTTACCATCAGCTTTACCCCTTCGCAATGAAAAATGCTGTCTTTAATTAAAAATTAAACGCACACACACACAAACACAGTGGAAAAAAATATTTTAAATTAATTTCTACAGCCTTTTGGTATGTGAACATTAAAAATCACATCCTCAAGCAGATAAAATAAAATGAAGAACATTTCACAGTTTCACAGCCCCTCGGGAACTTCTTCCTGCCCCCACAGGGGGTCATGCCCTTTAGTTTGAAAAACATCATCCTCATCCTCATCAAACTGCAGAGCCGGAAGGGACCTTATGCATCACTGAGTCCGGGCGATGTCAGAGAGACCCACTGGGGAATCAAACTAGCTACCCCTGACTCTGCATGCCAGAGGCCTGAACTGATTTAGGTTCTCTCAATGCAGGAAGGCCCTCTTGGTGAGCCAGACCGGGGACACTCATTTTAATCTTCTCAAGCCTCTCTAATTTTCACAGACTGTCTCTGTGTACATCTTGTGTCTTTTCCCTTCGAGAAGGGGAAAGCGCACGGTCCAGCAAGCTCAGAACAACCGGGTTATTGTTGAAAACGATGGGGGTGTGTGAAAAACACACCCCACCCTGCAGTGTTTCTAATTCTAAGCCTCATTTTGCCAAAACTTAAAGCTTTATTTGCACCAATTTACAGCCCTTGCTCTTCCCTTGTCAAGAGGGCTATCACGTTCTGTGCCCTCTCAAAGGACGGGGAGAATAATTCATAGCGCCTCGTTCCCCCACGAATCTGAGCAGAAACGAAAGAAATAACCGCACCTCTTACAGCCGCCCGCGAGCAAAAGCTTGCGGCTCACCCCTCTGCCCAGACGCTCCACGGAGCCAAACCCACCTGTCCCTTACCAAGTTCAGTTGCCACCACAGTCACGTTGTGCCAAGGTAACACTTCCCGGTCGAGAGGCACTGAGGTAAGGATCGTCCCGTCCTGAGGGTTGATGCTGAAATAGCGCTCGGGGTCCGTGGGCGGCAGGATGGAGTATCTAGAAGATGGGGGGGAACCTGGGGTATCAGGTTGTCATGGCAACCAGGTATAAATGGAGTGACTGTAACTTCACACACGATGCACACCCCAAAATAAAAAAAACATACAAAAAAAATATCCAACCACAAGCACAGCCCTCCCGCCACCCCGCTCCTGCGGCCTTTACCGGATGACACTGCTGGGAGAATCGAGGTCCACCGCAGTCACCTTTCCCGTAAGGGTCCCCAGAGGGCTGTTCTCGTAGACGGCGAGGTGATACTCCGAGCGAGAGAAAGCCGGGGGCTCGTCGGCATCCTCCACCGTGACCCGGACCGTGGCCACGTCTTTGAAAGGTCCCTTGCGGATGTACTGGGGATCAATGATGGTGTTGGTGGCTTCCACTCGGAAGGTGTAAGAGCGCCGGGATTCAAAATCCAGGGGCTGAGGGAGTGGAGTGGAGAAGGGAAATTAAGGAAGGACCAGTGGCAGAATATGGCCGAAGATGTGCAATATTCTGAGTCCTGGATGGATGTGGAAATGACCCAGAATGCCAAACACGAGGTCTCTCTCAGGCACGCCATCATTGAAGGTAAAGAGAAATAAGGCAGCAGTTCGTTGTGAAGGGTAAAGATCAGCCAACATTTATTAGGCTTTTTGTGCAGGGCCCCCCAAGTGGTAAGAGACATCTGTCTGTTGCAGGAGCTGATTTTCATCACCTTCATATCTTGCATTTAGCATATTCTCTTTTGGTCACTGGAAGGTAAACATCTTTGAGGAAGGAAGGAAGGAAGGAAGGAAGGAAGGAAGGAAGGAAGGAAGGAAGGAAAGAAGGAAGGAAGGAAAGAAGGAAGGAAGGAAGGATTGGGGGCCCTGAACTCCAGAGTCCGGAGAGAACAAGAAACCAACCTTTTTGACGGTGATGATGCCATCCTGTCCCAGTGAATCTGTGTGGATGGCAAAGGCTTCTGCTCCATCCCCTCCATCCAGGATGCTATAAGCAAGCAGGGCATTCTCCCCTTCGTCGGGATCATGTGCCCGCAACCGCCCCACTGCTGAGCCAGGCGGTGCAGTCTCCACCACAGAAAACTGGTAGGAACCTGTATGTTCACAAGGGAAAGGAAGAGACACAGGCAGTAAAGGCTGATCTGCTTGGCCAAGAGGTGCAGGAGAGGTCAAGGGCTAACATGTCTGGTGGGAGCTTTTGCAACCTCGCATGCTGCCTGGAAAAAAAAAAGGTGCGGCTGGGAGGGACCTTTCTGGGCTGTGGTGACTGTCAATCAGTCCAGCACTAGCCAATTGTTCCTTCCCTGCCTCAGATTTTCAAAGTGAGCCCCACCTCTCCGCTCCGTGCTTTTTCCCCTCTCTAGTCTGTTGGAAGCAAATGGTCCTTATTCAGTTTACTGTTTGATCAGTTCACAACTGTTAAGTAAAGAAAATGGCATTTATCCTTTCTACTATTCCTGTCTCAGAGCGAGTGATTGAGACTGTAAGTGCCAGTTGAGGAGAAAAGGGATGGCCCAATCTGGGGAGCCTGAGAAGCTATTCTGCTCTGTGAATCTCCTGCACCTCTACTGCGCCGCTAAGGGAACTTAAATAAAAATTCAAAACTTGGCCACTGAGTACGCAGGTACGGAAGCCTACGAAACGAGCGCAAGAACTTATTCCTCAATTCACTCAGAACTTAAAATGCCAAGAAATTGTGCTGCAGTGTCATTGCAGGGGCAAAGGGAGGAGACAAAGGAGGAACTAATTGACTCCGTCTGGCATTGACTTTGCTCTCACCTCCCATTTGTCAGCCTGCCCTGCCAGTCCCAGTGGGTACCAGCCACTGCGAAACACATGGAAACATACTTGGAATGACGAATAGGACAACACCAC
Source organism: Pogona vitticeps (assembly GCF_051106095.1). Lineage (NCBI taxonomy): Eukaryota > Metazoa > Chordata > Lepidosauria > Squamata > Agamidae > Pogona > Pogona vitticeps. Next base: position 118,180,912 of record NC_135788.1, read on the forward strand.
CTTTACTAATTCTGCAACTGCACCTCCTACACCCACCTCTCTGTGCATTACTGGTGACCTTTAATTCAGGGCGCTTCTCTTCTTATGAATTCTGCCCACTCAAGACCCCAATAACTCCATGTAGACAACAAGACGCAAGCTAATATTTGTGGATGGAGTGCATTTCTGTGCCACGTAATCAGCAACACTCAAAAGAGAGGGAATGTCCACTTCTTTTCTCAGAGTCGGAGGGAAGAAGTCTTTGGGCTGTATTATTCTGGGATACCCTGCTCACACACACACCCTCCCCGAAAAGTGAGGTTCCTCAGGCCTCGTCTTTGTGTTTCGTTGTCCCCATTCTCCTTTGTGACATCCAGAATGCTGCGAGGCTCAACAAGAGAATGTTATAGAGTCAACACAACTGGCTGTGTCTCCCCTAGGTGTTTTTGGACTACAACATCCATTCTCCCCCTCTCCCATTGGTTACACTGGCGAGGCATTATGGCAAACCACATAAACAAAAATCTAAATCAGAGGGCTTGCAGCCATGGCTGTTATCGAACTACAAGTATCAGAAGTCCTGATGATCAGTTTTGTTGGCTAGAACACCTAGCCCGGTTTTGAGAATCACCGAGCTACACGGCCACATGGGCTTGCATTAACTCGCAATCAACATTTTGGTATCCTTTACAGGTCCGCATCTCTTAAAAACGCCTTTTGCAAGGAGCATTAATTTATGGTCTGTTCCCTGTTGGCTGAAAATACCGTGTTTCCCCCAAAATAAGACGGGGTCTTATATTAATTTTTGCTCCAAAAGACGCATTAGGGCTTATTTTCAGGGGATGTTTTATTATTATTTTTCCTTCTACAACCATCTATATTTATTCAAAGACAGTCCTGTCATCTTCTGGTTACTGCACAATGGCGGAGGGCAGGGTTTCATTTAATTGGGGCTTATTTTTGGGGTAGGGCTTATATTACAAGCTTCCTGAAAAATCCTACTAGGGCTTGTTTTATGCACTTATGAGCTTTGTGATTTTGTATATACTAATAACAATGCTGTGGGGTCGATTCTGACTGACGGGAACCCTTTTCCAGGGGGTTTCTAGGTAGTGAAGACTCAGAAGTGGTTTACCATTCCTTTCTTCTGGGGGAGCCCTGGGACTGTACAGCTTGCCCAAGGCCACCCAGGCTGGCTCTTCTCCGTGAAGGCGCCATGGGGGAATCAAACCCCCAGCCTCTACAACCTCTGGTGCTACAGACAGATCCCTAAACCACTGAGCTCTCCAGACAGCTTTGTATGTATTACTACATTTAAAATACTTACTAATGCTAAGCGCTGCTTTATAGATCAAAACATTATATTGGCAATTAAAATCAATCCTAAGCACTAATTGCTGTTGCCAAAATGGCATTTTAAGAGCCAATTAAAGTCACAACCCTACCTCCGCTCACGTCAGAGAAAGGCCTGTTGAAATTCAATCGGACTTCAAGGAGAAGCGGGTGTAGAAATCTGTCTGGCATGCAGAGGATGTTCCAAAACCCATTTTTCAGTGTTTCCAGGAAGGAATTTTTTTAAGGTTCTTCCTTGAAAACTTGAATAGCTGCTGTCAGTCAAGATCACCAGGAGTAGAAAAAAGCGCTAATTGTCTGATCAACTCCACGGAAGCTTACTAGTCACCTACTTATAGGCTGGAATTCAGAAATAAGTTGCGACTAGAGAAGGCCCACTGAATCAATGGAACCTATGTAAGTGTTAACAAATTCCCCATCAATTCAATGTGCCTGTTCTAGTTGCGTCTTAATACTGGATTTTAGCCGTAGCACTGCATTCCAACATTTTGCTAAACCGGAGCATCTTGATTCACCAGGTCTACGTGCAAGATCGTTCAGACTCTTATAGCAGAACAATAACAAATCGTCAATAATAGAATAAGCAATACAGGTGGCATAAATATATCTAGGATCATAAGAGGAGACCCTTAAAGGCTTCTGTGGCCAGCCTTGTATTGACATCCTCTTAAAGGCTGAGAGGGAAGAGGGCCATGTGCAGCTCTTAGCTCTACTGGAAGTTCATCCCATAGAGATGGAGCCACCACCAAGAAGGCTCAGCTTTGTGTAGAGGATTTCCTGGTCTTTCTAGGTGTGGCAAGCCATAAGAGCATAGCCTGTGAAGGCTGGGGGGAGGGTGAATTGATGGTCTCGGGAAAAGGGGTTCGGATAAGTAATGAGGTTCCAAAACATTAAGATTAGTAAATCAATGTCAACAAGTTGCAAAATTCGCCAAAGTCTTGGGTGTCTGACTTTGTTTCACATTTCGTTCAGCAACCTCAGACCTCTGGTGAAATCTAAAACTAGTTTAGGAGGGCCTTTTTCCTCATTCACACATATGGTATATACCGACTCCTTTAGAATCCTAGAATATTTGAGTCGGAAGGGGCCTATAAGGCCATCGAGCCCAACCCCCAGCTCAATGCAGGAATACAAATCAAACAATATCTGACAGAGGGTGGTCCAATTTTCCCTTGAACGCTTCCAGCACTGGAGCGCTCACCACCTCCCAAGGTTATTTGGTTCCATTGTTGTACTTCTCGAACGCTTAAGAAGTTTTTCCTAATATTCAGCCTAAATCTAGCATCCTATAGTTTGAGACCATTATTACATGTCCTGCACTCTGGGACGATCTTACAATAACCACTAAGGCCCAGTTACTAGCCAACTACTTGGAACTTACTCTGCGGGAAGCGGGGCGGGTTGTCGTTGACATCGCTAAGTGTGACAGTGACGGTTGTGCTTCCTGAAAGCCCCCCAGCGTGTCCCCCCATGTCTTTGGCCTGCACCACCACGAGAAATTCCTGCTGTGTTTCCCGGTCCATATTGGGGGTTGCCGTCCGGATCACACCTGCCGCCATGGAGAGAGCAAGGGGACGAAGCATTAGAGGGAGAGAGTGCCATGGGAGCATCGATGGATGAATCCGGAACATATAAGAGATGGTGAAAGTTACTTTTTTTAGCCTACGACTCCCAGAATTCCAAAGCTTGCATGGCTATCAGCCATTCTGTCTCTGGGTGAGAAGTGTCGTTCACAAATGATAGCTAGACATTTGCACTTCCCAAATTCTAACTTTAGTCCCATCCCCATAATGATGGGGAAAGTGAAATAAACCCAAGGGTGTGAAGAGCTAGCCAGAGTCGTAGCTGGACAGGGCTATGAACTGGGAAATGAAAAGGCAACTCCACGGTGTGTAGGTTTACATGACTGTAAAGTTTCATAAAATTAACTACTGATGGGCGCGTAGGGTCTGCGCCAGGCAAGAGGACAAGACAACTGAGAGGATGGACACTCGTTTCAAAGCACTTTTAAACTTATTGCATAGTACAGTCACAAACACATTTGAATGGTGCTCAATCATTAGTGCATTTTTAGGCTCTTAGCCTGCCCATCTATCATTCCCAAACGCATCAGAGCAGAGATTACATTTGTCCTCCCAAGGCAAGAAGAAGTGGGTCTATATCCCCAGAGATGGGGCGAATTTTATTTGTCAAACGACAACTCTTGTCAATCCCTCCACCCGCATTTGTTGTTGTTGTTGTTATACCCCGTCACATTGCTTTCTATATATGGCGAACCTATGAATGAGCCATCTCTAAAATGTCTTGCCCTCCACAAATGTCTTGCTCAGCTCTTGTAAACGCAAGCCTGTGGATTCCTTTAGAAGATCAGTCAATCTCGTATTGGGGTCTTCCTCTTTTCCTGCTTTCTCCCACCCTTCCTGGCCTTATTCTTTTTTCCAGAGGATCTAACAGCATGGGAATTGGAATTTGTAGTTCGGAAAAGGGGCATTTCCCAGTTCTGTAAAAAAAACAACAACCTTGGTTTCCCTACTGAGTTGTTCTTGGCCTCAACCGTAAAAGCGACACTTAACCCACTTGCCCTCCATCACAAATCTGCCCCGCCCTCCGCATTGTGTACCCGTCTGGGGGTCGACGGAGAAGAACGGCAACCCTTCGAGTACCGTATAGACCAGCTTGGCGCTGTTTCCGTAGGCTGGATCGTCTGCATCGTGGGCCGTTACCTGGATTACAGATGTACCTGCAGAATGGAGGGGGGGGGAAATATTGGGTGGCATTATCCACTCTTGGAGGATATATGTTAGATGGCTCTGCATGCATCACAACTCTGTCCTCATTTACTTCCGGGAAGAAGGACACCAAAATCAGAAACTTCTAGAGATGCAACCCTGGGGAAGAAAATTTCTGAGCCTGGCCCATTCTGTCTCTCACAGAAATATTTTGCAAAGCTGGGGAGAGAAAGGTAGAGATGGAAACCTCCCTTCCCAAAATCCTACAAGCCAATGTCCGTTTCTCACTGTGGAATTCTGGAAACCATTTGCCTAGAAATCAGCCTAAATATTTCCCACGTTTATATGAAAGAACTGCAGAGATTCTGATGAGAGAAGGCCCGATACAAAAGAGAACCACTGAGGAACAGACAAGAGGGAAACACGTTTCATTTAGCAGAAGCTTTCATTGAGTCTGGTCCTTTGTATCTGAAAGAAAAACGGGCTGGAGGCCTTAGAAGTTTGTGTCAAATAACACTTGTCAGTCCTTAAAGCTGTTACAAGTCTCTTTGTTGTCTAAACAGCTTTAAATAAATAGCAACCCTCCTGCTTGTAAAAAAAAAAAAAAAAAAGAACAGATAAAAGGTCTCCTGAACCTCAGTCCCACTCATTGCAAAGATTTCTGCAAGGTAGGGGCAGAAACCTTAAGGGACGTGGTGGCACTGTAGGCTAAACCGCAGAAGCCTGTGCTGCAGGGTCAGAAGACCAAGCAGTCGTAAGATCGAATCCACGCGACGGAGTGAGCTCCCGTCGCTTGTCCCAGCTCCCGCCAACCTAGCGGTTCGAAAGCATGCAAATGCAGGTAGATCAATAAGGACCACCTCGGTAGGAAGGTAACAGCATTCCGTGTCTAAGTCGCACTGGCCATGTGACCACGGAAGATTGTCTTCGGACAAAATGCTGGCTCTATGGCTTGGAAACGGGGATGAGCACCGCCCCCCAGAGTCGAACATGACTGGACAAAAATTGTCAAGGGGAACCTTTACCTTTACCTAGGGGCAGAAAGCCCTGCAAGGAACTCAGTGGGGTAGACTGGATTCCCCCCCCTTGGCCCCGACTAGCTCTATGCCACTGCAACTCACCCACGTTGCTCATCTCGGGCACGGTGGCATGGTAGGGACCGTGCAAGAAAACTGGTGGGTTATCATTGATGTCTTGGACTTTGATAATGAATTCAGACGGTGGTTCCAGCGGCCGGTTGGATGCCCGATCCACAGCCTGGGCCAGCAACGTGTACTGCGCTTTCTCCTCTCGGTCCAAGGTCTTGGTGACATGGATGTTGCCAGTCTTCTCATCAATCACAAAGACGGTGCCTGCCCCTTCTCCGGTCAGCACATACTTGATGCGACCTTCCCCACGGTCCACATCTGTGTGAAGCTATCATCATAGAAAAAGGAGAGAGAGAAACAGACCACAAAATGTGGCTCACCTGGGCAGAAGGGCCTTAACAGGAAGGGGTGGGGCCTAGCTAGGCCTAGCTCCTCTCCCACTTCCTGTTCCTGCCCGGGTACTAGCTAGGAGCTCTCTTTCTGAACAGAAAACCCCTCCACTGCCTTATTAAATTGATTAACAGGGAAGTATGGCAGACTCAGAAGCAAAGCAGATTGCAGCTGCTTTTCTAATTGAGTTTGCCATTCAGGTGAGATTTTGTTGAGGCAGTTAGAAATGAGTACAGTACACCTGTCCCTTGAATTGCACGAGTTAGAGAAGTGGCCTATGGAAATACATGGAACATTTTTTAAAAAAACAAACAAAGAAAAAATATAAACATTTCAATACATAAATAAATAAACATTCAGTAACTAAATATTCAATATCCGCAAAATCCAAAGAAACAAAAGGACTAAAACATGTGGCACCTTAAAGACTATTACATTTTAATGGGAGCTTTCGCGGACAAGTCTACTTTGGGGGAAAAATGATATGCTGGATGAAATACTAATGACGCAAATAAAACATACAGTACTAAATATTCATTGGCTCTAAGAGTCTTGGGTATTTGGTTACCTCTCAATGCAGTGATCCATGGTGGTAAGTTGTAAACATTCCTCCAGGAGACAAGAAAACAGATAACAAGCATGAACAAAAGGGAGGGGGGAGAATAGGTGTTTTTGTGGCCAACTAGAACCCTATGAGTTCAGTACCGAAGGCTCAAAGCAGTTGACTTGCCTGCTCCCCAACATTTCTAAGTCATCCTTTTAAGGCTCATTATGCATGGTACTGTATGGAGAGGATTGCCATTGCTATATTATAAAAGAGACCCCTGATAGAATTGTGTTTTTTTTCTCTCTCTCTCTCAATTTCTCTCTCTTTCTCTGTCTGTGTGCATCCGTGCAAATCCACTGTTTAGGCTTTGCAGTTATGTTTTCTGGGGGCATAAGGAGTTATGCCTGGGTTTTGAACTATACGAGGGTCCCCTGCCCCTAACTCGACCATTGTTGAAGGGAGAGGCGTATTGCTGGCGCCATCCATTCTACGTTTGGTGCTCCTTAAATGGCATCCCCTTTGATTCAAGCCTGAACGGATTCCAACCCGCCCCCAAAGTTAATTCAGAGAAGACGTTGCATAGAAGGAAACGGGTAGAAATGTCTGAGGATTTCTAAATGAAAAGTCTGGAAAAACTGGTGTTCATAAGAAAAAGCTGAGAGAAGGAGATATGAAAGAAGGAGAGAGCCATGAAAATAAGAAGATGAGAAGGACGAGGAGGACAAGATTATTTAGTGACTACTGGCTACTGTAATGCGCTCAACGTGGGGCTACCTTTGAGATTGACGTGGAAGCTCCAAATGGTGCAGAATGCGGCGGCCAGACTTATCAGTGGGACGAGAAAACATCATCATATCTCCCCCACTCTGGCCGCATTGCATTGGCTGCCCGTTCGTTTCCACATTGATTTCAAAGTGTTAACAATGACATAGAAAGCCCTAAACGGTTTAGGACCTCGATATCTGGCGGAACGCCTCCTCCCACCTAGATCTACCAGAATCACTCGTTCTAGCCAAGATGGCCAGCTGAGGGGTCCAACGCCGAGGGAGGCCCGGAGAGAAAGAACAAGAAACCGGGCCTTCTCGGCAGTGGCCCCTCAACTTTGGAACAGTCTGCCCCTGGAGATCTGTCTGGCTCCTTCGCTGGGTTTTTTAAAGAGCAAACTTAAGACCTGACTCTTTAGGCAGGCTTTCCCCTTCTGTCATCACTTTAATATATATATTTTTTCTTTTTCCCATCTTGAACCACATTGCTATTGTTGTTGTTGTTTTTTACTTTATTATATTGTTTTTATTCCATTTTTATTGTTAGCCGCCCAGAGGAGACTTCAGTCTAGATGGGTAGGGTATAAATAATAAATAAATAACTAAATGAATGAATGAATGAATGAATGAATGAATGAATGAATGAATGAATGAATGAATGAATGAAGACAAAACCACAAAGGGCTCGGAAACAGGTGGATCAAACCTTTGCAAGAGTCTGGAATACCATCTCCTTTCCACTTCATGTGCCAAAGCCAGGATCGTGGGGACCATCATTTCGGGCTACTCACCCTTCCAATGAGGACAGGCTCCGGTCCGGCATATTCCTCGATGACAAAGAACTGGTTCCAGACCCAGCTGCGGCGGGACCTCAAGAGGGGCCGATCCCAACGCTGAGACATGTTTCCCCGGAAAGGCCCTGCCTTGGTTCCCTGGATGGGGGGAACAAGCCGGCCTGCACAGCCACAGCCCCCCAACCAGGCCAGCAGGAGCTGCAGAAAGCTGGCCATCGCTCAGCCTCACAATTTAGTCCTCCTCCGGCGGTCGGCGTCGCTCCTCCGCCTTGCCCATAGGGACCCCGGCTACCCCATCTGGGTGGATCTGGAGGCGGGAAGGAAGACCAGAGATCCAGCATGAGAACAGGCTGATCTTTTGCCCACGCAGACGTGTACCTACACAGCCATGTGTGCATTAGTATAGCAGGACCCCCTTATCTGCTGATTCACTTATCCATGGTATAAAATAGTATTGAAAGAAAAATCCTAGAAAGGTATATTTCTAAAGCTGAAGTTGTCAGAACTGGCCATTAGAGGGAGGCAGAGAGCATACTATGTAGAGCAGGGGTGTCCAACCTTTCACCTTCCCTGGGCCACATTAGAAGATGAAAATTTGTTTTGGGCCGCATGGGGGGGCAGCCCTAGCCATCCTCTGCAGCCCCGCTCCAAGCGCGCTTACCGGCAGCTGCAATCTTAGACAGCAGAGGCTGCCATCTTTGACTCCGGCAGCTTTATGGGGCCGGGAGGGGGTCCGCCTATTGACAGGGATGGTGCAATGCAGTCACGCAGCTCCCCTGTCCCCTCCCCTCCCACTCCTTCCTTCTTTCCCTCTCCCCCCCCCTACTGTTGTGATGTGCCCCAGCCACAAGCGCCGGCAGTGTAACTTGAAACTTTGGAATTTCTTTTTTTAAAAAAATTGCACTGGGCCGCATTACAAGCTGACCTGGGCCGCATGCGGCCCTCGGGCCGCAGGTTGGACAAGCCTGATGTAGAGCATTCACTATTAAAACAGGGTTCAATATCATCCACATTTTTCAGCATCCGCTGCTGGGGGCGGGGTTGGAACTGATCCTCCATAGATACGTGTGTGTGTGTGTGTGTGTGTGTGTGTGTGTGTGTGTGTGTGTGTGTGTGTGTGTGTGTGTGTGTGTGTTTGTTTGTGTGTGTGTGTGTGTGTGTGTGTGTGTTTCCAACGGTCGAATCACAAAAAGAATCAGGGAAACTTTTTTGTTTGTTCTGGATCACGGCTCCCAGACTGATGATTGGGGAGCCAACCTGTTCTAATTAGAAAACAACAACAAGACCCTTCATCCACTCTGTGATTCAAGGGCAGAGGTGACCTCTTGGCCCAACCAGTGGTGGCTGAAGCCTACTTTGGATCAGACGGCAGAAAGTGGAGAACCTGAGCCATCCACATCTTGCTTGCTATCCGGTCCCCCTCCTTTGCATGGTGTAAGGACACCTTAAGTACCGTATTTTTCTGCGTATAAGACTATACTTTTGTCTAAAATCTTTAGACTAAAAATTGAGGGTCGTCTTATATACGGAAGTAAGCTGAGGAAAGAACAAAAACAAGTGGAAGGAAAGCAGGGATCAAAGTGATCCTGCAGGGCTTTGATCCCTTTCCCCCTACACTTGCTAAGTCCCACTTAGATTTCTTACTTTTGGGTTAGAAAAGTGGGGGGCGTCTTATACATGGGGGTGTCTTATACACGGAAAAATACGGGATCTGTGTGTTCCTTCTCCCAATGGTCTCGTGCTTAGGTGAGCCCTGCCCCATCGGCCCAAGCAGTAAGACCACCCCCGGGGCTCAGCCTTTGGGCTCCTCTGTGGTTACACAGTTCAAAGTTCAGCTTTCAGGGTGCGCAATGTAGATGGATCTGACAAGAAGGGAGGGGAGCAGATTTAGCTGGAAGCCGTCCTTAAAGCATCCAGTCAATCGGTCCTATTGGGGATCATATTATTGCCATGTTGTCTGTCTACCTTCCCTTCCCATCTCAGCTCCCGGGATCGAGGGTCTTTGGTCTGGGATTAGTTGTCACCTTTCCACAAACCGAGGCAGGCTGAAATTCAGGGTCCGACTCTCTCGGTTTGAAAAGCTGTACCTGGGAATTGCACCCATCTCCGAGAGTGTCAGCTTGAGGCATTTGCTTCTTCTGACTCAGGAACTGGAAAGGGGACTTAATGGAGTGGAACAGTTCTGGATTTTCTTCTGCTGAGAGCTGGCTGGGCTTTTTATGTGAAGGCTAAATCTTTTTTACTTGTGGATCAGCGCTACCTGCTTTGCTTGTCACTGCACCCTCGTAATATGTACTGGATACTGACATTGGTAAATAAGCTGATTGGTACTGTACACAGACATGGTAGGTTTTCCACATCGTGTCAACCTCCTTCTTTGACCTTGAAAAAAAACCCCTATTTTGTTTGTTTGTTCGTTCAGAATATCTATACCTTGCTTTACATCATCCGATCTCAAGACAGGATATAACGAGACGCACACAGAACAATGTTAAATAGTTTACAACCCATAGAATTGTTTTAAGCTTTTAGACAATTTAAAACATATAGGCCAATATCCTATGGCTTAGGGTAATAAATTGCACTAGCGAAGGCCCAAGGACTCAATGGGGATTTATTGATTTATTTAAAATATTTCCCACACCTTTCTCCTCAAAAAGGACCCAAGGTAGCTTAAAGCATTTAAAGTCAGTGTTTAAAACAAACATCAGTAAGTACATAAATATTAAAAAAGGATTAACTATCGTCACACTAAAAAAAGGAAAACAAAAGCAATACCAAAACATATTCAAAGCAAAAAAAAGAGAGGGTACAACAATCCATTTAAAAATCTCACTCAGACAGCCAGTTACTCAGGGAAAGCCTGCCTGAAGAGAAAGGTCTTTGCTTGTGGAAGGACAGCAAAGATGGAGCCAGCCTGGCCTCCAGTGGGAGGGAGTTCCAGAGTCTGTGAGCAACAACATTTAGTAAGTCAACACCTCTACATATTTCTCACCTTCAAATAGGCCTAATCTGTGGCTTAGTATGTTAAAGTAAATTGCCTCATGGCGCAGTGGTTAAACCACTGTATTGCAGCCAAAACTGTGCTCACGACCTGGGGTTCAAGGTTGACTCAGCCTTCTATCCTTCCGAGGATGGTAAAACGAGTACCCAGCTTGCTGGGGGGGTGGGTGGGCAATGTGTAGCCTGCATAATTAACTTGTAAACCGCCCAGAGAGTGCTTGAAGCGGTATGGGGCGGTATATAAGCAGCATGCTTTCCTTTTTTTTTAAAAAAAAAGGAGACCCGTTTGAATCAATGGGATTTACAGAGTTGACTAACTAAATCCCCATTGATTTAGTGGGCCTACACCAGTCTGACTTACAATGCTAATCAACAGGGTTTTGGCCATGAAACCATTCAGACCGTGAAAAACCATACATATACAAGCCATTAATTGTCAAAGCCGTGATCCTTAAATTCCAAAGGTTCTCAGCAGCAGCTATATTTCAACTTGGCAAAAGAAAAGCGGTCGTACTTGTGCCAAGTGAGCTACCAGTGAGGCAGAGAATTCCACAACAGCTTCAGCCAAGAAACAGCTTCTCCTGTGTCTCCATGCAGTCTACTCTTCTCGGGGATAGATAGATAGATAGATAGATAGATAGATAGATAGATAGATAGATAGATAGATAGATAGATAGATAGATAGATAGATAGATAGATAGATAGATAGAGAGAGAGAGAGAGAGAGAGAGAGAGAGAGAGAGAGAGAGAGAGACAGACAGACAGACAGACAGACAGACAGACAGACAGACAGACAGACAGACAGATAGAGGGACGGACGGACGGACGGACGGACGGATGGACGGACAATGGATGGATGGATGGATGGATGGATGGATGGATGGATGGATAGACAGAGGATGCACAGATGGATGGACTGACGGACGGACGGGTGGATGGACGGATAGATAGACAGACAGACGGACAGATGGGTGGATGTGCACCTTCACATATCCAGGACCAAAAACATCTACATCTAGTTCTGTGTACTTCCCAGCTCACAACTTACATCCATCCAAAAACCATTAGCCTTCATAGCTGTTGATGTTACTGTATGTGTTGTCAAGTCAAAACCAACTTATAGTGACCCTAATAGGGCTTCCTACATAAGTGGTATTACCAGTTCCGCATCCCCAATCAGTTTACATGTCTAAGCACGGATTCGAACCCAGGCCTCCTAGCCCCATTACTCTATCCACTACTCCACACTGGCTATCTTCTTCACAGAGGACCTACTAAAGATCCACCAGCCATTTACCTTGTGCTCACCCTTCCTGAAGTTCAAGGCCCTTGCAAGAGCTTGGAGAAATGTTGTTTTCCTCGACCACAGCTCCCAGAATGCATCGCTAGCTGGGGGCTTCTGGGAGCTGCTGTCCAAAAATCCCCCCCCTTCGCAAACCAGCATTTCTCCGAGCTCTGAGTCTTCCCATCAACTCATCAAAAGTTCGCTTTTCTCCATGCATGCATTCATGCCCCCATTCCTTATTCCTCCTCGCCGCCCCTCTCTCAACCACCCATCCGTCTCCTTAAACACCCACCCGCGCTCATCCATCCATCCACAGAATCCTTCAATATGCCCATCACTCCCTCCACCTGCCTATCACCCACCTGTCCACAGACAGCGTTTAACGATTCATCGAAGCCATCTGCCCATCGGTCCGTCCATCCATGCAGATTATTTATCTCTCCATCTGCGGTTCTCTCCCGCCACCCATCTCTCCTTTGCCGCCTGCTTTCTCCATCTCTCTCCCTCCTTTCCCTTCTCCTGCTTCGGTGTCTCTGCTCAACATTCCCCTCAGGTCTCTCTCTCTCTCTCTCTGTCTCTCTCCTGGGGAGAGACGAGGGGGGGGTAGATGATGGATGGCGCCAGAAAGGGACAGACCGAGAGATGGATGCAGTCACAAGGAAGGCCAGCAACGCAAGAGAAAGCTGGAGGCTTCCTAGGCGTGTTATCTGGGGAGAAATTTTGCCTCCAAACCTGCCCATTTCAGGACAGTGAGTTAACAGCCTACCAGAAAACATGATGGAGTTTTTCAATAACATATTTCAGCCACATTTATCTCTGTGCATAGGGATCACAGAGGTCGGTTCCTTTATTGATTGGGGTTTTATAGGAGGCCCTGAAGTCTCATTATCCTTATCCTTTTAGGTCCCTGGACCACACAACTTAATGAATCGCTCCTCGTTTGGTGCATAGTCTCCAGATCCCACAAGGTACAACGTCCTCCTCTATTCAGCGCTGATTTAGGCCTTGTCTAGAGTACGGTGTCCGGTTCTGGACGCTGCACGTTGAAGGAGGATGACATGAAACTGGAGGAAGTTCAGAGAAGGGCAAGTAAGAATGGTCAGGGGACTGGAAAACAAGCCTTAGGAAGAAAGACGGAAAAAGCATGCTCTCGAGGCCTGTTTAGCCTTGAAAAAAGAAGAATGAGGGGAGAGAGGATAACACTTTTCAAAGACTTGAAAGGTAGTCCTACAGAGAAGGGGCAGGATCTATTCTCCATCATCCTAGAGGGCAGGGTATCTAATGGCGGGCTCAAGTTACACAAAACCAGATTGAAGCTGGATATCAGGAAAACTTCTTGATGGTTAGAGCAGTACGACAATGGAAGCGATGACCTCGGGAGGTGGCGAGTGCACCAACTCTGGAGGCTTTCGAGAGAAAACTGGACCGCCCTCTGTCTGATCTGCTTGGATTTGGATTCTTGCCTTGAGCAGGGGGTTGGGCTGGATGGCCTCATAGGCCCCTTTCCAACTCAGTTATTCTATGATTCTATCCTCTATCATCTCGCCCATTTGTCCCTCCAAATAGGCTCCTTGTCCTTATTTTCAAGAGAAACAGAACGCTAGGCATGTGAAACTGCAGGGAGACACAGGACCTTGAAGGTGCCCCTTCCACCGTAAGCAGTCCCTGCCTGGCCGGCCGATCCTCCTAGAAAGGTCTCAGTCACAGTCCAGTCTGCTCAGGTGGCGAGCACTGGAAGTCCACTCACGCTAGAAAAACAGCTTCGAATTGGGCATCTCAGCCTATCCGTTTGCACATGCCATTTTATGCAAATGGATGTCCTCTTTTCTGGCGATGTATAAGCAGCCGCACCAACCAGGACGTTGTTTTTAAAAAAAGCACTCTGCACAGGATCAGAAGACCACTTTGCCCTTTCTGATTTCCTGTGATCCGGGGTTAAGCCCTCCGGTTGACAACACATGCTGGGGATGAGTTGCCAAGCCCTGTTCCTTCCCTCCTTCCACTTGAGATTCCACCGGCTCACTCCCCAAACGGGTGTCCCTTTTCTTCTCCTTTGCCCTCCTTTGTTCGTCTGTTTGGTTGCTGGCACCTGCATTCATTACCTCTCTCTTTTCATCTCTCTCCCTTTCCATGTTAATGATTTCCCTTGGAGTCCTCCATTCAACCCAATTAACCTGCAGGGCAGCCAGGCCCCCATCGCAGCCTGACCTGCGGTCACCTTTTGAGCAGGATCCAGAAACACAGTTAATGAAACCCCCTGCCCTTTGCCGGCACCCTCTCTTGAAAGTGGCCTGGAGAGCCTCCAGTCCCCACACCCTCCTCGCCTCTCAGCCACCCTTCCCTCCAGGGAAGGGGCCCCTAATCACTGTAATTCATTCAGAGCGACAACTGCTTCAGTCACTTGGCTTCTCCTTATTGATCGGAAATGAAGATAAACAGCAGGGAAATTGGCAAAAAAAGAGGGAGGGAAAGAGAGAGAAGAAAGGGGTTCTGCGTGGCTGGCCAGCAGGTCTTCTCTTTGCATTTGCAGTGGCACCTCGCTAGACAGTTACCCCGCAAGACAGTTGTTTTGCTAGACATTGACTAGCGAATTCGCAAAACAGTGATTCCTATGGGGGAATTTCGCTGGACAATGTTTGGTCCCTGCTTCGCAAACCGATTTTCGCGAGGTGACAATTTTGACAGCTCCCTCTGCACTCGCAAAACAGGTGTTTTCGGGATCTAAGCTTCGCAAAACAGCTCTTTAAACAGCTGATCGGCGGTTCGCAAAGCGGCTTTCCTATGGCCGATCTTCGCTAGACAATGACGATTCTTCCCCATTGGAACGCATTAAAGAGGTTGCAATGCATTCCAATGGGGAAAATGCTTTTCGCTAGACAATGATTTCGCTAAACAGCGATTTCAGTGGAATAGATTATCATCATCTAGCGAGGCACCACTGTAATTTGAGATGGTGGTGGGGTGCCCATGGGCAGAGCTTTGTTCCTCCCACTCACGGCCACTCTAGACTTAAGCCCCGGGGGTGTTTATTTTCGGGCACCATAAGGCCAAGCACTCCAAAACTTGAGTGTTTTGTTAAACCCAGACCATTTGATGTCCAAGGGAGTGTGTGCGAAAGAAACCTTAGCTATAGTAGGCTTCTGCAGATGTCCATAGGGTTTTCCCAACACCAGTTAACAGTCCCAAAACTTGACATCAGAGGAGGTATTCTAGATACAAGATTCCCTGTCAGCAGAGAGTTTATGGGTAACCTGTGATACTGCAGATGATACAGCATCACTGGCTGATAGTCTGCAAAGGTTACTCGGTATGGTCAATGCAGTAAGGAATGGCCATCGTCTAAAAAACGAATGTTAAGAAAACCAAGTTAGTAGCAGGCAGCAGAAAAGCAAGCAAACCAAGAAATGTGTTTGAAGATCTAAGATGAAAATGTGGATTGGGTTGATATGTAGTTAAATCGATGTTGGCATCATAGTCATGCGATATGATCTGGAGCAGTTTGCTTAAGATGAGGACACGGAATATTGCCACAAAGCCTTAAAACTGGTTTTCAGAAAGGACGTTGTATGGTGCCGTGTACTTTCAGTGATTCTGCATGGCATCAGAATTATGGTCTTCAACACAGACTTCCATAAAAAAAAAGAGATTGAAGCATTTAAAATGTAGATTTATTTCAGGAGGCTAAGAATTTCTTGGTTTGAGTGGGTGGCCAATGTACTAAGCCAAATGAATAAAGATAAGAAACATAAAACACACACACGGCAGAAAGCTCCAATACTCTGGCCGTGCAATGAGAAGTAAAAAAAAAAGCAGAGTGTTACAGCAGATCATTCACAGTGAGATAAATTAGAAAATTACGTATGAGGCAAAGAATGCTGGGATCTGGTTGGGGTGCAACGTGACAACACGGTTTAGAGCTGATGCCGCTTAAAATACCCATCATGATGTCCAAGCACCAGCAGAAAAGGAACACAAAGATGGGAGGGGGAGAAGCAGGAGGCATCAGCTTCCAGAGAACAGCAAATTTCCTTACAGAGACTTAAAAAAAAGACCTGGGGCTAAAAGTCTGGCCAAGCCCAGCTGAAAGCAAACCCTGAATCCATCACGCTTTTTATGCATCATAGTAATCTTGTAGGAACTTTCCCTGCTTGTCCCTCTTTTCTTCCTTCTGTTTTTCTAGCAAACGTTTTTCTGCTAGATGTTCTTGGACAAAAACTCCCAGGAGCCTTCACCCCTCGCTGGGTTGGCCAGGATTTCTGGGAGTTGTAGTCCAAGAACCTCTGGGGGACCCAAGGTTGGGAATCCAGCCTTCTTCCCAGAAGCCCTTGTGGACCTGAAAAGCCCTTGGCACCCTCACGGTCCCGCTGCTTTTGAGGCCAGGTCCTGACGAGAGGGGTTAAAAGTTCTTGTTATCAAGGGAGGACCAGATGTGCGACCCTCCAGATGTGTTTGTCCTGCAGGTATCATTTGGCTTAAGCTGCGCAGCTCATGGTGAGGTGTGATGGGAGCAGCCGTCCCAGAACACCTGGAGAAGTCCATGTGTTTTCTCTTGGTCGCTGCTCTGGGCTAAGGCGTGATGCTTTTTCTAAATAATTAAAATGACACCAGAAGAAAAGAGTGGATGTGATCGCTCACTTCTTCTGCTGAGAATAAGGATAAGAAAGAAGGGCTTTGAATTGCGGGAAGACACGCTCAAGGCCAGATATCTGACTCGGAAATGTAGGAGGGCAGGAGATGCTTACGTGCTTCTTTTCAAAGCAAATCACTTTGGGGAAACCAATCTCGGGATGTGACAAAAATCGCTGCCTTTGTAGAGTTCCTGAAGAAGATGGGCGCGGACGTGAGATCTGAGCTTGGAGCCACCAATATGTTCTCTTAGCGAGCTGCTTTGGGAAGGAAGCTTGCCCTGCGAAATGCGCAAACACCAGGGCTAATCGCCCTCCTGCCCGACGCAAGAAGTCTCCCTCCTTTTAATTCCATACTCCAACTTCCCCCCAGGAGGCCACTGGAACATGGGCAAGTAGGAATAGCCTGGAAGTCTTCTTTCCAATCAATAATCCATCACTAGGTTTCCCCAGTGGTGATGGATCATAAACCAGATCTGGTGGGGTGGAAAGGAGAGACGTCAAAGGCATCTCTCCTTCTATGAGTCGGTCTAGGAATTAAGATCATCCGGGGAGGCCTTTTTTTTCTCAGTCCCACCACCATCACAGGGCATGTTTGGTGGGGACACAGGAGAGGGCCTTCTCTGTAGCTGCTCCCAGACTTTGGAACTCCCTCCCACTGGAGGCCAGCCTGGCCCCATCTTGGCCGTCTTTCAGCAAGCAGGCAAAGACCTTTCTCTTCAGGCAGGCTTTCCCTGAGTGACTGGCTGCCTGGGTGAGTTTTATTTAATATTTTTTAATGGATTGTTGTGCTCTGTTGTTTTCAAGCATGTTCTTAAGTATTCATTTTACTGATGTTTTTTTAATACGATACTTGTTCCGTTCTTTTTAAATATTTGTATGCTCGCTGTTTTTTAGCTTTTAAATACTGTTTTTCATCGTTGTAAGCTGCCTTGGGAGCTTTTAGAGGAGAAAGGTGGGGTAAAGATATTTCAAAGAAAGAAAATAAAGAAAGATGTGTACATTTCATTTATGATTTCACTCTCTCTCTCAGGCAAAGTCAACATACAGATTGGACTCTTCCCTGCTGGCTCGGTCGGGTCGCTGTGAGGTAAGGGGTCCTGCCCCATCTACCCAAAACACTAGGGAGCATCTCTGGTCCTCTCAGATGACCTTCCTCATAACGGACTTGGCCACACTCCTGATGAAGTCTAAAACCTTCCTCTATACCTAGGACTTGAAAGGGTGATTTTCGTCCTCCTTCTTTTTTGCTTTCAAACAGAAACAATTAAACAACTGCATTATCTGGAATGTTCTTGGGCAACCTCAGCCTGACTCTCTCTCCCTTTCATTTCCGTATTAGCAAGATTTACAAATGCCCACAATTAGCACGCAAGGGGCTCCTCGTAGGGTTCCTCATTGTCTTCTCTGAAAAGACGTGTGATGGACGCCATTTAGTCCCAGACTAATCAAGCCAGAATTAATTACCATTCGCAGGTCACCAACACAGGTTAGAAAATTAGCCCAGGCAAAAACACAGGCTGCCAATGCGCAAGGCAGTCAGTCAGGAAAAGATAATCACACGTCTTATGCTTTGATGTTTCCAGTGGCTTAATGAAAAGGTTATTTTAAAAAAATGAAAAATAAAAAGGAGAGAGGCTGAATCCCGCGCACACATGTTGGCCAGAACTGCATTTCAAGATAGAGGTCCGAAAAACTCCCCCAAGCTGTGTGAAAAAGCTTTCAAGTGGGTCAGCTGAACTCACATCAACAGTGCCAAAAATGCTGGAAAAGCCACGTTATGAATCCAGGCAGCTAAAAACAGACTCAAGAGGCGGCCTGTTGTAAAATTCTCATCTCAGAGACACTGGGCCTGCTGCCCAAGATATGTGTGAGATACAGAGCCGCCCTCAGACATTTTGCCGCCTGAGGCAGAAAAGGCCAAGCGGCTTCTCACTCTGCAGTTCATGTCCGATGGAGGCAGGAAAGCCCCAAAAAACGGCGCCGCGCCTCACCCACAGCGTGTGAACCTCTTAGGCTGCAGACACGGTCATTCGGAGACAGACTTGTGTCTAAAAATGGCTGGTGGACGCTCAGATCTGCCACCTGAAGCCAGGACTTGGATCTGCCTCGTGAATGGGACAGGCTTGCGAACGAGAGGGGAACAGCCAGAAAAAGTAGGATGAAAAAATTACTTCTCAGAAGCAAACGGGGTAAGCACTCTCTGTGACTCCTTTCACATATGTACACAAACGACGGCTTGCATTCATTCAGCTGTAACGAGACGCACACATTTTAACATATTCTTAGGGGTTTTGGTCGCTTACCGAGTTGGGTGCAGTGGAGAGATTATTCACTCGGGCCCATGGCATCTAACTGCAATTCCCAGAAGCCTCAACCACCAGCAGTGCTGGCTGGGATGTCTGGAATTGCAGTCCAAGAACACCCAGGTGACCCAAAGTTGGGAACCTCTGCACTAGGGTTCAGGAGATCTGGATTCAAATCCTCACTTGGCAAAGGCAATAGCCATCGTAAAACCACTCCTTGAACATGTCACATATCTCAAAAACCCTCTGAGGGTCACCATGCACTTGGAAGGCACATGAGTCGCTAGTGGCAGAAGACAAGAACTGATCTATGTTAAAAGACTGCATACACGAAATAGAGCAATTAATATACAGTGGCGCCTCGCTAGACAGTTACCCCGCATGACCGTTTTTTCGCTAGACATTGACTTTTTGCGATCGCTATAGCGATTCGCAAAACAGTGATTCCTATGGGGGAATTTCGCTGGACAATGTTTGGTCCCTGCTTCGCAAACCGATTTTCGCTAGATGACGATTTTGACAGCTTCCTCCGCGCTCGCAAAACAGGTGTTTTTGGGACCTAAGCTTCTCAAGACAGCGATTTAAACAGCTGATTGGCGGTTCGCAAAGCAGCTTTCCTATGGCTGATCTTCGCTAGACAACGATGATTCTTCCCCCATTGGAATGCATTAAACAGGTTTCAATATATTATAATGGGGAAATGCTTTTCGCTAGACAATGATTTAGCTAAACAGCGATTCCAGTGGAACGGATTATCATCGTCTAGCGAGGCACCACTGTAGTTATTCTATGCTGCTTATTCTTATAGAATAATGCTGAGAAGGGATTTTGTATATATCAACACAGGTTGTCGTGTTGCTCGGACTGTTTCCCCCTCTAGTGCAGTATTCCTGAGTTTGAGAGCAGATTTCCTTGACTTTGAGCACGAGAGGTCTTTCCAGGTCTTTCTCATCGTCTTAATTTATTTTTGATTAACTGGGGAAGGTTGGGATTGAATTAGAAGCTTCTGCATGTAAAGCAAGTACACAGCCATTATTAATTAAAGCTACAATTTCTCCTCTTTGAGTTAGGGATTATGTCAGCGTATAAGACTGTCAAAGGTTTACGTCTCCACTAGTTCATATACAATAACATCTGTGGCACCTACAGTTCATGCTTTTTTCAGAACAGAAGGGAAAGGCACTCTGTCTATGGTCAGAGCACATGTTTCCATACGATTCTTTCCCTCTACCCTAAAACTGAGTCAGCAACACAAACCAGCTTGAAAAGACTGAGCTTCAGGTCTGACTCAGAGCCATTTTCTGCAAAGGATTTCAACAACACCTTTTACACTGGAATGTGTCACTTACAAACGTGATTCAGTAAGCAAAGCAAAACCTTTTTTTAAAAAAAATATGCAAAATCAATGTGCATTCCTTGCTTATAGTATTTTTTTTCCACTTTCCACTTACTACAGATTTTGAGAGTGTTAAGAAGAAGACTTGTTTGTATATGCTGGCATCTTGCAAGCCTAGCTTCTAAAATGCATTAAGGATGATGACTACAGAATGGGGGGGGGAGATGGTGATGCTTATTCTGGATTAATTAATCCAGATTGAAAGACCAATCACATACACATATACAGCTGCATCTGTGTTAAGTGATTTTGAGCTGCTGGGGTCTTTTCCTGATTCCATCACAAGGTTGCCAACGGCTTTACTCAACCTGTCCCTGCGCTTTTAAGATTAACTTAGTGCTCAACAAAGTGGTGAATATATATATACTGTATATATTTCCCAACATGGAGATCAAAAGATGGGGGAAACCCCTCACCTGCTTAATTTCTTCTGGGTCAGGCTGCTACAAAAGGCACAGAAGCAAAGATAGGAAAATTCACATAGTGTCCCTCCCTGTTCCATTTTATCCATTACATCTCATGCACCACAGACACTTTTATTTAAAAACATTTCTATTCCCAAGCATGGAGGGAATGATAAACCATCTACGAATGGCCATGGCGACGTAATCCCAAAGGATTCTAGGTCCCCTTTTCCCATCCATCAGAAACGTGTGCATGTGTACATATGTGTGCATACAAGTGTAAAAGACAAAAAAAAACCCAGCATATTAAATATCATGTTTTTTTAAAAAAAAACCTTTGCATGTTTAAATGCAATTTTAGCAGCCTCTTGTAAACAGAGGCAATATACCTTTCACTTCTCAGATGACATTAAACAGACCAAAGGCTCTCTCTTGACGGCTGCCAAATATGGACTTCATAATAACCCACCAGTGTTTTCCTTTGTTTTAAAATTCATCACCTTTTTTCTTCCCAAGATACGTCTGTCTCTCCATCCCCATCATTTATTCTCTCTCCCCTCCAAGCTGCTCTGTCTCTTCCCTCTGCCCCCACCTTGCCCAAATCTAAGCGGATTTTTTAGGATTAGTTATTCCCAGACCCTGGGAGAATAAACCCCGCAAATCTTATTTCGCCTCGTCAGAAAATTGACTCTAGGAGAAGGGGGTGGGTGTGAGAGACGTGGCGGGGTTGGGGGGGAAATAGGCTACCTCTGGTGGGGTGGGGGACAAGTTAAAAGCATAATGGGAAGTGCGGGAGGGGGCAGGTTCCCCATTTTTTTAAAAAAAGAACCCAGTATGGATGAAGTGAAGCCGTTGGGGTTCATTTGAAATGGGCATCCCGTGTTCTAGATTGTGTAGGGTGAAATACTGTATGGAGGGGGGGGGGTTTGATTGGGCCTGTCATGTCACAGGAGGCTATACTGTATGGCCTTCGCCCTCATCTTAACCCCCCCCCCAATCATATGATTTTAAGTACGGTTTCACAGATAGAAAAATGGAAAGGTCTTAGCAGGTATCGGAGGGAAAGGGTTTGCCAGCGGGGTCTGAAGAACCAGGGACCTTGATTTGGGGTTGTGGGGTGGGGGTGAGGGATGAAAGCTGGATCTGAAAGCACACTAAGAAAACTAAGCGGGGGGGGTTGGGGGAAACTCTCAGGGGCTGTCGTGGGATAAAGGAGACCCAAGACTTGTGTCTAATGTGCAAATTAAAGGCGTTCACTAAAAGGGACCGTTCTTAGGGGTGACGCTTCAGGAAGAGGCAGCATTAATCATTGTGCAAGAAAACCCAAAATCTTTGGGGTTCCCGCTGGGGTTAGGGCAGGAGGGCAGAAGAGGACTTGTAGGTCTGGGCTAAAGGGTATTTTTGGGGGGGGGGTGGAGTGCTAATGGTGGTGCTGGGGAAGCGGTAGGTTTAAGGGCTGGGATCCACCCGGCAGCCTAGGAGCAGGGATCACTACAGGAGGTGCCAGAGGTGGGAAACAGCACCCTGGGAGGGGGGCACCTCGAAAGAATTGGGGGGAGGGAAGTGAGGTGAGATGTTTGGGACAGGGAGGAGTGTGGGTCACGTTTTAGAAAGATGGCCAAATCCTTATTATGGCGTGGGGGGGAGGGAGAGAGGCACATACTTGGGGAGGGGGGGCAGATGGATGGATGGATGGATGGATGGATAGCAGGAGGGAGGGAGGGGGATCATGGTTCCTTTTACCCCCTTGTCTCCTGCCAGCAGGTGTCCTTCTCCCCCTCCCACCCTACCCACCCCCAAATCTGCTTTTTTCCAGCTTCCCCCTGTGCCCCCCTCCCCTCCCCGCGCTGCAGTCTCTCAAGGCTCCCGGGGTAGATTTACAACCCGGGGATCTGCGTGAGAGAAATGCCTAATGATGCGCCTTGAAACCGAAGGCAAGAGAGGCAAAGAAGAGGGGTGGGGTGGGGTGGGGGGAAAGAAGGGTGGGGTGTGTGTGTTTGTGGGGAGGGGGTCTGGGGCCAGGGGTGGCAATGGGTGGGGGGGACAGAGGATCAGAAGCAGTGCGCCTGGGACCTGGGGATGGAGAGTGGGGAGAAGGGGGGGGTCCTCTTGCTATCCCAGCCTCCCCCCCCTCTCCGTCTCCCTCTCTCTCTCCCCCCCCTCCAACCCCATCAAGACGGGAATCCCGGCAGCCACAACGTTGGTGACAATCAATACGGAATCCTCTCCGGACGGACGGCGGCGGCGGCGGCACGAAGGAGCGAAAAAGCCCGGCGGATGCAAGGAGGGGGGGAGAGAGAAAGAGGGAAGGGAGGGGAGGGGGATGCTGCCTCCTTTCCTTCACCCCCCCTTGCACAACACACAATCGCCCCCTCCCTTCCCGTCTTGTCACGTCCCTAATCAAACTTTGATCCCGGGCTCCTTTCCCCATGGAAGCGGGGGGGGGGGGAGAAAAGAGAGAGAAAGATCGTCCATGGGAGGGAGGGAGGGGAAGAAGGGAGGGGGGGCACCAATGGGGTTGGAAGGAAGGGGTGAAAAAGTGGGAGCCCTGCAGGATCCGGAGCCCGACCCCCCCCCCAAGCATTATTGACCCTTTGCCTTGGATCAATTAGGGATTCCTTCTTCCCTGTTTCTCCCCCCCAATTATAAACCCCCACCCCAGTTTTCCAGGACAGCCCCCCCCGCGCACAACTCTGATCCCAGGAAGGTGGTGGGGGAAGGAAGGAAGGAAGGGTAAAGTGTGTGTGTGTGTGTTTTGGAGGGGGGGACACACGGAGTCTTCACGTAGGGAAAGGGAGTGGGATTGTGAATCGGGGTGGTGGTGGTTCATCCCCCCCCCCTGTTGGTCACCCTTCTTCTCCTCGACCCCCCCAACTGTTAGCCCCCCCTCCCCAGGGTGGCACACACCCCTCACCTCATCCCTGCCCTCCCTCCACCCCACGTTTCTTGACATACACACATACACACCCCTCCCGCGCCATCCCAAGTGAAAGGGACCTACCTGGCTCGTTGGGACTCCGGGAGAGAGAGAGAGAGGGAGAGAGAGAGAAAGAGGAGGGGGGGTGGGGGAAGAGGAGAGGGAGGGGGGAGCGGCGGGAGGGGGGGAGGCGAAGGGCGAGCGGGAAGAAGGGGGCGCAGCAGGACCGGCGACCGGAGGAGGCAGAGCAGAGCCTCCTTCTGCGGAGATGCTCGCCTGATGCTCCCCCCCCTCCGCCTCCCTCCCTCCCTCCCGCCCCCTCCCTCTCTTTCTCTCCCCCCTCCATGCGTTTCTCAGCTACTACGCTCTCCTCGTCCGTCTCCCCCCTCCCTCTCCCCCTCCCCCCCCCCCACAGACACACACACACACACACTCACAGGACCGTGGGGCGGGGGGGGCTGCTTGTGGTATATGTGGGTTAAAAATCATAAAGGAGGAGGGGAGGAAGAACGAGCCCCTTTTCTCTCTTCTCTTCCCCCTCCCCACAAATATGGAGGGGAGAGCCCCTCCCTCCCCAGCTGGGTCTTCCCCATTCCTGACCCATAGGCGCGCGCCCCCCGCCCACAGCTCTGGACCCCTAACTCTTCCCCAAAAGGACTTTCCCGCCTTCTGTGTACCCCCCCCTCAAAAATATCCACCCATGGAGCGCTTTCTTTCCCCCACCCCGCGTCCCGTCTAAACTGCAGCTCCCCCCCCCACAACTCCACAGAAACGGACCCGTTTTGATTTGTAGCCCGTTTCCACCCCAAACGTGTGGATTCACCCCCCACCTTCCATCCTAACCTGACTCCTGGAAAAGAAAATAATCCCCAACCCCCCCAGCCCAAATCCTTCTCTCCCTCCACTTGATAATCATTGGGGGTTTTAATTACCCCTCCTCACAGCTGGATTCCCTTCAGCTAGAACCTCCCGTTTTGCCTCACTCAACCCCCCTCCCGAAACTCCCACACAAACACACAACGACACCCTTCAGGTGTGACCCACACGGCCCAGGGTGGCCTCCAGTTTCATAAAGGACCGCCTGGTCCTGGAACCCCACATCTTAGCCCAGCCTTGTGACCTTTTAATTCTGCCCCACAAGCATCCTCACACCTCCAGGAGAACCATGATCCTCTCTCCTCAGTGGAGTTCCCTGGCCATTCGGGGAATCATCCTGCACTTTTTCCTCTCTCTTTCGGTTTCACCTGAAAAAAAACAACCCTCCAGCTCCCCCCAACTCACTCCTGCCTTCAGAAACATTTTCCCTGGTTCTCCCCCCCACATCTTTTTCGACTTCAAACCCCACCCAGGGCTCAAACCTGACTGACAATTTACCAGAGCATGAGGGAGGGAAGAAAGCTCCCTCTTTGGGACTACAATGCCCAGCGTCCCCAGCCAGTCCAAAATAATGTGTGGAGGATTCCACCTGCCATCTTGAGGCTCCCATTGCTGATTCAGGCCACCAGTTTTATGTGGGGTCAAGATGAGCTCCAGAATCTAGCTCTTCCCCCCCCCCCATCCTATGCCAGGGAATATAAGGATTTATCATCCTCTGGACGATGTAGGGGTCAGGGGCCAAATGGAAGCGGCAGAGGGGAAGCTGACACTCCATGATGGGGCATAAGCCCCTGTACAGAATTTTAGCACTTTTGGGATTCCCCAAATGCGAAAGTCTCTTCTTGTCTTTGAACCCAGAGACCTCCCAGTTTAGAAACTCCGCAACCCTGGTTAATCCTGCGCCAGTGGTTTCCTTCCTTCTGAACACCCCACCCGCTGTGTGCAAATGCAGACACCCCCCCCATCCACTCCCCACCCCGATGAATTGTTTGGCTGCAATTGCATTTTAATGAGCTCTTGAATATTTTAAAAGAGACCAGAAGAGGTGAGGGAAACAGACATGGGGCCTTATTTTTGGGGATGGGAGAGGAAGCCGAGGAGTAGGGCCAGAATCCTTCAAAGGGGGGGGCAGGCCCGTCACCCTCCTCTCACTCCCCCACGTCCCACCCACACCGCTGGAAATGTGGGGGGGAAAGGGGGGAACGTGCCACATCGCTGCCCCCCCCACCCCCAGTTTTCTCCACCGTACCCAAATGATTCTCTTGAATCGTTTGAATTATTCACGAGAAGGAAAGTTTGTGAATTTCTAACAAGGGCTCGTTTTAAAAAATTGATAATGGGGCTTCTTGCTCCTTTGGACCGTCAGGCAGGAAAGGAATAGGGGGAGAGGGGCTGTCTCTTGTCTTAACACCCCCAAAAAAGAAATGGGGAGATTAAAGGAGATGGGGAATATTCCGAGCCAAAAAAAAATGAAGGGTAGGAAGCTTCTGAGGATAAAGATGGGGAAGAGTCATCTTCCTTGTTGTCCGTGAGGAAACAGTGGGGTAAGACTAGGAGAAATGGAGGGATGGGGGGAGAGAGTGAGGGGATTGGGGTGCAGTTCAGAAGAGGGTTGGGAGTCCACCATGGGGATCACAAGACTTTTGGGATGCCATCAAGATTGGGGATGCTGTGGGTCAGAACTGAAAACACATATATTGCTTTTTTTTTGGGGGGGTTGTGAAGATGGCAAGGCATCATTGCAGGATTTGGGGGGGGGGTGGACTGTGAGTCACGCTCATGGAAGCCCAGTGAGGCTGCTGGCATATTCATTATGGGTCTGCTTTTAACGATCGATTGAGGTTTAATTAACTGGCTGCGATTATTTGAGGGAATTTAAATAGCATAATTAACCCGGCGGGGGGGGGGGAACTAGGTTCTCTGCTGAGGAGGGGGCGTGGGGGGGAGAGGAAGAGGAGGCTTTTCAACCCAAGAGGAAAGACGGGAGGGCAAAAATCTGGGGGTTCAGACTGGGCCAAATAGAGGTTGGGATTAGAGCGATCAAGCCACTTTCTGCCACAAAATTAAGGGAAAGCCTTGTTTTCATTTTCTTTTTGTTGCAGATTCAGGTCAATTACTTTCTATGAAGGGAGGCTTAGGGTCTAATTTCCCTTTTCCTCCCTCCATGTAAAATGAGGAGGAAGAGGAGCATGAGACACATGTGCTCAGGAAAAAGCTAGAAGTAAAAAAGTATTGCCATGGTAGTTGTGGGAAGAAAATGTTCCTTAACAGGCTTTTTCATCAGCCAACCCTGCTAGGGGTTTGTTTGTTTGTTTGTTTGTTTGTTTGTTTGTTTGTTTGTTTGTTTGTTTGTTTATTTATTTATTTATTTATTTATTTATTTATTTATTGTCATCGTAAGTATATACACAGTATACCCATACAATAAAATTCACAGACACCCAGAGACCAGACACATGCACACACATAAAATTCCCATAAAATTATGGGTGCCGGTGAGCTAATCTGCTCTGGGTTTTGATCCGAACTTGAGGGGCGTTTTTCCCCCCCTCAATTGCGGCACCTATTTTGGGCATAGGTTCCGCACCTGGAGTAGCTCTTGTAAAGGTCAGGGGAACATCTGGGGCTGATTCACCGCCTATCGCTGCAAAATGGGGAGTCTGCGGGGAGGGGGGTGTCCAACGGTCACCCTTCAAAAATGGGGCAGGGAAGGGAGGCGTGTGTTTTCTTATGGGGTACGAAGGAGAAAAAGAGTGAGGAGTTACAGGCCGGAGTGGAAAGGGGAGGGCTCGGGGGCCGTGAGGAGAGAAAAGCGGGACTTGGCAAAACCCTGAACTTTTGGAAGGTTAACGTTGCCAATGGACGCTGGGGATCGCTCTTGCTCTCTCTTGGGGTTGGGGTTAGGAGTCAAAGGCCAGTGCTGAGCCTTTTGTTATATGATGATGATGATGATGACGACAACGACGAGGACAATTATTATTATTATTATTATTATTATTATTATTATTATTATTATTATTATTATTATTATTATTATTATTATTATTATTATTATTATTATTATTATTATTATTATTATTATTATTATTATTATTATTAAATCCCTTCCGGGGGACGTCTTCTCCTCTGCCTGCTCCCAGAACAGCCTCATACACAAGAGCCCAACCAGAGAAAGAGGTGAAGGAGAAAAGCAAAAGCAGAGGAGAGATAAAAATAGACCTGCCAGGAGAAAGACAGACCCGGGGGATTCGCGTGGGAAAAAAAAAACACACAGAATCCTCCCTACATCCATTGTTGGCTGTCACTTGCTGGCGATTCCTACCACCCACCCACCCCGCATCCCCACCTCACCCCATTCTCTCTCTCTCATATACTGTATATATGTATATTCTCATCTTGGGTTGTAGCAAGGTCTCCTTGCTTCTGGTGCCCCATAGCAAACGTCCTGACACCCTCCCCAACCCCATTTAGGCGCCACGGTCACTTCTGGTCCAGTGGTCTTTGCAAATCAACACACAGGGACGTGTGTGTGTGTGTGTGTGTGTGTGTGTGTGTGTGTGTGTGTGTGTGTGTGTGTGACCGTACTCTTAACACTGCATTTGGGAGCGACCTAAACCTGCCGCCGCCACTGAATTAGAGTGAGTAGCAAGAAGCATAAACTAAAACCAGTGGCTCCTGAATTCAACGGCTGCATGAGGGGCATATTTTAACAAGACAGTTATTGATTTGTAATGGTGGTTTTTTTAACAGTTAGTTTTGCTTTATGGAAGTGTTTCTGTTTTATGGTTACAAGTCTCCTGAGACACAGACAAACAAAATATATTAACACCCCTCCCCCAAATAGACTGAATTTACCACCTAGAAAATACAAAAGGGAAGATTTCTTCTTGCAAATTCTGGGATTTCATTAGCGTCTCATCCGGCTCCTCCTTCATTTTGCGGCCGCCACCAAGGTTAGGATTTTTCCTTAAAAGAAAAGTTGAGATTTCCACAACCAAATCCTCCCTTTCCGAGGCATCCATTTCGGGGCGTCTGCATTCGCTGAAAGAAAGCTCAGCATCCATCACGAATGGCTAACAAGCTAAAAATACAGCAAATAAATGAGACGACATTTAACTAATAATTGATACGAAAGCTAAATTGCAGCAATAATTTTTTACCACTCTTGTAAGTTATGGAAATCGATGGTGCTTCAGTAGATTTAAAGGCAGGACTGGATACAGGTGTGGCCTGTGAGCTGCTATATCAGCTGTTCCCAGCCTGCTGCCTTCCAAGTAGGTGATACTACAACCACCACCATCCCCAGGGATGATCACCATGGCTCTTCGTGCCTGGGGATGATGGAACCTGTAGAATCCATTTGAAAGGCAACAGGCAAAGGAGTGGCTGAGCTATAGACCATGAGACTTCAACATAATACTTCTCATCTCCAGAAGTGGCAGATCTTTTGACCAGTATCCGGGAAGACCAAGGGCTCAAATGGCTAACTTTAGGATTTGATTTTTGGCCATATTTTGTTCAACCATTAAAAAAATTCAGGAAATATTGCCTCCCACGAGATCTGAATCTACAAGGCAAAAAAAGGGCCTATATTTGGGGTGCGGGGGAGGAATCTTTCAAAATGGTGACGTGGATGTATTTCATGTGGAGAAGGTGACGTGCTCCCCCCCTGCAAGGATTGGAAAATGCCTCTTCTGGAGCTTACCCACTTTGATCTAGGTCCTGGGCTGGACATCAGCAAGGAAGATGGGGCAATCATGAACAGCCGGATATTACTCTAAGCCAGGACACAGAGGCTCCAACCCACTGTGAGCTCAGGTGGTGCACGAGGGTTACCTTTTGTAGTCCCCCAAGTCTGTCCCTGGCCTCGCCAGCGTCCGGGGACTGCAACTAGAATCCCGGAGGGAGGATTAACGGCTTTTCCAGCTGGATCTTTCTTTCCCCCACTGCCGCTGAAATCCAGTTAGGTGATGTAATCCCCCCAGCTTGAGTGCGAGTTAGGAGGATCGAAAGAGGAAATCTGGTGGATCAAACGGCGAAATCTGCTACCGAGAAAGGAAGCAAAGCCGAGAGGGCGAGGCATATTTGGGTCTCGAAATATGCACGCCGTTTTGAAAGGTCTGCCAAAACCTACTTTTTCCTTTTGTTATCCCCCTCCTTGCTAAAGGCAGGCACACTTCTGGCTCTTGAATGAGGCCGAGTTGCTTTTGGCACCTTAGCGGAAGGGCACAAGAAGGCAGGATTCGCTGGAATAGACAATAATGCTGGGAAAGGTCGAAGGTGGCAGGAAGAGCAAACGAGAGAGGGTTGGGCTGCCTAAAGGAAGCCACAGGTTTGAGTTTCGTGAGATAAAATATACATTTTGGGTCCAGCTATGTGAAAGTCCATCTGTCTACACAGACTGCCCTGGCGTTTGAGAGCTTTGATGGAAACCCGCCTCTTGGTCCTAGAATTTTTGGAGGCCTATTTGCTGGCATGAAAAGGAACGGTCTCCTCGGTGTCAGCTCCCAGGTTCTGACTTTGCCTTCCAAGAGAGAATGGCCAGGGCCACTCCTAATTCTATTTCCTTTTTCGGATAAAAGCTTGTAAAATCCAGGTGGGTTCCCAGTGACTACTGAAAAGGAGATGTGAACAGGTGATGTATTTTCACACATCTGAAAACTCCTTTTCATGCTGTGATGCTTTAATATAATGTGTTTTATTTTCATGTTGCAGGTTTTCCTGGTTTTGTTATGGTTTTTTTTGGTGTTGTGAGCCACCTTTGGTCCCAATTTTGATCTTCCAGCTGCAGGGGAGTCTTTCTTTCTGCCCCATCCTCCTCCCAGAGGCTTCTGCTGACGGCCTTTTTAGTGGTAGCTCCCCAAATACACACCTTCCTTCCAAAGGAGACAGGGGTGATCCCTTCCCTGTTCTCTCCACCCCAGTGGGCCAAGCCATTTTTCTATTTAGACAGGCCAAACCTCGGGGGTACTAATTGGCTGATCGGGGAAGGCCTTTCCATGAATGGATATTGCAAATTTTTTTGGCTGTTTTTCAGTTGTTAATTCTGTTCATTTTTAATGTACGACAGCAGTTATCCCCTTGTTTTAATATTGTGCATTTGTGTTCCTTTTAACTTTGTTTAAAAACCGTGTTGTGAGTCACCTTGGGATGTACAAAGGAGAAAGGCAGGATTTAAAATGAACGAATTAATGAATTTGCAGGTTAAGTAATAAACATAAGGTGTAAAAATAAGTCGGAGCAAATCATCGGGAAATAGAAGAAACTTAAAAACAGGATGAAGATGGGGAAAAATTAGCAACAAGAGCAAAAATGGGAAACACAACAGGAGTAACTGTACTTCTCATGCACCAGGTTGTAATATGCATCAGGGACCCTGAGGTGTCTCAATATGGTAAACAGAGGGTGAAAACAAGATGAGCAGAGACAGTTAAATGCAAGGAACTGAGTTAGAAATTACAATCCCTTTGTCTTCGCACAGTTTAGCAGGGAGGCGATATCACCCGTTTTGGCCCTCAGCTAAAAACTTAAGCCCATTCTGTAGAGTAATCAGGACACTCATGTGGAACGCTGTCCTTCCTTTGACCAGTTAAAAGGTGGAGTAGTGGCTCCACCTATCAAACAAGAAGGGAACTGCACTCTTGACAAATAACTTTTTTCCCCCAAAAGTCTCACTCGGGTGGACCTGGAATTGCATGCTCTTGGATTAAGTGCTACCTACTCACGTTCCACCCCAGTGATGCTCATTTTGTGTATAAACTACATTAGGGTCTCTAGAAATACATTCATACAAACCTTACATTTAACACAACATACTTTTTTGGGGGGTTTGATGTTATAGACTCCCATAAACATGCCATAACTTAGCATGCCTTGATCTTGTCCTCCCCCCCACCCAACAAGATCTTGAGTCCAGATATTTTGTCTCTGTCTGGCTTACTTTACAGGGGTACCCAGTGTGGTGTAGGGGATAGAGCGATGGACCAAGAAGACCTGGGTTCAAATTCAGCCACAGAAACCCACTGGGATTGTGGAACAGGTATAACTGCTCCTTACCTGAAAGCGCTACCAGGGTCACCGTCAGTCAGTTTTGACTTGACGGGACATCACAAGAGTCACGAGGAAAACGGGAAAGAGAAGGACGTCGGTGGTCGGCTCAGCAAGACTAGGCTAAATGTGCCAATGAAGAAGTAAAATGGTAATAATTCCCCGGAGCAGCTTGGAAACACTGCAAGCTGCTTCTAACAACAGTGGGCTTTCTGTTGTTGTTTGTCCATGAAACACATGTCATCGGTTTCTACAATTTACTGAAATACACTGACCAAGCCTTTTCTACGGATGTTGTAATCCAGCATCCTCCCCCTTAAGGGGCATTTTCAAGTCTATTTCCCCTGCCAGCCAGGCTGCAAAACTGTTTCGTCTCTTGCCATTTCAAGGGAGATAGCCACCCCAATCTGTTGCACAAGCACCACAAGAATCTGTGGTGCCTAAGACTTTTTTTTGGGCACAGGCTTCAGATACGTCCCAAGTGGTCTTGAGCCCGCCAAACCTTGCCCCCTTTTCCGTCATCACATCCTGTTATTTATATTAAGCACTCGTTTAAAAAAAACCCCAATGGGGGGCATCTGGCTCTCAATCCTTTCAAAATTACTCGCAAAACCAAGTGACGTCTTTGCGAACACCTGGAGTTCAAGAAAGTAAAATAAAACGGTTTCTATCTTGCAAGTTCAGTCTGCCTTTGGCGCGTCGCTCAACGTTTGACCTGAATTCCCGCAAGATTCTTGCAACGAGGGCAATTAGCGCTTTCCCAGCCTGCCGTTCTGAGATGTCCAGTGGTGCCTGACAGTGAAGATGGCATTACAGAGTAAGACCTGCTCATTTGAACACTGGAAGAAGGCTGCTTGGACTCTCTGAATCTATTTTTCTTGGGGCACTTTGCCTCCTGGGGGTTGTGGAAGGAACCACAACTAGTGCTGTCTAAGAGGTTACCTACTACTATTTACAATTTATTTATTTATTTATTTGATTTATACCCCGCCTATTTTCTCTACTCAACCACTCTAGGCGGCTCCCAGGAGCCAACTGCTTGAGCTATGCTCCTTCCTAGAAGCATCTTCGGGTGTGTGAACACAAGTGGCAGAAATCGCCGGACGGCCTCCGCTGTAAAACCAAGTGTTGCTGCCCTGCGTGTTTGCATCAGGCGAGTATCACAAGAGAATCAAACTGCGGCAAGAAAGGGAAAACAAGACGTCTCGTCTCATCTGCTCGGGGGAATCTACCCTTGCCATATAAGAAGGAGGCACAGCAGGTATAAAACTAACACCATCTCTTTATTATGCTCTCTTTTCCTGTATCATCAAGAATAATAAAAAAAAACATTTTCCCAAAATAAAATACAAATTAACGGAGAGGGAACTGGCCCTAGGAGAAGAGGGGAGTGGAAGGGCCGGGGATAAAACTATCCCCAGGGGGGGTCGGTGGGTGAAAGAAAGACCCTGCAGATATTTCATCTGCAGCACGAAACCACTCTTCCTGTCCCCTCACAGTTGCTGGAAAAGGGACGTCCACCCGCGTGCCTCCTCCTCCTCCCCCCCCCACCCCCCCCAATAAACCAGGGCTACATCTGGGAGAAGTGCCACCGTGGTCACCCTCCTCCCCACCTCTCCCAAGAAGGTCAAAGTAAAGAAGGCGGGATAGGTCAGCGGCGCCCCCCTCTGTCCTGCACAGGCGTGCTGCGGCTCTGGCTTCGGCTGTGGCGAGTCTTGGCCTCTCCCCGGCGCTCCCGCTCCCGACCGCTGCGCTCGCTGCCCCGGCTGGTCCCGCCTCCTGCGGCACTGGGGCGCTCCCGCTCTCGCTCCCGACTGTGCTCCCGCCGTTTCTCTCGCTCGGCTTGGCGGTCGCGTTCCCGCTGGCGGGCTTCCTCGGCTTCCTGTTCCTTCCGCCGGCGCTCACGTTCCCGGGCTCTGGCCGCCCGCTCCGCCTGCTTCTGAATATACTGGGTGGACGAGATACCGGGAGGAAAGACAGAAGAAGAAGGGGAAAAAATCAGGGTGGCAGTCAGAACTGTACACAGACGAAGAACACTATGGGTAATGAAAGCCAAGCCCAAATAGCTCCAGAATGGTGGGTGAAGCTGAGGCTGAAGACAGAATTAACTCAGGATTCTTTCCATCTCAACTTTCGGTCATGTATTTGAAAAACTACCTAGCCCATCGACTTGTGGGTCTCTTGGCTCTCCCCAAGATGAGCAAAAATCAGGCAAAATAAATAGGAGTGTGTACATGGATGGATTACAACTGGCTTCTTCAGACGGGACTGAAGAGTCAAAAACCCTTTCTTAGTTCTTGCACGCAGAGCAAAACGGCCAGCCTCTCCTAACCCATGAAACTCTGGTTCAAAGAGTGAGTGAGGGAAGATTTATGTGTCTATCTGTCCCTTTTTTGGTACTGTCTCAAGAAAAGTCACCTAGGAGAACACAGGAATGGCTAGCAGAAAGCAAGCCAGCACATCAAAGTCAATATAAAAACCCATTATATGGACTGCAGGCCATGAAAGCTGATGCGCAGCAAGACTCATTAATCTTTAAGGTGCTACAGGACTGCCACTAGTCTGCTCCCGTAACAGATTAACATGGCTAATGAGGAAACTTTGAAACTCAAGTTACCGGTCCTCATGGACCTGGGGCAGGCTTTTCTCCCCCTTCCGATTTTTCATTCTCTCTCTTTTCAGCTAACACCAAATGAACTGAAAAAGGTGGCTTCAGTGTTTGTCGAATTAATATTCCAGAGTAGTTAATTCTAAAGAAAGCACTATTGTTCATGTCCGTGAAATTCCCGACCTAATGAAACAACGGCAAGCAAAGTTTAGGCTTCTTCCTGGCGCGATTTTTCTAGTGGAGTTTTTTTTTCTCACCT
Source organism: Pogona vitticeps (assembly GCF_051106095.1). Lineage (NCBI taxonomy): Eukaryota > Metazoa > Chordata > Lepidosauria > Squamata > Agamidae > Pogona > Pogona vitticeps. The sequence goes on from NC_135788.1 coordinate 118,215,282, forward strand.
GGGTGTCTGTCAGGGGCAGCCAGTAAATGCAGGGGGCTGCCTTGGTTTTGCGGAAAAGATCGTCAAGGAGTTTCGCCGGCGGCTCCTCCTGGGCTTTTTCTGAAGGGCAAGGATGGAAAAAAAGGAGAGAAATAGATATAAAACATGCAAGATATATCCCAAGGATTCTTCAAGTGCTTAACAGGCTGACAGAAAACGTTCACTGGGAAACTTCCACGGCCTTCCCTCGGCCAGCCCACATGCAGCCTCCCATGGCTAAAATCCCCCCATGAAGTGGCAGCCACTAAAGGACAGTTCAGGAAAGGGAAAACATGACATGGATGTCTGCACCAGCGTGTCAGCCCCGGGGCCTGGAAATGTTCCTTTACGGACTATAAATCCCAAAATCCCCCAACTAGCACCACCAGTAGTTTGGCAGATGTGAAAGCCCACCCTAGCTCTCTTTGCTGTCACAGTGGGCACCAGGGAGAGAAGGTTTTGAAGAAGTGTGTAGAAATATGAGCAGGATTTGGAAACGTCTCCTCTTTTTTTGTGTGTGTGGGCATTCCACCCCCCACAATCTCCTGCCAGCATGGCCCACGGGGAGGGGAGCTGAGGAGCTGTAATTCCCCCTTCTAGGAAAACCACAGAGAGAACTGAACTAGGAAACGACAAGGCCTCTCTTACTCAACTGTTGCCTCTCCCAGCCCTCGTTGGCCCACAAAACGTACCCTTTTTCTCCGCCTTCTTCTCCTTGGACTTGGGCCGCTCCTTGCGGCGCCTTTCCCGGGATCGGGAACGGGAGCGGGGGCCCTCCCGCACCTTGTCCCGGTCCCACTCCCGTTCCGCCCGCGTCCGCTCCCGGCGTTCCATCTCTCGCTCCCGCTCGGCCCATTGCTCCCGCACGGCTGCCTCTCGCTCCCGCGCCTCTGACCGCCGCGGCAGTTCGCGTTCCCCTCGTGCGGCAGGGCTGGCCCCCGGGAGCGCAAGGGCTTCGTCAGCTTTAGCTTCAGCAGGACGCTCGGCCAACAGACCCCGATGGAAGTCCAGCTGGGAAAGAAGAGGGTTTGGGGCACATGTGCAATCTGTTTAATACATCGTCTATCGCACCAAACTCTCACTGTCACAGAGTGTTTCCCCAACTCATTTGATTGGATTTTAACTATTCATTTCAATTGATATCTTAAAGAGTTCCTTCTAAGCCAAACTGGGTGGGATAGGGATAAATGATCTGCCTAGATCAGCCCAAGAGCTGAGCTAGTTCACGATTTTCTCACTTCTTATGAAAACTGTATCTGTCCTGGAAAACTGACCAATGAAGTCAGGCAATATTCATGAGGCTCCTGTTGGCACACAGCAATCAAAAGAATCCTGGATCTAAACATAGATGTACTTAAGTCTCACTATAGTAGCTAATGACCAAAGACAGACCTTACTTCTACAAAATCATCTTCCCACCCCCCTGAGTTTCCTAGGAATATGTGTACTTTTATGTGTTTCATCCTGGTTAAATTTTCTACCAGTCACACTAGAGCCCGTATTTCTCTTCCACCTTCTCTCTCTGTTTCTCAAGCTCCTCTTTGTAGGAGTGATCGCTCCATTCCCTGGTTTCCTCCTGCTTCCCGTTCTACTCTATCAGTGGCAGATGCAGCAACCAGAAGAGAAATGTACACAAAAAGAAGACTCTTCCATCTCTACAGGGGGCACTGATAGCATCCCCTCCAGAAACAAAGATCAAAACCATCCCTCTGCCAACCCATGATCCCTCTCCTCCTTCCCCCCCTCCAGATGCCGATACCTCATCCTGCTCAACAAAGTCTGCTGATAGGAACTTGGGATTTGACTGTGGCCACTTCACCCCGTGGAGGGCATTGCGAGTTGCTACCGCCTCTTCGACTGTCGAATACTGGAGGGGAAAAGGAAACGGGAGAGATGAGCAAACACTTCATTTAAAATGGAATTCCGGCCTGCCAAACACAACTTGGGGGAAAAAACTGGAATAAACAGGGACTGGCAAGTGTTGAAATACAGCTGGGAGACTATACAAATTTTTAGACAATTCAGCATCCCAAGTAGTTCAGGTTTTGCATTAGGTGCTTTAAAAAGCAAAGGTGTCAGAGTTAAAGTTGTATATAAGTTTTATTTACTTTGTTTTTGTTATTAGCTTGTGTTTATTTGAAATGGCGTGAAGACCTCTTCAATAAAGTACCTACAACTACAAAAAGGCTAAAGCTACCATCTCCTGAAGGAAAAACAAACATATCTGCTTGTATATTATTGTGTATATGCAGTAAAGAGTTTGAACTTCCAGAACCATCTAACAACCAGAATTGGGAAATGTTACATTTTGTTTTAGTTTTTCTTCAAGCTGAAAACATTTTAAAAAAAAGAAAAAGAAAAAAGGCAGCTGAAAAAGACATACAAGAGAAAAAGAAATACAACAATAATGCTGTGTCTTTCAAAAACCCTATAGAATCACTGAGTCGGAAGGGGCCTGTAAGGCCATCAAGTCCGAACCCCTGCTCAATACAAGGAATCCAAATCAAAGCAGATCTGACAGAGGGTTGTCCAAATTTCTCTTCTATGCCTCCGTTGTTGGAGTGCTCATCACCTCCCAAAGTCATTGGTTCCGTTGTCATACTGCTCTAACATTTTTCCTGATATTTATTTATTTATTTATTTATTTATTTATTTATTTAACTTATATGCTGCCCACTCTACCAAAGGTCTCTGGGCGGCTTGCAACAATTAAAATACAATAAAAGATAAAATGATTTAAATGCTATTAAAATAGATACTCTAAATATGCAGCCTAAATCTATTTATTTATTTATTTTGTTTTGCTTATTCTTTTTATATCCTGCCTATCTGGTCAGTCACGACCACTCTAGGCGGCTAGCTTGCTGTCGCTCGAGGCCGTTATTCCGTGTCCGATACATACGCTTCTCTGAAAAGCTTCCAAACGTCTTTAAAAAAATAATAATACAACCACGCCGGTCGGGAAGTTCACTGAGATGTAGCCCAGTTAAGTAACTTTTCAGAAGGGAGCAACCCAGAGCTCTCTTTGTGACACAGCGGCTTGTTCAAAACAAGGAACCTGCTTCACTTAGCAAGGGAAGGCATGGAGGGAAAAGCCGTGTGACTCACCGTGACGTAGCAGTGAGATTTGATCTTGTCGATCCAGAAGGCCTCCTCCACGAGGGTGCCCGTCCGGCCCAGCAGCTCCTTCAGCTGCCCCAAAGTGAAGGGCCTCACCTGCGCAGAAAAACACGGAAGGGGTTGGAAAGAGTCTGCTCAGCGCCCTGAGATCCCTCTGCTTGGCTAGGCAGTTGCCATGCCTGACCCCCCACCCCCACCCCCCGCACCGCATACTCACCAAATTACAGATGTGGACGATCTTGCTGACCTTACCGCGTGGCGGGGAAGGGACCTGGGCGGTACGGACAGGGTCGTCGATGGTGATGGAGACCCCCGAGCGTTGCTGGCTTATGGAGCGCCTGGTCAGGGTATCGCTGAGCGTGACTGCGAGGTGGGGGGAAGGAACATGGAGACCCGAAAGTGATTTCCCTTCGGCTGCGGTGATCTCGCGACACAGGTCACCTGGGCCTCGCGTCATACCTTTCTTCACCTCGTGCTCCACCGGGGGCGGAAGCACCACCGTGGTCTCTACAGCGATGACGGGGGGCGCCTCGGGCGGCTCTTCCTCTTGGGTCTTCTCCTCCTCTTCCTCCTCCTCTCCTTGGCCATTCTCCTGGCCTTCTGCCGGCACCACCTGAGGAGAAAACGATCCGTGAGGGGTGGAGATGGGAAGCGAAGGGTGGAACCGAGAGTTGCTAGGACTGGTGTTGTTTCCACCACACCTCAAAAGTGTATGTTTTTGCAGCCATATAGCACAAGCTTCATGGGGAAAAAAAAACTAAACAAACCAATATAGCCCTGGGGAAATGCCAAAGGCAGCCCAAAAAAAACAAACAAACAAAAAAAAACCCCACAACTAAAGGAAATGGACGGATGGACTACAATAAAAATATAAATAAATAAATATTAATAAAATAAATATGGGAAGACGAAGCCTTGAGTTTGCAAGACCTAAGCAAGGCTATTTATAAGAGAACCTTTTGGAGACCATGAATCTATAGCATCGCCTTATATGACTTAATGAAACGTAACAATAAGAGCAAAAATATAACCTCTAGTCAGTTTGGCTTCACCTGCGGTGTTTAGCAGCTTCCTTATTTTATCCCAAGGAGCATGTTTAAGAAGGATGCCAACAACCTGGAACACGTTCAGAGGACGGCAACAAGGATGATGGATGATGAGGGGACTGGGGAAAAAACAGCCCTAGGAGGAAAGACTGAAAGAACTGGGCCTGTCTAGCCTTGGAAAAAGAAGACTAAGGGGTGATAGGATAGCACTTTTCAAATACTTGGAAGGCTGTCCTTCAGAGAAGGGGCAGGATCTGTTCTCAGTCACCCCAAAGTGCAAGATAATGTAATCATAGACGCAAGCTATGTAAAGTCAGATCTAGGCTGGCTATCAGGAAAAATCTCTCAACTGTTAGAGCAGTGCGACAATGACCTCAGGGGGAGGTGGTGAACGATCCAACGCCGTCACGTCTGCAGTGGCCGTCAACAGAAAGCCGGGCAACCAAATGCCAGATCAGCTTTGATTTGGATTCTTGCACTGAGCCGGGGGTTAGACTTGGCAGCGTTAGAGGACCCTTCCAACTGAATTAGTCTATGACTTTATATTATTTTATGAACAGCCATTGGTTTCCATCCTAGTATATATGGGAGAGGACACAGTGACAAGAGGAGGTCTGAAGATCTGTACTTCTGGGCCACAATTCTAGAAGGGCTGAAAAGCCATTAAAATTGCAGCAGGACAGGACATTTCTCCCATTATATACCTGGGAACATATGGAAGTTTTAATGTGGGGGCAAGCGCTGCAAATCCCATCTAGGAAGAAGTTTACTGTTTTGCTGTCCTATATCTCAAGCCACTTTTGGCGAGCCTACAAATTCTGGAACTTGTAACTCAAAAAGACACAAATGGACAATACCTCTAATTTTAAATAAAGGCATAATGGAGCTCAACAGCACTCACTGTAATGTTGGGTGGGTAGTTTTTATGTGTGCAGATGGCCCCGCCACTCCTGAAAACATGTTCCTCTCCTTCAACTGGCAACGATAGGAAATTCCCAGTACACGTACGCTCATACTGTACAGTGGTTCCCAACCTTGCTTCAGCCAAGGGTTCCTTTGGGCTGCAGTTCCCAGAAATTTTAACCATCAGCTGTGCTGACTGAGCTTTCTGGGATTTGCAGTCCAAGAACCCGTGGGTGACCACTGTGCGGACACACGGCCCTGTGTGTTTAGAGAACTGCTACCTCTAGGGAGCTTCCAGAAGGATCTGTTCTCCTTTTCAATGGTTTCCCCCCCTCCCTACACCTTTGATCCTCATGACCTCACATACACCCAACCAACCTGTGTGACGGTGCGGCAGATCTTGAGAGCTTTCTCGTGGGGGGGCTCCTCTGGATGGCGCTCGGCTTCATCTTCAGAGATGCGCGAGTCATCCGCATGGAGGTCCACCACCGCCTCTTGCCCTCCTGCCGGGGGTTTGATCTCTGGGATCAAACTCTGGAACGTAACGAGAGAAAGGGAAGGGGTGGGTGGGTGGGTGGGAGCGCATCAGGATAGAACCAAACAGCAATACTGAGCCCAATTCACCACGCACAGAAGCCTAGCCCCAGTACCTTGAGAGACTCTGTGGTGATGCTGATGGAAGGCTTCTTCTGGGTCGTGGCCGTGCTGGCCCCCCAGCGCCGCTTCCGGCCTCCCGGCTGGCCTCCCTCCGTGTCGCTGTTGGTCGCTGCTGGGCTCTTGGCAACAGAGGAGGCTGCAGACCGAGTTTAGGGTGGGCGGAGAGAGAAGACCGGAAGCTGACACCCATTGCACAGGGACGTGACTTGACCTGCTTTTCCAAAGCTAGGACCTTTTTTTTTCCCAAGGCAGAGTGGAACACCTTCCCCTTTCTGGACGTCAGCAAAATCCCTCCCAGATCTGCTGCAACCCTGCAGTCAATTCAGGTCTCGGAGAGCCGCTGACGCTAACACCTGAATAGAGGAGGGCGGCGGGCGGCAAGAAAGTCCTCCTTTCTAAAAACAAGACCACGCCATACCTCACTTCTGCCTAGATGAAGCTCTTAATCGGGCCAAAACTTTTCACCGCGGCCAGAATTTGGAAAAAAAAGTTACTTCCCTGGATTACCAGAGGGGGTTATTTATTTGTGTTGGCCTCTGCAGCAAAATTAACCAAGGGTATTTGGCTGCTTAAAAGTTTCGCTTGGCCTGTGTTCTCACGGAGCTACCCAGGATGATATAACGGACAGAGTGTGACCCAACTAGGTTTGAACCCCTGATTAACCATGGGAACTCACCAGGGAGGGGAACTGGTAAAAGCACCTCTGAAACACCTCACACCTTGAAAGGTCTATTAGGGCTGTAGTTAAGTAGGTTTGGGCTGAAGAGCACCCATATAAAGCAACCCCCTTGGGGGGCGTTAGAAGAAATGGCACTGAAGCCCACAATGCCTCCAAAGCCCAGAATCCCCAGCTCTGACTGTGGCTGCACCCTAGAAGTGGACAGGTGAGGATGCCATGGCTTCTCACTAGACAGCAAACCCCTGCCAGTCAGGTTTCCTTTCCTCAAAGTTTCTGGGAAGGTGGTCGGGGGAAGAATGCATGGTCCGCGTGACCCTCGCCACCCACCCCAAAGGCTATCGAAAAGCGCAGGAGTCTTCAAAGTCCAGTGGAAGTAAAAAAAAAACAACACCAGCTCTTTTACTTACAGACAACAGATATCTTCCTCTTGAAGGCCTTAGGCTGAGCTGAACCCTGCAGAGAAAGGGAAGAAAGAACGGCAAGACAGAGAGAGAAAGGGGGAGAAAAAAAGTGGGAGGAAGGGGGGGAAAAAAGGAAAAAAAGAGAAAAAAGCCCCGCACAGAGGGGGTAGTCGAGTCAGCATCATGGGTTCGCAAACAGCCTGACGCACCTGAGAAAAGTTGGGGATGAGGGTGTATGTGATGGAGCAGGGGCCCGGATGAGAAGGTGGGAACAGGGCAGGGGGGTTTCTGCTGGTTCAACAATAAAGCAGAGGGCAGAAGCGACGTCTCCCCTCTTCCTTCTGGACGGCCACGGGGGACCTCTCCTCAGCCCAGGCCCTACGACGTACCGCTTTCCCTCCTCACTTCCTCCTGCCAGGAGATCATTCATCTCGACCACCTGAGTCCTTCAAGGTGCAAACAAACTAGTAAAAGATGTTCTCCCCCCACCAAAAAAAGGGTCTAGTCCTCATGAATACCCATGCTGCGCAAGCTGCGACAACTGCTTCTAGGATGGGAAACGGATGGAAGGCAACAAGGTGCTGCCACTGTTTAGCTGCGAATTGCTCGTGCTGGACGGGGCTTGGGTTCGGGTGGCGTGGACGGCTCCCGAGAGCCTTTCCAACTTGACGGTTCGGAATGAAAGCCTCTCTCTCCCTCCCCGGGATGGCCACCGAGGGCCCTCCTGTTCTCTGCTCTGCTCCTCTGCAAGATCAGACTGATGGTCGAGAGAGACAGGTGCCTTCTTGGTGACTGGTGGATCTCCACTGGGTGGGTGCCGAATTATACAATACTCACACAGCGAAGATCCACCAGTCTCCATTTTTTCCCCACCCGGAGAAGATGGTTGGCTTTTAAAAAGCCCTAAACCATCAGGTAGCATTTCACAGGCAATTTTTCTGGTTTCATATGACTAGTTGCGGTCTTTTAGGGAAAATGTCTGCTACGGTGCCTTCGTATTAGTATTTCTATAGCTTTCAGTTACTGTGCCGCTTCTGGGTGCCTTTTTTCATGTTATTTCTATTTCTCTCCTTTAAGCGGCCTCCCAGTTATTTTTGTAATTGAAAAAGAGAGAACCTGAGAGCAAGATCAGAGATGGCAAAAGTTCTTTTTTCTTTTTAAACTACAGGACTAGAATACTCCAGGGCAGTATGGCGAGGTTGCAAACTATACTGGCCGGCAGATTCTGGGACCTGCAGTGCTAAAATTTTAAGAAAGGATTTTTCCCCATCTCTGGGCTCTAGTAGAAAAGCAGCATCTGCCCTCAGAACATAAGGCTTGTAAAGAGTTACTCAACTAGACCATGGAATGAGTGGTTAGTCTGGCACATTCCAGCGACTTTGGCCATTAGCAAGGCTGGCTAAGATTAATGGAAGTGGGAGTCTAATAACAGCTTGGGGGCTGAAAGTGACCTCCCACAACCTATTATCACAAAAAGAAATTGATCTCTGGGAGACAGAAATGGGCAATCCTTTTGGTCCCTTCTTAAACGGTCTGTGGCACATTTGTGGTCATTAGGGCTGAAACAATACAGGAGCCGCGTGGTGCAGTAGTTAAACCGCAGTACTGCGGCCAAAACTCTGCTCACAACCTGGGTTCAATCCCAGGTGGCCGGCTCAAGGTTCACTCGGCCTTCCATCCTTTGGAGGCTCGTAAACCGAGTACCCAGTTTGCGGGTTAGGGGGCGGAAATGTGTCACCTACGTAATTAAATTGTACACCGCCCAGAGAGTGCTTTAAGCATGATGGGGCAATATATCAGCAGCTCGCTTTGCTTTAATAAGAACCAAGTTTTGTAGGCATAAATCAGCTCTAGACTGGCAGCCTATTTCAACCCAAAAGGAACAGCTATTGCTTTGGCACCAAGGATGGAGAACCCTTTGGGTGAGCGTTAGAAACTTTAGCCATCCTGGCATCGTGCTTCTAGTCCTTATTGAACATTTTTAGAATTCTTGGAGCAAAAATTTAAGCCAGCCTCTACTGCCCCAGAAGACGTTGGCTTTTCCTTCCTAAAGAATGAAGTAGACACACCTTCCACCCTGCATATTTTCTTTTGCGGAATGAGTGTCACACTGTTTAAGATAGGTCTTTGCTCACTCAAAATGCTAGGAACTGGGTGGTAATAAAGATTCAGAACCACCTATATCTTCTGGGTGGCAGAAGATATAGAACAATTAAGACTCGGACCACACGTTTTCTGAATTGCACTTAAGAATGAGCTTAAAAACCACCAGTAGTGAATAGTTGGACAGTGTTACTTGGCCTGCGGTGTAGAAGTTTGTATTCTTAGTGGAGGATTTTAGTGGGTGGGGACTGTTTGGGGATTTTTTAATGTGTGTGCATGTGGGTCTGGTCTCGGGGTGTCTGTGTGAATTTCGTTGTACATATATACTATGAATATACTTACAATGAGAATAAATTGATTTGATTTTCATGTAACACGATCCAAAAACCCAAGGCAAAGTGGCAACTTGAGCGCTAGGAAATTGGGGAAGGAGTTATACACTACATTGGGTTACAGAAGCCTGGTTTAAGGAAGATCTCCATGCTAGTACCTTTTTTTCCTCTCTCCTATATACCCGACACTCTTGAAATCACTTTATTCCTGACCAGCAGATCCCCAAAGAAATAGGGAAGGTGGTGGTGGTGGGGCACTAGGAGAAGAGTCTTGCTAACACCGCCCCCCCAATCCGAACAATGATGGGGGTTTGGACCAAACCACGTGGACACACAAACTAGCTCTCCCTCCCAACAGATTCTGTGCCCCCATCATTAAAAAAGTGTACAGGACACCCTCCATTTAAACTATAACAGGAACCACCACCCCCCCCAGGAAAAAAACTCCAAAGAGCATTTTTCCCCTTTAAAAATTAATTTAAAAACAAATATAGAGATAGACAGTATAATAACAACTTAGGACAAGTGCTCCAGGTACCCTCTCACACCTGGGGCAGGGTCTTCTGTTCAGCCAATCGCACCTCAGTGTGTGCGCTGTATCTAGGCAACGGCTGGTCCAATCGGAACGAGCCCTCCCTGGCCTGAAAGGTGCGTGCTTGGTTGGGTTGGGTGACAAGAGAGGTGGTTGGTTGGTTGGTGGCAGGTAGGAACCTAAGGCTTGGTTGGTGGTCGGAGTCAAGTGTCCCGGAAGAGAGAGGGCGAGACAGAAGCAGCGCCTCCCCCCCACTGGCAAGGTGGAAAGGGGGGGGAAGGTCAAGGCATCAGTTCTTGGCAGGCGGAGACGGGGCCAACGAGGCTGCCCAGCAATGCACGGCCGATGTCCCATAAACGGTGGGGGACTTTTGCAAGGTATGAGGTGGGAAGACGCCAGCGAGCACGGCGGAGAAACAAACTTGTCCCAGGCAGCCGTCCGAACAACGGGCGGAAAGCAGAGCGAATGGGCATCAGCAGTTCCTCCATGTAAGAGACGTCAAGGAACCCAACGGGAGACCAACGGCAGGGGAAGCCCGAGACAGCAACGACCTCCGTGAGCGAGAACCCTACGTGAACCAAGTCCTCTTGAAGTAAGGCTTTGCAGCTCCAGAGAACTACACAGGTGGGCGTCTGTGATACAGGGCGGAGAAAACTTAGGATTCGTGCAAGAAAACTCTGCAAGCGGGCAGCGCGCTCTGCGAACGCTGGCCTTCTGGCACAACAGAGGAGTGCCAATGACAGAGGAGACCTCCTCCAAGCGAAAAGAGCCGGCCCGAGTCCAGTCCCAGAAATCGGCAGAGGAACTACTGGAGCAGTCATGCCCCTGGGAGAGAAAAGTCAATAAATTTTGGGGGTGCTGCTGCACGTGGTCAAGCTTGGCAAGGAAAAGCTCCCGCAGTGGTGAAGGAAGCTCTCCGAGCCGTCTCCTGACAGAAGGGGAGAGGTTGATAAAATCGCAGCAACCCGTTTCATCATCTGTGGTTCAGACCCTTCGAAAGAACTTCTGGCTGCTGATCTCGGGCAGGAAATCAGGATGTGTCAAGTCCTTCCAGGTAGCCTCGTGTCAGCAGAAGCCTTTATCAGCGAAGGAGGAGGAGACATTTCGAACGTATGGCGGAAGGTACCACGTGGCATCAGGCCGACAACAGGAAGCTGGACAACAGGCAAAGTTCTGTATTCTTGGCCCCCCTTTCTTTTTCTTAAGCACCTCCTGCTTTCAACCAGGCAGGATTTCAACCAGGTACTGCAGATTCTTCAGTTCTAGAGATAAACTAGAAACCAGCTACAGATAGACAACAGTTCTGTGGATCAAAGGAGCTCCACCGGGGAGCCAGCACAGGGTCATGGAATGAAGAAGCCCCAGGCGTAACCGGACTCTCAAGAGGCTCCTTGACCGCTAGGAGCTCTGGGGTAAGAGAGCCAGGGAGGGTTTCCACAGACTGAAGAAAAACGCCAGCAACAAACAGTCCCAGGAAGAACCTAGCCCAGGCGGCCCATAAGGACGGGTCTCCAAAATCTCTCATCCACCTCGGCGTGTACCTGCGTGCAGCCTGCTCAAGTATGTCCGCACTCTCTCTCTCCGGTTCTCTCTCTCTCTCACTCTCTCTTTCGCACTCCCGGTGGATTGGTGCCTCTTTAAAACGGGGATCAGAACAAACGAGTCCAGAGGAGAATGTCAACGGGGTTTGTGGGGGGGGGGGGAGCTATCTTTAGGCTGAGGAGGAAGCGAAGCCTGTCCCCACCCGCCCCTCTTCTAAACGGCATGGAAAGCAGAATCTGTAATATGTGTGTGTGAGCATGTGCATATCTGTGCATGCACACGTGTGTGCCCCCTGAAAGCAGCCTTCCCCCCACCTTGGCTATCAGCCCCCTTTACAGGGAGCAAACAGAAAGAGCCAACTTTGTACATTAGCTCAAAGGTAGGCAGAATCGTATCTTGGAAAATAAAACAGGGCCGGGAAGAATGTGAGCAGAGCAGATTTCCAATTACATGGCATTTCAGCAAACCGATGCTTAACACCCCCCCCCCCAAAAAAAAAACTCAGGCTCTCTAGCTAAGCTACAAGCAGGAGAACTAGCTCAGGTGTCAGGGAGGCAAATGCAGGCAGCCAGCACTTTGCACGAAATCTTGGCACCCGTCTCTGGCTTCAGACAGAACGATGCCTTATAGGCCACACAAAGATGCAGAATCCTGTGTCCAGAGGGCACAGATTCTACGCCGTTCTGCACCTTGAAACGCTGAACTCCCAAGATAGACTCTGGCTATAAATAACCGACACACCACATTTACATAATTTCCCTTATTGTTCCGTAACTGATCCCACCCTGCTTTTCATCATGTATTTTGGCTTCGCTAGCTGCAGGGAAACAGGGGCTTGCTGCTTGGACCGTCCTGAAATTTTGCCCCCACCCAAGACTGCAACAGCTAAGAACCAGAGTTATGTTAACCCATCCCGAAAGCTAAACAGAAGCAGAATCAAACATAGCCTTAGCGGCTCCGCATTTCCTTGAGGTCCAGACAGGGGGTTGCGGGGGTGTGGGTGACAGGGTGTCCAGTAAGAAGACAAGCCTGCCCCTTGTGCGCGAGAAATATAAACTGGGAAAGGGCTGTATCCACAGCCAGCCAGAGGGTTGGTCCATCAGAACCAGAATCTAGTCAGCTCCCAAAATTTCAGGACAGATCTTTTCTAGACATGCCCAGGGGCCTCCCATCCAAATGACTAACCAGGCCCAACGGTGCTCAGCTCCTGAAGCCAGATGAGAACCCCGGGGGGGGGGGGAGGAATTAAGGGACGGACCAAGCACAGCCCTTCCTGCAGGAAGCCCACGACTCACTGATCCTTTCCATTCCTTCCCTATCCCGCCATGGAAAACAGCCATGGATGGAAATAAGGGCAACAGCCCCCACCCCCAGGGTGCCCCTTTCCGGAAGGCTGGACACCCCTCCTTGCCGCTACAGGTTTCCCCCTTTGCACCCTGGGGGGTCCCCCCCCACGCTACCTCCTTTTTCTCCTCATCTTCAGGGCCCGCATCAGGGCCTGGGGGCTCCGCCAGGGGGTGATCGTCGGGGCCGGGCTCGGGGGCCTCGCTCTCCGGTCGGGGCTCCGACGGCTCCATGGACACCTCTTGCTTCTCCTCACTGCGTGGAGAGAGGGAGAGAAGGGGGTCAATTGTGGCGGGGGGGGGGGCTGCCAGAGGCACAAGGAGTAGAAGAGAGAGGGGAACCCCCCCCCCGCTTGAGGGGACCAGGGCTTCGGTGCAGGTGGCCGAGCCCCAAAGAAGGTCCGTGTCCCTTCTTCCAGCAGTTGCCCCGCTCCCCGTCGCACACCCTTGGGGAAGTCTTCCCCTCCTGCTTTATGCTACTCCCCCCCCTCCTAGAAAGAGATCCGTTGCTTCCACCTCGGCCTCACATCTGCTTCCCATATGTGCCCCGTGATCCCTGGCTGCCACCTCGGCTGGAATCTCCCACCGGGGGACAATCAAGCCCAGCTTTAACCGGATTCCCGCTTCACTCCAGCACGAGAAGACGGGCGCCTCTGTCCAGGGGACAGCCAGGTGGGGATTGGGGGGAGCAGGAGACCCGGGGCTCCCAAGCTCGGCCCGAGAAGAAGAGAACCCACGGATGGGGGTCCTAGGAAACCCGAACCCCTGCTCCCATTGCACGACGCGGCCCGCCAAGCACGAGCCCCTCCCTGGGGCATCCAAGCCACTGCATCCCTGGTCACAAGAGGGGAGCAGGACCACCACCGGGCCCCACCGAGGGCACTGACCGGAGGGATGCTGAGCTGCAGGAGGGGTGGGGTGGGGTGGGGGGAGGAAACAAGGTCAGTTGCAGAGAAAGAAGGGGTAGGAAATAGATGGGGGGGAGGGGAGCCACGTGCCCGATTTGAAGGAGAGGGAGGGAAACCAGCAGCCGGGGAAACAGGGGAGGCAGGCAGGAGGAGTGGGGAAGAGGAAGGGGATAGAGAGAATAATGGGAGGATGTATCCGGCCCGCCTGATGCTTGGGGTTGGCGGGAGGGCGGCCAAGATCCGGATCGGGGAGGAGGGCTGGGAGAGAACAGGGGAAAAAGGGAGGCTGCCCAGGGAGGCCGAGCGAAATGCAGCAGAGTCGGGCCTTGCAGAGCCAGGAGAAGCAAACAGACACAGGGGTGACCCTGGTCCAGGGAAGGGGAAGGAAGGGAGGGGGGGCGACGATGGGGGGCGACGATGGGGGGGATACCGCGACAAAGGAGAGCGGGGGGGGGAAGGGGGGCGCCCTCCAGCTGAGGAAGAGGAGGAGGAGGAGGCGGCGGCGGCAAGGGGGAAAGAAAATGGATGGCAGAGGGGCCCGGCGGGGGAGGGGGAGGAGCAGGCAGGCAGGCAAAGAAAGGGAGAGGGGGGAGGGGAGGCCGGAGAATGAATGGAAGGGAAAGGAAGGGAAAGGGAAGGGGGCGGCGGCGGCGAGAGATGATGGGCTTCGGGGGCGGGAGGCAAGAAAAGGCTGGCAATGAAGATCTGATGGAGGTGCCGGGGGGGGGGGGGCTTGGAGAAAGCGAGAGTGGCGCAGGAAGAGAAAAGGAAAACGTGGGGAGGTGGGGGGGGGAAGGAAGAGATCAATAGCGCAGGGCGGCGAATGACCCGGTTGGGAAGGACGCGCACGGCCGGGGCGGAGGAAGGGGGAGAAGGTGGCGCAGAAGGCCCGGCGGCGGGAGGGAGGGAGAAGGAGGACTGGAGGGGGCCCCGCCAGGACAGGCCTCCCCCCCACCCCCTCCTCTCCCCTCCCTCCCCGGGGGGGGGCTCACCCTCCCTTGCTCTCGGAGAGCAGCATGGCCGGGCCGGGCCGGGGCTTCCTCCGCTGCTCCGCCTCTTAGCACTCCCGCCGGCGCAGCGGCAGCAGCAGCAGCGAGGCAGGGCCGGCCGGGGGCGGCGCGGGAGCCGGCGGCGGTGGGGGCGGCAGCACCAGCGGCGGCAGCAACAACGGCGAGCGCACAGCGCCGGAGCCCCGGACGGCCGGCGGAGCCATCTTGCCGCCGCCGCCTTCCCAGCAGCCCCCGGAAAGGGGTGGGGGAGGGGGTGGGGGAGGGGGATGATGGCAAGCCCCGGGGGGGGGGTGGAGAAAGGGATGGAGGAAGAAGAGCGAGGCGAAGCCGACGGGGTCGGGGATGGACAGGTTCCCCCCCCCCGAGGTCTCCAGGAACCCCCCCCAAAATAAGGCAGCCTTCCCTTCCCCCCCAGCAAACACACACCGCAACGCCCCCCCCTCGCTGCAAACACTGCAGCCCCCCCCCGTTCCCCACCCTCGCCTGTTTAAACCTGGTCCTTTTAGCCGGCTGCAACCGGGAAGGTAAGGCGCGCGGGGGGGGGGGGGGAAGAGAGACTAATCCAACAGGTGCAGCGGTCTCCGGCTCCTGCAGGGCCGCCGCGGCCAAGGGCCGCCTCGCCAAAACAGGCTCCCGAGGCCACCTTGCAAGATGAGGATGATGATGTCCCGCAAGGAGGGGACGCCTCCTCCTTCGGCCCCCCCCCCCCACGATGCAGCAGCCGATCGCGGAAGGTGCTGCTTCTTGCCCCGATTTGTTGGCGCCCCCTCCCACCGCTCTCCCCCCCCCGAGATTGCAAGCAAAACAAAAAACAAAAAAACAAAAACGGATTTTCTTTTAAAAGGACAGTTTGCTTGCAAGCGGCCCTGGGGAAGAGTGGCTTCTTTGAGATTCAGCCCCGGCATCCCTGCCTACGTTTGGCCAAAGGGAGTCCAGCAAGATCCCCCGGGGGGTGGGGAAGGGAGATGGAAATACAGGAGGAGGATGGATTCCGGGGATCGGTGCCAAGTCCCACCGCGGATGCCGAAAAACGCAGATGTAACGAACGCGGTGCATAGCATTGTCTCTGGGTTCCCTCTAGTGGCTAATTCTGGCGAACACACCATGGAAATACCCATAAATACGGGTCTCTGTGTTTTTGGTTTAATATTGCAAGCAGGTTGCGGAGGATGATCCAGCGGATGGGAAGGTCCTACTATATTAAGTAGGAAATCTCATTCCAAGCTGGTCTTCATAAAGATCCCCAGGCAGTCACGTGAAGATAAATATCTACCCGAGTGTGGTGTTTTGTGTCATTTCTTCCCACACCAACTACTCTGGGCCCTACAAGCTATGGTCTTCATTTAGAATTCCCAGCTAATAACAGCAATAATAATAATTCTTTACCGGAACTTAATTGTCCCAGAATGAGACAGATAATGTGTGCAGCAGTACAGTGGCCTTCTTCAGCACAGGCTGTCCCATTGAGCAAAAGCTACTCATGGAAACAAACCAAACGCGGTTCAGGTCTGGAAGGTCTTACTTTCTAAATCAAGAGAGTAAATCTTTCTGGAAATCAGGCCTCGTTCTCCAGAAACAGTGTTGTGACTTGTTTAATAACCTTTCTGTTTAGCCAGCATTTTAATTAAACAGTATTCCCTAGCTGGCCACATGAGCAGCAGGACTTATTAATTGTAATGTTTTAAGAATTATTTTAATATATGAAACTTTATATTGTCTTTTAAAATGTTTTAAAGTTTTAATGTTGTACGCCGCCCAGAAGCCACTGGTAATGGTGCGGCTAAAAAATATTGTAAATAAATAAATAATAACAGTGTCGGGATTTGGACTGTTTATAATCTTAACTGTTCTGGTGGTGCCTTACTATGCTATAAACCGCCCAGAATGGTTCGTGGCGCTAATGGGACAGGATGCAATAAGTAAATAAACAAATTTCCCACCGCACTCTGCACGCGTCTTGGTGAACTCTTACCGCCTCGATGTTCTGGGGGCTCACACGTGGGCCAAAATTAAGGTCCGGCCCGGGTGCTGCATTCTGCGGTACTGACGGCGCCTGGCATTTGGGATTCTGGATTTGATCTCCCAACTCGCTCTCCCACAAGCGGAGCACAGCGCCGAGAGGTATTCCGCCTGGGCTGGCTCATGGCCACACACACCCCGGACTGCTCGGCTGACGATACTTACCTTTCGCTGTGCTGCAGCTGCTCGGATGGGTGCTGGGGCTCCGAGACAGGGACCTCGCTGTCTAAGCTAGCAGCCTCCATGGGAGAAGGCGGCTCTGGTCCGGCCTGTAAAGGGGGGGGGGGGAAAGGCCTAATTTAGCAGGGAAGAGGGCACATGGTTGAGGATGGAAAGTCTCTACATTTGGGCCCACCCTCCTCCTCCTCCAAAGCTAAGTGGCAGGGGAGGCTGGCACCCCTAAACGAGGAGAGCCCACCCCACTCCCAGCCCCGTCTCCTTCGTACTCGCTCTGGGGCTGTGCTCTTGAACTCCATAGCCTCGGGCGGCTGCTGCGGCTGCTGCTGGATGAAGCTGGGGCGTCTTGGGGAATCCGAAGCTGGGGAGCGAGCCGTTCTCCTCTCCTCTCTGGGGCTGGAGGACACGTCTCGCTGGGCAAAGGGGCTGGGGTGTGCGGGGGTCTCCCCGGCCGGGCGGAACTCTTTGGTGTGGGGGAAGCTGGCACGGTCCCTCGGCGCTTCAGGGCTGCGGGACTGAAATCAGAAAAGACCCCGTCTGAGGAATGCAGTTCCCACCGCGATGGACAAGGTGAACGCCGGCATGGACAGAATTAAGAAGGAAGAGGGGTTGGCACAGCAGCACAGGGGGGAAAAATCTGAATTGCATTGTGTGAGTTTCTAAGTTCATTCACTCTGATCTGTGCAAATGTGAGCAGGATAGACAAGAACCACTTTCAAGGATAAAGAAAGATTTCCTGGGTTTTTAAATGATTCACCAAGATGCCACGGGAGGCATGAACTCTGAAGACTTATTTCCTCCTTCCCGGATTCCTTCTGACAGAATGGAATACGTCTCTTAAATTGCTCTCGCCATCTGCTTTATAAAATATATATCTGGATTTATTTATTCAATTAAAATCTAATGATGACATCTGGGAGAGCGTTTTCAGCAATTGAGAATGGTTTTTAGATCAACTGATCTAACCAATTTTATCAACCACAAGAATTTTATCAACCTTTCAAGAAGGCCACATCTTTGAAAGATGCTCTGGCTTATGGCCTATGGTTTTAAGAATGGGTAAGCAGGCTTGACAGCTCAGTCAGTCAGGTACCTAACAGACTGGGAGTTCAATTCCCCACTGTGCCTCTACTGAGTAGAGCCAGCCTGTGTAGCCTTGGGCAAGCTGCACAGTCCCCAGATGCTCCCAGAGAATATTATCTACCTCGAAAACCCTGGAAAGGGTCACTGTAAGTCAGAATAGTCTTGATGGCACATTGTTATTATTAAACTGGCTGGATAGCTCAGTGGTTTAGGCTGGAAGCTCATTTCCCCATTGTGCCCCCTGTGAACAGAGCCAGCCTGCGTAGCCTTGGGCAAGCTGCACAGTTCCAGAATGTCCCCAAAAGAAGGGAACAGGAAACCACTTGTGTGTATTCTCTACCTGGAAAACCCTGGAAAGGGTCACCGTAAGCCAGAATGGACTTAACGGTACCTTATTATTATTTGTATTATTATTAGAGAGAATGGGAGTAGCTAAGGGATGGCATTCCCAACCCTGTATCTATGGTCAAATGATTCCCTGCCCTCCATGATTTGAAACTTCTGTTTAAACCCCATTTTTCTTTTTTATGCAGGACAGAAGTGAACAGACTTCTAAATGAGCCTAAATTTAAACCAACCAACCAACAAGAAGGCAAAAATTCTAAGCTGCCCTTTTCACATAGCAAGGGTTCCGACGTTCAGCCAGAAGCTAATAAAAGCCCCAACAGCAATGTGTGGGCCAAGCTCCCCTCTCCCAAGTTCCCAAATATCGATTCAACCCCAAACTGGGAATGCTTTTAAGAAAAGATCTCGCCGAGAGCTGGAAACTCTTTCTACAGCCCCTGCCTCCCGACGCTTCAAACATGGAATCCTCAATGTGAGCGTAGGGATGGCCTGCTGGCATCTAAACACAAGCACATTACCAGCAATGGGATTTTTCTGAGCCTCGTCCGAGTATATTCATTGTTCACAAGTCGGGAAAGGCCGGAGAAGAGCGGCTGCCAAAGTAACAGCAGCAGGAGGGAGAAAACAGTGTGATGTAAGGCCAGTGTGTTTTCCCAAGGAAATAGGCAGCTGCTCTAGGGCAAAATCGCACGCTGTCCTCACTGTGCGTGGTCACCTGGAGACCCTCTTTATTCACCACTGGTGACCAAATTACTGCCAAATTAGAAGGCTGTTTGAAACATCTGTCATATTTATATCTTCCCCTTTCCGTGCCTAGTCATCTGGAGGCTGCATTCATTTATCCCCGGTAAGTACATTAGCCCTTAATTACAAGGTAATTTGAAACATATGTCTTATTTATATTCTCTTCTTTAAGGAACAACGGAGAGGATGAAAAAAAACACAACCTTCCGGTGGCCATCAGGAGGTGGTGGACTAGAACAGAATGGAGGAGGACTTGGGTTAAAACTCTCTCTGCTATGGAGAGTTTTTGCTTTCTATCTCAGGGTCAAAGTGGGAATAAAACGATAGTAGCACTTTAAATTGTATGACTTTAAAATTAAGTAACTTAATTTTTTTCACTTTGATTATGGTTGTGGGTTTGTTCGTTATTGTTGTAAAGAGCTCAGAGTGCCTATCAGTCAGATGGGTGGTATAGAAATTGAATGAATGAATGAATGAAGTTTTAAAACATGAACAACAGAAATCGACAGATCATATTTCACAGAAACTTGACTGTCCATTTGGAAACATTAAGCTGTTTGGGGAATGGGAATCTGCCGCTGGAACGGAAGTAAGCCAATGATCCGGTCCATGAAGCTGGAATTTAGCTGGATGAAAACGGTTTCTGGCCAAGACAGAAAGGAGAGGGAACTGTAGAGAGAAGACAGTCCAACCAGCCCAACTCACCTTTCTGCTGCTGTCGCTGCTGGAGCGGGAGCGAGACCGAGACCGGGAGCGAGACCGGGAGCCCGAACTGCTGCGTTGCTCCGAGCCAGAACGGGACGGAGAGCCGGACGCCCGGCGTTTCCTGGGGGGCGACTCGGACGAACCGGAGCGAGGTCTCCTTGGGCGGGAGCAGGGCTGTGAGCTGCCGCGGGAGCGAGAGCGGGACCTGGAGGAACTGGACGCCGAGGAGGAAGAGGAGCGGGAAGAGCTGGAGCCGCGAGGCCGTTCCCGCGGGTGCTGCGGGAGAGGCGCGGGAGATGGCAAGCGGCCAGGCCGGTCCGCGGGGACCCCGGGACTAGCCTGGGCCGGCGGTTCCTGAGAAGGGGGAGAGGGTCGGGAGAGGCAAGGTGGGGCATCATCTTCAGCCGGGCTGGGCCCAGCTGGCGCCTCCTTGGTCAGGAGGGGAGGGGGAGGCTCGTCTCCCCCATGATCCTGCTGGGCATGTTGTGCTTCTATCAGCTGCGGAGGCGAGGGGGACGCCTGAATCAGGGCCGCCGCGGCCGTGGCCGCCTCCTCCAGGGTTCGCAGGGTCTCCGCAGCTTCGTCTTGTTCTTCCTCTCTCTGTGCTTCCTCGGTCACCTGGAAGGGCTGTGGAGGAAGACCCACAGCCTCGCCAGGGCTGGCTCCTTGCTCCCCAGGGAGGTCAGCGCCCACCTGCTGCTCCTGGGCCCCTGCACCATCATCTTCCGCCATCCCCTTTAAGGCTTCCGGGAGCTCAGCTGGAGCCTCACCTTTTGGGGCCTCAGCCGGCTCCTTTTCCAGAGGACTTGGTCCTTCAGGGTCCCCCTTCTCCTCCTCCTCCTCCTCCTCCTGGTGCTGCTGCTCTTGTGTTACGGTTACCCGGTGCTCTTCCCCGCCTTCTGATACAACAAGCGCTGCCGTCGCCTCCTCCGTAGGGCCCTCTGAAGGCGAGAGAAGCGGAATGGCCGCCGCTTTGCATTCCTTGCGCTCTGGGCTCTTTGCTGTGCGTTCCTCTGGCTCAATCCCCACGGTGGTGGTGGACGACGAAGCCTCGCAGCTCTTGCCTTTCTCCACGGGAGCTGGCGCCTCCGGCTTGGGCGAGGATTTTGGTGGCAAGGTGACAGCTTCCTCTTCCTCCTCCTCTTCTTCCTCCTCCTCTTCCTCCTCTTCTTCCTCCTCCTCCTCCTCCTCTTCCTCCTCCTCCTCCTCTTCATCTTTTACAGGTGCCCGCTGGATGGACCTCCGACTCCGGAGTGGCATCTCTCGCTCTTCGCTGGCGGGCGGGTGGGCGCCCCCGGCAGTCTTCACCGCTCTGGCCTAAAGGGAGAAATCCGATCACAGCCTGCTCCAGGCAGCTTCCCCTCCACCCCAGCCCCTGGCTGCCTTCCCGGGGCAAAGGCCCACGTTGGGCTCACCACCTGAGAGCAACCTTCGGCTGACTTCCAGGGCTCAGTTTTACCTGCCGAACCCGGGAAGGGTGCTGCTCTGGCCTCCTTCGTCCCTCTTCGTCCGACTCGTCCCTCTCCCGGGAGGCGATGCAGCTTTTGCCTAGCAAACGAATGGGAAACCCATCAATCAGCCACATCGGAGAGCACGCCTTAAAAAGGACACCTTCTTGGCTCCGTTTTGCCTGCATTTGGGTGGCATCTTCACAAACAAACAAACAAACAAAAACCAGACCCGGGGCAAACCGGATTGACAGCAAAAGAGTGTAAGAGAGCTCTGTGGATCCCTGACATTTATTACATGAAAGCCACCGTGGGCAACCTTTCCCACCTGAGGGCCAAATTCAATTTCAGAAGCATTCTTGGGAGATACTTTCTGGTGAGGGGCTGAATCCAAGCTGAAGGAATGGGAACGAACTACCAACTGGCCAAAAGCGCCTGCTGCCAGAAACTCAGCTTCAGGAGAGATATTCAGCCTTTTAGAAGGGGAGGGCGGTCAGGAAGCTGGGAAACCATCAAACGATGGCACAATGGGAAAGGAGGACCGCCTTCTGGGAAAGCCTACGAACTGGACGCAGCCCTTGGGATGGTCGTCCGAAGCTCCACACACTTACATTAGAGGAGGGTCAACCAGGACGACCTGGTGTCCGAAAGCAACTCAGCGGCCTCCGAGATGTACGCTGGGGTGGAGGAGTGAAACAGACAATCCCGAGAGACTTAACGAGAGGACGTCCGCCACCATCCCCAGGATTTTCCTTTTCCTCCAAGTAGCCAAGAGAGGTGTAAATTCTGGACTGGTCCATGGGCCAATTTACCGCCACTGGGACCTGCCATGGGATTCATCCCCTCCATTAAAACTTGCCAGAGATCCTCTTACATTTCTGCAACGAATGTTCGTTTTCTTTTTTTTTGGGGGGGGGAAGGCAAAAAACAGGAACATGAATCTCTTGTTTCTTCAACTGGGGAAGGGCACAGGACGAAACACGAACAGGGCTGTACAGACCCTGGTGGACTGTAGGGGGCCCGTCCCTGGTTTTAAAACAAACTGAGTTAGTTTCACCCACACATTTTTCGCCCATCTGCCTGGACCCACAAAGCTGATAAGGAAGGGCATTTTAGCCACTCAGACCACTAAGAGGTTATTTCCCCACCACGAAGAGAGCAAGGAGGGCTGGATTTTATGATACTCTCCCATCAAGAAAAGCGGGGGGGGGGCGGGATGCCAGGTATTTGCTGAACATTCTCACCCCATCCTGCCAGGAAAAAAACACTCGGCTCCTATTTAGTCCACTGTTCCTGTGGTTTAGCGCAGCTGAAAGGAAGCCCTGTGTGAAGGTCCCCAGGCTGTGTGGTTTTGTGGTGCATGTGTTTACAATTATGCTCTTCTCCAAGCTGCCTAAAAGTCTATTCCGTCCAAAGGTGAGATCTACAGTTTCTCAAGAAACATACAGAATGGTGACCAGTACTATTCCTAATCATACACACCAATATCTCCCAATTTAAGCTGGCCAGGGGTTTCGGGGACTTGCTATTCGATAGGTCTGCAGGGCTTCAAATTAGGGAATGGAGATGGATATTGCTCTGCAAAACGGGATATGAAGATGGGAACACTACGCAGGGCGAGATTTTACGCTTGTCAAGGGCAACACAGAGTCTGCAATGCCAGTTGGGCGCTCTGTGGAAATGCTTCCCATTCCAACTTTGGACAAACACCTCTTCCTCGACCAAGAATCCAGATTTAC
Organism: Pogona vitticeps; assembly: GCF_051106095.1. Lineage (NCBI taxonomy): Eukaryota > Metazoa > Chordata > Lepidosauria > Squamata > Agamidae > Pogona > Pogona vitticeps. The sequence goes on from NC_135788.1 coordinate 118,238,136, forward strand.
GGAACTCTATGCCAATCCAGGACATTTTCTTTCTGGTCTGTTCTGAATTCAGGGAGCAGCAGAGGGAAACCTGGATTCAAACCTGGAAGACTCAAAGTCCACATGCCAGTATAAACCCTACTATTAGGTTTCTTAGATACTGATAAGCACAGACGATGACATTGTCAGGCAGAGTAAGATGGTCACCACTGGGTATCATAAAAGGAAGAACATTGTGAGTTAGAAGTGCTGCTTTACGACCAGGGATGAGGGAGAAATGCTTGAATGTTCTGTCTCATGTGCCAAAAAGATCTGTCTGGTCTTTGCAGCTCCATTGAGAAGAGGTGGTGGATTAAGCGGGACTAACTGTGGCACCACCATTTTGCTTCCAGATGTATAACAAGGAAAACTTAAACCATATGGCCGACTGTATGATGTGTTTTATCTTTTTCATTTGATTATGCAGTGTTCAAAATCAGAATTTACCCAACAAGGACTACTAGTTTATTTCCATGAAGCCCACTCAACGCTTAAATTACATTGACGTTAATGAGAACCAGCTTTATCCATCCAAAGTTTCTCTACTTTTAAAAATCACAATGTGTATTCCTGTAACTGATTAAATGACTTTTTTCCCACAACATCAAGTTAGCAACATCGCAATGCTAGCAAGCCTAGCAACATCGCAATGCTTCAAAAATACAGAATACCAACTCAACCAACAATTACAATTGATCAAAGAAGGTAGACGGTTGCACCTGGTTTACAGAATGATCTACTCTCTCAAAATGAGGTTCTTACAGATTAGTACAGACAGAATAAGGGTTTAAGAAACATTTCTGCATTTGCTTGTCCTTGAGGAAAAAAGGGAGTCAACACATTGAGACACCTCACTGGAAAGGCCAGAAAATACTGTAAGATCTTTTGCTCCTGTGAAAAGCAAAAAACCCAGCAATTTTTCATCAAAAATAACAAAGCAGGACAAAGGCTAAGAGAGTTTTGTCAAGAGAACAAGCTGGTCATCACAAACACTCTTTTCCAACAACACAAGAGGCAACTCTACACATGGAAATCACCAGATGGGCAATACCAAAATCAGATTGATTATGTTATCTGCAGCCAAAGATGGAGAAGCTCTATGCAGTCAGCAAAAACAAGACCCGGAGCTGATTGTGGCTCTGATCATCAGCTTCTTATAGCAAAACTCAAGCTTAAACTGAAGAAAGTAGGAAAAACCACTGGGCTAAGTCAGGTATAATCTAAACCAAATCCCCTAGGAATAGTGGAAGTGAAGAACAGATTTAAGGAACAAGGTTTGGTGGACAGAGTGCCTGAATAACTTTGGATGGAGGCTTGTAACATTGTACAGGAGGCAGCCACAAAAACCATCCCAAAGAAAAGGAAATGCAAGAAACCAAAGTGGCTGTCCAACGAGGCCTTACAAATAGCGGAGAAGAGAAAGGAAACAAAATGCGAAGGAGATAGGGAAAGTTACTGGAAGTCAGTTACTGCGGACTTCCAAAGAATAGCAAGGATAGACAAGAGGGCCTTCTTAAATGAACAGTGCAAAGATATAGAGGAAAATAATAGAAATAGAAAAACCAGAGATCTGTTCAAGAAAATTGGAGATATTAAAGGAACATTTTGTGTAAAGATGGACATGATAAAGGACAACAATGGTAGGGACCTAACAGAAAGAGAAGAAATGAAGAAGAAATCAAGAATACACAGAGGAATTATACCAGAAAGATCTGGATGTCCCGGACAACCCAGATAGTGTGGTTGCTGACCTTGAGCCAGACATCCTGGAGAGTGAAGTCAAGTGGGCCTTAGAAAGCATGGCTAACAACAAGGCCAGTGGAGGGGATGGAATATCAGTTGAACTATTTAAAATCTTTAAAGATGACGCTACTAAGGTGCTACACTCAATATGCCAACAAGTTTGGAAAACTCAGCAGTGGCCAGAAGATTGGAAAAGATCAGTCTACATCCCAATCCCAAAGAAGGGCAGTGCCAAAGAAAGCTCCAACTACCATACAATTGCACTCATTTCACACGCTAGCAAGGTTATGCTGAAAATCCTCCAAGGCAGGCTTCAGCAGTATGTGGACCGAGAACTCCCAGAAGTACAAGCTGGATTTTGAAGGGGCAGAGGAACTAGGGACCAAATTGCTAACATGCACTGGATTATGGAGAAAGCCAGGGAGTTCCAGAAAAACATTTACTTCTGCTTCATTGACTACACAAAAGCCTTTGACTGTGTGGACAACAGCAAACTATGGCAAGTTCTTAAAGAAATGGGCGTGCCTGACCACCTTATCTATCTCCTGAGAAATCTATATGTGGGACAGGAAACAACAGTCAGAACTGTATATGGAACAACTGATTGGTTCAACATTGGGAAACGGCTACAAGGCTGTATATTGTCTCCCTGCTTATTTAATCTATATGCAGAATATATCATGCGAAAGGCCAGAATGGATGAATTTCAAGCCGGAATTAAGATTACCAGAAGAAATATCAACAACTTCTGATATGCAGATGATACCACTCTGATGGCAGAAAGTGAGGAGGGATTAAAGAACCTCTTAATGAGGTTCTTTAATCCCTCCGAAGAAGCATTAGATAACATTAAGTGCCTGCCTGTCTTGGAAGAGCTGGACAGCGAACCAACCCTAGCAGAAATAAATGCGGCCTTGGATTCCCTCACCTCCGGCAAGGCACCTGGAAGGGACAACATCCCTGTTGAAGTGCTGAAATGCGGTAAGGAGATCATCATCACCGAACTGTATGAAATCTTTTGTCTCTGCTGGAGGGAAGGTGGAGTACCACAGGACATGAAGGATGCAAACATTGTCACATTGTACAAGAACAAAGGTGACAGGGGTGACTGCAATAACTACCGTGGTATCTCTCTTCTTAGCGTTGTAGGGAAGCTGCTTGCCCGTTGTTCTGAAGAGGCTCCAGGTGCTTGCAGACAGAGTCTATCCGGAATCACAGTGTGGATTTCGAGCAAATAGATCCACCACTGACATGGTATTCTCCCTCCGACAGTTGCAGGAGAAATGCAGGGAACAACAACAGCCACTCTTAGTGGCCTTCATAGACCTTACAAAAGCATTTGACTTGGTTAGCAGGGATGGCCTTTTCAAAATACTTCCCAAGATTGGATGTCCACCTCGTCTCCTTAACATCATCAGGTCCTTCCACGATGGAATGAAAGGCACTGTAGTTTTTGACGGCTCAACATCAGATCCCTTTGACATCCGAAGTGGAGTGAAACAGGGCTGTGTCCTCGCACCAACACTTTTTGGGATCTTTTTTGCTGTCATGCTGAAGCATGCCTTTGGAACTGCAACAGAAGGTGTCTATCTCCGGACTAGATCAGATGGAAAGCTCTTTAATCTCTCTAGATTGAGAGCGAAGACCAAAGTCCAACTGAAATGCATGCGGGACTTCCTCTTTGCAGATGATGCAGCCATTGTTGCCCACTCTGCTGAAGACCTCCAACAACTCATGAATCGTTTCAGCAAGGCCTGCCAAGACTTTGGACTAACAATCAGCCTGAAGAAAACACAAGTCATGGGCCAGGGTGTGGACTCACCTCCCTCTATTACCATCTCCACACAAGAATTGGAGGTTGTTCATGACTTTGTGTACCTTGGCTCAACCATCTCTGACACCCTCTCTCTAGATGTCGAGCTGGATAAACGCATTGGGAAAGCAGCCACCATGTTCTCTAGACTCACAAAGAGAGTATGGCTCAATAAGAAACTGACAACACATACCAAGATCCAGGTCTATAGAGCCTGTGTCCTGAGCACACTCCTGTACTGCAGCGAGTCCTGGACCCTTTGTGCCCGGCAGGAGAGGAAGCTGAACACCTTCCATATGCGTTGCCTACGACGGATTTTTGGTATCACCTGGCAGGACAGAGTTCCAAATAGAGTAGTCCTAGAACGAGCTGGAATTTTCAGCATGCATACATTACTGAAACAGCGACGTCTACGCTGGCTTGGGCACGTTGTGAGAATGGCTGATGGTCGGATTCCAAAGGATCTCCTATATGGAGAATTAGTGCAGGGAAATCGCCCCAGAGGGAGACCACAGCTGCGATACAAGGAGATCTGCAAGCGGGATCTGAAGGCCTTAGGAATAGACCTCAACAGATGGGAAACTCTGACATCTGATCGTTCAGCCTGGAGGCAGGCAGTACATCACGGCCTCTCCCAATTTGAAGAGACCCTTGTCCAGCAGGCTGAGGCAAAGAGGAAGTCACAAAGGAAGCAAAATCAGGGAGCTGGACAGGGGACAGATTGGATTTGTCTCCAGTGTGGAAGGGATTGTCACTCTCGAATTGGCCTCCTCAGCCACACTAGACGCTGTTCCAAGTCCTCCATACAGAGCACGCTACCATAGTCTTTCGAGACTGAAGGATGCCTACTACTAATGAGGGTGAAAGAGGAGAGCACAAAAAATGGTCTGAAGCTCAACATCAAAAAAACTAAGATCATGGCCATTGGTCCCATCACCTCCTGGCAAACAGAAGGGAAAGATATGGAGGCAGTGAAAGATTTTACCTTCTTGGGCTCCATGATCACTGCAGATGGTGACAGCAGCCTCGAAATTAAAAGACTCCCGATTTTTGGGATGAAAGTGATGACAAACCTTGACAGCATCTTAAAAAGCAGAGACATCACCTTGCTGACAAAAGTCCGCATCATCAAAGCCATGGTTTTTCCAGTAGTGATATACGGAAGTGAGAGCTGGACCATAAAGAAGGCTGACCGCGGAAGAATTGATGCTTTTGAATTGTGGTGCTGGAGGAAACTCTGGACTGCAAGGAGAACAAACCTATCCGTTTTGAAGGAAATCAACCCTGAGTGCTCACTGGAAGGACAGATCCTGAAGCTGAGGCTCCAATACTTTGGTTGTCTCATGAGAAGAGAAGACTCCCCGGAAAAGACCCTGATGTTAGCCTCGTGGCGCAGTGGTTAAATCGCTGTACTACAGCTAAAACTGTGCTCACGACTTGGGGTTCAAATCCCAAGTAGCTGGCTCAAGGTTGACTCAGCCTTCTATCCTTCCGAGGTCAGTAAACTGAGTACCCAGCTCGCTGGGGGGGGGGGGCAATGTGTAGCCTGCATAATTAAATTGTAAACCGCCCAGAGAGTGCTTGAAGCACTATGGGGCAGTATATAAGCAGCACACTTTGCTTTGCTTTGATGTTAGGAAAGTGTGAAGGCAAGAGGAGAAGGGGACGACAGAGGATGAGATGGATGGAGAGTGTCATCGAAGCAAGCAATATGATTTTGACCCAACTCCGGGAGGCAATGGAAGACAGGAGGGCCTGGCATGCTCTGGTCCATGAGGTCACGAAGAGTGGGACACGACTTAACGACTGAACAACAACAAATGCAATATAATATTAAATAAGCAAGCAAGCACAAAATGTCTCCTAATCTCTCCAGCAGAAAGCAGACTTTTGAAAACCTTTCTTCTCACCTGAATGTGAAACAGGCAGAGACTTACTGTATTTTTCACTCCATAAGACACCCCCAAAAAAACCGTGGGGGGAAAGTGTGTGCGTCTTATGAAACGAATACTGTAAAACAGTGCTCCCCAGGGCCCCGTGGGGGTGGAGTGGGGGGAGCTCAGAAGGGTCCTGGAATGCACTCTCAGACCCTTTAGAGGCTTTCCCCACCCTCACCCCCGCTGGCCCAGCAGGCTGAAATTCCCAGATTATTTTTTTCCTGTTTTCTTCCCCCTAAAAATTTGGTGCGTCTTATGGAGAGGTGCGTCTTTTGGAGCGAAAAATATGGTACACCCCAAGCCCAAAATATCAGAAGAACACGTATGGGATTTATGCACCTATAATATGTTTTGGTTGAGTTGCTTTCTATTAATTTCCAGACACTGTTCAAGGTGTTGGTTCTGGCCCTTTAAAGCCCGAAATCACCTCTCACCCCTGCCAACGAGGCCACTTGAGTGTTAAGATTGGCAACAAGAGGCCCGGCTCTCTGGCAAACCAGCAACACTGGCTCGGTTGGCTGGTAGGAAAAACGAGGCTTTCTCAGTGGCAAGTCTGCATCTTTGGCACTCCCATCTCTCTCTTACTGCTGATCTTGTCACTACTACCTAAATTTAAAAGGCCCAGAGAGGTTTTTACTCTGTTCTACAGATTACTCATGCGTGCACAGTATTTGTCCAACTGGATCTTAGCCAATAAGGCCAGGATAAGTGGGAAAACAGGAAGTGCTAATATGAGGTGGACTAACTGAATAAAAGCAGCAATAGCCTGCAGTTTGCTCAGGGCAGTTAATGACACGCTTTCGGAGATCACTAATACGTAGGATTACCCTCAGTAGGAAGGTGCTTGAGGCTACATAATTTTTTAAAAATCATCATTTTTAGGGAGAGCAACGTCCCCTTAAAAAGCAGATTAAAGAACCATTTTAAATACACACACAACAGATGGATTGGTTTGTTCAAGTGACACCTAGCTGACCTTTTCAGGGAATGAACGCTGTTTTTCTGTCCTCTTTCTTCCCAGATATACATGTATGAAACATCTGCACCTTTAACAAATTACACACGCACACACACAAACCGAAGAAACAGCAACATAACCCTTTTAAAATAGGCAATCCACACATACACACACAAACACGCTTAAGGTTCTCCTGGTGCAAGCCCAGAGAACAAAATGTCTTATTCTCTTTCAGCAACATGTCTGAAAAAGAAAACACTTCATACATGAACTTGGCTAATGATACCTCCTCTTTTTTTCACATTATTATCATAGAGTTTTATGGGATGTTGGGAAGGCTTGAGGGCAAGAGGACAAGGGGACAACAGAGGATGAGATGGTTGGACCATGTCACCGAAGCGACCAACATGAATTTGACCCAACTCCGGGAGGCAGTGGAAGACAGGAGGGCCTGGCGTGCTCTGGTCCATGGGGTCACGAAGAATCGGACATGACTTAACAACAAAATCATAGGGTTTTATTGATGGTCCTTCATCAGTCCTCCAAATCCTGGCCAGACGTCTCCTGGCTGCATCGATCCAGGACATTGCAGCATCATATAAACTCGAAATTCAAGGACGTTCATTGACTGCCCTCTGACCCCTCAGGAATTCTCCCCAAGACCCTCACAGAAGTCCCAGGAAAATTGGGGGGGGAAACTAACCCATCAACTCCATCGTGAACGCCCTCCCGACCCCAGCCAGCAGATCTGTGGATCAGCATAGTTCTTCTACCTGGCTGGAATCCCATGTATGCTTCCTTGGGAGTAAGCCTCACTGAACTCAATGGGATTTTTTTTCATGACCACTCATGTACAGTGTTAGAGTGTAAATTACTTCTCATGTTTTTCTCTAGCACAAAAACGTCAACTTACAAGTTCTTCTGAGTGATGCTTTTTTTTTCTGCTTCAAAACTCTTTTTACCTGCTGTCTTTTGCTCTTCCTTCTTTCTCTTTAGTATACAACGGTTTTATTTTCCTGTTCATCTCACCTCTTCCAAAGTAAACATTTATCTCCTTGAGGTATAAAGTTTATATCCCAGCTTTCAACTCAAACACTCCTCAGTCAAATTTACAACAGTCAATAAAAACAACAGGATACAAACAGCCCTCGAAACAACAACCAAAGCGGGCAGATCAAAACAGCACAAAACACAAGCAGAAACATCCACCATTTTTCTTTCTGATTCAGTTTTTTCTACCAATTTGTTTCTTTGAATTCCACAGTTACCTGTTGTTGTTTTTTTAAACTCTTCACATTCCAAGTCACTAAAATTATTTTCTGAATCCTTAAGAGGCTTTTCTTTCCCCCTTTTCAAATGGAAAATCTTCCCTATTTCTGTACAGTAAGGGGGCAGAATTTTGGTACCAGCAGAGTGGGTTAAAAAAATCAAAGATTTTAAAAATCAAATTGAGTGAGATCATGATTTAAATAAAAAAAATATTTTAAATTTAAATGGTAAAAGTAATCATCATGATTCAAAACAAATCCACATGAGTAGCAGAATTCTTAGGGACGGGGTGGCGCTGGGGGTTAAATTGCAGAAGCCTCTGTGCAGCAGGTTCGGAAGACCAGCCGTCGCATTATCAAATCCACGTGGCGGAGGGAGCTCCCATCCCTTGTCGCAGCTCCTGCCAACCCAGCAGTTTGAAAGCATGTAAAAATGTGAGCAGATAAATAGGTACTACCATGGTGGGTAGGTAACGGCGTTCTGTGTCTAGTCGTGCTGGCCACGTGACCACGGAAACTGTCATCGGACAAAACACTCGCTTTATGGCTTGGAAACGGAGATGAGCACCGCGCCCTAGAGTTAGACACGACTGGACTAAATGTCAAGGGGAACCTTTACCTTTACCTAGCAGTATTCTTTTTCCATAAACTCCTGTATAATACAAGCATACTCAGGCACAGACTGAAGGTCCTCTAAGCCAGAAGTGTGTGTGTGTGTGTGTGTGGGGTGTTTCTTGGGTCATAGAATCAAAGACCGGCTGCATGAAATGACAGAAAGAGAAGGAACCTCGAGGCTCTGGTTCTAGAAAGACAAGCTTCTCCAAATTTTTCTGGGGTGGGGTGCAGGGGAAATAGGGGGGGTATACATCATACTCACTTTCAGGGTCTGCAGCTTCCCGGGCCTCCCGCTCCAGCCTCTGTCTCAGCAGCTCCTGCTGCTTTTCCAGATACTGTTTGATGAAACTGTTCTGGCTCATCTCTTCGCCAATCTGAGGAGAGATCAGAGAAATAGTGGGCCTCAGAGGCGAGCAAGCCTTTGCAGTTTTAATCAAGGACAGGGAAAACGCAGTTGCGTCGGCTGGGGTGTTCCGCCAGCCGCGGTCCAGAAAAATAACTTTTCCCCACTGCCGGTGTGCTTTTGAACAGCTCCAAAAATATTCTTAACGTGATTGTTGTTTTAATGGGCTAAGACCACATTTGAATTGCACTGTAACATTAAGTCAGTACAGTGGTGCCTCGCTTAACGAGCGCACCGTATAACGATTAAATCGCATAGCGATCCGTTTTTTCGGATCGCTAATGCGATCGCACAACGTTGTTCCAATAGGGAAAAATTCGCTTTGCGAAGACCGGTAAGCGTTTCGCTTACTGATCTTCGCAAAACGACCCCCGCCGATGAGCTGTTCGGCGGCCAAAATGGCCACCGGAAGCCGGGAAATGGCCCAAAATGGCCGCGCGCAGCGTTTTCGCGCCCTCGTTAAGCGAGGCGAGGGCGCGAAAATGGCTGCCGGCCATCCTGAAGCTTCGCTGAACGGTGAGTATTTGGCCTATTTGGAACGCATTAAACGATGTTTAATGCGTTCCAATGGAAATCGCTGGCCCGTTCAGCGATGCTTCAGCATAGCGAAGGTTAATCCGGAACGGATTAACCTCGCTATGCGAGGCACCACTGTAGTTTGATCTGTATCTTGGGAGGTGCCTTCTGGATGCCTGCACTAGAAGACAAGCAGAAAATAGAGAGAGTAAAGAAACAGTGATCCCAGTTTGAGGAAGTGGCAGGAAGTCTGCTAGGTGAGCGTGGTGAAGCCAAGTTCCTGGGTTCTGCATAAAAGAAGGGGAGGGGAGTAGACAGGTTCAAGCCCCAGTTCCAGAAGAGGCCTGGATCTGGGCACATGGAATAATCAGTGGACATTTGAAACCTACTGGAAAGAGAGAGAGAGAGAGCAAGCATGTAACGGTCAGATAAGCAATAAGCTCTCCGTTGCCTCTTAAGTGCAGCTCAATCCCACGGGCCCCCTCTCACCTGAGAATTTGGCTGGAAGGTGGTGTGGGGCGTTGAGTGCTTCTGGAGATTTTCAAGCATCAGGGCCTGCAACAAAGAAGGAGATATGATGAGAGAAGGATCTGACTTTCTGAAGGTACCATGTCTAGTTGGAATCCACATCCCAAATAGCTTCATGCCCCACTCTTTAGGGGGGAAAACAAAACAAAACCCCTCTCAACGTCCACCAAGGAATGCATTCTCTCTACCGACAGGACTCAGCTCCTCTCTTACAGCTCAGCATCAGCTGCTTCATCCTCTGCCAGCAGTCCTTAACTCTCTTCTTATTCTTAAAAGGCGGAAGAGATGGGTGACTCAGGTCTCCCTTTCCAAACATCCACAGCTGATGGCACCCACAATCACCTCATCTCATCACGACCCATCAGCCAACTCCACACCTCGTGTCCTGTTCAACTACTACCTGTCCTTCATATTCTCTGAGAAATTTCTGGTTCAATCCCAGAGGTCACCTGGCTTTTCAAAAAAATTAATTTGCTCACCGGTTTGCCAAATAACGACTGGCCAAATGAGATGCCCACCCCTGACCCTACTTTGTTTTTATTCCCCTGTCAAAAACTTTCTGTACTCTGAGACTGGCATCAAGTCACTTTATACCTCTCACTATGATTTAAGCTTCTAAACCAAAGCCACGGATGTTAATTTGATCAATTACTAATCTACTATTTACTTCGATTTTCCCTAAAGAAAATCAACCACGCTACCCAACTGGACAATGAAGAAAGTTAATGGGGGGGGATTAATAGATCTGAAATGTGATTCTGCAGGTGAGACTGCTGGAAACATAAATAGATGGGTTATAGATCACATCAAGCCAGAATGAACACGAGAAGTTAAAACGAGTTTCACAAAATGACAGGACTTGCTCGAAAGGGAAAGAACGCTTTGTAAAAAAAAAAAAAAAAAAAAGGAAATAATAGGAAAAGAGGAAGATCTAACATGAAGCAGACTGACTCAATAAAGAAAACCACAGCCTTAAGTTTGAAAATCATGAACGGGGCTTTAAATGACAAAACTTTTCAGAAGTCACTAATTCCGAGGGTCACTGTTAAGTCAGAAGTGAACTGATAGGACATATCAGCAACTTGAATCTAAAGCAGAGGGTGAATCCTTTCTGCACCTAAGCATCTTCTCACCTACCTTCAAAGGAAACTCAGCAGGTGCTCCACTAAATGACCTGCTTACATCAAAGTGAAACACCACATCAGTACAATACTAAGCAAGCAGCATTCCTAGCAACAAAGCTGTCTTTCACCCCACAGGAGTCTGCTCAATGCATTATGGAAGAAGAAGCCGCCTCTGTGCCTTTCCCACACACTGTAAAATTCTCAAAAGGCATTACAAAATGTTAGTAGGTCCAACTGCGTATGTCCAACCGCGCAACCCTCATCTCAGGTAGGCCATAGGAGTGCTTTTGAAAGAAGATAAACCCTGGTCAAGATGCTGTAACTGGCTTAAGGCTCTGGATGTCAGTAAAATCAATCAGTAAACCGATGAAGCCTCTGGCCTGCAAAGTTGGAAGACCAGCCGTGGTAAGATCGAATTCACGTGACGGAGGGAGCTCCCGTCGCTTGTCCCAGCTCCCGCCAACCTAGCAGTTCGAAAGCATGTAAAAATACAAGTTGATAAATAGGTGGAACCATGGTGGAAAGGTCACAGCATTACATGCCTAGTTGCGCCGGCCATGTGGCCACGGAAACTGTCTACGGACAAAACGCTGGCTCTACGACTTGGAGATGGGGATGAGCACCGCACCCTTGAGTCGGACACGACTGGACTAAAGATCAAAGGGAACCTTTGCCTAATAGTAAGACTTCAAGAAGACTACAATTGAAACGCAAAAAGTATGGGGGAAGGCATAGCTTGTGGTTGAAAAAAAATGTTATCTGGGAGACTCCACAGCTCCTGGGGTTGCTGTAAAAATGGTTCCAAGGGACCCAGTTTGCCTTTCTCTGAATCATGGTGTTGTTTATTAAGGATTCTTGTTGCCCCCAGTTCTGCTGGGGCAGATGAAGGAACACAGCAGGGTCCTCCTGCTGTACCTTACAGCACCTCCAAACAGGAACGCACAAAGTCATGGAGGGCCAGGTTTCCCTTGGAGGTGCCTTTTTTGATTTTGGACTGCAATTTCCAGAATGGTCTAAGAATTCCAGGAATCGCAGCCCAGAAATGTAATTCTGCACGTCTATAGGTTTTGGGAAGGGGTTTCGAGGGGTTTACCTGTACCATCAGCTTCTGATACCTTTACTCCTTTTTGCTGATTATTAAAAAAAAAGCGGTCGGTAAATTTCCTAGGAATCTTAATCCAACTGCCCATTAGGCTCTACAGAGGATGCCTCCCAAAGAACTACGACTCCCAGGAAGCGCTCTCTCTTGCTGTCTCTCAAAACAGATGAACAGCAAGAATTAAAGACTGAGGGTGCAGATAAAAAAATTAGAATGCATTGCCTTAAGGCTTAGAGTCTAAGCCACTCACTGAGGGAGGGAGGGGTAAAAGCTACAGGTGTGTCGATTTTGGCTTGTGGGTTGCAATTCCTGGAATTCTTGGAGTTGCAGTCAAAAGCATGGAAGCCACTAAGTAGCTGCTCAGTGGACAGAAGATGAGACTGGGGCCGGTGTTTCCAAAGCTGGAATCCTCTAGATATGTGTTGACCCACACCCGTCAATGTTTCCAACCCGTACAGCCCTGGCTGACATCAGCAATGGTAGTTATACTCCACAACATCTGGAGGACCCAGAGTTCAGGAAGGCTGGACTAGAAGCAGCATGACCCAGGTTCAAATATCTTAGCCAGTGACTTAGGCCAGTGGTTCTTAACCTTTGTTACTCAGGTGTTTTTGAACTGCAACTCCCAGAAACCTTAGCCAGCAGAGCTGATGGTGAAGGCTTCTGGGAGTTGCAGTCCAAAAATATCTGAGTAACAAAGGTTAAGAACCAGTGACTTAGGCCATTCACACCCTCTCAACCCAGCCTAGGTGATAGGGCTGCAGAGAGAATAAAAGGGTAAGGCATTAACCGAGAGAAAGGAGATGCTACTTTTTAAGACTACCACTCCCAGAAAAATCCCTTGCTGGATAGCATATTTTGGGATCTGCAGTTCACAGAAGTGTCTCTGCAGGACTGTATGTACAGCATCCCAAGCAACTTGGGAGGACAGAATAAAAATGCAATAAAACAAAATAAAATCTTTATGATCAACCCTAACCTTAACAATAAAATTAATGCCACTGATGCACAGTAACAGCTGTCCAATCTGGCGTGGCTTTTAAAAATGACAATTTGCAGAAGTGTTCAAGCAGTTGAAGCCTATCTCCTTTTTCCGTATCATCATGGTAAAGCCTCACAAATATCCAACCCGTGCCAAATCTTTTTTATTTGAATGCCCAGCTCTAGCCAGGAGCTGGGTGGACAGTGACTGGAAGCATGTGAACAAAGCAACAGCTACATTTTACCCTCTTACGTTTGAATGAGGAATTTGCCCATGTGGCCAGGATGTTATCTACATCTGCACAATACAAACATTATTTATAATATCTAGGCACATTTACTGCATTTTTGTACAAGAGCCAATGTGGTGTCGAGCTGAGAGTGCTGGACTAGAACTCAGGAGACTTGGCTTTAAATTCCCACATGGTTATTACACTCAGCCTTAGGGCAATCATAGCCTGAATTACTTCACAAAGGTGTATAAGGACAAAGGAGGGAGGGAGAGTGTAACACTTTAAGCTGTTGTTGTTGTTTAGTCGTTTAGTTGTGTCTGACTCTTCGTGACTCCAGGGACCAGAGCACGCCAGGCCCTCTTGTCTTCCACGGCCTCCCAGAGTTGGGTCAAATTCATGTTGGTCGCTTCGATGACCCTGTCCAGCCATCTCGTCCTCCGTGGTCCCCTTCTCCTCCTGCCTTTACACTTTCCAACATCAGGGTCTTTTTCAGGGAGTCTTCTCTTCTCATGAGATGGCCAAAGGATTGGAGCCTCTGCTTCAGGATCTGTCCTTCCAGTGAGCACTCAAGGTTAATTTCCTTCAAATGGATAGATTTGTTCTCCTTGCAGTCCAGGGGACTCTCAAGAGCCTCCTCCAACACCACAATTCAAAAGCATCAATTCTTCAGCAGTCAGCCTTCTTTATGGTCCAGCTCTCACTTCCATGCATCACTACTGGAAAAACCAGCTTTGACTATGTGGACTTTTGTCGGCAAGGTGAGGTCTCTGCTTTTTAAGATGCTGTCTAGGTTTGTCTTAAGCTTAAGCTGACTGGAGACTTATTAACCATAACAAATAAAATGTGAAGCAAGCAGCACAATTCATACCAGAAGGCGCTGAGGCTCAAGGCTGCCTGACAGCATCCTCTTCTCCTCAGCTGGTTATGGATACTCCAAATCTTCTCTTTCTAGGTCCACTTCATACTTTCCAATTCATACATTCCCGGTCGTAATCACATATAGTGTATCCGTGGGCTCCCAACCTTGGGTCCCCAGGTGTTCTTGGACTAAAACTCCCAGAAGCCTTCACCACCTGCTGTGCTGGCCAAGGATTGTGGGAGCTGTAATCCAAGAACACCTGGGGATCCCAGGTTGGGAACCACTGGAACACATCCTAATCCTGTGACACAATCCTAGGTGTGTCAGGAAATAAGTGGCCATGTTTCAGTGGATGGTTCCACGTAGGATCCGCTGCACAAATCATACCCTGCCTTACCTCATTACTTACTATATAGGACTTTTTAAGAGGTCATTAAAATGCACGGAATTGTTGAAATGCGCAAGTTAATTACTTCATAGAATTGGGGTGACTCAGAAGAGCCTGTCCTTCTACTATGGAGAATGGAAACAGGTTTTGATTCATGACTTGCCCTCACGGCAACCCTGTGAGGTAGCCTAAAGTGAGAGAGTGTGGGAAAGAAAGAATCGCATACATACAACCACATTGTAAGAACATAAGCAGAGCCCTGGGCAGGATCAGGCCAAGGGCCCATCTAGTCCAGCTTCCTGTATATCATAGCAGCCCCACCAGATGCCTCTAGGAGCACACGAGATACCTGTCTACTGATCCCCCCTCCCCTGCATCTGGCATTTGGAGGTCCCTCCCCATTAAGCCTGGAGATTGTACATCCCCATCATAGCTCGTCACCTGTGATGGACTTTTCCTCCAGGAATCTGTCCAATCCCCCTTTAAAAACATCTAGGCCAGATTCCATCACCACATCCTGTGGCAAGGAGTTCCACTGACTTACAACATGCTGGGTCAAGAAATATTTTCTTTGGTCTGTTCTCACTCTCCCAACACTCAGTTGGAGTGGATGTCCCCTGGTTCTGGGATTGCGTGAGAGGGAAAAGAGCTTCCCTCTCTCCACTGCAGAATTTTATACATCTCAGTCAGGTTCTCCCCTCAGGCGCCTTTTCTCTAGACTAAAGAGCCCCCAACGCTGCAGCCTTTCCTCATAAAGGAGGTGCCCCAGCCCAGTCCTCATTTGAGTTGCTCTCTTCTGCCCCTTTTTCAGTTCCACAATGTCTTTTTTGAGGTGCAGCGACCAGAACTGTACGCAATACTTCAGGTGCGATCTTACCGGCGTTTTGTATAATTACATTATAATGCTGGTCGTTTTATTTTCAATCCCCCTTTTAATGATACTTAGCATGGAATTGGCCTTCTTTGCTGCCGCCGCACACTGAATTGACCCTTTCATCGAGCCGTCTACAAGCACACCAAGATCTCTTTCCTGATCCATCACGGACAGCTCCAAACCCATTAGCTGATAACTAAAATTTTGGTATTTTTTGCACACCAATGTGCATTACTTTAGATTTTCTTATATTGAAATGCATTTGCCAAACAAATTTGCCATCTAGTTTAATGGGTAAGTTCCAATGCAAGCTTAAACCCCTTGGTCTTACTCTGACACACGAGTTGGCAATCTGGTGTCTTCAGATATTTTGGACAACTTCAATATGTCCAGCCAGTACAGTGAAGAATTATGGGAGCTGCAAGCCAGAACATCTGGAGGATACCTGGTTGCCTATCCTTGCTCTATCCACTACCACCAGTGGTTCTCAACCATGGGTCTCCAGATGCTCTTGGACTAAAACTTCCAGAAGCCTTCACCACTAGATGTGCTGGCCAGGATTTCTGGGGGTTGTAGTCCAAGAACATCTAGGGACCCAAGGTTACAAATCCCTGCACTACACCATGCTGCCCCGTTACATACATACCCTCAGCAGCGGTATTCTCTAAATGTACCTTCGAAAGAACCAATCACGCTGAATAGGACATGACTGACTTCTGGCACAAAATACTTACGGCTCGTGCTGCAAGCAGTCAGCAAAAGGTTGACGGGGAGCTACAGAAGCTTAAGAAGCTGAACTGTGAAGCAGGAAATCCTGCCTTCCTCCTTTCCCTCAATTTAACAAGTATTCTTAGTAGAACGGCTCTCTTGCTCTTTTTGCCCACACTCCATCTGTGGAAAGCAACACTGACCCACCTTAAAGGATCTGCATGAGGATTACAGTACTGTCGATATCTGGCACACTTTGAACCCTTTAATGCTAAGCAGGCTAATCATGAGTCTAGTATTTACACCAAAAAACACAAGTTATTAAGGAAGAAGAAAAGAATAATGTCTCTCACACACAATCTGGTTTCAGCTCTTGCAACAGGTGCAACGTTCATTCATCCTCTACCTGGTCACTTCAGTGAGCGCCAAGTGCTTTTAAATCTTTCACTTTGCCCTCATGACCGCAACGAATGCCCACGAGAAATTAACGTCTTATGCTCCGCATGTCCACACTTTCCACTGACAATCCAGACACACTCAGAAACCCCTTTATCCACGTCAAGGACCAAACGGACAGCTCCTGAACGCCGTTAAGCAGCAGTCTAGCTCTCAGTGCTTTCTTCAAGGCATACAATTCTAATCTTAAATAATTCAGGGAAAAAAAATCTGTAGCAGAGCTTTTTTTTTTTTGTATTCTTCAACAAAACCTTTGCAGGAAACTTTCTACATTGAAAGATACTGCAGGAACTTTTAAACAACCATTAACTGAACTCCAGCGGGAGAAGCCCGGTTCTTCCCCCTGCAGCTCAGCTCTTGCAAAGCTGATCCTGCTTGCCTCGATCCAAGCAGGGCCAGAGAAAGTCCTCCCCAGAGAGGAACCAAAACCCAGGGTAAAGTCAAACAAGGCCAAACACAAACTTGTGGGTCCAGAAGCAGGCTCTAAAAGTGTAAGGAAAGTAGCTGAGCCAGTCATCCTGTGACCATCTCCCCATATAACTGGAATAAGGAAGAAGACCCACACACGGTGGGTGAGCTGTATCTCCCCCCCCAACTTGCATGATATTTGAGCCCCCTCCTTGAAAGAATTCAAGGGATCGCCTCCTTTTCCTGCTCCTATGGGGGGTGACCCCCAACTTACCCCAGAAGTGGGGGGTCCCCCTCCGGGCCCCTGGTGTGAACAGGTCCCCCTAACCTCCCATGCAACTGGTGGGCTCCCACCCCTCCGGGCCCCCCCTCCACTTGGTGCCAGGAGTGGGGGTGCTGCCCCCGCGCATGCGTACTCCCCTCCCGCACCCCAGGGCCAGGGGCCCCGTTCGCTTCGAGGCCAAAAAAAACCTGCCCGTAACAGTCTGCGCATGCGTAGCGCGGCCTGGGCCCCTGGGCCCTCTTCCGCCGGGCCCTTTTTCCTCACCCCGCGGAGGCGCTTGATCAACGCGCTCTTCTGCCCGCTCTTCGCCAGGCCCCGCTGCTCCAGGGCCGCCTTGAGGTCGGCGACCCTCAACGTCTGGAGCGGCCTCCCGTCCAGAGTAACCTCGTCCCCGTCCGCCATCTTGTGTGGCGCCGCTGCCTGCCCTCCCCGGAGCTTCGGGGGAGTTCGGAAACTTCCGGAGACGTTTTCGGCGTTCGGACGGGACCGCCGACGCCGCCTTCGGGCCTCGCTCGGGAATCTCCGCTCGGGCTTCGTCACCAGTCGTTCGTTTCCGGACGCTTCGGCGCGACGCACAGGACTCCCGAGTGGGGAGGCGGGGGTAGAGTTTTGCGGCCGTGCCACCCCGAGCCGGTGACTTTTTCCGGGCCACTTCGGGTATTTCCGGGTCTCTCGAGGAGCCTTCCCCCCCCCACAATCCCGGAAGTAAGTTCCGGCAGGGGCTCGGTAACTTCCGGAAATTTCCGGAACTCGAGCGGCCGGACGACCACGGTCTTCGTCCGTTTCCGTCGAACGCTAGGTTCGGGTGTTTCCGGACGCTTCTCGGCTCTTTCCGCCTCCCCGGGCAGGTCTCCGCCCTCCTAAACCTGCTGCTGGGATTAAAAATGGAAGGAGCGGCGGAGGAAGGAAGCGCTTGGTGAGCCAGCGGCGGACCCAGGTGAGAACCCCGGGCTGTTTCGTGTATCTTTTGGTGCCTTGGGATCGAGTGGAGGGTCTCAGGTGTATCGGCTAGCCTCAGGTAGGCACTTTGTGCATGCCCCGGAGTCCTCTGCTAGGGGAGAATTTCATCTCTCTTTTGAGACTGAGGATCTGCTCCCCCCCCCGCGAGCCTATGTTGTAGGTCTGGTTCTGGGTGCGAATTCTGCAACAGAGTTATGAATCTTAATTCTGCAACAGAATTATGACCCTGGAGGAGTCAAAATTTTTAGAGTAGCTATTTCAATTGTATTTTAATTGTTTTATCTTTTAATTGTATTTTATTTGTTGTGAGCCGCCCAGAGACCTTTGGGTAGAGTGGGCAGCATATATGATGAATGAATGAATGAATGAATGAATGAATGAATGAATGAATGAATGAATGAATGAATGAATGAATGAATGAATGAATGAATGAATGAATAAATAAATAAATAAATAAATAAATAAATAAATAAATAAATAAATAAATAAATAAATAAATAAATAAATAAATAAATAAATAAATAAATAAATAAATAAATAAATAAATAATGATCTGTCCTGATGCTTTAGAAGAGGAAAGCCATGATAAAGGGGTGAAAAGTAGACCCAGAAGAAATGTATATGTTCCGAGTTTCAGGCTGGGCTTAAAGCTAGTTTCCAGATCTGGAAAAAGCTGACAATAAAGACCAGGGGGGAAAGGCTTTAGTTGATAATACAGTACACATTGTTTTTTATTCCCTATCAGTAGCATTTCCCTGTTAGCATAGTCTCTCGAGACTGAAGGATGCGTAAAACAGCCTTTCCCCTTAAGAGCAGGATCCAGGTTCAAATTGCATGCTTGGCCTTTTGCTTTAATTTCCGTTTTATTCCTCTGTCTCTTTGACCGGGGTTGAAGTAGAGAAGCACAGGTTGATTTCTGGACCATGACTCCCCAAATCCCACCAACGGCCCAGTCCGGCACCACAAATCTGGTCACTTTTAGCTTGGAAGTGACCCCCCAGCCTGTCCGGAGGAGACCGTAACTCATGCGCCACCTATGCTTCTTCCTCTGCAGGATGTCCGAGCCAATGCCCCTGTCCTATGTGACCGCCCAGGAGATGCGCTGCCTTTTGCACTGGCTGTCGAGCTGGTCCCCAGCACAGCGTGAGCGCTTCGTCCACAGCCTGGCAGAGAAAGCGGTCCCCTGCAAGGTGATCTCGCTCTTGGATGGCCTGGCTGGGCTCAGCGTGGAAGCCGGCAAGCCCCCTTCCATCTTTGAGTGCCAGATGCGTCTCTGGGACCAGTGGTTCCGGGGCTGGTCTCAAGAAGAGCGCAACGAATTTGTGAGGCAGCTGGAAGAGGTGTTGCCGGAGGTGGCTTCTCGTTTCTACCAAGAGGTTGCTGGAACAGCCGGGCAGGATTAATCCGGGCCGTCGCTCTCCACCGGCGCCTCGAGGATCCGACAGTGGCCGCTTTTCCATGCCTGCGGTGTGGTGTCCCAACTGGCCTTTTCACAAGTACCTTGTTAGTCAATGTACGAGTGTGAGCTCGTGACACAGCAGAATAAAAATGATATACTGTACCAAGTACCAAAGTTGAAAAATTGTCAGTTTTAAAGGATTGAAAGGCTCAGTTGCGAAGAGCGTGGGCTGAGATTTTTCTTTTTAAAAATTAGTAACTAGAATTAATAAACACGAAAACAATTAGAAAACCAAGCTAAATGGGAGAAAAAATACATATAGTGTATTCCACCATCAGGACTGTTACGGAGCAACCATTTAAACCATTTACCCTTCCGGGGGAGGACCTTCCCTTTCCCAAATTGTTTAGACTCGTGTTTCATTTTGTCCCTTCCCTTTTATCAGTACAAGATCAATACATTCTCCCCATCTATCTGCAAATGCATTTCTACTAATTATCCCTTTCTGAACTTTTATAGTGCATGTAAGTTTATCATTAATATCCCAGACTTCTCTATATCAGCTCCCTAACAAAATTTATTAATCATATCTTTCCAAACTCTTCTTCCTTAATCTTTATCAATAGCATCATAAATAGAAAATTGATCTTAGGTCATACACTCATTTTACATGTTGCAATTCTGCCATATTTTCTAATGATTCTGGAAGACAGGAGGGCCTGGCATGCTCTGGTCCATGGGGTCACGAAGAGCTGGACACGACTTAACAACTAAACAACAAAAGCTTTGATCATCTTGATGGAACTTCCTCACAAAATGCCAATCATCCGTACCTTGGTGAGGGGAAATAAGCCACACTATGTATAAGCACCCTTAGCTTTTTTTTAAAAAAAAAGGGGAACTGCTGGATAGCTCAGTGGTTTGGGAGCTCAGTCCCCCAGTGCGCTTCCTTGATGGGCTGGAGTGGATAATGCATAGGGTCCCTTCCAGCTCTTCAGTTCTAAGATTTTTTAGGTTTATTCAAGTTTGCTAGAACATGTGATAGAAATGAACCAACCCATTGTCTGAATTTATTTGTTCTTCGTGATCACATGCCTGGTTTTATGAAGTCAGGGGCAAGCTGTGCCTTATGAGCTTGAGTTTAAGATAATATAGAAACAGCTGATAAACTGGAATGTCTATAATACTGTTCCCAGATAGCTCGGCAGTTTGGAGTGAAATGAGCCCTATCTTGTCATTGATTTTTTTTCATTGATCCTAGTGTTGTAGCAATCTTGATGAAGCCATGTGGATTTCATCATGGCTGATATTTTAATGGAAAACCACTTTGGAACTAGGTCCTGTGGGATTAACTTCACTGTGGACAAATACAACCGGAGCAAAGCATAATTAGAGGCCTAAACGGGTAGAGATATAATTGACGATGCATACCAAAACGAGGATTGCTGGTCATTTGGCACAAAAGTCTCCTCAGACTTGTGGGGTTTTGATAAAAAGGCCCGGTGTTTGGACAGGACTACAGTTCCCAGAATGACTCACACAGGGTGATCACAAGAGGCCAGGCTGCCTTGAGAATTCTAAGAGAGGTCCTGCCAGAAACGGAACTTTTCTAAATTCGGTGCTACATATTCAAGATGCTGTGTCTGACTCTGTGGATTTGAATCCATAAATGCTAAAATAAATCTGTCAGCCTTAAGGTATCTCCATAATGTTACTCCCAACGTTCATTTTTCTTTTGTTTTTGCACAAACCTAACACAATTACCTCTTTGAAAACTTTCCCAAATATTTGATTTACGGAGAAATACTGCTATTGTCGGGCAGTTTGTTGCCTAAAATCTTTGCTGATCTACCAGTACTGGATCCTGATCTGTTTTCTGCCAGTACTTGCTCTGTACAGCCTTGAGTTTTTTTTTATCTTGTTGTATTCACTCATTCATTCAACTTCTATATTGCCCATCTAACGATCAAGGCCGCTCTGGGCAGTTCACAACAAAATAAACCAACAAACACTTTAAAAAGCACTGAACATCATAATTATATGAAATACCGAAATTAATTACATTTTTCTAGAAAGAATGGTCCAATAGAAATGCTACAAACCAATGGGTTTTTGCATTGGTCTTTTTCTTCTTTTTCTTCAGGCTCAGAAATGTTACTTTTCTGGATAACAACACCCATCATCCCCTCGCTACATCAAGAGGGAAGCCAGCTAGCCAAAACTGGTCTAGAACATTCTGTGTGTGAGGGGCAAGGATAACACCCCTCGTGAGGATCTACATTGTTATGTGACCTCAAATCACTTCCAAGTTAGGGTGACTTTTACAGAGTTTTCAGGGTATAATAATAATAATTTATTGTCATTGTAAGTATATACACAGTATACCCATACAACAAAATTCACAGACACCCAGAGACCAGACACATGCACACACATAAAATTCCCCAAACACTCCCCACCCACTAAAAGTCCCCCCCTAAAAATACAAACATCTACACCGCAGGCCAAGTAACACAGTCCAACTAATTATTCACTACTGTTGGTCTTTAAGCTCATTATTAATTGCAATTATAGCTCTGGGATAAAAACTATTTAGAAAACGTGTGGTCCGAGTCTTAATTGTTCTATATCTTCTGCCAGACGGTAACAGTTCAAAAAAGTTATAAGCAGGATAGGAAGAGTGATGATGAGTGATGTTCAGAAGATAGGAGGGCCTGGCGTGCTCTGGTCCATGGGGTCACAAAGAGTCGGACACGACTAAATGACAACGACGTGATGTTCAAGTAATAGATCATCATCCCCATACATGCACACACACAAGATTAGTTTCTGTGGCCAAGCCAGGACTGGAACTCATGTCCATTGAGTCCTATTCTATCTATCGGAGTTTTAACAGCCTTGTATCCTGCCTACAGCTTGTGCAGCTTGGAGAATCCTTTCTAAGTTGGGATGGCTGTCAGTCTATTCAGCACAAACCTGTCATTCCCTCTGAATTCAAAGAGAACCCGGCCTGTCTACTCTTTTCCCCCCTCTCTCGAGGCCTGTTTTAAAAGTCAGTCCTGTCTGTTAGTTTGCTATTTGATCTGTTCACAACTCTTAAGTTAAAAAAGAAATGGTTTTTATTCTTTCTCTTACTAATGCCTTAGAGTGAGCTACTGAAACTGTAAGTGCCAGTTAATAAGAAAAGGGGGTGGACTCATCTGGGGAACCTCAAGCTATTCTGCCCCGTGAATCCCCGCCCTTCTGCTGCACAGCTGAAGGAAATGAACTAACATCCAAAACCCTGCAACACCATCCACTACCCTACATTGTCTCTCAGGGCCCGAAATTGTTGTTCCATATATTGGGGTGGGTTCCCCCACGGCACTTCCCCTTCTCTGCTTGATCTGGACTGTCGGATTTAAAACAACCCCAAAGCCAAACCGGGATGCGTCTCTCGACTTGTCCTGTCTTCCCTTTCTCTTAGTGCTGGATTGCAAACCCTGGCGTTCGTAACCGTGGCTTCCTCTCACCCACCCAGACAGTAAGGGACAAAACATCATGTTTGTGCATCTCCAAGCTCTGGGCTGTGCTTAGGTAGGACCCGCAATAAATCTTCTGAAAAGTGAGATAAGAAAGCCGAGGCAGCCGGCGGCATCATGGTTCGCTGTCAACAAGGCAGATCTGTTGACATAGAAAGAACCTGGGGCGAACTTCTGGACTTCTCTGCAAAGATGACCAGGGAACAGTTTGGGATGGCCCGGTCAATCTTGACTCATTTCTCCTGGACCCCCTGTAGAGAGGACGTCTGCCGTCCTTCCTGATTTTTGTCAGAGAGGAGCAAAGGTGGGCTCAATGGACGGCACTTGTTTCCCCTTCATCTCTTTCAATTTTTCTCTGCCACTTGAGTTCTTTTATTGGAAGAAAGGCGGAATATCAATAACGTTAATACATTTGACCTTTCCTATTGTTCTTGGTTGAGTGATTTTAGTGAATGCCCCCCCCCATCCGCTTAGCCAAGATATACCCAGAACCAACCGGACTGTTTTCGGGAGACAAAGTAGATCACTCCAGGAGAACCACTTGGTAGTAAAAATGACAAGTTTTGTCACTTTTTCATGACACACCAAATCTGAGGTGGTTGGCTTTCTCTCACTAACATAACTGTCGGCAACCTGTGGCCCTCCAGAGTTTCCTCGATGCCACCAATAAAGTCTTTAATTCTTTCCGGGGCCAACTTTCCTTTATTGGCTCTGCCTCCCCCCCCCTACCACTCGATTTATCGTTTTTCCAGACTTTATCCATGTGGCCTCTCAAGGATTCAAAGCTGCTCTTTCTAAAGAAATATGCCTGGACATAGGACAACCCTGCCCAAAGGCAGGGCCGGCGCTGGGATTCAAATCTTTCTCTCTTCCACCACGGATGCTTTGTTGCGCTTTTTAGAATGTACGGATCATCGGCAAAGATCACCCGGCATCTTTTCAGCCGGTATTTACGCATGTGTTACCTGTGGGAGGCAAGCACGGGAGAGATTGTAACACCAGACGTTGCTAGCACTGCATGCCTTTCAAATGGCGGTTGCAGGAAAGAGAGGTGTTCCTGATCAGCAGCCCTCTTACTCAAGCCCTGTGGTGTGTGTGTGTCTTAGCAGCTTCCTAAATAACATCCTTGGGAGCTTCTGCCCTTCTCTCCCACCCCTCTATCCAGGCTGCCCCTGTTGCAAGAGCTGGATGCCAACAGACCTGGCTATAGCCTGAAATAAGTGGGAGCTTCCTCTGGGAGAGAGAGAGACAGAGAGAGAGAGACTCAGGGTGGCAACAACACAGAAGAGGGCCTTTTCAGTGGTGGCCCCTCCATCTCAGGAATGCTTCCACCAGATTAATCGCAGGTTATATATTTTTCCCACGTATAAGACACCCCCATGTATAAGACGCCCCCACACTTTTCTAATCCAAAATTAAGAAATCTAAGTGGGGCTTAGCAAGTGTAGGGGGAAAGGGATCAAAGCGCTGCAGGATCGCTTTGATCCCTGCTTTTCCCTCCACTTGTTTTTGTTTTCTCCTCACCTTACTTCCGTGTATAAGACAACCCTCAATTTTTAGTCTAAAGATTTTAGACAAAAGTATAGTCTTATACATGAAAAAATATGGTACATTTGGGCATCAGACGTCAGAGGATAAGGAATACAGGACAGCCAGGTGAAGCTATTTCCCTGCTCCCAGCTGTCTGACAGGACATCATTGACCAATATTTTTCTTTCCAAGATCTGTGTGATGCCAACGGATTATCCCTCGAATTTGTTAATTTGGGGGGGGGGGGGGGAGAGAGAAGAGACCGTGTACTTTGCATTGTTCTGGACGAGACCATGCCTGTGGGGGATCCCTGTGAACATCAAAACGAGGTGAGTTTTTGAAATCTGTGCATCTCGTTTTTTGGGGTTAGGCAATAATCAAGCCTGAGGATACAGAAAGAAAGAAGCAGTCCAAAAAGGTGTGTGTGAACAACAAAGGTTCAAGGTACCTGTTTCTGCCTGTCTTGTTGGTCAAAGGCTGGACTGTGATCCCTTGTAGGCTAGACCGCTGCCTTGGACAAGGCACACAAGCCCTTTGTGTTGACTTTAGAGGAAAAAAGCAAGGGGCAGAAAACAGTCCCAATGTCAGCAAAACAGGAAGTCAGGTGGGGCGGCCCGTCTAGTTTCTTCTTGTCTTATCCCTCTCCTATAGGTAGCTGGATGTCATTGTAGATCTAAATCCACATTTCAAATGTTTCTCTCTCTCTCTCTTTTCCAGTTGCCTGTGTTAAACACTATGCTTTCATGTCATAAAAGCGGAGCCAAGAACAGACCACGCCATGCGGTGTGCATTCTTTTTAATACTAGATTTAAAAATCGATGGAAGCCAAATGGGCAGTGGTATCTACAGGTGGGAGGAGATGGAATCATCACTGAGATTCAGCCTCGTGGAAAAGCTGCTTCCCACGGCAGTCAAATCTGTCCAAGGAAGCTGATGGTAGTCATTTTTAACCCCGCTACGCTTTACATGCAGGACGTGGCAGCTTCTATGCATTTTTTTTTTATTTTTGGAAAACAGTCCTGTAGCAAATAATGGGAAGAAAATAACTGCCTCTACCCACAAACCGGGAATCAGCAGCATTGCCAGATGGAGTGGCAAGCAATATTGCATTAGCAGGACAAAAATCGGACCTGGTAATGCAATACGGTTGCTTCCTGTGTTAGTTATCACTTATGGCCACGAGGGGCTCTCACAACCCTACCCCACAATTAGAAGGTCCTTTCGGTAAGAATGGATTTTTTGTTACCAGTTGCTTGATGAAGAGTTCTGTACCACTCAGAAGCTTGCAGACATCCTTGGCATTTTGCTTGGTTCTCGCAGAGTCGTTGCCTAACTGCAGCCCGGTTTTTATTTATAAGGTTTTATCCGTGCAAACCGCAGCTCGTGAAACCTTTCCACCCAGTGTGACTCGTTACTTTTTAAGGTGACACTTAAAGACTTTTCTTTAGTTTTCCAAAGGTTCCTGTAATTCAGCCATGGGAATCCGTGTCGTTGTCCAGGCATGGCTAGACTGCAATTCTCATTGATCCTCAGCTATTTCCCAAGATTCGCCTTCCAAAAACCTATCACTCTCCAGATGTGTTAAAACACAACCATGATCTCTAGCCAACATGATCTCTAGCCAACTTAGCTATACTGACTGTTGGGAGTGCTAGGAGTTTAGAACATCTGGAAGGAAGTCTTCAGCCTTTGGCGTTGTATTGTACACCCTACCAATCACCGTAGCAAAGCACCAGAATCTCACCCTAATAAGAACAAAAGGCCCACTTTCCCCAAAAAGGATATTTATATGTTTATATCAATATAACCCATTCTGTCATTACATTTATCATTTAAAAGCAAAGCAAAAGCAAAGTGTGTTGATTATATAACCCCATTAAAGCACTTTCTGGGCAGGTTATAATTTCATGATCTAGGCTACACATTCCTAACTCTACCACTGCCAAGCCGGGTACTTATTTTGCTGACTTCAGAAGAACGGAAGGCCCACCTCGAGCCGGCTACCTGGACCCAGGATCAAAAGTCAGATCGTGAGAAGGGTCTTGACTGCAGTTGAACCCCAGTGCGACGTTCTGTTATTATAGTTATCATTTACAGTTACGGCAGTGAGCAGAAAGAACAGAGATGAGGAGAAACCCCCAAGGATCTACAGCCGTGACCACCACGTCCAGCTGGCTTATTCTGTGGTGAGTTGGACCCTAGGAGGTGCCCCATAGGACTTAAAGGAGGACACAAGAAGTGAGCCAGGGTACATTCTTACTAATAGTTACAAAACCCTGTGCCCCGCCAAGGGTGCATGAACCACAGGATCCGATTAACCTTGAGCTGGACCTGGCACAGCTGTGCCTACGGACATAGGTTGCTGATAGCATTCTCCAGCTCCTTGAATAAAATGGAGGCACCTTTTCTAAAAGGATCCGGGCACAATGCCGCCTGGCCAGGATGAATTAGCGCACAACTAAGACTCCTGGTCTCTTTTCCATCTCTTTCTTTCTCTCTCTCACACACACATACACACACATTGCACAACTCAGCGGTTGTTACCGCTGATGTTACAACCTCCAGCGATCAGTTTTGGGATGGAGGTGATGTGACAACGTTTGCGAGCCTCTCTTGGCTGCCGCTGAGCAGCTCCTCCTGGGACCTGCCCTCACGACGCACGTCTCCGTGGCCTCCCTCCAGAGAGATGCCTGCAAATCCCTCCAAAGTATAAAGCTTGTTGGGGGGGGGGGGAGAAGAGGTCTCGGTCACTTTGTGGTCGACCAGGTGATTTTGCTACTCCACGCCCCCCCTTTCTCAGCAAACCCAGGGGTGCAAAGCCGCCAAGCTCAAGGTAAGCCAGCCCCCCCCCCTCTGGATTGCGTTATCTTGTGAAGCAACCTGTTGCACCACCCAAAGAAGAAGAACACTGCTAGCCACAAACCACAACCTTTTCTCTTCCCTTCCCTGCTGCAAACAATCTCCCCCCCTTCTTGTAAGTGACCCTTCACTTAGAACAGGCGAGAACTGAAAATCCAATTGTTCCTCTCCCCCCCCCAGCCCCATCCCTCATTTCTCAGATCTCCTGACCCCTGGAGTTGCTTCAGAGGGGTATTTCGGACCTCTTTGAGTCTCAGAGATGCTCTACCCACCTTCGCCCACTGGCACTCCAAAGCTTCTCTCTTTCCGCATCATCACGATTCTCTCTCCCACACACCCCACATCCCACGATACTCAAGCTCATTGCAATGGGACCGGTTTACGAAAACCTACGGGCTGTGCCAGAAACTCTTCTTCATGGATTGCTGCCTTGTCGTGGCGAAGGGGCTTGAGTAACTCAGAGAAACTATGGGCTATGCCGTGCAGGGACACCCAAGACGGACAGGACATAGTGGAGAGTTCCGACTAAACGCAATCCACCTGGAGTAGGAAATGGCAAGCCACTCCAGTATCTTTGCCAAGAACGCCCCATGATCAGAAACAAAAGGCTAAAAGATATGACGCTGGAAGATGGGCCCCTCAGGTCGGAAGGTGTCCAACATGCTACTGAGGAAGAGCAGAGGACAAGTACAAGTAGCTCCAGAGATAATGAAGTGGTTGGGCCAAAGCCGAAAGGACGCTCAGCTGTGGACGTGCCTGGAAGTGAAAGGAAAATCCAATGCTGCAAAGAAAAATACTGCATAGGAACCTGGAATGTAAGATCTATGAACATTGGGAAGCTGGAGGTGGTCAAACAGGAGATGGCAAGAATAAACATCGACATCCTGGGCATCAGTGAACTAAAATGGACAGGAATGGGCGAATTCAGCTCAGATGATTATCATATCTACTATTGTGGACAAGAATCCCGTAGAAGGAATGGAGTAGCCCTCATAGTCAACAAAAGAGTGGGAAAAGCTGTAATGGGATACAATCTCAAAAATGATAGAATGATGTCAATACGAATCCAAGGCAGACCATTCAACATCACAATAATCCAAGTTTATGCACCAACCAGCATTGCTGAGGAGACTGAAATTGAACAATTCTATGAAGATTTACAACACCTTCTAGAACTGACACCAAAGAAAGATGTTCTTCTCATTCTAGGGGACTGGAATGCTAAAGTAGGAAGCCAAGAGATAAAAGGAACAACAGGGAAGTTTGGCCTTGGAGTTCAGAACGAAGCAGGACAAAGGCTAATAGAGTTTTGTCAAGAGAATAAGCTGGTCATCACAAACTCTTTTCCAACAACACAAGAGGCGACTCTATACATGGAAATCACCAGATGGGCAATATCGAAATCAGATTGATTATATTCTCTGCAGCCAAAGATGGAGAAGCTCTATACAGTCAGCAAAAACAAGACCTGGAGCTGACTGCGGTTCTGATCATCAGCTTCTCATAGCAAAATTCAAGCTTAGACTGAAGAGATTAGGAAAAACCACTGGGCCACTCAGGTATAATCTAAACCAAATCCCTTATGAATACACAGTGGAAGTAAAGAACAGATTTAAGGAACTAGATTTTGTGGACAGAGTGCCTGAAGAACTTTGGATAGAGGCTCGTAACATTGTCCAGGAGGCAGCAACGAAAACCATCCCAAAGAAAAGGAAATGCAAGAAAGCAAAGTGGCTGTCCAACGAGGCCTTAGAAATAGCAGAGAGGAGAAGGGAAGCAAAATGCAAGGGAGATAGGGAAAGTTACAGAAACTTGAATTCAGACTTCCAAAGAATAGCAAGGAGAGACAAGAGGGCCTTCTTAAATGAACAATGCAAAGAAATAGAGGAAGATAACAGAAAAGGAAAGACCAGAGATCTGTTCAGGAAAATTGGACATATTAGAGGAACATTTTGCGCAAAGATGAACATGATAAAAGACAAAAATGGGAGGGACCTAACAGAAGCAGAAGACGTCAAGAAGAGGTGGCAAGAATACACAGAGGAATTATATCAGAAAGATGTGGATATCCCGGACAACCCAGACAATGTAGTTGCTGACCTTGAGCCAGACATCCTGGAGAGCGAAGTCAAGTGGGCCTTAGAAAGCCTGGCTAACAACAAGGCCAGTGGAGGTGATGGCATTCCAGTTGAACTATTTAAAATCTTGAAAGATGATGCTGTTAAGGTGCTACATTCAATATGCCAGCAAGTTTGGAAAACTCAACAGTGGCCAGAGGATTGGAAAAGATCAGTCTACATCCCAATCCCAAAGAAAGGCAGTGCCAAAGAATGCTCCAACTACCGTACAATTGCACTCATTTCGCACGCTAGCAAGGTTATGCTCAAAATCCTACAAGGTAGGCTTCAGCAGTATGTGGACCGAGAACTCCCAGAAGTACAAGCTGGATTCCGAAGAGGCAGAGGAACTCGAGACCAAATTGCTAACTTGCGCTGGATTATGGCGAAAGCCAGAGAGTTCCAGAAAAATATCTACTTCTGCTTCATTGACTATGCGAAAGCCTTTGACTGTGTGGACCACAGCAAACTATGGCAAGTTCTTAAAGAAATGGGAGTGCCTGACCTCTTTATCTGTCTCCTGAGAAACCTATATGGGGGACAGGAAGCAACAGTTAGAACTGGTCATGGAACAACTGAGTGGTTCAAAATTGGGAAAGGAGTACGGCAAGGCTGTATATTGTCCCCCAGCTTATTTAACTTATATGCAGAATACATCATGCGGAAGGCTGGACTGGAAGAAACCCAAGCCGGAATTAAGATTGCCGGAAGAAATATCAACAACCTCCGATATGCAGATGATACCACTCTGATGGCAGAAAGTGAGGAGGAATTAAAGAACCTTGTAATGAGAGTGAAAGAGGAGAGTGCAAAAAACGGTCTGAAACTCAACATCAAAAAAACTAAGATCATGGCCACTGGTCCCATCACCTCCTGGGAAATAGAAGGGGAAGATATGGAGGCAGTGTCAAATTTTATCTTCCTGGGCTCCATGATCACTGCAGATGGAGACAGCAGCCCTGAAATTAAAAGGCGCCTTCTTCTTGGGAGGAAAGCGATGACAAATCTGGACAGCATCTTGAAAAGCAGAGACATCACCTTGCCAACAAAAGTCCGAATAGTCAAAGCTATGGTTTTTCCTGTCGTGATGTATGGAAGTGAGAGCTGGACCATAAAGAAAGCAGACCGCCGAAGAATTGATGCCTTTGAATTGTGGTGCTGGAGGAGGCTCTTGAGAATCCCCTGGACTGCAAGGAGAACAAACCTATCAGTTCTAAAGGAAATCAACCCTGAGTGCTCACTGGAAGGACAGATCCTGAAGCTGAGGCTCCAGTACTTTGGCCATCTAATGAGAAGAAAAGACTCCCTGGAAAAGACCCTGATGTTGGGAAAGTGTGATGGCAAGAGGAGAAGGGGACGACCGAGGATGAGATGGCTGGACAGTGTCTGCGAAGCAACCAACATGAACCTGACACAACTCCGGGAGGCAGTAGAAGACAGGAGGGCCTGGCGTGCTCTGGTCCATGGGGTCACGAAGAGTCGGACACGACTAAACGACTAAACACACACACACACGTGCCAGAAACTGGCCTGCACTCTCTGAAAGCCCACAGAGTGGGGGAGTGTGTGTGTGAGAGAGGTCCTTTTCTTGTGGCCCAAATAATTTACATTTCTGCCCCAGATTAGGACGGGGAGGTAAGAACGCTGGTGGGAGTCCTCTTTCTCCTTGATTTAGGCTGTCTTGAGCAGGCCTTGGGCAAAACTGCACAGTCATAAGGCACCCCCAGAAAAGAATGGGAATATTTTGAATATTCTCTACCTAGATATCCTGGAAAGGGTCACCATAAATCAGAACTGACTTGACGCCACAAGATTATTATTCAGCAGGTGACAAATTTTTAAATCCCTTCAGAATTCTCTTCTCCGGCTAAGAGTAAGACAAGTTGTTTTTTTCCCCCCAAGGTCTCTGTATTTTCCAAAAACAATCAAGTCCTTTCCCGTTGAGCACAGATGGACTGGCCAGTTGTTAAGTTACAAAATCAATACCTCCAGGCCTTCAAATTCTGAAATTTGAGCAATCAACCTGTGGCTGGGGCAATCTGTAAAAATCCCATAAGTGCATCTTTTGCTCACTTTTTCCAAAAAACCAAATGAGTGCTTTTGCACAGAATGTGATCGCCATTGATGCATGAGCACAAGAGGGACAGAAAATAGCTCACCATCTTAGCAGGCAAGAAAAGTACGTGCAGTTCCTCATCTTCCTGCACAAGGACCTGACGTATCATAACATGACATTTTAGAACTGCAAAGCTGGAGGGGATCCTATAGATCACCGCACCCAGCCCAGGAGGACATGGGGAATTGATCTCTCAACCTCTTGCGATGACAAGATTGATCACCCCCAGTGCTTTTTAGCAGTTGGACTGGATGACCTCCGTGGTTCTTTGATCTCAAGAGTAGAGTTGCCAGTTTCCATTGACCTGAAACATTTTGCTGTCTGACACCTAGGAACACAGCTCAGACACATGAGGAGCCCAAAGACCAGCCAAATAATATTTGATCTCTGAAGCCAGTGTGTCAGCTTATACCTCTCTCTTGCCCCTGGTAGTAATGATTAACGGCATGACCAGAAAGTTTTAGAAGAGGTCGCTGTGTTCATCTGGGCTAGCATGTCAGGCAAAACCAAAAGAAAATTTTTTAAAAACCAAGTAGAAGAAAATATTGCTGCACCTTAAAAACCAACTGCTATATTTTAATGTGCGCTTTTGCGGACAAGTCTCCTTCCTCATACGTATTGAGTGAAATACAGCAAAACGCAAGAGTTCACGAGCCAAACATCACTGACTCTCAAAGCTGGCATGAAATGTTTTACTTGTGAACTCTGCGTTTTACTGTATTTCACTCCGTATGAGGAAGTGGATTCGTTCAGGAAAGCTCCCGTTAAAACATAACAGTCTTTAAGGTGCCGTAATGTTTTTGTCTTCTTTATTTTTTATCTTTCTTTTGGTTTCGTCTGATATGATTAGAAAGGTTAATAATCTTAATGATGATAATTTCAGAACCACAGAGGTGGAAGGGACCCTGTGGATCATGGTAATCAAGAGGCCCCGTGGGGGAATCGAACTCCCAACCTCTGGCCCCACAGCCAGAGACTTCAACCCTCGAGATAATTATATTCGGTGGAGCGGGGGGGGGGTTACTGTGTTTAAATGAGAACACAACGCTTCTAGAGGTTTGCAGGAGTCGCGGCTCACCCTCGTCCTTCCTTCCTTTTTATTTATTGTGTTTGCCAATGGATATAGGACTGGCGGTCCATTTTTGCCCACAACTCCTCTACCCCTAGCCTAGTACCCTAGACATGTCCGAGAGCCGCTCCGTATCATTCTCAGCCAGCGTTTTCTTTACCCCAGCCCATCGTTCGCAACGCATCACTCTGAGAAAAGGCCGTTTTCAGACGTTGTCCGGATAACACAAATGGAAAACAGACCGACTCAAAGGTGACCTATCCTCCTTCAAAGGTTGGCACACTTTCTAAAAATAAATTGATGTGTCTGGAAGAAGTCATTTGCAGGTGCCCGCACGCTCTCCGCTCCTCCTTGACGTTGTGGTGCGGGAAGGACATGCCAAGGCGATGTTCTTTCCCCTGAAGCCGAGCCACACGTAAGGACAGACCCTGATGGTCATAAACCTGCAGTGGCCTAATCTTACGTGATGGTAGAGTGTGAGCAGAGCATCCGTGTGCTTGCTGGCTTCGCCTTCCTTGACTTTATGGGTGCTCACCCAGAGAACCACCATGGCATGGACGGTGGGCTGTGTGCCTCTATGAACCTTCTTAGGTTTCCACTGGATGTTGCGTACAGGAAAAGACCGATGGTCCAGCAGAAGACAAGGTGTGAGAAGTTGACTTACTTTGGAGTAGCAAAGGAAGGCTCAGATTTAACCGTCCTAAGGTCTGATTAGGGGCTAATAGGTTTCTGTTCCCAGCCCTGCTTTATCTCAGGAAGAACCAAGGGCTAGATATTGCAGGGAGATAGTACAACACCCTAAGAGTGTCATGCACACTGCGAGGCCCAGGGCTGAATCCCAAAGCATGTAGGACTCGCATGGGTTCATGTCAAGCAGATCTAGTTTGTTCTGTTCTGCTGAGACGTTCTTTGCTTTTCCACAGTTTTCATGGTATTCCTGAGATCGTAAGAATGGCTGATGGTCAGATTCCAGAAGATCTCCTGTATGGAGAATGAGTGCAGGGAAATCACCCCAGAGGGAGACCACAGCTGCGATACAAGGAGATCTGCAAGCGGGATCTGAAGGCCTTAGGAATGGACCTCAACAGATGGGAAACCTTGACATCTGAGCATTCAGCCTGGAGGCAGGCAGTGGAATAATGGCCTCTACCAATTTGAAGAGACCCTTGTCCAGCAGGCCGAGGCAAAAAGGCAGTCTCGAAACCAGCCAAATCAGGGAGCTGGACGGGACAGATTGCATTTGTCTTCAGTGCGGAAGGGATGGTCACTCTTGAATTGGCCTTCTCAGCCACACTAGATGCTGTTCAAAGTCCTCCATAAAGAGCATGTTACCATAGTCTCTCGAGACTGAAGGATGCCTAACTAACTGTGCCTCACTTTGCCTGTATGAGGAGTAGCACAAAAGAGCACAGAACATGTTGGATAAAAATGATGGAGTCAGTAAAATCACTGTCCAACAGTCGGAGGACCATCACGGGGGACCCATCATGGGGGCGGGTGTTCCTGCGGTCTTGAATCTCAAGCCCCAACTGCCCGCCTCACCAAAACACCACCCGCAGACATGCCCCCATCTTTACAAGAACAAAACAACCCATCACATGGGGCAAAGTCTTTCTGAATTGTTCCAACTTGGGCAAAAAAGTAGAGTGGGGGGGAAGCTGCACTGAGAGCAAAAGAGACCAAACCGATTTGAATTGGCCTTTGCATCGTGTGATCTGACAAAAAAAAAAAAAAGTTAAATCAACCCATGCTATAGCTGCAGCAAATCCCATGGTCTTTGGCAGCCTGAATCAACTTTACTCCATCTCTTCTCCACATCCAGTACAGCGGCTGTCATAGCACAAGGTCTTGGCATTTAAGGTCTTAAATCTGAGGATGTTGGCTGGATAGCTGAGTGCGTTGGGGTGACTGATTGGACACCTACCTAGTCCCAGAGTGGCCATAAAAATAAAGGAATGGGAAGCCACTTCTGAGGACTTCATACCTAGTAAACCCTGGGAAGGGACGACTTAAGTCAGAATCAAGTTGATGGCACCTGATTATTACACTCGTTATTATCAGCCTGAGTTAGGAAATGTCTTCCAGACATTGCTAGGTTCTCCGCTCCCATCAGCCTCGAACCATATAGGGATGGTCAGGGACCATGGAAGCTGTAGTCCAGCAAAGATTAGGCAGAGAGGCAGGGTGCCAGATTCTTCCTTGGCCATTTCTGCCGAAGGGACCTCTGGCTTTGAGGGCATGTTGGAAGGGAACTTTTGAGGGTTTTTAGTCAAGTAACAAAACTTGAGTAAACTTTAGTAAAGTTAAATAAAAATTGAGACCTATTAAAGACTAGGAAGTAGTATTTGGCAGGAGAGGGTTGTGGATTTTAGCCTAATCCTTGTATCTCAAAACAATAAACTGGAGTCCGCAAAAGCTTACGTCGGATAAGCCTTTTTAGTCTCTAAATTGTGTGGGGTTTTTTTTATGCCCGAGTATTTGACGCATGAAAAACAACTCCTTAGGAAATCATTTCCACCGGTCCACTTGTTTTAGAAAGAGAAAAGCACAAGATCGCCAGACGCGAAGGCGTGACACGAAAGATCCTTTTATTTACACACTCGGAATCCCAGCCTTTATTTTTTTCCCCCTCCTTTTGAAGCCCCCCCCCCCCCGCGGTCTGCCTCCAGCTCCGCGCTTCTCTGTCCTCCCTCGCCTCGCCTCGCCTTCAGCTACAGATCCCCCCCAGCCCTTTGATCAGCCCAGCCGCCTCGGGCACTTGGCGGAAAATGTCCCGCAGGGTCTCCGTCTCCTGCACCAGCTGGTCCACCCGGGAGCGCAGCCGCTCGTTCTCGCCCAGCAGGTCCACCAGGCGCTGCTGGGTCTCCATCACCCGCCGCTTGGCCTTGTCGCGGCTCTTGCGCACCGCGATGTTGTTGCGCTCGCGGCGCAGGCGGTACTCCAGGCTGTCTTTGTTCACCGACTTCTTCCCTTTGGGGGTCCCGCAGGGCGGGGATGGGGTGCACGAGGGGCCCTGTCAAGATGGGGGAGAGAGAGAGAGAGAGAAGGATCAGGCCCCCCTTGCCAATGAGAAGAGGGGGAAAACCCGCTTGGTCAAGTTTAGGTTCAAGGCTAGAGATGGGGTATTCATATACCAAGACGAATACTGTATCCCCCATCTTTATTCAAAGCCATCCTATCTTCCAGAGAGAGAGAGAGAGAGAGAGAGAGAGAGAGAGAGAGAGACTACCTCTCTAGCAACTTAGATCTAAAGAAGTCAAATTTAAGAAATGTAGATCAACCCATTTCTTAAACTCATGCGAGTCAGCAGGAGGCTCAAATCCTGGGATGGCTTTCTATGAACAGGGAAGGACACTTTTGAAAACTTGATTGGATAGTTGTATGGATGACTTTGGGTGATGAGGGTTTTTTAAAAAAAATCTATTTTTATTTATTTATTTATTTATTTATTTATTTATTTATTTATTTATTTATTTATTTATTTATTTATTTATTTATTTATTTGATTTTTACCCCCCCTCTAGACCATGTCTACTCGGGGCGGCTTACAAAATAAAACAAAACAGTATAAAAATATATAAAATCATAAAATTACAACTACAATTTCAATTTAATCTGGTGCTTAAAGGCTATTCCTTCTAGGAGTAAAAGTATTTGCCTCCTGGGAAGAAAATAATTCAGAAGTGATGTCCAACCCATGAGATTTCCTTGTTAGCCCTAGAGTAACCAGTTCGGCGGTTGATGTGTCTCTTACCAGGTGTGGGGGGTGTATAGTTACTGGGGAATTCTGGGTGGTGTAAGCCAGGGGTGGACCTATATTTTGGGGGCCCTGAAGCTTGTATTGTTAGGGTGGAGGGCTTTGAAACATGCAAAAAGGTCACTGCTGTTATCTTCTTCAATGTTCTAGGACAGATTACCACTAATTTTTTAAAAAAATGTGGGCTAAAGTCTTTAATGGGGCCCCTCTAACATTACGACCCCTGAAGCTTAATCTTCATTGGTCTCATAGTAGATCCACCCCAGGTTGTAATCCAGAAGCAAACTTCCCAGCTATGAAAAGAGAAAATGCTAGTTTTGCAAAGTCTCCAGGCTTGGACATTTAGAAAGGTAAGCTGCTATGAGAATCATTCAGATGAAGAATTAAAATGTTTTTCCCATTAAGGACTGCCCTTAGCAGGAGAGAAAGAAGTGTATGCCACTTTCTCCCTAGATTTAAGACCCAAGCTATGTTCACGGAGGAGTTTGTATGCCTCCTTACGGATCTGCCCCCTCTCTCTTACCCCTAACCCCTTCCACCCCCCAGTCGGTCAACCAGATTAGATCTGCCTCAGTTGTTTATTGTTCCTAGATCCATCGCCTAACCAGGGTTTCTTCACGGTCTCATAAATGACACAGATTTCAAACTCTGCCTCATCCACAAGCAATCCTTGCGAAGAAGCGTGGGGATCCATCGTTCGACAGGTTTCTCGGTAAACATGGCAGAAAGGTTAATATTTTGTTCTGTTTAGGATTGCAGGGATGATAAGCAGAACCAAGTACAAGTATTCACTTTTCGGCCATGTTGACCAGCCCCATAGCTTCTAACCCATCTTGTGTCTACTCGTGGTACAGGATTCTTGGAGTTTGGAGGCACCTCAGCGACCTTGGTTGGGAGCAGTTCAGATTTTAGGAAGGCTAGGTAGGAGATTAAGAGTTGTGCCTGCAAATCCCACCATTCCAGAGAGAAAACAACCAGTTGCAAAGCTTACTCTGTGGAGGAAAAAAGGGGAGCCACATTTTAAGCAACAGGAATTGGGAGATTTGCACTAGAAGTCCTAATAATACGCATTGGGGGGTGATGGCTCTCCTATTTTTTTTCTTTTCCAAATTCCTTCCTCGTAATCAATTTTTTCCAAGACATTTTTGGCCCAACCTGTGGTTGCCATATTCTACCATGAGTAAGACAAAGTACGTGTAACAGAATAAACCGCATATTCTTCCTGTCTGCCTCGGCCCTCACTTCCTTCCCCCTTCCTCGGTTATCTCTCCTCTGCTGGACTATCAATTGTAAGTTGCATGGGGCAGGGACCTGTAAAATCACCATGCTCGTTGATGGCATTATATTGAGAATCAACGTGGTGGTGATGATGAACGCTTAAGGAAAGAGTGGCTTTGTGGAAACTGTCCACCAGTGTGGATGGGTTTGGGGGAGGTCTTGATGGTCGAAGATTCGTTCCATGCTAAGGAAGGCTTTGGGACGGGGAAGGGAGATAGTGGCAGAGTAGTATCACTATTTCCATCTCCTTACCTTGAGCACTCTCAGCGCTTGTCCGGCACGGGTCCCCGGCAGGCCAAGGTTCACTTGGGCACACTGGGCGGCTGGGAAGTGCATGGTGTAAGGGGGGCGCCCGCCTCCCCGTCCAGCATCTCCACCTCGCGGCTCCTCCTTCACGGCAACAGGCCGTGGGTCAAAAGGTCCGAGGGCCTTGCGCTCCCCTCCGTAGGATAGGAAGGGGTACGGCTCCATGGGGAAGTAGCCGGAGAAGGGCCCCCCCTTGGGACCCCTCTGCTGAGCCCCTTGAAGCATTTCCGAGAGCAGCTGCTCGTCGCCAATGTACGAGGCCAGCTCCGATTCGCAGAGGGGCGCCAGGTCATTGTGGCCGCTGGGCCTCACGGGGGGCATGTCTGGGGCTTGGTAGTGCCTCTCGCTCTCGAAATACCCTGCTTGGGACATGGTGGAGAGCTCCAAACTCCGGTGGCCTGACTGTTTTCCTCTTTGGGCACCTGCTTCTTGCCAGTCCGTATTTTAACACTTCACCCGCTGTGTCTTTTGGTCCTCGATTCCTTCTTCCTTGATGCTCTGGCTCAGGACAAGTCTTCTTGTCCTCTCCAGCTGATTTCGTTCTTCCTTTCCTTTCGGATGTGGCTCCTTCTTTTCCAAGTCGTTTTCCTTGAATTTTCCTTCCTTTGCTGCCTTGTCTCTCTGTCTCAGGTTGTCCAGTTTTGTAGCTGTGTTTTTCCCCCCCTCCCAACCCACACTTTTTATCTACCCCCTTTTCATTCCTCTCCTCCTCCTGGCTCCCTTCTTACCCTTTGCGCTTTCTTCTCTCCGTCTCTCTGCAGTCTTGTTCCCTCTTTCTCTGGGTCTTGTTCCTTCCCTCCTTTCTCTCCCTCCCCCCTTCCTTCCTCTTTCTGAGGTGTACTGTGGCTCCTGGCAGTAGTAGTTGAACCTCTTTCACCCTGCGGTTCTTCCCAGCACTGTTTTTTGTGAAAAGAATGTCCACTCTAGCCCTGTGACGGCCCATCTTTTCAAAAAATTTCTCTTTCAGCGTAAGCCAGAGCCTCTCTATTCAAGAGCAGCAATCGCCTTAGATTAAATCTCGAAATATACATGCAATTTTGGAAGGAGCCCTCCAGCATCAGGCAAAAGGCCCACTGTGGGACCCAGGCAATAGCCATCTCCCCCTGCCTCCCCCTGCAGCAACCCACAAAGTACCTTAGAAGGTTCACCTTCTTGACCACGGTAATATCCGGAGTCAAGACAGGTATAATGACACCCAACTACTAGTGGGAGAAGAACATTTAATTTCATCTACTGCCCATCTACAAAGGCCGCTTTGGGCACTTTATGACAATAAGGTTAGGCCTGGTAGCCAAGAGGAAATTCTACATATGAACTGTGCCGTGTGTGAAACAGAACTTGTGTGTGCATATTCTGAATTTGTAGTCCTGAATTTCCATGGAACGATTCCATGTTCCTCTGTTAGAAGACTTGAGGAGAAAGCTTATTCTGCCTGCTTTCTTCAGACCATGTATCATTGTATAAACCTCAATCACATCCCCTTGACACATCTTTTTCCTGCAATTTAAGAGGACTCGTGGACTTACATGTATGCATAACAACTAAATCTGCATCAATCTATCCCCTTTCCTGCCAGCACCACCATAAACAAGTTAAATAACAGCAGCTTTCCTGCCCTTTGATGCCACCCATAACAGGTGCCCAAGGCTGCAATTATATAGAACTTGGAAGTAATTAATTACAACTAATGCAGTTACCTTAATTGATTACTTTTTTCATAACAAGCAATGCAACCGATAGTTGCACTTCTTTTTAGGGGTAAGGAGTAACCTAAGTCACAGGCGTGTAATGAAAATGTACTTTTAAAGAGCATTTTAAGGCTTTTAGAAACAGTTTGAAATGAATTTTGTAGGGTTCATGCCGTTCTTATCCATCCTATGTGGCAAATGGGCTTCCCCCTTGCCTTTTGCATTTTATTAAATATTTGCATGATCCAGGATCAGAATTCATAATTAGAAGGAACCAGCAGCTCCCCCCCCCGGCCTGTAGATAAAAGGTTATGACCTCTATTTAATATTAGGCCTGACCCCTGCTTCTTACTATTTTTGGATGTTGTTGAGCTAAGTTAACTAGACAAGAATGAGCGACCTTATGTTTGTGGTGGGGTAAGACAAGCTACTGCTCATTTCTGTCCCTGGGTAACCACCTCAGTTGATGAGGTTTGCTACTTTCCTGGCACATTTTGCTGGGGCCTGGAAAACAAATGTATGTCTTCTTACATTTAAAAAAAAAATTCCAGAGATCTTGTTGGAAAGTGAAACCATTTATGTGTTGTCTAGCAGTGCCTTTTCGAACCACCAGGCAGCACCCTGAAGCCAGAGATGTGTAACAGCGCATATCCTGTATGTGAACTGAAAACACCAAAGGCTCATTTATTATGTCAGACTGGACTGGATGCTGGGCAACAGGTAAGGAGAACTACACACTCAAAAGCTCAGTCAGCCACAAAACTCACAGGGCAACCTTGGACTGAGGTACCGAAAACCCTATCCACAAGTTTGTTGGGAGAATAAAAAGGGAGAAACAGGATGGAAAAACCACTCGTGTTTTCTTGGAGTTTTTGGAGAAAGGACTGGATAGCAGCAAAATAAAGAAGTGGAGAGCAATGATTAAAAAGTCCTTCCTGAGTTTGGCCTTGGGTATGATGCGCTAACTGAGGCTTGGGATGGGGGGGGGGTGCCATCCCTCGGATTCAGTTATACTGCATCCCCTCTACCCTGAGTTCCGTTCAGATATCTGTGGGGAGATTATGGGAGTGGTGACTATTTTGGTGCAAAGCAAAATGACATTTCTGCACAAATCCCACCCCTGTGTGGGGCTTGTTATTTGGGGATCACTAGCAGATTGAGTCAGAGGTACCTCCCAGAGCACCCTTTGGTAGAATGAACCTTCAGCAAAAGACTCTCTGAGGGTGAGCAGAACCTCTGAGAGTTAAAAACTACTGCCTTTTCTCGGTGGCTGCACACACACATACACACACACATGTGTGTGTGTGTGTGTGTGTTTGTATACATATGTATGTATATGTCATACACTATATACAGTATATACATACATACATATATATATACATATATATATATATATATATATATACATATACATATATATATATATATATATATATATATATATATATATATATATATATATATATATATATATATATATATATATATATATATATATATATATATATATATATATATATATATATATATATATATATATATATATAATCTCCAAAAGACATGTGAACAAATATTATATGTATGAAGTTATGCAACAGCAGTGAAAAAGGGTAAACTCACTGCAAGAGATTATTTAAAAATTAAGGTGACCAGTACCGTATGGCTTTATATCAATCTGCAATGTGATGGCATTTGAAATATTGTAGACTGTTTTAGTTCCCCACCTCAAAAAATCTATTGTAAAACTAGAAAAGGACTTGTGATGGTAGAACGCCATCCCTATCACAAGGGAGTGGATAATATGGAGATTTTTATTTGTGTGTGGGGGGGGGACCTGGAAGGATGGGAAAGAGTTTTAGGAAGTTATATCCAATGTACAGAGAAAGTAGATAGAAATAAGGTAGAACTAACTCCAAGGCAATAGTAGGTGACCCTGAATACCAGTTACTAGAGGAGGGATGTGGACTTGTAAACTTGCTGGAGATATATGGCCAGTGTATGAAACAAGAAGGTGGATCTCTCATCTGATCTGTTACCTGGGATGGCTCTCCAGGTGTGGCTGGAGTACTTTCCCATCAAACCTCACCATTGCCTAGAGACTTATGGCTAATGGGAACAAATACTTAATCACATCTAGAGGGACACATTCCCCAATCTTGCTGTAGGTTTGTGCCAGCAAGTCTAACTGAAAGAAAATATTGTGCACCCTTCTTGCTCTTTCTTGACATGTGCTAGGAATGCAGTTACTGTATTTTGTTAACTGCATGGAGCAGAGATTGGCGCCTTCTTTCAAAGTAAAATAACCTCCCCCCAAGTGCTAGGTATTTAGTTAATCCAAGATTAAATAATCTTTGCCAGATAACTGGGAAAATTATGGTCAGCAAGGCAGAAAGGTGTGTGCATTGAATGATGTCTCAAATTCTGATTTTCTTACGAGCTGTCAAGTCACATCTGATTTACCGTGACCTTTAAAGGGTTTTCAAGCTATGTGAGATATTGAAGGAGTGGTTTTACCATTGACCTTCCCAGCTGGGATTTGAAGTCAAGTCTCCTGAGCATCCACTCTGTCCACCACACAGGCTGTCTTCAAGCCCTTGTACTGCAACATTTAGAGCACCAGGGGTGGCAACTGGGTTTAATTTATTACACCAAAAAAAGAGAAAAAGAGAAAAATGTGAAAAATACAAAGACACAAAACCAAGGGAGAAGATATACTTTCCCCTGATGAGGCTCAAACCCAATGGAAATATTCCCAGCAATATAAGGCAACGACATGGGAGCCCCTTCCAGCAAGGATTGTGTCAGCGGGTGGCCAGAGGAACGTGGTTGTGTTGTGTTTTTTTTTTCCTGTTTTACTCAGAGGAGAGCTCCGTTTTTTTTTTCCAGCTTCTGTAGAGGGGGGAACCGCAAGTAGGGAATGGTGAGCATTGGTCCTCTGGACTCAGCAAGACATTGCCATAGGAAATAGAGAGAGCAGGGCATTCCCAGGCAGACCAGTCCCACAATGTGGTGCTGTAGGCAGCAGGGAGGAAACATTAAAGGGTGCAGGAGGCTCCCATTCATTCCACACCCAGCGAAGGAGGTACTACTGTGCAGTCCATACTTGGCAGCTCTTTCTGCCCTGCCAGGCAGCGGAACAGCTTATTTGGGGAGGTTTTTGAGGTCTTCAGGTCCACACATTGGCTCCAGCTGCTCTTTGGTCTCCTTGCTGAGGCCACCATCAGTTTCTCCCGCAGCCATATCAGGATAAACAACGACACAAAGCTTTTGTCCTGCCCGAGTGATCGCATCTGTAACAAAATGGGGATACAGGAGTAAGCGTGAACGGGAAAATAGAAGAACGTGCACACAGCCTCAGCGTGAATGAGGCGTTTACTCAGCTGTCCCTCGCCCCCCTCCCCGTCCGCCCACCCATGACTCACCGACAAACATGTTGATGGCAGGTGGCTTGGGCTCCCAGTGGACCCCCAGGAAGTAGACAGGGACTCCGGTCAGCATGATAGCCAGACCAATGCCACAAACCAAAGGTTCTGACCACAAGCTGAATACCAACAGGAAGGCCCAAAACAGCAGGTAAATGATGGGGAAGAACAGATTCACCTGGGGAGGAAAGAGATGGCTTGGGTCTAAGGAGGAACACCGGGAAGGAGGAAGCAGGAAATGGCTTGCAGGGAGGAAGGTTTTCTTGCTTAGCCAGAAGTCAGCTAAAGACTGGGTTAGCAGGTAGAGATTGCTAGAAGAGCTACATTTCTAATATGCCTTTTCTCTTGGTGTTTGAGTTTGTCAAACAAGGAGCTCAAGCACATTGCTAAAATTAAAATTTTAGCAATTAAAATTCTGAATTTTATAAAACTTATTCAAAGTGTCCTCTCATGTGTATTAGAGTCTGCTTTTCATATGGCCAAAAATAAGTGCTTGGACTGTTTTATGAAAGCACTTTACTATAGTTAGACTCTGTCACCCAAAATAGAATGGATGTTAATTTTCCATGCGAAGCACTATTTAGTATTTTGGTTTGGAGCAAATGTAATTTCCATATTGCTGCAGAAGGCCTCCAGGTTACATAACCCATGGTTTTAAGATTACGTTCCTGGTCTGTAGAAAGCTATTTTTAGTTGGAAAGGTTTTGGTTTGCTTATTTTAATAAGCAATTGGCATGGATGCTTGTTCAGAAAATACATGTGTGAGATGTTGGAAATGTGATTTAAATCACTGGTGGAAAGTTCGTGACCAAACGCCATCCAGCATGCAAGGTCCCAAGGAAGAACAACATTGGCGTACAATGAGGATGGATCAAAACTCAGGGGCCCACTGGCTATGGGAGCCTCTTACCTTTATAGGTCGGGGTAGGTCAGGCTCCTGCCAGCGTAGTACCACTTGCCCAGCCACAGTCACTCCATAGAAGAGGTAGTTGATGAAACCCACATAATTGATCAGGGTATAGATATCACTTGTGACCAGCATAAGCAATGTTGAAATGCACTGCCGGGGTTGAGACAGGCAAAGATAGGAAATTAGCAAGTATGTTAACCCCAGGCAGCGCAGTTTGGCAAAGGAGCGTTATCTGCCACGAGATCCCAACAATCAACTGTAAAGATCTCAGTTGCAGCTGTTTCCCAGATGATCTCACCCACCCCCCTTATCCCACACGTGTCCCGCCTCCTTCCTCCCCTCCAGTGACTCACAGTGAAAAGTAAGGCAGGTATGGGAGTGCAGCGTCGCACGTGAATCATCGCCAAGACGCTGGGGAGATGGCCCTCCCGCGCTCCAGCAAAAAAGAGTCTAGAAAGGGTAAAAGAGATAATATCTGGAATACAAGCCAAGGGGTGTGTTCAAGATGGTTGAGCCATTTTAATTGACTCAG
Organism: Pogona vitticeps; assembly: GCF_051106095.1. Taxonomy (NCBI): domain Eukaryota; kingdom Metazoa; phylum Chordata; class Lepidosauria; order Squamata; family Agamidae; genus Pogona; species Pogona vitticeps. Next base: position 118,282,815 of record NC_135788.1, read on the forward strand.
AGGAAGGTGTTGGCAGTGGCTCAGCATGTCAGGAAATTTTAATGGGTCTGAAATGCAGTAGCTAGACTGCTGACTGGGGCTGGTTACAGAGATCATATAACTCCCCCTGTGATAGCAGCTCCACTGGCTGCCAATCCGTTACCGAGCACAATGTAAAGTGCTGGTTTGAACCTATAAACCCCTAAATGGCCTGGGTCCAAGCTGTCTCAAAGACTGTGTCTCCCATTAAGAGCCAGCTCTGGTGTTAAGATCATCTGGAGAGGCTTTTCTCTCGTTCCTGCCACCTTCACAGATGAGCCTAATGGGAAGACAGGAGAGGGCCTTCTCTGTGGCTGCTCCCAGACTCTTGAACCCCCTCTCACCAGAGACCAGACTGGCCCCGTCTTTGCTATCCTTTCACTGTTAGCAAGCCAATTCCTTTCTCTTCAGGCAAGGCCTCCCTCAGTAACCAACTAGCTACCTGTGTGGGATTTCTAGATTGCTCTGCAACATTGCTTTGACTGGATTTTCAGTACTGCTTCTGTTTTCCATTGTTGTGTTTTCCATTTTTCAGAGTGACTTTAAAAATATATATATACTTCTTGATCTTTGCCTTAACATTCCCTGCACCACCTGAAGTTTCCGCATCAGCCTCAAAGGCAGCCCCACATAAAGCACGTTACGAGATTACGAGCGCATGCACCAAGGTAGTGAGTGCCCCCGTGTCGAGATAGGGCCGCAGCCAGGCAACCGCCAGAGGTGGAAAAAGGCGGTGCGGACTACCGATGACACCTGCATTTCCATGGTTAGTGTCAGGTCCAGATGTAAGCCCAGGCTGCGGACCCCACTCTTCACAGCCAGGGTCACCCCCCCAAACGTGAGAGAGTCACCCAAGCCACCAACCACGGGGCCACCCACCCTCAGAACCTCTGTCTTGTCCAGATTCAGCCTCAGCCCATTTACCTGCATCCATCTCCTTTTCAAGGAGAAAGGCAGGATAGATAGATAGAGAGAGAGGGGGGGGATGGGTAGATGGATGGATGGATGGATGCACTCAGGAAAGGGTGAAAAAAAGGCCACTACAGATGCCATGCCTGAATTTCTGCTAGAAGCCATGTTTACTCACCTAGAGGAAGTGAAAAGTGACCCGTTGACTCCTCCAAAAGTGGAAAGGGCAACAGAGATGGGCATGATCCAAGCCATGACTCCTAGCAGCTTCTCCCCAAATGTCTGTGGGGGGAAAGAAGCAGGAGAGAGCATGTAGCTGCAATTCCCTTCTGAGCCCCAGGAGGGGAGAGAAATCGCACGGTAGGGAGATGGGGCCTCACCACTGCAACAGCATTGGAGGCCAGCAACTCCTGGGGTGACATGGCAGTGACATAGGCCACATTGGCGAAGACGTAGACAAAGGTGACCAGGGGAATGGAGATGAAGATGGCTCGAGGCAGGTTCCTGTGAGGAGAAAGAGTTGAGATGCAAAAGGGCAGTAAGAATGAAGGTGGGTTGTTTCCCCTTATCACCATTGGGGGGATTCCTGACTCACTTGTAAGGGTCAACCAGCTCTTCTGTGACATAGTTGAGGAAATTCCAGCCCCCATAGGCAAAAGAGCCCTGCAAGAAGGCCAGCGCCACGAGTCCCACATCCGGGGTCTGGAAGAATTCAAAGGCATGTTTTGGCTCCAGCCAAAAATATTCACCTATTCAGAGGAAAAGGGGGTTCATTAGAATGGCAGGGCTGATCTGTTCACAATCCCCTCTTTCTCCCACTCAGCAATGCAGGCTTCAGCAGGAAACTATGGCAACCAATCCACTCTTTAAATCAGCTTACTAAAGAATGCAAGGTTTTAAAATCCTGAAGCTGATTCCCCTCGACAGGGCAAACACAGCACACTAAGGAGCCTCTTGCCTTTTTATTTGCCTGACCGGAGTGGGCCTCACCTTTGCAGATCTGAACGATTCCCATGACAATGATAAGTCCCAGCGCCAGCAGTTTCCCTGCCGTGAAGACATCCTGGACGCGAGTGGCCCAGCGCACGCTGGCACAGTTCACCCAAGTCAGCAGTACTGTAGAGAAGCAGGAGGAATCAACAAGAGAGGGAAAAGGGCTGTCAGTACTGTATTCCCTTTCTTTTTTCTTCCAGTCCAAGTCTCTCGGTCAAGGCCAGGTTCATGCCTTCAGGACACAACATCTGAGTGAGATAATGCCGGGAGCAATTCGGATGCTGTGCCGGGACCTCCTCCAGCAAAAAAGCAAGGACTGCTTTCTGGTTCAGGGCAGCCGTTGCTTTCTTTGCTTCTGGTCCAGACGGTTAGGATCTGTCGATCAGCAACTGTGTCACTATCTTTCACAATAACACAATGGCGCAATTATATTCAACATTCAGTTGCTTGAAGGCAAGGCTATTCAAAGTGAAAAAAAAAATTCAGGGCTTATCTGACCACAGAGAGTCCTACCACCGTCAGCGTTCTCTTAATATTTGAAAGCGTCGGATGGGAGTTAAATTTCTGTGTTGCAATATAGAAACAAACCCTGAAGCTTATTAATAATAGCTGGAGGTTTGGAGGAATGAAAAACAACCAGAGGGGGGAGACTATGACCAATTTGGCTCCCAGCCTGACTGCATCAAAACATCCCATCTGCACAAACAGGAGCTGGCCCCTGGTAACCCAGCCCCACATAAACAGGATTTTCCAGGGAGACAGACAGAAATGCCTATTGCTAGTCTTTCCAAACCTCCTCCCTCTAATCTCAGCAAATAAGGATAACAAAGGAGACAAAACCATGCGGCCACCACAGCAATCTATGCGAAGAACACTGAGAGTCTCCCAAGACTAAATACAGAATAATAAGCTTCCACACATGTAAATGCTTTTGTAGGCTATCTGCATTTCAAGACAGAATTACAGTATTCATAAACGTTTTCTGGCTAGGTGCGTTTTCTGTGCCTTCTAGTTGGAACTGATTTATAGCAACTCTAAGAGGGCTTTCAAGATAAGTGAGATATTTAAGGAGTGATTTTACCAGTTCCACCCCATGAGTTTACATGGTTGAGTAGGGATTTGAACTCTGTTCTCCAGAGTCCGAGTCTGTCACTCTATCTATCTACTGTAGAATCGCTTCTGTAATTACACACGCGCACAAATAAACGTGTGTATAATTTCTTACCAGTTATTTCTTACTATCGAGTGTGTCTAACAAAAAATCAAAGCAACACCACTCATGCTTAGCTGTATCCCCCATATTTTCTCTATGGTGAACACAAATAAACAAAACCTTTGTGAACACGTAAAATCAGCCTAGCAGGAATGTGTAAAAGGAAGGTATAGACTTCTTTTGACCAAAGAATGCTAGCTGTCCTTGATTTTACACCAAAACATTAAGTCTTCTATGCTGTAGGTTTTAAAAGTAAACCCCTTTGATGCGTTGCCTGCTTTTGAGACAGACTCCCAATTTGGTAAATACAAGGCAGAGGTGGGCAGTCTCCAGAACCATAAGGATTAAACACCCTGATTTTGGAGACCCATGTCTATTCCTGGGAGAGGAGGAACCATCAACTTTTCCCCTTTAAAAATGGAGGGATGGGTTACTGGGGGAAAATCTTTCTGTCCTCTAGTGGCCAAATCTTAAAAAATTGACTTGGGTGTGTGTGTGTGTGTAGGTATCCCCTTGGGTGCTGGGCAACTTTCAAAACATGGCATACTTGTCCCCCCCCCCCACCCCTCCATTCATTTCATTGTGAGTTTTTGTGGATTACACTCCACTTTTACAGATGCATCTTACTGGCGGAGGCTTTCCAGGGGGTCAGATAGGATTCCTTCGCAGCACTATCTGAAAATCCAAGGATCCTCTGATGGTCTCCCATCCCATTACTAAACCAGGCCTGAGTTTGCTTAGCTTCCAAAGATAGACAAGATGGGATGTGTTCAGAATGATAGGATCTTACTGTGTTTGCTCTAAGCTATCAAAATAGATAAGCTCCCACCCCAGACACATGACAGAGCTGGACAAGACTCGGCAGCTTAGGTACAGTTTGCTAAGGGAGTCACAGGCCACACTGGAAATCCTTAAAGAGGCGTATGAGGCTGCCAGGACTTTGAGAGACCGACTTTCACAGTAGGCATTAACACAAAAATGTACATCCACAAGGCAAGTGGGGAGGAGACAGATGTTATGCTGTTTATGTCTCTCTCTCTCTCTGTGTCTATCGGTGGTTGGGAGGTGTCTGTGTATCAGTGTGCCCCAGTAACTATCTGATAGTGCTTTCTTCCTTTTTGGAGGAGACAAGAACTAAGAGGTCCCCAAATTTTAACAGAACAAGAGGAAATGGAAATGGCTCACTCAGCAGCCCTTTTGCACAATCAAGTTCACCTCAGAAGGTCTCAAAACAGGAAATTTGGAGCTTAACAGAAAATCAGTTGAGTGGGCAGAGAGAAAGGGAGGAAGGCTCTACATTTCTGTTGATGTTCTTTCGGTTATTAGTGACTGTATACAGTACTGTAATTTTGATTTTTCTATTACCATTATGTTTGATTTTTTAAAAAAGTGTTATTGTTTTATTATGCTGTGTTAACCACCCAGAGTGGCCTTGCAGTCAGATGGGCGGTGTAGAAGTCTAATAAATAAATATGTTTTTATATCAGTTCATATTGCACATGTTTCCAATAAAGAAAATGTCTCTGTGTAGGAAAAGCCACATTGCAAAAAATAGGTTGGATACTAATATGAACACTTTAAGGTCAGGTTAATAACTTCGTCATATAGACAAAGTTATTGTCATGTAGGGCTGCTCCTAATTTAGCTCTCACCCATTCCATAGGTCACAAGAGAGTTGAGGACCAAATGGAGCTCCATAGGCATTTAGATTATGGTTTAATGACATGTGGTAAGAAGATGAACAACAAGGAGTAAGGAGTGAAACTGTGTACAATCTCTTTTCTGGTACAGTATAAGGATCTACTGGGGGACTGGAAACCATTTCTGTAGATCCCTGACAAAGTATGCTTGCTACTAAGGGCAACAGCTAGATTTGGTTGTGAGATCCCAAGAATAGATTAGGACTAGGTAGAGTTTCAGAACGGGATCAGAGGAGGAGCCAAGAATAGCTCTAAGATGGATAGATGGATCTGAGCGGGGTATGCTGTGGAACTTTGTCTGGGGTGCTATGTGCAGAAGACTAGGATCGAACTCCTGAAACCAAAAAGAAGAGAGAAGAGGCTAGAGGTAGCATTGGCATCTCAGTGGGGCAGGAATACTGTATATGCAGCTCCATTCTGTTCCAGGCCAGAGACTAGATTCCTGGAAGCTCCCTTGTTTTTATGGAACCTCTAGTACCCAGCCCAGCTGGAGAAGATCCAGCAAGTTTCCAATTACCTGAGATCGTTTCAGAGACAAAAATCTAAGAGATGACACTAGAGCGAGACGGTGCGGTTCAGAGCTGCTGCTAAATTCTCAGCACATACTGTCCCCCAGGGCCAGATCCAGACCAGCCGCCCTGCCACATTATTTCTGACCCGAAATAGACCCAGTGCTTGGTTCAGAGAGGTCAGTGACCAGTAATGCCACCTCCACGGCATTCCCACAAATTTATCCAGGCCATTCAACATAGGAGCTGCCCAGTTGAGACTGGTACGGGAAAACAACATTCTGCCCACTTCTAGGTCGCTTGCTTACGTCAGCTGCAAAGCAGAAACTACAGGCACACAGATAAGACAGATTAAGACTTGCTTCAGAGCGCTCTGGCAAACACTACCCAAATTCAGCTTATAGCTCATACTCTTTTAGGCTCCAGCCGTCAGCTGTAACCTTCTTCTGTGCCGTTTTTTTTCCCTTCTAAAGCTCCCCTCACCCCTTCTGCTCTGACTTCCCAGTCTGTTGTTTCTATCCTTCCGGTGTAACTTTAATAGTTCAGGAGGGATTTTAAAAAAATTATTTCTCATGCAGGCCCTCCCGCTCTGGTTGCTGTTTCATTTTTCTGCTCTATAGTCTCTGGCATTTGGGCAGAAGAAGACTCATCAATACAGTAGTTCCTCATTCCCGGTGCTTTTGTGTATGTAGATTTCTGTTCTTCGCTGCCACTCCATCACATGCACTCTGCTCTCCCCCTCGCCCCCTTTTTTGCTGACTCAGGCCTGGGTAACCGGCTTTGACCTGATTAATAAACTCTTGCTGAGCTGCAGCAGCTGGCTTGCATAAGCACCTCAGCCAAACCCTCTGCTCTCATCCTTCCTCCTTTCCCCCCTCCCCCCTGCTGTGGAGCTGGAAAGAAAAGAACAAAACCAGTTTGTTCCTGATCTTCCTAGTATTTGATGTTCTGAAGTAACCTCAGCAACAGAATTCCTCTCCTAAATATTGCCTGAGATCAGGGATATACCATTGCCCACTCCCCACTGCCTTTGGTTGGCACAACTATGAAACCATCAAGCTGGGGGGAGGGCGCGGCTGTATAGGGGTGGATGGAAAAAAAGTGAGTAGATGTCTCAACTCGTCAAGAGAAACTGATCCATCTCTTGGCCTTCGGCCATTCCTTGTGACTTGAAGGAAAGATTGTGAATCAGATTTAAGAGGGGTCTTAAGGGGCCCTCTGATTTGGTTTCACTTATAGGTGCAGGAAAAAGCCTGACCTTCTCAGATTAAGAGGGAAACAAGATTCACACTGAGTTTCCAAGGCCTACTGGATGTATGTTTTGGATATATGTACCATATTTTAAGAACATTTATTGTCATTATTTGAACAGAACATCTCACAATAACTAGAACCATGTAACTGATTCGGGTCAAAGAGCTGCATGTAAATTGCTTTGTTTTTCCTATTACAGCAAATAAATCTGGGCGTTGGCGTATAGACTAAACACATATTATTATTCTACATATCTATATCCCGCCATTAACTACAAGAAGCTCAGGGTAACAGACATGGATGTTGGTCACTTTGTTTCATTTTCAAATAACACTGTAAAATAGGTTATCTAAGATACAGTATCAAGCAGTAAGTTCTAGGGCCAAGAAGGGATTCAGAGGTATATTTCCTATGTCGAAATGAAATACTTCAATCACATCACAATTGTTCTCAAAGGTCCATTCAGTCATTCATAACAATAGACTTAGCACGTAGAGACAGCAAGATGGCCGTAAATACCTATGTTCTGGAGGAAGGACTTTATGTGGTTTTAAATATTATGTGGAAAAATTGTTCCTCCAATTTAAAGGATAACCCTGATGTTGGCTAGATGGGTTGGAATGCAACCCCAGGATCTTTGGCTAGCTTCAGAGGATGATCTTAAAAATGGAGGCTACTTCACAGCAGGGTGGCTATAAGCGCACAGAGAACAAGTCATTCATAATGTTCACTTACTAAGTATAAGCCCGACACCAACCATTGTGAGAATGTTTTGACACTCACATCTCCACACGACCAGGCCCTACCGATGATCAGTTCTGCCCTACCAAGCTGAAGGCAGTCTGAATCAGATGGAGGGCGTGTGTTGCTTTGGCGTTGGCAATGCCAGCCATGGGCGTAGGGTGCCGAGCTTTGGGGAGTGCAAGTTGAGACTTGATGGCTGTACTTCTAAAATCTACTGTCCGCTGTGAACTTGAAATCAAGTATCTTATAACTATTTTTCTCCCAAGGTTCTACTGGTTGTTTTGGTACTAACTAAAAAAAGAGAGAACTTTTTGGAGCTATTGTTAAGTAACCGCTACCGTAGGTAGGGGACAGCATAAGAGTGGTGCGAGGCCTGGCTTGAAGGCAAAAATCTTTCCTGAGTCAAAAAAAAAAAAAAAAAAAAAAAAGTCAGCAGCAGGTCACAGCCAGGAGACCTGTGAGACTGAGCTCTGTAAAGCCGAAAAAAAGCCAAAAGGGGCCTTGATGTTTGGAGCCAATACTCAGGAGTACAACCCATAGCATCTTGTAAGAAAAAAAAAACAAGACACATCTACCCTCCTGTTTGATCCTAGTGCAAAGAGGAGCGGAAAGCAAGAATGTTAAGGTGTAGTTAACTCTTGCACATGACCTTGTACACACACACACACATGGCTCCTTCTAGGGGCAGCAATGACATCACACCAGCCTCATGGCCCGTAAACCTTCCTGGTGGCCCCATGAAGCTGACCATGGTGTGTGGCACAGTTTCCCCCCACACACACACACACAGGTCACCATCTGTTTCCAGGGCCCGATTCGGGGCAGAGCTAGCAAGGCAGCTTCTGTACTTACAAAGACAGACTCCAGCCAGCAGTCGCAGTCCAGTTTCTGGGGGGAAGCAGGCAGGGAAGATCGGTTGCAGTATGTAGTTTGAGAAGGTGAGGGCAATCACAGCCTGATTGGTAGGGTAGATCACCAGCAGAGCAATCCATAGCCGTAGGAACCTTGAGAGAGAAATGGGCAACAGTGGTGTCCAACCTACCTTTCTCAGCTCATCCTCTCGCACTGTCCTGAATCCGTCCCGATTCGATTCTCCATTAGCGGCCAACCCACCCACTGATATTCCTCCCCGATCCTCCCCATTCTTACCCAGCCAGTCCCCCAAAGATGTCCTTAACGTAGGAATAGTCGCCTCCAGATTTGGGGATGGTGACGCCGAGTTCCGCATAGCACAGGGCTCCCACCGCGGTGATGAGACCAGTTACAATCCACACTATGAGCGCCAGTCCGACTGAGCCTGCATTCTCCAGCACACCCTTCGGCGACACAAAGATTCCTGATCCAATGATGTTGCCTGGAGAGGAAACAAAGGAGCCCAAGGATTAGTATGCAATATGGTCAGCACTAGGGATTGAAGGACGACTCTTAGAGGAAGGGAGAGAACTGGTTTAGCCTTGGTGGATGGCCGCTATAAAAGCCACCTTGCCGCCAGCGGAGGCAGAGCCCCTGCAGATGCCGACTAAGGGAGAGGTAGGCGGTCAGAGGAAACAAGGGAGCAGCAACCGGACCTCTCTGGAGGAAGTAGTGAAGGGCACAGTGGAGGAACCTGGGGAAAGGGAACTGGAGCCCACTGGGGAAGGAGAGGGAGACTTGGCAAAGGAGCTTGGGGAAACACTCAGGAGGAGTGGCCTGGTCAGAGGGTTGAGGCAGAACCTGCAGGGAACTACATTTATAAGGAAGAACCCTGCAGAGGGAGGTTGGTTCAGCCGTGGGTCCGTAAGAGAGAAGGGGAAAACATGAGGTCCCCAAATCCAGAGCCAATGCTGGTAGAGGGAGTGGCCACGCGAATATCAGCATCAGGAAGAGGAGGAGAGGAGATGGGAAAGCCACGGCATGCACAGATCTCTGGAGAAAGGATTCCCATATACCTGCCCTTACTGATGGCATTTCAGCCCTCTCTTGTGGGAGGAGCTCAATCATGGGGGAGCTGCATCTCTGGGGCTACAGGAACTGGGCTGAAGGACAGACTGAAGCCCCTCACAGTGAAGGGAACTGGTGTGGGGGGGGGGAGGGCAAGATATAAAGAATACAGACTATGGACGAGTGGCTGTAACTAGGATCAAGGACTCTGACCAAATTGTTCATCCATTGGATTATTCCCTCATCCAAGTTACAGTAAATCCCACAGAGTCTTGATCATTCATGTGATGCTTTAACGAACCAAAGGATGGAAGAGGGACATCCCGAGGAAGCAGAAATGGGCTGGCAGAGCTCACAAGCCTCCATCCCATTTCAAGTCAAATATGTAGACTTCATTGTTATCACCAACAAGAAAAGGAAGCAAGTGATTCTAAGCAAATAGGGCTAGGGGTTAATAGTTTGCTTTCTAGCCTGCAAGAGCTCTGCTTGGAAATCAAACATACCAAACACCAGGCAGTTCATAAACATCATGTCTAGAGTTGCTGAAGCTGCTTGTCTAAGCTGTCAGGAGATCTCTAACATACCTCTTCCTGCTTGACAGGAAATAGACTAAGATAACTTCAGGATCTGCAAGTCTATGATTCAATGGCCAAAATCCTGTTGCACTAGAGTAGGCCTATTGATTCAATGAGGATTTCGTCAGTCAACTCCTCTATTGATTCAAATGGGCTTGCTGCAACTGCAACTTATTAGGACATGACTACATGGTCAAATACTATGGGATTTGTCTCACATGTAAAATGGATGAATTTAAAGTATTGTTTTATTGACCACATGATGCAAATGCTAATTTGAATTTGTCCAGACCTTTCTGCTCCCAGAGCAGCCTTTCTTTTTTGCTGCTAGAGGGCTCCTACTTTTTCAAGCCGGAGAATTCAAATGGGCTTTTTCCCCATATGGTTATTCATGATATGTTCTACAACCTGGGGCATGTTTATAGGTGGTGTTTTGGTGACATAGGCAGTATTTCAGGACTAGGGAAACATGTCCCTGCATTCTTTGCTCTCCCCCAATCACCCTCTAATTTAAAAAAAAATGCTTACATGTATGAGATTACTGCTAGATCATCCTATCACTTTATTGTTGGTTCCTTATTATTATTATTATTCTCTGCATTTATGACCCATAAAAGGATTGACAGAGGTGGGACCAGAGAAGGAAAGAATTATCTGTAGAGGCAGGACCAGAGGAAGGAAGAAAAGAAGATGGACTATGGACTGGAATGTGAATTGCATCACATTCAACATGAATGGGGAACTCCCAAATTAATCCACAGCCACTGTGTGTACACGGACTGTGACTTCAAACGTAATGCAGACTATGAATCAAATCACAGCAAAGCTGCATTTCATTAAATCACACCCTTAGCATAGTAAGTCACAGAGTAGGCCGGTTTGAATCAGTGGAACCTATGGAAGAGTTTACTTACCAAATCCCATTGATTCAATGGGCCTACTCTAGTGTGATCTACTGCACTAAGCAGCAGAATTTTGGCCTGTGATTTTCCAGACCTAATTAAAACAGAGCCTCATCTCAGCAGGCCTCCAAAGTAGGTAGCTATCACTTTTAAAGACAAATGTTTTACATTTGTAATTTGCAGCTACTTTTCAATGCACACAGAGAACTGTATGCATAAGCGAGATGCTACACATCACAGCAAAGATCCCAGGATAGCACAAGAATTTCAAAACAATCAAGTCATATTTGCTTATTTATAAGCTAGACATATTTGTAGAAGTAAATCAGTTCTTTCCTCCCATATTGTTTATTATTCTTCCCTGTCATTGCGATGTTGACTCAAATCCCCATAGCACATGCTGCCCACGTTTCCATCCTTCTGGATGCATTCTGTATTTCTTCTCTTTGGCACAGAATATTCCTACCATTTCATTAAGGAAGTTAATATTCTGCAGCTATGAATTGGAGCCAAAGGGCTGGGCAGAGGTGTGACTAAAGTACCTGCCACAGGGCGATGTTGGTTTGCATTGCAACAGACTAGTAGAAGTAGGATGGCTTGGGGGATTGCATGCAAGGGTTAGGGAAACTGGAGATTGTGGGGGTGTTAAAAAAAGACAGCTTGGAAAGGGCTTAGGAAAGTTGAACATATGGGAAGAAATGTTAAGAAAAAACTGGACTGGCTCTTTGGAGAAGTTAAAGCTCAGTCTAACTGAGGCCTTAAACATCCTGCCCCCACTGTGTGAAAGCAGTGAAAACACACAGGAAAACACACAGTACAGTATTCTCTTTCTCCTGAGTGTGTGAAAACACACAGGAAAAAGAGAATACTGTAGGTAGAGCTATTTGTCATCTTGTTTTGCAGTGATGAGAAAATAAACTTTCCATTACACTGTAATATGAGGCCCGTGGAAAATGAGAGAAAAGCTCAGGAACTGGGCATACATAGAGCATTAGTGGGATTTCTCCAATCTTTCACTGCTCTCAGTCCCTAACTACTTCCTCTTCTGTTTGTTTCAGTGGTCTCCTGACAGCTGTTGAAACAAGGCCATCTGGAGTGGGACTGACAGAGTTGAAATAAACATGCTGCAAAAGTTGGCGCTCCAGCTGCCGTGAAGTGGAAAACAAACTCCTGTGACTGACAGGTTAGGGAACTGCAGGGGCAGGACCATGCTCTGCTCCCACATGGCTCTGTTGGCAGGTTTTAAGCCAATGTCCACTGAACCATGAAGTCCTAGGCTTCAAAGGAGAATTCTTCCCTTACACTAGGATGCATCTCCTTATGGGGCAGCAAGCAACTGGAAGAACATCACTGCTTGTCTAACTTGGAACCCAGATGCTTCTGAAATCAGGCAGCCACATATAGGAAATCTTGTCTGCCAAGGATTTGTTACCCTGTCTGGGGGCAAAGCAGCTGGACAGGCTGGCACTTGTATGTATTTCTGAGGTCCTTCTCTTTCATAGCCAAGACAATTGCCTATACAAGCATCTCTCATCTACTCCTGCTATTCCAGCACCCCAAGGATACAACCCATGAATCTGCCATTGAGTAGGTGGGACTTTGCCAAAAATCTGAGTTTTTTCCTCCAACAGAGAACTAAACACACATGGATTTATAGGGTGTTCAGTTGGTGGTGCTGAAACTGCATTAGGGAGGAAAAGAATGGCTCTGATCAGAGTGAGGATGCAAACTGAGAGCTCTGAGATATTTATAGAAAGAAGGGAAAGTAAGGTAAACATTGTAGAAAGAAGGGACAGTGGCTAGAATGGGAAAGGAAGCTAAAATCAAATAACTAGGAACATTTCCATCCTTTTCCCAAAAAATAGGAGAAAACGAATATAAAAGAGCACAAAAGGTCCGAGTCAAGCCTGGTTTCTCTTTCCTGACTGGTAAGGGGAGATAGTACAGTAACGTTGTCCAGTTCAGAGCAAACAGAATAAGTCCCACCGAAATCCCCACTCACCCACTATAATGCCACATGCACTCATCAGCCCAATCTCCTTCTTGAGTGCAACACCACCTCCTTCTGATTTGTCTGCGTTAGCTGGACCTTTCTCAGAGCCACCTCGCCGACGCGGTCCATCCTCCATGGTGGTCTCCCTGTCAACAAGATTTTGCCTCTGGGCAAGCAGATTGCCCTGAGTAATTGGTGCTGAACCCAGAGGAACTGTGAGTTAGTCACTGTAGATGGTTTTCCTAGAATCTGAAGAACTTTGGATGCACTGTGTATGTGCTGGTCCAATTAGACTTCTTGGTATTCTGTGGAAGTGGTCTTGGGCAAGTTGCTGCAAATAATATTTCCTAGAATCTATGCTTCCACTCTGGCTCTGCTTGTTAACTTAGTTTAGGATCCCTGATTCCAAATTTGCTCAGTAACTACTTTAAATGCTGAGCTGCTGCCTTTGGAATCAAAGTGTGTTTCAAATTACAGTATAGCCAGATCTAGTCTCTCCTCTGTTCCAGCCTAGCGGAATCTCCCTCCTGTTGGTTCTAGAAGGATGAAATGCAGGAGTTCTTTGGGTTCTAACGTCAGACTTCTTAGGGCCAAACGGGATCTTTCTACCGAGTTGTGGTGCGAGTACTAGCAGCTAACCATTCTTTGGTTCTGGTATCAAGCAAATCTCTCTCAAATGCAGGACTTCTCAGTAGCAGTCAGCTCAAGGGCTCCAAACCACAGATGCTGGCAGCGTGGGACCTCTCGTCTTTGGTTTTGATTCTCTCCTACGTTTTCCAACCGTTGCTTCTGCGAAGTTTCCCCTGAAGCGAAGGAGGAGGAGAACCAAACAGCAGCGAAGGTTACAAACAGATCGGTTTGATCTTGTTTGCTCCGCTCCCACGCATCTGTCACCGTTTTATTCCGGACAGCAGCGCCTGTTCTCGGAAGGCTTCCTTAGATCTTCGCTTGGGTTTAGTTTCTCCAGGGCTTCCTGGATCATTTTTGGCCAATATATTCTCTCATTCCCAGCTTGTTTTCTCTCTTTTGGGTGATTGGTAGTAGATCTGCCCGTTTCCTTGTTGCGGCGGCGGCTTTCTCGTCAGATTTCTGGCTTTCTCATCCGCCTTCTCAGCCCAGCTCTCGCTTTTCTGCGCCTCTTTCTCTTCCGATGTTTGCCTCTCTACCCGGCTCATGGGGCTGAACCGGCTGCTACCGGAGCAGGGGCGGCGGCGGCGGCGGCGGCAGGGGGGCGGTCAGTCTTTGGATCCCAGAGATTACGGGGCGGGGCTCCTCCCTCTTTTCTTACCTCCCCAACACTCACCCATGGGAGCCGATGGGGTTAAGATCTCTCCTTTTCATCTCGCTCTCCTTTTCATCTCGCTCCCCTTCCCACGCACGCGGAGGCTGATGACTCTGTTCTACTTTCTGTCATGTTCACACTGGTTTGGAAGAACCGTATCCCGTCCTCTGTTCCGGGGTGGAGTGGAGAGTTACACGTTAGTTTGCATCTCTTAGATCCGCGATGCGATTTCTTTACCTGAGTGTATGAGCCGACCTCAGTAGAAATATATTCTATACTCAGAAACCAAGGCATTTCAAACACAGTCCCAAATGATGTGCCCATATTCCTGTAAAGTTCTCTGATTCTGGTGCCTCAAGGCAGGTAAATTCCTCAGATTAACCAATGCCTTATTGTTAAAAAGAAATAACTTTTTGGCCTCTTTTTTTCTTGCATTACTGTATCTTATTCCTCAGGTAGGAAGGTGTCCAACATGCTACTGAGGAAGAGCAGAGGACAAGGACAAGTAGCTCCAGAGCTAATGAAGTGGTTGGGCCAAAGCCAAAAGGACGCTCAGCTGCGGACACGCCTGGAAGTGAAAGAAAAGTCCGAAGCTGCAAAGAAAAATACTGCATAGGAACCTGGAATGTAAGATCTATGAACCTTGGGAAGCTGAATGTCATCAAACAGGAGATGATAAGAATAAATATTGACATTTTGGGTGTCAGTGAACTAAAATGGACAGGAATTGGTGAATTCAATTCAGTTGATTATCATATCTACTATTGTGGGGCAAGAATCCCATAGAAGGAATGGAGTAGCCCCCATAGTCAACAAAAGAGTGGGAAAAGCTGTACTGGGATACAATCTCAGAAATGATAGAATGATTTCAATACGAATCCAAGGCAGACCTTTCAACATCACAGTAATCCAAGTTTATGCACCAACCACTGATGCTGAAAAGGCTGAAATAGACCAATTCTATGAAGACTTACAACACCTTCTAGAACTGACACCAAAGAAAGATGTTCTTGTCATTATAGGGGATTGAAATGCTAAAGTAGGGAGTCAAGAAATAAAAGGAACAACAGTTAAGTTTGGCCTTGAAGTTCAAAATGAAGTTGGATTTCGAAGGGGTAGAGGAACTAGAGACCAAATTGCTAACATGCACTGGATTATGGAGAAAGCCAGAGTTCCAGAAAAACATCTACTTCTGCTTCATGGACTATGCAAAAGCCTTTGACTGTGTGGACCACAGCAAACTATGGCAAGTTCTTAAAGAAATGGGAGTGCCTGACCACCTTGTCTATCTCCTGAGAAATCTATATGTGGGACAGGAAGCAACAGTTAGAACTAGAAATGGAACAACTGATTGTTCAACATTGGGAAAGAAGTACAAGGCTGTATATTGTCTCCCTGCTTATTTAACTTATATGCAGAATACATCATGTGAAAGGCTGGACTGGATGAATCCCAAACTGGAATTAAGATTGTCAGAAGAAATATCAACAACCTCAGATATGCAGATGATACCACTCTGATGGCATAAAGTGAGGAGGAATTAAAGAACCTCATAATGAGGGTGAGAGAGGAGAGCACACAAAATGGTCTGAAGCTCAACATCAAAAACAAAAAACAAAAAAAAAACTAAGAACATGGCCACTGGCACCATCACCTCCTGGCAAACTGAAGGGAAAGATATGGAGGCAGTGACAGATTTTGCCTTCTTGGGCTCCATCATCACTGCAGATGGGAACAGCAGCCACGAAATTAAAAGACACCTGCTTTTTGGGAGGAAAGCAATGACAAACCTAGACAGCAGCTTAAAAAACAGAGACATCACCTTGCCGACAAAGGTCCACATAGTCAAAGCTATGTTTTTTTCAGTAGCAATGTATGGAAGTGAGAGCTGGACCATAAAGAAGGCTGACCGCCGAAGAATTGATGCTTTGTATTGTGGTGCTGGAGGAGACTCTTGAGAGTCCCCTGGACTGCAAGATCAAACCTATCCGTTCTGAAAGAAATCAACCCTGAGTGCTCACTGGAAGGACAGATCCTGAAGCTGAGGCTTCAATATTTTGGCCATCTCATAAGAAAAGAAGACTCCCTGGAAAAGCCCCTGATGTTGGGAAAGTGTGAAGGCAAGAGGAGAAGAGGACGACAGAGGACAAGATGGATGGACAGGGTCACCGAAGCGACCACCATGACTTTGACCAAACTCTGGGAGGCAGTGGAAGACAGGAGGGCCTGGCATGCTCTGGTTCATGGGGTGACAAAGAGTCGGACACGACGACTAAACAACAAAAAATCTTATTCTAGAATACCTAAATGTCTTCACTGTGTTATATGCGTATTCCTCCTTCTACACTCCCTTTCACTCCTCTCTTTTTCAAATATCTTTAAGTGCCTGTTGGAACTGTTATGCTTTCACGTTCCAAGTCCTTTCTTTTAGGGTTCTGCTTTCTTTCCTCTATTTGTCTTTTTGGTAATGATGGAATGCTCCCTGCAAGGAGAGCCAAGTTTACATGCTACTGAATTTCCTCATGAAATTGATACCCAGCTTCTACCTCGTTTCCATCCCCACCCTTTTCCCACGGCAACTCTCTCCTGTGTCAGTTCACATTGCAAAATCCTCAGATTAGGGGCAGGTTTCTTTTACTTGTAAAAGTGCTGTGGTTGGGGAAGGATTGTTATCTGTTGTCAAATCATGCCCAATTTAATAGCAACTCTAAAATGCTTTTTGAGCTACATGTTCTGTCCAAGGAGTAGTCTGCCATTACCAGCCGCCAATGAGTTTCTGTGACTGAGCATGGATTTGAACCCAGATCCTCTGCATCTTAAGCTAACACTCTGTCTACCCACTGCACTGGCTCTTTGAAAAAGGACAATATGCAGTGCCTTTGAAATAAACATATACACTGAAAATCATATGTACAGAAAACTGTATTTCTTCAGCAAATCATAGCAACTCTTTAAAAATATAGTTATCTCCTCATTCACATCCTACTATTCATTGTTCAGAAGCTTCAGTTTATCCACTTATTGCTTATTATAGCCCATTTCCTGTACAATTTTAGTGTTTTGCCTCCTCAGTTGTTGGAGCATCCTGAGTACCTTGCTCTGTGTGCAAAGTATGAATGACAATTATTTGTTGTTGTTATCCTCTGAGCACATTCCAAAGTTGGAAAAGAGACATCTGACAGAAGAAAAAAGGCACAGGAAAAATGAGGGAGAAAGGATTTAAAATGACAGAACATAGCATGCAGCCCTCGACTTCCTGCAGCCTATTATGCTTCTTTCTTCCCCCGCAACATGTTCTATTCCTTCTGTTCATTGTCCCCAATTCCCCTTGTTTGGCAGATTCTCCCTCTGCATCTCTGCTGATCCTGCACCTTCTCCTGCAATGTGGGGGTGAAGTCCAGCTCTTGGGGAACTACTTGACTCTTTTATCATCATATCAGCAGGAATAGAGGAGAACAAAGTTCAGGGTTAGGAAGGAGAGGCGATAACAGCAGAGAAGAAGGGAAAAGCAGTCAATGCCTCAGTATCAACTGCAAGGCAAACAGTTTCCAGAGGAGCAAAGGAGAAGTGCTACTCCAGACAAAAGCAACAAAGAGTCCTATGGCATAATCTTTTGTGGACTATAGTCCACTTCAGTGAGGTAGTTCACGGATGCTTCAAACAGGAAAGAATGAGACAAAAAATGAAAAAGAAAGAAAGTAAAACTTCTGCACCTACACAATGAGATAATGATGTATTTGAAGTACTGTACTATACTTACTTTCATCATAACAGTCCTAAGGAGTAATTATTTATTTAAAATATTTTACCCTGCTTTTTTCCTTAAAGAGGACCCAAGATGGCTTACATCATTGAAAGACAATATTTAAAGGGTCAAAACAGTAAGTATATAAATGTTTAAGAAGGACCAAACAAATACCACGCTAAAAAAAGTAAACAAAATAAGCCACAAAACATATTTAAAGCAACAAGGCACAAAAATCCATTTAAAAAACCTCTCTCAGACAGCTAGTCATTAAGGGAAAGCCTTCCTGAAGAGAGAAGTCTTTGTCTGCATGTGGAAGGACAGCAAAGATGGGGCCAGTTTGGCCTCCCATGGGAAGGAGTAACAGACTCTGTGAGCAGTGACAGAAAAGGCTGTGTCCTGTTTTCCCACCAAACACACCTGTGAAGGTGGTGGGACGGAGAGAAAGGCCTCCTCTGATGATCTTAATACCTGGGCAGGCTCATAAAGGGAGAGGCGGTCCTTGAGATAGCTTGGACTCAAGCCGTTTAGGGTTTATAAGTTAAAAACAGCACTCTGATTTGTGCCCGGAAACCAATCTGCAGCCTGTGGAGCTGCTGTAACAGGGAAACGGAGGTCATGCAATCCCTGCAACTAGTCCCAGTCAGCAATCTGTCTGCAGTGTTTTGAACCTGCTGAAGTTTCTGAACACTCTCCAAAGGTAGTCCCATGTTGCTGTTTAGTCGTTAAGTCGTGTCCAACTCTTTGTGACTCCAATGGACCAGAGCACGCCAGGCCCTCCTATCTTCCCCTGCCTCCTGGAGTTGGGTCAAATTTATGTTGGTCGCTTCAGTGACACTGTCCAACCATCTCCTCCTCTGTCGTCCCCTTCTCCTCTTGCCTTCACACTTTCCCAACATCAGGGTCTTTTCCAGGGACTTTTCAGGGGTAGCCCCATGTGGACCACATCAAAGTAATCCAGCTAGGATGTAACTAAGGCATGTGTCACTGTGGGCAGAACAGACCTCTCTGGGAATGGACACAGCTGGCACACTAGTTTTAATTGTGCAAATGCATTCCTGGCCACCACCGAAACCTGGGCATCTAGGCTCAGTGATGAATCCAGAAGCACACCCAGCTTGTGCATCTGTATTTTCAGAGGGAGTATAACCTCATCCAGCATTTAAAAATGAAGGTAACTGTGTTGATCTTTATCAACAAACCAGCTGTAGCAGTTCTGAGCTACAACAGGAACAGATTCCTTATCAGATTAATGGGTCTTAATTGCCTGTATCTAAAGTGCCAGTTTTCTGATCTAGTAAGTTCTGTCTCCACTACACCTCTGCCCTTTAACAGGTTGAAGCAATTCAAATATCTCTACAAGAGGTATCCTCAGCAGGGAGCTGATGCTTGTTCTGCCTCCTACTTAAAGGTAAAGGTAAAGGTCCCCCTTGACAATTTTTGTCCAGTCGTGTTTGACTCTAAGGGGTGGTGCTCATCCCCATTTCCAAGCCATAGAGCCAGCGTTTGTCCGAAGGCAATCTTCCGTGGTCACGTGGCCAGTGCGACTTAGACACGGAATGCCGTGACCTTCCCACCGAGGTGGTCCCTATTTATCTACTCACATTTGCATGCTTTTGAACCGCTAGGTTGGCAGGAGCTGGGATAAGTGACAGGCACTCTGTCACGTGGATTTGATCTTACAGCTGAAATCTACAGACCTTACAGCACACAGGCTTCTGCAGTTTAACCCACAGCACCACCACGTCCCTGCTCCTACTTACAAAAATCTAAAACTACCATAGTATGACAGAAATTGCCTGGATAGGATAGCAGATTACATTATAGCCCACTAATATAATCTTCCTCTGTATCTATAGCCCATCATTCAGAATCAACGTACAGTACAGTATCTTGTTACTGGTTTTTAAAAAAAGGTGTTATGGTGGCATACTTTTTCTTCTGGCAGTGTTCTTGTATGCACAGCAGGCAATGGTTGGACAGATGAAGCTTTCCTTGGATTAGTTAGACACTATACTGTAGTTCAGAAACACTTGGCCCACTGAAGCTCCTTCTCAGGCAGCAAACATACTCAAAGGTGGCCATTGTATATAACACACTGTTCTCCTAACAATTTTCTTCATTCCTAGCTTTTGCTTTATTAATGAGCTGCTACCTTGAATGCCACTGCAGGATTTCTTACTTACTTGCAACATCCTCCTATTTCTCAATGATAATTTTCATTAACTGCTTCCCACTGTTTCTCTTCAACTCCTTCACTTCTATACAGTATTAGCATTCTCATTTCTCTATTAGCACCCTTTTCCCCTCATTCAAATACTGCTTTTAATATCTCCACTTCTGAGTTGGAGTCTCCTTTCATTATACTCTAATTTCTCTTTTCTCAGCTCCATCCACAACTTCTTTCAGCATCACCCAGTAAATCATTATAGAAAAATAATTCATCCTCCTCTTTCTTCCACATCCCCACTTCCACCTTCTTTATCAGTTCTTAAATCAATGGGTCAGGGAAGCTCAATAAGTGGCCAAAAGGGATAATTTTTTTCCCATTAGTAGCACCCGAACTGTAGAACATATTCTCCAGGAATGTGTATCTTATGCCTTTGTTAATATGTCTTACTAGCCAGTAAAATCTTTTTCCTCCGTGCTTTTCCTAACATTTAATACAACCTTCTGAAGAATCATCTGTGTCTTTATGCACCCGCCTGTCAGTTACTGTCATCTTTGCTCCAAGGCAAAGAAAGTTCAACTGGTGTAAGCCACAAAAAGCGCCTTTTAACTGACAGCACCCAGATTCCAGAAGTCTGTTGTTTTATAGCTAGCTTTATTCTCATGTTGTTATAGCATGTTTTAATCATGCTAGTTATAGTCCTGCTTTATTTACTTTTACTCTGCCCTTGACTATTTTATTAAAACTGTGTTGAGATTTTATTGTTATAAATTGACTTGGGGTTCTTTTGTAGGATTAAAAATGGGATAGAAGCCATTTATTTTTTTGCCCCAGATATGAATAGACAAGAATTCTGCTTCTGTTCCACATACTTTTTTATTTCTCCTGACTTGTGTAATTGCTTTTGTTCTGCTTGACACTTTTGTATTAAAGGATTTACATGACCCAAACATGTTTTCCTCAGTTTGCAAGTACAGAATATTATTCTGCTTAATAGCAATATCCCTTACACTCCAGTGCATGTGTTGGCCATATTCTCTGCTGGATGCACATTGGCAGTTAGATGTACGTGCAATGGGACTTCTCCAGACACTGGAAAGCTACAGGTTAAAACTGCTCCTTAGATGAAGAAACCATAAAACATGTTTGAGAAGAAGTGTGGTTTAATTTTTTGTTGTCTTGTGCTGTCAAGATGCCTCTAAGCCATGGCAACCCTATGAATGAGCAATCTCCAGAATGCCCTGTCTTCAACTGCTCTGCTCTTGTAGACTCAAGCTTGTGGCTTCCTTTAGGGAGCCAGTCCCTCTCATATTTGGTCATCCTCTCTTCCTGCTGCCATCCACAGTAATTCCCCAATATTCCTTTATTTTTAGTATGTCAGAATGAGATTTGGGAAATCCAAAACCAAGTCCCCAATGAGGTATGAAACTCTTCAGCTGATTTTCTGCCACCCAACTCTTATAATCTTGAACTACCTCATAGGACTGCCAGGAGGATGACATTGGCGTTGGCAGGAGGGGCAAGGTAACACCAGGTGGAGGAAATATTATATAACGTAATTAATAAATAACAAATGTGCCTATTTTGACAGCAGACCCATGGTGTGCGTGCAGGGGGGGCACGTCTGTCAGTAAACAATCCAACTCCACCTCTAAATGTGCAAAAGGAGTCATCGTGTAACATCACTCCACATCAAGCTGAGTCTGTTATTCCCTTAATTATAATGCCCTATTTATTCGTATCCTGACTTTTCTATAAACTCAAGGTGACCTTTTTTGGGGGGGCTCCTCTCCACTTCTTCCTTACAAACAACCCTCCTAGGTAGGCCAGGGAGAGTGTGGCTTGGCTCAAAATCCCCCTAGTTATGTTCATGGGTCGGTGGCCGTCTGAACCCAGGTGTCCTTATTCTCTCACAAGATAACCCTGACCCTAACCAAGCCTGTCTCCCTCAGCCTCTCCTCCGCCTCAGAGGCTCCCTGCCCAGCTCCAAACTACTCCCTCTTCTTCTGATCCCTCAACTCCTTCTCTGCCTCCATGCTTGTCTTAACTTTCACTATCTTCACCCCACGCCCAAACTCTTCCTCGCCTGCGTCCCCTCCGTCTCCATTTAAAAGACGACTGACTTTCCCAAACCTCGCCATTTGCACCTACCCACCCCGCCCCCTATAACCGCCCCGCGCCTAAGCCCCGCCCCTTCGCGGCTCGCGGCCGCTTTTCCCGCCCTTTTCCCAACCGTCGCTCCTTACAGCCACGCTGAGGCGGCCAAAGTGAAAAAAAAAAGGCGGGAAAGAGAAGGTGCGAGTTCTGAAGGAAGCCGACGCTCTCCCCACCACACGCTTCACATTATTCATTGCTCATTTATAGGGTTGGCTGCACAACTGACGGAGCGGGGGAGGGCTCTGTAAAAATAGGTAGATTCATGTGGCACAGCTTACTTTCATTGGGGCCAAGTTAAATAAAACCAAAGGCATCGATTAGGTTGTTCAAGAGGAGGCTTCTTATTAATGACAAGCTACTCTGTGGGTTGAAACTTTCAAAATACTGTAAGCATTCATTAGGACATAGACTCTGTACGTACTCCAGCTGTCTTATTTTCTAAGGATTTTCCCAAACGGCGGTCTCCAGCCTGATACATTTTTTCTGTTTACAAAGAGTAGCTGGGTAACTGTTACAACAAGAACCGTATCTTTCCACCCCTTACATTCATTGTACATTTTTGTGGACTAGAAAGACACGAATCCAAGATCATAGATGGAGACAGTCCATTTCCATCAACCAATCATGCCCATATTCATGGATTGCACTTTGTAAAGAACTAATTGAGTACATCATGGTGCCAACGTGGTGCAAACGCTGCATCCTTCTCACAAAACCTGCAGCTAGATCACAGGACACATCTGTGTCCACAAATAGTACTGTGAATGAGATGACAACAATTTGGGGCATACTATAAATTGAGGCTCAAAAGTGTGGATCCTGTTTACACTGTTTTAAATTAAGATACTGTATTCCAAATCTAGCATCCAGTCACACCTTGCATTTCTGTCCATGGACTGTGCAGTAAAAGCACAGACTTAGTATCTTCTGTGTTGCTGACCGAGATTTCCAGCAAAAGATGTTTCCAAAACTACTTAGAGATTGGATCTTCTGCATGTTCTACCACTGAGTTAAGACCACCTAAGAATTTCAAAACCTAAAAAAAAAAAAAAAAAAAAAAAAAAAAAAAATCTGTTGCTTAATCACAATTCACATAGAGGACAACAGAATAGCAGGGGTAGGGAACCTGGTAGTTTCCACCTATTTGGGACTATATTCCTCATAATGCCTGACCATGCTGTCTGTGTGGTTTATGGAAATTGTAGTCAGAAATATCTGGAAGGCACTGCTGCTTAACGCTGTAATACAGAGTAATTCCTGCATCATAAAATAGATAGCGCATCCTGTGG
The DNA here is from genome assembly GCF_051106095.1 of Pogona vitticeps. Classification (NCBI taxonomy): domain Eukaryota; kingdom Metazoa; phylum Chordata; class Lepidosauria; order Squamata; family Agamidae; genus Pogona; species Pogona vitticeps. The sequence continues at coordinate 118,306,188 of NC_135788.1, forward strand.
CACAGCTATTCATGCAGAAACATGAGTTTCATTACATCAGTGAGAGCTGTGATTTTATTACAATGCTGCCCTGCCCAAAAAAACCAAAACAAAACACAACCACAAGGATCAAGGAGATTGACCCTTCAGATTAATCCCTCTTTCCTATGGGGATTCAACCAAATGCTGGATCCCCTGGCTAAGAATACAACATAACTGCAACCCACTGAAAAATATTTTATTATTTCCTGCTGCAGTTTGGGTCTTTCAAGTGCTCTGAAACTGAGATTTCAATGGAAGAGACTTAAAGGACATGCTCAACTGTGCAACTGAAATAAATGGATCTTTTATGTCCAGAAATTACTAATTCTTGGTGGCGGGATATTTTCTGCTATATTCACCCTAATGAAATTGCTACAGTCCTCCCTAAACTCATGAGATAGGGCAGATTTTTATAAATTAATAACAGTGTCAGGAGGGGAGAGTATTCTGTTAAAGGGATGTTATCCTATCTATCCTCAACTGACAAGATGTCTAACAAGTTCAAAATACCTTTACATTTTAAAATGTACACACTATAGTCCCGGAAAAGAATACCTCCATCTAAACTTACATTCTGTCTGTCCGTCATTAGTGATAGAGATGTACTCGTTCCACAACTTTATCATAAACAGATGTCTCTTCATCCTTTCTCCATTACTTCTTGACCTTCCTCCATATTACTTTTCCATTGCATGGCTACCACTTCATTGTTTGCCATAATTGTCTGTATTTTCCCCTGTCCCAAGAAAATTTGACCTGTTCTTCACCTTTCCCAACAGAAGTTGAATAGGAGATCCGTTTCCCTTCTGCCTCTTGCAACATGGATTGGTTTCACTGCAATCAATGCTTCCGTCAGGAGGCATCTGACTTTTGCGTCACTAGCTGTGGGCACATATTTTGCAAAAAATGTGCCGGCACAGGTAAGAGTAATAAAATGATATGTGTAACAACCTAGCGGTTCGAAAGCATGCAAATGCGAGTAGATAAATAGGGACCACCTCGGTGGGAAGGTAAACGGCGTTCCGTGTCTAAATCACACTGGCCATGTGACCACGGAAAGATTGTCTTCGGACAAACGCTGGCTCTGTGGCTTGAAGAGCGGGATGAGCGCCGCCCCCTAGAGTCGGACACGACTGGACAAAAATTGTCAAGGGGAACCTTTACCTTTACCTTTTTAACAAAACAACAAAACAAAACAAAACTTCAAACAAACACAATGCTTTGCGGCACCTTTAATACTAACAGATTTATTCAGAACTTCACTTCAATGCCTGCTTTCACAGATTACAACCCACTTCCTCAGTCACATGGGATAAAATATTTAGGCCATAGGCTTATACAGAAAGTGTTGCAGAATGAAAGCAATCAAATGAAATGGAACATAGAAGATGACAATTGCATTATTAATATTGGTAATGAACTTTGGAAGTGTTGATTTACACAGCATTCTGGCTATAAGTAGAGTCATTGGCTAAGGATGAATGTCTGCAGCTGAGAGCATAACTATTATTCAGCTGCTGCCTTTGAAATATAGAAGCAAGGAGTGCTGCTGTCAAGAAAGAATCAATTGTGATGAAGCAGTTTTAATTCCCACCCCCCAAAAAAGAAAAAGAAAAACCACACACCATTTTAACTATGGCACAAGATTATAATGAAATACCAGCTTGTTTATATAGTGTGTGCTAAGAAATGTTATCTCTGTTTAAGCCTTTTATTGAAGACTGGAATTTCTGAATATTTCACAGTTCATCTCCTTCTCAAACCTGCCTTTGAAATTCTGTTTTTCTACAATAGCCACCTTGAGATCAGGGACAGACTGTTCCTGACACTGGCTTGTGTGTGATTCCACCTACGGTGTCAGATTTGCGTTCGTTTATTTTCTTGCATAGAGACTGTCCTGTTTGTCCTATGTCGAATGCAGAGGGGCCCTTATGGCAGAGGATGGCATATATCTCATTAGAAGATAAACAAGTAAATGAACCCTCAACGTTATGGAAGACTTAAGGGAATACATTTCTCATCTTCTGTATCCCATTTCACTCTGATACCTCCCCCACAACCATGTATATTGTATATATAAGCCTGTGACCTAGATATTTTATTACATGTGTCTCACGAGGTGGATGTAATCCATGAAAGCTCCTACTGAAATAAATCTGTTAGATTTAAAGTGCCACAGTCCTTTGTTTTTGTTATACATCCTGAAACAGACGGACACAGCTACCTTTTGGGAAATGAGACATGTTTGTACCATGTTTTGTACACGACGTTTAGGCAGTTCCACACACTGATTTCCCTAAACACACCTCAGAACAAAAGTGGACAGTGTAAACCTTCATACCAGGCTTCACATGGAAACGCATAGGTCATGTGTTGTTTACCTCTTAGTAACATTCAGCAGTTACCTGACAACAGGAAATGTTCTAATAATTTTAATCTCTTTGAGATAAAAATCCAAATGGTCTGTATTAACACAATGTTACAAATGCTAAAATTTTTTTTGAAGATTTGCTAATGTGCTTAGAGAGCTCGATACTATTTATAATAATTTTCCATAGATATACTAACAAAGTTTGCACTTTGTCACAGATAAATGCCCGTCTTGTGGAACAAGCTGCAAATATTTGTTTCTCAATGATAATGTAAGTTGTGGTTTCTCTATGGTGGTGTTACCAGCTTTCTTTCTGGCTTCCAAAATGCATGTGTTCTATTTATATCACATCCACTTGGGCTAATATATGAACTTCATATTTATGAAGCACAGGAGAATCAAATACTGAGAGGAATGATGAAATATATTATTCCTATGCAGCATTCTTTCCTGGGTTGGCAACTTTTCCCATTTGAAGGTGTGATAATGTTAAATGTATTCTTTTAAAAATGCAACTTGAAATTAAAGTGATGCCTATTAAAAGCCCATGGTTGTTGGCTTTTCATGGGGTCAAAAGAATGAAGAGACTTATAAGAAGCTGGGAATAGTTCAGTATATAGAATTCTTTATATGTGCAAGCATTCCCTGTATTGCACTTTTGAAAACAATTCTGTATCTTTAAATCATGAAGGAAGCAGTTATTACAGGGAAGATGTAGGGTTGGGCTGGACAAGGTTTCCTCATATCTTCTACTCTAACGGCAGGCGTATCTGTAAGAATTATTTCAGTTATTACATTACATTACTAATGTTTGTAGCACACTTTACATTGACAGAATTTCAATTCCTATTTATCCTCACAATAGAAGGGTCATTATTTATCCATTATAGCATAAGGGAAACTCAAGTTCAAACCCCACTCAACCAAAGTACTGTACTCTAGGTTACTTGAATTTCATTCTATCTCTTAGTCTAAAATACCTAATAGGATTTTTATGAGGAAAATGGTAGAGAAAACATGTATGCCACCTTGCTGCCCTTAGAGGGAGAACAGGACACAATTGTAATAAATAAATTCATATTCCAGTATTATACATGCATGAATTTGGCTGGCAAAGTGACTATGTTTACACTGCATAATATGGCAGAATTCTAAAGATTTCTGGCTTGTTAACAATTAGGTGCTTTCCTGGTACATACTTCAACTGATTGCTCATGCTTGTCTTGTGAGCAGGAACAGCTAAGCAAACTATGGCTTATTTGTCAATAAACTATGGCATACGAACTAGTAATCCTGTCTTTTCTCTCCCCAGAACCATGGTTTGTTCTTAGCTTATTATTCTGGCATGTCTAGGGCCAGAGAACCGGAACTAATGGATTATGTATCACAACAAACAAACTACAAGTCAAAAGTACATGGGCTGTTTAGCTGGGGTGATAGAACAATATATACCACATGTTCTTGTGAAGCTAAAATTCTCTAGTTTTAATGTTTACCTATGCAAAAGGTAAACTATACTAAAAGTCACTCAATGAGTGAAGATAGATTTGAATCTCTGTAGACCATGAGCTGACTATAACTAGAACATTTCTATTTCATTTGCTTCTTTAGATAGTCATAAAGGCTTTGTTTCTTGTTTTCCTTTCTCTGCCTTTCTTATCCTCAGATAAAACCAGAGGAAAAAAAGTTTTTCAGAAGTCCTATTGAAACAGCACTAAACTATATTGCTCACATTTCTCAAGTAAGTATGAGAAACCAGATACTTTGGGGACTTGATCTCATAAACCTTAAATCCTAGACCAAGTCGAAGCAACTGGTAAACTGAAGTGCAACACAAGGAAAGGAAACCCAGTAACTCGCAACTCATAACATGCAGTAAATTTATAGAATGTTTGAGAAATGGCAGAATACCTTATGAAAATGAGAAACTTGTGAGCTGATGAGTATTCCAATTGGCTTAAGGGGTCCTCAGACCATGCTGACTCCTTCCTCCAAAAGAAATTATTAAATTATGAGCTGTCAAATTGATTACAAAGTATGGCCATCCTTCCTGGGGTTTTTCTAGGTATAAAGTACTTAGAAGTGGTATGCCAGCAATTTTAAGCAAGAGTTAAACAAATAAAATATTTAGAAGGGCCTAAAATGTCCTAATTGATGCTGAAAAGACAGCAGTTTAAAATGACAGGTGAGTTCCCCCCCCCCAAGGGACTTCTAAAGATAGGAAACTACAGCAGGGAAGGCTCTCTTTCAAGAAAAGTGCATCTGTTTCAGAGCTTTTACATTTTAAATTTTATCTGGCCGTTTTTCACAACTGTTATATTTTTATAACATGGACCAATGCATAAGTGAGTTTATTTCATGTATGTTTTCATAAGACAGTGCACTGAAGAACTGTTAGTAACTTACTACCTTTCCTCTTGTCAATTACTTCTATTGGCTTCTGGGTTGCAAAACAGAATCCTGCTCCAGGGAATATCTTCCTGGGCTTTGAATACCTTCTTATCTGTCCCTTCCAATCACCGATCAGATGAGGTCAAAAGAAACTGGTAGGCTAAAGAAGAATTGCCTCACATTTAATTCATGGACTGCTTGTTCCCCGTGATTGCTTTAGCCTGTTGTTTTGATGAGCCAAACTTGCAGAAGTGACTAAATATTAGCCAGAAAAGAGATACATATATCACACTACAAATCTACCAGAGGGTTGTTGTCAGGCTTTTGGGGGGGGGGCATTGGTCAATCTTCCTTTTAAGATGCTCCCTCTAATCTAGAACTTCCCAGTTTAAAAGTAATTTAAGGGCTTGGTGAGCAGAGGATAGGCAAACACACACATTCCTATCAAGCTATCCATCATATCACCTTGTTCTGTCAGACTGTCATTTGCTGAATAGAATGTGTGTCCCACAAGTATTTCAGTGCAGTGCAAAAGATGTCACCTGAGGCAGCATTAAAATACATGATGCTGCTTTATGCAAAGTCAGTCTGTTTTCCCAGAAGTGTCTGCACCGCAGTTAGTAAGCCTGTATTTTTCAAGATGTTGTTGTGCTACAGCCCTGGCTTCTCATCCCTGGTCTAGCATGACTACAAGGATTGGATATGTGACTATTTACATACAAGATACGGGCTCCATCCCTGTGATACATCCCTTCTCTCAACTAGAGCCTGTAAAATTGAAAGGTCTTTTGCGTCACCCCTCATGTTCCACAACCAAGTCAAAATAATAATAATAATAATAATATAATTTATTGTCATTGTAAGTATATACACAGTATACCATACAACGAAATTCACAAAATCTCCCCATGGGTCTTATTCAAAAGATACATATTTAAATCTTCTAATTTTGTCCCATCGTTTTTTTTTTCTTCCTAGGTGTGGATGTTCCAGAAAGGCCAGATGGAACTGCTGGTATCTTTCTATAAACACAACGCTTCAAAAGCTAATGGAGCCCTACAGCAAGCAGTGCAAAAACTGTCTACCCAGGAAAAGTGAGATATGCAGATTGTGTTCACATGAAGAAAGGCAAACACTATTAGCCATGACTACAGGGGCTAGTACAGTCAGCATGAGCTGGAGGTTAAAATGTAAGACTAGGATAACCCAGGTTAAAACTTTAACTCATTTACTATACCAGACTTGATGGTTAATACTGGAGCCAATGATTCTTTCTAAGTATAATTTGCTTCATGGCGTTTTTGTGAGAATAAAATGAGTTGAGGGAAAACCATTTAAGCTCCTTCAGGAAAAGGTAGGAAAATATGTTATTTTGTGAATAATAATATTCAGGAAGCTGTCCATAGCATTTGCATTGTCTACACATACAGGAATCCATTCCAAGACATAACAAGGAAATTCTTGCCAATAAAGTAATTTGAAACATCCTTAATTTGTCTTCCGATTTATACAAGAAAGTATTCTCAAAGGCTTTCACGGCCGGGATCTGATGGTTGTTGTGGGTTTTTCGGGCTCTTTGGCCGTGTTCTGAAGGTTGTATATTCCTCTTTATTCCTTTTTACACAGGAATCCATTTTCCAGCTCCCTTTTGACTTACGTTACTATGTCTGAACATGTTAATTATTTGTGAAATGGACATAAGGATTTCTATAACCTCAGTGACATAAACCTCGTCTCAGTTGTCCATCATTGCCAAAACATTTCCTGATGAGGACTCAACAGTCAAGGCTGGCATGAGAGATGAAGTATAAAAGAAAGTATAAAATTCTAAATCAAACTATCTTTCATGTATCTTTTTCCCACTACATTTAGGGAACTGGAGGAAATTCGGAAGGAAAACAGGGAATTGAAAAAGAAGTACCTCACCTTGAAGGTAGGATTTATTTGTTGAAAACAAGTATTTTCCATTTTTTTGGTTCTTGACTGCCTATGTTGGAAAGAATATTTCCTCTACAGAGAATAGAAAAGCAAAGCAACCTTTCTCTGTGTTATACATACTTCTGGGTCCTGCCATCCCCTTCTTTTTCTTTCAGCAGTCTGTTCCAAGACTCCAGGAGAGTAGCAGGTCAGTTTGTCTATTCTGTCGTTTTGGGATCATCAGATGAATTAGAGGCAGCAAAGGCTCCTTCTGGCAGCACAAGGGAGTTGATTTTGAGAACATAGGATAGCAGAATATCTACTGTATGTCAAGGTTAAACAGTTTTTACCCTCACAAAACAACATTCATTTTAACTTGCTACAGGAACAGTACACCAAGGCCAGTTGCCATCACTCCTCCATCACAGAGAGGTAAGGAGTTAGACAAGGCTCTTGCTAGCATGCAGTGGAATTCTGGGCAACTTTTCAGATAGCAGTTTATCTTTTTGAAGATAAACATGTGGGTACATATGGTCTTGCCTTGTACCTTTACCTGACCAGGTTGCGCGAGGGGGGGGCACCGAAAATGTCTTTGCATACAGAAATCTGGAGTGCATGTACAAAGCATATACTAAAGCATGTTAAAGTCTCTGTTACATCCAAGAAAACTTAGTAACCATGCAGATCTTTTTGTTACTTGAGGAAAGAAATATTCAGTGCAATTCCATCTCCCATGGCTCTGTTGATAACTCAGACCAACATTTCCCTTTAGGACAATATACTGTACATAATAATTCACTGTTTTATACTTTGCAGTCACACCACGGCCTATTTTCCAGCGCTCCAGTGAAGTTGTCAGGTAGGAGAATAAGAAATAACATATTCTTTGGTAACTGATATGATGCATTGTTAAATAATTTCTAAGAAAGGATCTAGGAACATCTTCTTCTCCCTCTTCCGAGAGAGGCCCGGAAGGAAAAAACAAGAAACTGGGCCTTCTCGGCGGTGGCCCCTCAGCTATGGAACACCCTCCCAACTGAAATTCGGCTGGCACTCTCGCTGAGTGTTTTCAAAAGCCATTTTAAAACTTGGCTCTTCAAACAGGCTTTCTCTCCAGTCAATTGATCTTTATTTTTCTTCCTTGAATCATGCCATCTTGGAAATATGTTGCTTGGAATTAATTGCTTTAACTATGTCTTTGATGATTTTATGCAAGTCATATTGTTGTGTTTTTATCTATGTAAGCCACCCCAAGTAGACATTGTCTGGGGGGGGGCGGGGTAAAAATCTAAGAAATAAATAAATACATTCCTTCCAAAAATCTGACTTTTACAGATAAATTCCCTCCTCCAGTCAGTTCTTGAATAATGAAATAAGAATTCTGCATTGAAAAATCCAGGCTTTTGCCTAGGGTTATATCAGGATACTGTCTGCCTGCTTGTGTGTTTAGTTTTCCACCAACAGTTTCTTGACTTTTTCTTTCTTTCAAAGCCGTTCTTCTTCTATGGAGTCTATCTCTTCCCGAGGCAGTCACTTACTGAACTGGCAAGTAAGTTCCCACCACTGCTTTCCTGTTCTCATAAAACAGAACAAATACGGTTGTTTCGGTCTTTATGGATTTGTAGGAAGTTCTGGAAGCTAAGAGACACGGATTGTATCCATTCAGATGCAGAGAAGCTCCTGGTCTCTTTGAACAATAATAATTTATTTTACCTAGGCTTTGGGGGAAGGGGGTAAAAATATTGTGTCGGAATAGAAGAGTTATCTTTTGTGGCTACCAGGGCTCTAAGGAGACAACAGTGCCACCTAGATTTTGGAAACTGGAAAATAGGCCTTTCTGCATAATATTTCCCTCATCACCCTTTTCCACTGATTGTTCCAAAAATCTGGAGATGCTGGTTAACATCTTGTTCATAAGGCACACATGACCCAAGGAGGAATTAAAGATTCAAGGAGGAATGCAGAAGCAACTACCATCAAAACTTTAGGATTAAGATGTTTTTAAATGTTTAAACAATGCCATGTTTCATCATGTGAACAACTTTAAATACTGTACTCTCCTCTTAAAAACATTCTAAATAAATAAAAAATAGCTGCATTGTCTCACTTTTATCCAGCATGCCACAGGAGCCACCAGGAGGACCCCAGCAGACTCTGCTCAGGGTAAGAACTAATTAGAAACAAGAGGCAGGGTGAACCCCTACTATTTGCTCACAATGAATATTTCAAGAAACCAAAAGGTGGCAATACAGAGACAGAAATAACAGAATGCAAGCTTTTGCCACTGCCACGTCCTCCAGTACATTTCTACCAGGGCAGAATATTAGTAGCAGCCAAAGGGCACCCTATTATCTTACTGTTGGAATGCATCTTATCAGTCCTCAACAAGGAACAGTATCTTGCCTTGCCAATGGACCAAATGATATCCTTCTAATCTACAATCTTTATCTTAATGTAGATACCCACAGAGAGGCCCATGGGTTTAACCTTGTTCTTCCCATCACCACTCTACAAACTCCCTAGCATTCATTTCCACCCTAAAGATTTAAAGTTCTATTTTGCAGCTACTCCTTCTCCAGTCTCCTCTCAAAGTTTATTCTACAGGTGAGTTGTAGGGTGTGGGAGGCAGCTTCACCTTCCAGGATGCTACCATCACCTGATCATTTTTTTTAAAAAAAGATGTGCATTTAATATTATCTACTCGTGAAATTTGCATATATCACCCTTCTTCCCACTATTCCTTTCAGGGCCTCTCCCTCTTCATCCCACGCCCCCAGCATGAATGTCTTCAACCTACAGCCTCCTGCTGTGAGGCAAAGTCAAAGTGGGCAACGACAGGAGACCCCATACTTAAATTTCAACATCTTTACTGGTGAGGAAAGGGCACCTTGCCATGAAGACACCCTTTATTCTATATTCTTTCCCTCCATTTTCTCTATACCAAGTATTACTGTTCACTTAACACTATAGTCCTCTTTAGCAGAAGTTACTGGAAAGTGAAGTCACAAGAATGTAATCTGAGATGTTAAGGCAATAGAAACCACCCTGCTCCAGATTCCTATTATGTACAGTATACTCCAAAGTTCAATTCCATATTGGTTTTGGCCCACAGAGAGAGATGGAGTTTCTATGTCAGAAAGTCAGATCACTGAGAGGCTGCGCCCCATACAGGTGAGAGACAGTGTGTCTGTATGGAACATGGGATTGTATGAAGCTATTACTAGAATAATTTGTGTGACTACTTTCCTTTCTCTTTTCTAGCTGAGATTTACACCTCATTCAACACCATCCTTTCATAACCGGTAAGGGGAATGTGACTGCCTTTTTCACCATCCTCCCTTTAGGGACTAGATGAATAGAGTTCATGACAGAGAGTTCTGAAAGACCATGAAATTAATCTATACCCATAGGGGTATGAAAGATGATGTAGCATTAAAAGATGGAGAAAATATTGCTATAGAAATGAAGCTTTTCTTGAAAGCTAGCTTTTACTCTTCAGCATGCTGTGCAGAGAACCATATAGAGAAAATATGAAATCCTAACAATTTCCTGAACAAACAGGATGATGAATACCAGAGGGTATAGTTTCGCTAATCCCTAGTTTTTCAAGAAAGGTAAAGGCAAAGGTTCCCCTTGACATTTAGTCCAATCGTGTCCAACTCTAGGGGGCGGTGCTCATTCCCGTTTCCAAGCCATAGAGCCAGCGTTTCTCCGAAGACAGTTTCCGTGGTCATGTGGGCAACGCGACTAGACACGGAATGCCGTGACCTTCCCACTGAGGTGGTACCTATTTATCTACTCACATTTTTACATGCTTTCGAACAGCTAGGTTGGCAGGAGCTGGGACAAGTGACAGGAGCTCACTCTGTCGCGTGGATTCGATCTTACGATTGCTGGTCTTCTGACCTTGTAGCACAGAGGCTTCTGCAGTTTAATCTGCAGCGCCACCACGTCCCTCTAGTTTTGCAAGTCGGTTTAATCTAATGTTTCAAAGTGTGGGGATTGGCATTATCAAGCACACTATCCCTCCATTCCTCTGCACCCCCCCAGAAATTAATTAGAAAAAAAAGAGAGGAAAAACTCAGGCCCCACACTTCACTACATCCTGAACCAGGATAACAGGGGTTTGTACTAGAAATAAGAAGACCGTCTATGCAATTAGCTCATTACACTTTCTCCCAGGCACTCATCCATCATGGAAGTCCACCAGCAATAATGGGGGGAGTACGCAAGCATTTCTGCACTTCATCAGCCAATAGAGGCAAGGTAGGGTACCTTGCTCTGACATCTGACAGCGTTCATGCTCTGCATTTTGAAGCTCAATTGAAGTCATCGGTTAGCACCATTCTTTCTTTCACACATAACACACCCAAAAAAACTCATACAGTTTCTGGTGAAATCTCACATGACAGACACCAGTGGTTTGATAAACTTTTATAGGGATTCTATTGGAGGACAGAGGGTTAAAAGTACAGCTGGTGAACTTTACCTCAGGTCAGCATTACGAATCTACAGTTATTTAGACTGCCTATGGATCTTAGAATAATTTTGCTCAGACTGTGATCAGATCGTTTTAGGAAGAAGCGTGGAGGTGCCTTTGAGATTGTCGGTTACTAAAATGCAGCAAACATCGCTGTGCAAAATTCAAAGATTTCATTTATTTCATCCCCATAACATGGAACTACTTTGTCTGTATCCCATATTGAGGATATATAGGTGAGCATCAGAAACACAAGCTTTGGAAGATAGAAAAAGAAATGATTCTTCTTTTGAAGGCAAAACTAATTATCAAGAGAAGTCTCCAAAATATTATTTTTGGCTGTTTATTAAGTAATCAGTCCAGAGGTCAGTCTATTTTATTTATCTGTGCAAATACATTTTGAACAAGTTACGGTATTGGAACTGATTCACAAAGAATTGTACAGGATACGTGCCATCTTTTCTCTGTGTATCGCTGATTAACGTATTACAGTATTTTCAGTTTCTCTTGCCAGGAGAAATGGGTGTTGTTTTTGTAGATGTTCTGTAAAAATTATTAGAAAAATTGTTTAATAAATATTTTTAAAAAGCAGGTTCTGTAAAAATTATTAGAAATGTAATTTAAGAAGTGTTTTTGAAAGCAAATTATTAATACCCATTATAGATTATTACTAATATTAAGTAAGTACTGTTTCCTACCTAATATCTCTAAAGATCCCAGAATCTATCCTGACTTTCATCTTTTGTGAACATTCAAGACCTAATCTTCCTCATACTGCATATTGGGTTATTTGTGGTGGTGTTTCAGTTAGTGCCTGGCCATTATAAACAGAATGAGGATACCAGGCAAATAATGCTACTGCCCTCCTTCTTAAAATTCTTTCACAAGATAAACGGCCACCACATTTTACCAGGTCTCCAAGTAGACTGAAGTGGAAAATGGCTTTCAATTTATAGAATTATCCAACTAGTGCAGAATGGGTACATGAAAGAAAAATTGGACTGAAGTAAGAAGACATGCAGAGAGTAGAGACTGATGAATTAAAGTGTTTATGGAAGGAAGGAGAGTCCACATAGGAACAAAGAAAAGTGAAAGATGATATACACATGAAATCTGGAAAACCATCAAAGATAGAAGTAGGGAGAAAGTAACAGAAACAAAGATGAAAGGTTTTTTTTTTAAAAAATGCTCCAGACATACACACATCCCTCTCAAAAATTACAGCACACAAAATCCACAGACACGATCTTAAATTCTACTGCGTTCCACACCTCAAAAATCAAGAACTGGTATTTGTCATTTTTTAAAGGATCAGATTTGAAACACATACTATAGATACAAAGGCCCGTAATAAATAGAAATAACCAAGAAAGGGTGAATTATAGCCCAACGATCTGAAGTATGGAGTCTTTCTATTCTTTTATTATTATTATTATTATTTTGATGGCACAGAATCCTTGATTTGAAAATTGCCTTAACGGAAAGGCAAATCATATAGGTTGGACTATTGCTTCCACTTGTAGAATGAAATAAACTGCACTCAGAGTTACCAGAAGCTATATATGACCTGGATAGAACTGAAAAAAGCATTGCTGTATATTGGCAAACACAGCCATCGAGATCCCTAGAAATATGCGAATCCAAAGCCTTGGAACTTTAGCCAGCATCTGTCTAGAAGCAGGAATAAAAGAATGAGTTGGAAGAAATGAGGCAAAGCACAGAATCAGGGTAGTTCTTCTTATGCCAGGTCTGAATTCAAGGCATTATGATAATTAAGGAAAGTACCAGCTTTAGAATTCAAGAACAAAAAAGAAAACCTTCAACAGGATTCTAGAAGGAGAAACCAATGTAGATTCTATTAGCATAATAAACAGCAACTTGACACTTAAATGAAAGATGCTCCTTCAGATAAAACACACAGCTGAAAGGGCTGATGGACTCTGGAATCTGAAAGAGGGTTGGAAGCTCAGTTTCCAGCACTCTTTCAACTCTGTGATTAAAGACACAATTAATGAGCCAGAGGGACAAACCAACAGATTTTACTTAAATTCTAAAACCTGAGAAAAAATAGACAGGTTCTTGAACATGAAAGTAGCCCCAATTTGCAACATTGCAAATTGCAATGGTAGGAGTTTTATACAAGCTGAGACCTTGCTCCTAACCTTGCTAATTTATTTATCTCCTCAATCCTTCTGTTAAACCCACCCCAAAAAGCCAGAATCTCTAGCATCTATGCAAGAGATCTAGGCAACCCAGTCTTCATCGCCATCATTGTCTTCTTCTTCATCATCGTCGTCGTCGTCTTCTTCTTCTTCATAGTCTTCATCTTCGTCTTTTATCATTGCTGCTGCAACCTCCTCGTCTATCTCGTCCTCATCCCCCAAGCATACTTCCACCTCACACGGTGCTGGTGAATGTGAACGGAACCACTTCAGCACCTGCTCAACATCCATACCTGATTCATGACAGAGTGCTGGTAGGTCCTTCTCCTGTAATTGCTGATGAGCTGCCCAATAGCGCTCCAGCGGGCTTGTGTTTGGATGGCTTGTGACCGGATGTGTTTGTGTAGGCAGTGAAGGAGGAGGTAACAAAGGGGCAGACTCTGGACTCTGCCCAGCATTGTCCCGAAACCATTTCAGCTGACCATGCTTAAGGGCATACCGAGTATCTCCAAACCACTGGATGATCTCAGCACGTGGCAACCCAGTGATCTTCTCCAGTTGATAATAATCCTCTCTTCTAGCCCACTGGCAACGAAGGAAGAAAGATTTTAACATATCCAACTGTTCCTTTGTCTTTCGCCTTGGTCTACGTAGAACCTCTGCAGATTGACCTGAGGACTGCTGCTGATCACCCACCGGGTACTGACAGTTCTGGAGACTGTGTGATTGAGCAGCACTGGTTGTAGTCGTAGAGGTGAGTGGGGTAGCTTTGACAGAAGGGCCTGCTGGAAGTAGTATTGGGTGATGCCCCCCATTTACAGCAGACACAATGGGCTCAGAGGGCTGTGGGGCAGCTTCAGGGAGCCCCCAGGCTGCTGTGTGACAGTTCTCCATCTTATGCTGCAGACCGGCACTTGTAGCCCGTAGGCAGTCAGCAGAAAGGGTCTCTTTGGTATTGTGAAGATGCACAGGAGCCTGCAAAGGTTCACAGTTCTCCGGAACTTTCTTATGATGGGACAACACATTTTCCTTCATTTTCCAAACGTCCTGAGTAATTCTCCCAATTTCCCTTGTTCCTTGGGCTGTGCTGTAGTGGTTTAAGGGGTTTACAGAAGCCTCCTGGTGATCTGGATATTTGCCAGAGTTGTAGACAGAGGCAGCTATTGCTTGGTGGTATTCCTGGCTCTTACAAGCCTGGTGCCAGCAGTCAACCTCATTCCCAGCAAGCAAGCAACTGAAGTGAAGCTGATCCTGATGGTAGATGAGGCGAGCCCGAGTCTCTTCGATTTCTTCAGCGCTCCAGCTGATGCCACAACGGAGCCGCTGCGCCATGAACCAGGCCTTGACTTTCTCCATGTGCAGGCCATGACGCAGGCAGAGCAAGGCCAGATCAGAAAGGCTGGGATAAGGGAAGTAGCTGAACGTTTGCAGCAAGTGCTGGTTTCCATCAAGGTCACTCGTTTGTGCTGCTTGTGTCCATACCAGCTGGAGATCCTCAGAAATGGGTGGCAAGCAGATCAAACCTGGAGGCGAGCCAAGGCAGCCCGGAGCATCCTTGTTAGGGGGCATGACTGCTGTGGTCTGCCAGAGGTCTTCTATGCTTGGGGATCAGTCGCTATCCCTCAGAACTGCTGGAAAAGAAAGAAAGAATATGGGCAGAAAGGGGGGGAAACAGGAGGAACCTGTTTTCTGTCAGAGCAGCTGCCCTGAAGAACATCAGCCTGTGCCACCTGATCCACCCAGGATGGTCTCCTATGGGTGGTCACTCAGAGGGAGGTGAAGAAGGCATCCAAGAGGAAATGGATCTTTTCGGTAGTGGCCCCATCTCTTTAGAACAGCCTTCCCAGAGAGGCTTCATCCTTCCAAGCCTTTAAGAAACTGCTGAAGACAAGTCTCTTCAAGGAAGCCGTCAGAAAAATTCTCCCCCTTCATTAACTAGGAGCACGGATTGTCCACCTGCCAGCTATATATTCATTGTGCATTTGGGATAGTGTTGATTTTGGGTTGTTGGGGATCTGACTGGAGTCGGGGTGAGGTGGATCAAGGTTAGAAGTGAGATGGGAGGGTTATTTCCATGAGGTCAAATGCCCAGAGTAGTGCTCTACACCACTGGTTCTTAACCTTGAGTTACTCAGGAGTTTTGGACTGCAACTCCCAGAAGCCTTCACCACCAGCTCTCCTGACTGGGGTTTCTGGGAGTCGCACTTCAAAAGCATCCGAGTTACAAAGGTTAAGAACCACTGCTCTACACTACAGGGAATTGGGTGGTAAACAAACGGCTGAAATAAAAACAAAACACAACAAAAAACAACTAAAGGAATTCTGGCCCGCCTTCCTCGTTTTTGATGTTCAAGAACTTGGGTGGCAGGCATGGCGATGGATTCCACCACACAGCCCCAGGTAGCACAACCCAAATACTACAGCCCCGCACCCAATACCTTACAAGACTAGGTCTTAGCACAGCCTCCCTGCTAACTCCTTGGGTTTAGCACAAGGTCGGGACCTTCTGACCCATTCAAATGTTCTTATTTTCGGCTGGTCACATTTATCAGTCTGAGAAGGAAGCTGTGCGCATCTCTCCTTTTGAGTTATGTGCCTGGGTTTGGGCTCATAACACAACTTGTTCAAACAGTTGCACCTCAGCAGCCTACTGGGATTGTGATTTAATGGATACTTCATAGCTAGGGTATGAAACCTGGGCCACATGTGGCCTGAGGCTAGAGCACAATTTAAATATTTTCTTTCTTCTATTCCACCAGGTATTCTAAAAGCAAAGTACTGCATGGGGAAATTACCACTGGAGACTTTATTATTTTTTCAATCTCCCAACCACCCTTGCCAGTAATCTCTCGGGAACGGTGGTCCAGAACTGCAATTTTCCCAAATTGCCTTAAAACTATTCCTTCAAGCTCTGGCTTAAATCTAGCTTTTTGATTCCACGTGTTCCCATTTGTCAGCGCCTCTACCCAGATCCCTTTTGCTACAACCCATGTGCCTCCTCACATCCATTAAAGTCTTTTAAATTAAAAGGTGGCGGTTGTTTTGGGACAGCCCAGTGTTTTTTTCAGAATACCATCGCTAATACAGTCTAGAAACTTAAAACCTGGACAGAAAATAAATCCAGTCAAAATTCAGCTCCAAACCATCTGCCCGCATCAGCCAAACTGAAAAAGTCAATTTCACTCTTAACAGCCCACGAAGCCAGATGGCCCATAGGACAACAATCGCAATGATCAAGCACTTAATGCCACTTTTAATCGGCAGCAGAAAATTAGATGCCTAAAGTGAAAGCACTTCATCACAGCTCCAGGAATAAAAACAAAAGCAAACAACACCCTCCAAAGTTTATTTTAAAAAAAAAAGCTAGCCTTGCAGAGAGAATTGCCTAGCAGCCTAATCTGGGCCATTAAGTGAAAGCGAGCATTTTGCTGGGCAGGAAGAATACAATGCTTAACGACCCTCCGGAAGGATAATGGATAAACAGCCCCGAGGAAGGCCCCTTTGCAGACCTTACTTCTTTTGCAACCCACGAGACCTCCTCAACCCCCCCTTTTTTTTTTGCATGCTTCCCAGCCTAACCCTTCCTCTACCATCCGGGCCTTCCATCACCCTCCCCGCGCTAAAATCCCTTCCCCGCCTCCGAAAGCTGCATTTTCTCATCTACTATATACTCACTTTTCCTCCCGCAGACTCCTCCCCCACTTCGAGACTTTGCTTCCTTCTTTCTCTCCCCTTACTCCCTGCAGTGCACGCTGGGAAACGGTGGGGGGGGGGAGAGAAAAGGAGAGGCGGAGTTCCCGATGCCCGGGATCCTGTCTCTTTAAGAGGCGTCGGAAGGCGGGCTTCCCGGCTCCACCTTTTCGATGCTGGGCTGCCCCCCTTTGTGTCCTCTTTTCTTTTCTTTCCGTGAGCTGCAGCTCCTCGCGATCGGCGCCTTTCCTTAAACTCTCCTCCACAGGCAAACGAAGACCTCAGTGACTGGGAGGGGTTTTTTTTTAATTTATTTTTTAAATCAATCCTAGCACTTTGTTGTTTTTAAATGTGTTTTCAGTATTGCTTTGTATTTGCTGTATTTTTCATGTGATTTCTAGTTTAATTTTTTTAAAAAAATTCGTATACTTGCTGTCTTTTTTTTTCACCTTTCAATGTTGTCGTTTTAATGATCCAAGCCGTCTGAGGTCCTTTTTCGGGGAGAAAGGCAGGGTAAAAATATTTTAATAAACTTTTCTTTCCTGTTTTTCATCCATGTGCCTAGGTACATAAAGTTGGTTCTTATTTGTAAAATTGGGGCGGGGGGGGAGAGAATTAAGAAGCGGAATGAATTAAACCCTTTAGCCATCACCGTGTTCTGTGGAAACAGGTAGTTAACCAACATATATTTTGTCTCAGTGCTGGGTGCAAATCCTGCTTCTGTGACATGCACACCCCTCCTTCCAAGCCATGTTTCCTAGTCACGCATCTGTTGTGGTTACTTCGTGGCAAGGGAAGGATGCTGTGCGTGTTTGCTCTTATGAGGGGGTGCTGACAAGTATTGAACCTTACCGAGAAAAAAAATGAGCTAGGAAGCTATAAATTGCAAAGTGTATTGGCCAATTTGTCTATATTCAAAGGTGCAAAAAATCAACTACCTATGATTTTAACTTAACTTTCATTTTCCGGTCCAAAGTGAACATGGTGGCACCTCCAGAAAAGTTCAATGTGGAAGAGCATAGGACCATAACCAAGTTCCTGTTTCTCCAAGGGAAAGGTCCAAAACAGATCCTTGATTAAATGTCACAAACTATGGGTGACAGGGGCCCTTCATATGCAACATTTAAACGTTGGGTTGCCAAAATTTTAAACTGGCCATTTCAGTGTTGAAAGTGAGAAACCCAGTGGAAGGCCTGTTTCTGTCCCTGTGCCTCCTGCAAATGTGAAAGCCATCCATGACATGATCATGGAGGACCACCGAATATCAGCTAAAAGCATTGCTACATATCTGAGAATCTCATGTGAGAGAGTTGGTGCCATCATCCACAACGACTCGGAAATGAGAAAGCTGGCAGCAAAGTGGATCCCCAAACTGTTGACAACTGAACCAAAGAGGAAATGTGTGGAGTCATCGGTGGTTTATTTTGGAACATTTTGCAAGAAATGAGTCAGATTTCCTGGGCAAACTGGTAGCTGGTAATGAGACATGGATCTACTGTGATGATCCTGAGACAAAGGAACCGTCTAAGGCAGGCTTATCTAACCTGTGGCCCATGGGCCGCATCCGGCCCAGGTCGGCTTGTAATGCGGCCCACTGCAATTTTTTATTTTAAAAGAAATTCCAAAGTTTCAAGTTACATTGCAGGCACTTGCGGCCGGAATGCAGCCAGGGCACGTCACAACGGGGGGGGGAGAGGGACGGAAGGAAGGAGCACGAGGGGAGGGGAGAGGGGGCTGATTAGGTGGACCCCCTCCCGGCCCCATAAAGCCACCGGAGTCGAAGCTGGCAGCCTCTGCTGTCTGAGATCGCAGCTGCCAGTAAGCGCGCTTGGAGCGGGGCTGCGGAGGACGGCTAGGGCTGCCCCCCCATGCGGCCCAAACAAAATTTTCCTCTTCTAATGTGGCCCAGGGAATGTGAAAGGTTGGGCACCCCTGGTCTAAGGAATGGAGGCACAGTGGTTTCCCCAGGCCAAAGAAGTTCTGAGTGCGAAGGTCGGTGCAGAAGCAAATGGCAACAGTTCTTTGGAATACAGTAAGAAGGGAGTTCTGCTGGTGGACTACCTCCAGCAGGGTTCAACCATCCATGCAAAAGATTACCGCGCTTCATTGACCAAGTTGAAGCAAAACATCAAGGAAAAACATGGAAAGCTCTCCAAAGGTGTCATCCTGTTGAATGACAACACCTCCGTCACGCACTGAAGGTGAAGCAGTGGAAAAACTGACGTCCTTAGGCTTTCAAGGGATGCCCCATCCACCCTATTCTCCCGACCTGGCTCCTTCTGACTATTATCTGTTCCCCAAACTCAAAAGACACCTAAAGGGACGATTCTGGAGGAAAATAACACTGCAAATGAGTGGTTACACCAGCAGTCGGAAGAATTTTATTTGCAGGGACTTAAGAAGCTGCAGGACAAATGTCGCAAGTGCATTGACTTCGGGGGGGGGGGAAATATGTAGAATAGTGTGGCAGTTACAGCTTCCTAGCTCATTTTTTTTTCTGGGAAAGGCTCAATACTTGTCAGCACCCCCTCGTAAGTTTTGTGTGCCAGGCCGAGATAACGGCACTTGGTTCCCCTTAGCGCGCAATCTTAGCTGACATTGCGCAGCGCTTTCCTACCCGGCTTGACGCGCAGCGATAGTGAAAGCGATAGATAAAATTCAGCTCTATGCCTTTGCTCGCCAAGCATCAACTATTTTCACTTCATCCGGCAAACACAAAAGAAAATACAATGGGGGGAAATATGGCGCGTTAAAGACTAGCCATTATAGTTTAACGAGGGCTTTCCTGGAACAAATCCACTTTCTCAGGCAGATCCGCGCGCTCTCTCGCTCTCTCCCACACCTCTTCCCCGCCACCAGATTTTAGGCTCCTCGGGGCAAATACTCGTCTCGTTACTCTTTGAGACACCATTCACACGGATATGAAAACACCGCCCCGTGTTCCCTCCCACGTTATTTAACCCGTTCTTCTTTGGTGCCATTTCGCGATCCTTTCCACCCGAGGCTTTTGTTCTTCGGGCGTATCATGAGAAGAGAAGATTTACTGGAAAAGACACATCCCACTGGGAACAGCGAAAAGGAAAAGAGGCAGACAGAACGCGCGATGCATTGGCCCAATCCAGGAAACCACGGGCTTGACTTTGCAAGACCTGAGCAGGGCCTGTTAATAACAGAAGCGACTGGACGGCACCCCCACCCCTTCTTAAAAGACGACAATACAAACGGGAAAGAAGGGGCATCATCCTAATAACAATATTCTTTTTCTGTCCCACCGATCTTTTCCTTTCCATCTTCCCCACCGCATGGTTTCGCCTTTGCAAGACAGGGCAGTTTTTGGGAACGGGTGGCGATGCCCTGGTGCTTTTTTTTTTTAAGCCACCGGGACAAGAAGCGGTAAGGAAGAGATGGAAAGAGAAGCAAGCGGTCCCTGTTCTTCTCGAAATCCACCCAAAAGGGAGCAGAATCGGAACCAGGACGAGGGCGGCCAGCTGAGAATCGCGGACCAGGACCAGCGAGGGGAAAGGAAGACACTCGAGCAAGCAAAACCTGATCGCCGGAGGAATGCCCGAAAGCAGGCAAGGCAGGGGGGACAAGAGCCGGATCCGGCGCTCCAAAGGGGAGCTGGAAAAGAGGGAGGCGGAGAAAGAGAGACCAAGGCGGGCAGGGGACGCCACGAAGGCTTCGGAGCGCCCGATCGCCGCCACTCACCCAAATCGGCCCTTCCCGGGTTTTCCCCCTCCGACCCGCCCGGCGCCCGCGCTCGGCTCCCCGGCCTGGGGTGCCCAAGGCCAGGGAGGGAAGGCTTGGCCCGATCCGGCGGGCAAGCCACGAACCCGCCATCGGCAGAAAGAGGAGGGGGGCGGCCTGGTTGCTCGGAGGGCTTGCTTCTGTCTGGAGAAGGGGGACCCACGAGGAAGACAACGGGCGGGGATCCCGGCTTCGCCTTTCTTTCTTTCTTTCTTTCTTTCTTTCTTTCTTTCTTTCTTTCTTTCTTTCTTTCTCCTCCCCCCCTTTTTTCTTTTCTGATAAAGAAGGGTCCAGGGGAAAGCCACGCCCCTTACCTACAAAGCCCCCCCCTCGGATGGACAGCGGCGGGTCCTGGACTCTGCACGCGCTCAGAGGCATGATTGTGGCTTCACTTGTTCTAGAATACCCGTAGGCAAGTTGTTCCTTTTGCCCGGAGAGGGAAGACTGAAGAGAGGACGGATATATTTTTTGTTAGGAGTTGCTCTAGGGAAGTATTTGAAATAAGGGGCGTAACTGTTTCAAAAAAAAAAAAAAAAGATTGCAAGTCTGGAGGGGAAATATCTGGATTCTGCCACTCCAGAAATCCCCTGGAGAAACTGAGCCGGGACATCAGAGGAAACCATCGAGGCTTTCTGGCTGAAGTGACTTTAAAACAAAAAGCGGCCAAAGCTGGAATCTGAAGCCAGGTTTTTTCCTGCTCAGAGCTCTTGCGCAGAGCCAGCATCCTCCTGACAGAGCAGCATCCTCCCTGTTGTTTGAACATGCTCAGTAGCTGGTTTGTTAGCTTCTTTTTGACCCCTGGGAAACGATTCTTCCGTGTAGGTTCCTAAGAGCAAAGGGCAGAAGAAGCTTCTACATAAAGTGGTGCCTCGCTAGACGATGATAATCCGTTCCACTGAAATCGCTGTTTAGCGAAATCATTGTCTAGCGAAAAGCATTTTCCCCATTGGAATGCATTGAAACCTGTTTAATGCGTTCCCATGGGGGAAGAATAGTCGTTGTCTAGTGAAGATCAGACATAGGAAAGCGCTTTGCGAGCTGCCGATCAGCTGTTTAAATCGCTGTTTTGCAAAGCTTAGGCCCCGAAAACACCCATTTTGAGAGCATGGAGGGAGCTGTCAAAATCGTCGTCTAGTGAAAATCGGTTTGCGAAGCAGGGACCAAACACTGTCCAGCGGAATTCCCCCATAGGAATCACTGTTCTGCGATCGCAAAAAGCCAATGTCTAGTGAAAAAACTGTCATGCGGGGTTATTGTCTAGCGAGGCACCACTTGTACCTGTGGCTGTTCCACTCTGGAGACGTGGCGGTGGTAGGAGACTCTTCTTCAGATCCTGCCTCCCTCTTGGCTACGTAAGGGAGCGGTTTTCCTCCTGGCCTTCTGGATGGGCCCCACATCTACTTAGCCGCACACAACAGTCCCACAAGCCATGGGAGCGGGGCCACTTGCCACTGGGGAGGTGTCCGTCTGCCCCGCCAGCCTCTTCCTTGCAAGGACTGCTGGTGTGCCGAGCTTGCTATGGCATGCATGCGAAATATGATAAGGGACACCATCGCTATGGAGGCAGAAGTCACTAAGAAATGTGGCAGAGCAGATGAGCGCTCAGACAATCCGCGAGTCCAGCGTGGCCTACTTGGGTTCTCAACAGGGATGGGACTTGAGCCACGGGACTCACCGTCAAGTCAGACTTGGGTTGCACTGGTGACTCAACTCCGACTGGGTTCCCCCCCCCCCCAGTGACTTGGACTATCTGCTCATGATGCGTAGCCCACCCCTCTCATTTTTCAGGGGAGAAGATACTGTTTTTAAAAGGGACTCTGGACCAAAGACTTGCCGTCTTCTCTGGTTCTCAAGACCCATCTGTGCACTAAAATCCTCCCGGCTGACACAATCTGTGGGCTGCTAAGGAGGTTTCAACAAACCTCTTGTAGCTGTTTGCCTTGGGATGGACAAACAAACAAACAAAGAAAAGGTATTGCCAGGTGACCTTGGCAGGCCCACAGCTGAAGGAGCCTCCCTGCATCCTTACTTCTAATTTGTTTTATTTATTTATTTATTTATTTATTTATTTATTTATTTATTTATTTATTTATTTATTTATTTATTTATTTATTTATTTATTTTATACCCTGCCTATCTAGTCAGTTGTGACCACTCTAGGCGGCTTACAACATACACTATAACATTAAACATATGACATATCACATAACATAATTTACATTAAAAAATAACATAAAATAAAATTTTCCCAAAGATGGCAAGAAACAGGGTTTATTATAGCAGAAAGGAAAAAGAATTAAGAAAAAGTATAATTGGGTATTAGCTGGAAAGGGGGAAGGCCTGCCTGAACATCCATGTTTTCAGTTGTTTCTTAAAAATACCCAGCGAGGGGGATGCGCGAATCTCAGGTGGTAAGTTGTTCCATAGGCGAGGAGCCACCGCCGAGAAGGCCCGGTTTCTTGTTTTTTCCTTCCGGGCCTCCCTCGGTGTCAGGCTCCTCAGCCTCACCTCCTGACTCGCACGGGATTTCAGAAAAGCCATTTTCTTCAGCCCATCCCTTGTCCTGGTCTCTCACAGTTTGTGTGTGTGTGTGTGTGTGTGTGTGTGTGTGTGTGTGTGTGTGTTAAACATTACTCAACAAACAGGTAAAAATATTTCTTTATTATGATTAACATGGGGAGAAACCTGACCAAGGTTTGTATCCAGAGTCATGGGATCAATGGGAAGAAATGTACATCATCCCATCTCAAACTTGTCGTATTTACCACAATTTTTTTCCTGGCGTTCCTTGGTGGTCTCTCATCCAGGTAGTCGCTTGAAAGCGAACCCTGCTTCAGCTTTCACGACCAGCATCCTTAGGATTACTGGCATCCAAAACAGCTTTCTTATTTACTTTACCAACATTGTATTTCTTCCGCTTGGGACTACATGAGCTGTTGATGGAGTTTTATGTGCTTCGCGAGTCAAAGGAGAAACAAGCGGTGGGCGAAAGAGGAGTGGGAAGACCGTTTGAGCGATGGTGGGGTAGGTCGCAAAGAAGTACACCCGTTGTGAGTGTGGTTGCGTGCGTCTGAACGAGAGATCCAGCCTGTTATTCCTGGCAGTTAGAGCAATGAGCTTGAGCTCCTCCATAGCCCCGGCAGTCGGGACCCAGGCACTGGCAGCAAGCGTTGTGGAACCAGCGATAGCGCCACGCTCCCACCGACTGGCAAGCCGACCGGCATCGGCTCATAGACAGGCACTCGTTGAAGTAAATGGACTGGCAAGGTGGAGCTGTGGCGTTGAGGCTCTCCGCATCGGGGAACACCAAGCCTGCAACCGAGAAGGGGACATTTCACAGCCATTGCGGTGAGCCCAGAATAATGGGTGCCGCTGGCATCTTCTCCACGTTGACCTTGAAAAAGGCGCTTTGTAGGGGACTAGATCAAATGAAAGCTGAACTCTCCCCTGGAGGCAAAAATATTGAACCTGAGGCTGTCCTGCTTTGGGTACATCACTAGAAGGGGGGGATTCTCTGGAAAAGACCATAAGGATGGGAAAAGTGGAAGGCAGCAGGAAAAGAGGAAGACCCAATACGAGGTGGACGGACTCTCTAAAGGAAGCCACAGGCTTGGTTTTACGAGAGCTGAGCAAGGCTTTGAGGAGAGGACATTTTGGAGATTCATAGGGTCGCCATAAGTCGGAGGCAACGTGGCAGCACAAAACAACAACAGCAATAGTTCCCACAATGTCCCTAGATGTTCTCAAACTAAAACTCCCAGCAGCCTGCCCCACTAGCTGTGCTGGCCAGGATTTCTGGGAGCTGTAGTTGAAGGACACCTGGCGACCCAAGCTTGAGAAGCATTTACTCCCAGAATGGTGAATTATGGGATTTGTAGTCCAAGAAACCCAAAAATCCCATCCTCAATGGCTCTTTCTTGGTTGTTCCTCTGCTTTTCAGCTGTGCTTTATGATCCTTCCGGCCCATCTCCTCTTTTGAAGGACAGAGCCGTGCGCGTGGCACACACGGATCCTGCGCTCCCCTGGCCTGACCAGCTGGCCTCATAGCCAGTGGAAGGCAGTGCCTCATCACCAGGATTGAAATAAAATTCACTTGCTAGCTCCATCCGCTTCTGCATACATCATGGAGGCCAGAGCATCGCCCTTTGCCCCAGACATCAAAACGCTTTGGGGGTGATCTCTACTAGCTTCTCATCTTGGAAATTCCGATTTCTGTAGACTGGTGGAGAAGCTTAACAGTGCGCGGGTGGGCCTGTTTATTTCGAACTCCCCACTCCCCTGTGCAGCCAGCGCACTGTGCATCTTATCCCCCTAACTGAGCCATCCAGAATTTCCCACAGTCCTCCTCCAAGAGCAGGCACCTCCCAGCCCTTCCTGTCCTGCTCACCTACCTGTGTGGGGCCCCAGCAGGAGGTGGTCCGTTTCCACATGGTTCTGCTGCAGCTCCTCTTCCACCGGCAGAGTCAAGACGCTCCAACCCATGGGGGAGTCGTTGTCCGAGATGGCCGTGAGGGCCCGGAAGAGGGAGGGCACAGGGGACATCAGGTTATGCATGGAGCTTCGCTGGACGGACCGAGGGGCGGACGCGGGGCGTTCCTCACAAAGACCTTCGTGGGAGAAGGGAGAACCAACGTTTCTCCTTCTGTAGGATCCAGTTAATTTGGAGTGGCTGGGCAAGATCCTGACTTGATGGGCCTCTAAGCCAGTGGTTCTTAATCTTTGTTACTCGGATGTTTTTGAACTGCAACTCCCAGAAACCCCAGCCAGTACAGTTGGTGGTGAAGGCTTCTGGGAGTTGCAGTCCAAAACTCCTGAGGAACCCAAGGTTAAGAACCAGTGCTCTAAGCCACTGAGCTATCCAGTAGCTACTGGAAACATTGCTTTTTTTTTTGGACTGCAATTCCCAGAATCCCTTGGGGGAAAAGGAAAGTCAACAGAGGGTAGGGTGTGTTTGTTTTTCTAACACTGACCAATAGATTCACCTCTAGATTTTGGGGGTCCCTCTAAATTTTGTTCCCCTGGCAATGCCTTGGTGGCTCCACCCTCTGTTGGAAGAGGTAGCCCCTTCAGTGGTGACCCAACCCTTTTAACCAAAGTTGGCTGCCATTGACTCTGGACCCTCTGCATCTGAAACACGTGTTCTGCCCCTATGCCACACCCTCTTTCTTTACCTCCCACCTACCCAAAATTGGCTAAAAACCAATCAGCAAATCATGCAGGCGCACCGGAGCAAAATAATTCAGCCTCCTCCATCCTGAAGTTTAGAATTCTCGGAGAACATGACCAGCAAAAGCTGTTCCAATGCTAGCAAAAGAATTACTTTTTATTTTTTTTAAGAGTCCTGCGCTGTCAAGTCAGTTCTGAATTATGGCTTTGCTTTTCAGGGTTTTCCAGGTAGAGAAGACTCAGAAGTGCTTTACCCTTCCCTTCCTCTAGGGGCGCTCTGGGACGCCGGTGCAGCTTGCCCGAGGCCACCCAGGCTGGCTCTAGTCACAGGAGGCACAGTGGGGGGAATTGAACCCCCAACCTCTAGCTCCATAGGAAGATGGCTAAACCATTGAGGTACAACTCTGGCAATTCCCCCTGCTAGGATGGTCTGTGGCCAGGGGCTTCTGGGAACTGGCCAAATGTATCAAGCTTTGCCTGTTACTCCATTTCTTTCACTGTCTTCACCCCGCCCGCCATAAAGATACAGATCTCTTGATGTATCCCCACCTCCACCAGCATGGTGTGCCAGTTAAGGCTTGGGGCTCTGTGAACCCCAGGAATGTACTCACCCACACATTCGCAGCATGACTCCCACAGGTTGCCCAAGCAAAAGGCACACTCCCGACAGCACGGGCAGCCGGCACGGTTGGCTTCGCACTGGCACACTTCCTGCCAAGAGATGCCCGGAAGAACAGTTCAAGCAACCACGAGGCTCATCTTAAGGTGATCATCACTTCTCCAGCTGTGCCCCAACCGGAGAGCAAGACATAATTCACTCTGTGAAGTCAGGGTAGCCCTCCTCGAGAAGGAGGTTGATTGCTGCCTCTCTGTCTGATGCTGCGTGCCACAAAACAGCCCCTGCTACGGATGGATCATTTCCACCCACTACTGAGAAAAATGATCACCTGCTATTGAGAAAACATGATTTTTGTGGTTTTCAGTGCTCTGAACCACCCCTTTCAACTTGGAAGGGTAGGGGACATGTGGTTCGGTAGCCACAGGTTCGGGAAAGGCTTCCCTGATCAGTAGAGAGCCAACATACTGATAAGAGGATGCTAGCATGTGGAGTTGAACTATATTGAATTATATTGTTCATGAATGTTCCTCTTTCCAGCATTTTGGAGGACCAAGGGATACTGTATTTTCCGCGTACAGTATAAGATGCCCCCCACTTTTCTAACCCAAATTAAGAAATCCAAGTGGGGCTTAGCAAATATAGGATAAAAAGGATCAAAGTGCTGCAGGATGGCTTTGATCCCTGCTTTCTCCCTTTGTGCTAAGCACCACATGGCTTAGCAAAAGGAGGGGGAAAGGGATCGAAGCAATTCCACGACTGCACAATCATTTGTTGGTCAAGATGGCGGCGCAAGCACTTGCAGCGGCTAG
Organism: Pogona vitticeps; assembly: GCF_051106095.1. Classification (NCBI taxonomy): domain Eukaryota; kingdom Metazoa; phylum Chordata; class Lepidosauria; order Squamata; family Agamidae; genus Pogona; species Pogona vitticeps. The sequence goes on from NC_135788.1 coordinate 118,333,561, forward strand.
GCATTCCAGAGATCGGCCCTTATTACGGACTCTACATGCTCAGGCACAAGTAATTTACAGTCGACAAGAATTATTATCTATTGGCAGAGAAGGTTACAACTTTGAATCGACGGTCTCAACTTACAACATCCCAGCTGAGCTTTTAAGACAGCCTGCATATCCGGGGGTTACTCCCCCTGCTCTCCCTGTCAGGAAGAAAAGAGCACGGAGAAAACGCAAGCAGAAAAGAGGTTGCAGGGCCGGTCTACGAGTGAGGTTAGGCAAAAATCATCACAAGCCTGCATTGCCAAGTCTTTTTGTCTCAAATGTTAGATCTCTACCCAACAAGATTGAGGAGCTGGAACTTACTATCTCCCTACAGAAAAATATTCGAGACTGTTGCGTTATGATCTTTACAGAGACATGGCTTGACTCTTCCATCCCAGGGGAGGTAATTGAACTACAAGGACGCAGAGTACATCGAGCAGACAGATCTGTTGAATCTGGGAAGAGCAGAGGTGGAGGGGTTTGTGTTTACACAAACGATAATTGGAGCACAGATGTTAAAATACTGGACATTCACTGTTCTCCTGATTTGGAGTATTTGGCAGTGAAATGCCGCCCCTTTTACCTGCCTCGTGAGTTTAATGTTATTATAATAACAGCAGTATATATACCTCCTGATGCTAACACAACCACAGCTTTGAGTTGTTTGTTAACTGCTATCAGCAAACAGCAGCAGGCCTACCCAGATGGAGTGCTGGTGGTAGCAGGTGATTTCAATCAAGCCAATTTAAAGACCGTCCTCCCTAACTTTTATCAGTATGTGGACTGTCCCACTAGAGGGGAAAATACCTTGGATCAGGTATATAGTAACATCATACATGGATATAAGACGAAGCCATTGCCTAGCTTGGGACAGTCAGATCATATATCTCTTTTTTTGATTCCATCATACAGACCTCTTGTTAAAAGAATCAGACCATCAATTAGAGAAATACAAGTGTGGCCAGTGGATGCATCTGAGCAACTTCAAGATTGCTTTAGGAGCACTGATTGGGCACTGTTTGAGGAGGACAATGTTGATACTTATGCCTCAACAGTACTGTTTTATATCAAAAGCTGCATCAATGTTGTTACTACTACCAGACAAGTACGAGTGTTTTCTAATAACAAGCCTTGGCTAAATAGAGAAGTGCGCCTTTTATTAAAAGCCAGAAATGCTGCTTTTCATTCTGGTGATGAATTACAGTACAGAGAGGCTAGAGCTAAACTGAAAAGGGGCATTAAGGATGCCAAAGCTATGTACAGCCAGAGAATTGAACAACACCTTGAAAGTTCTGACACTCGCCGAGTGTGGCACGGCCTAAGACAAATCACTGGTCAGAGTAACAAAAACAGTCTGTGTAGCAGCAGTGATTTTTTGGCTGAGCAGTTAAATCAATTTTTCAGCCGTTTTGAGGTGGAAACAGGAACAACCATTATTCCAGCACCTACTGTCTATAATACATCACTAGAATCTACCATCAACAGACAACCACTAATACTGCAGATTTCAGACGTGAGACGCGCTTTCCAGAATATTAATGTTCGAAAGGCAGCTGGACCAGATGGAATCATGGGACGAGTTATTAGGGGCTGTGCTGCAGAATTAGCTGGAGTTTTTACGGATATTTTCAATCTATCCTTGTTGCAGTGTTCAGTCCCCACTTGCCTGAAGACATCTATTATAGTGCCAGTCCCCAAGCAGTCAGCTGTGGTATCTCTCAATGATTACAGACCAGTAGCTTTAACATCTGTTGTTATGAAATGTTTTGAGAGATTGGTGCTGGATTACATTAAGGCTAGTCTTCCACCTTCTTTGGACCCATGGCAATTTGCATACAGGAAAAATAGATCTACTGATGATGCTGTGTCCATTGTACTCCATACTGTATTGAGCCACTTAGAACATCAGGGAACTTATGCGAGGCTGTTGTTTGTGGATTATAGCTCTGCTTTTAATACCATTCTACCAAATAGGTTGTTTTTTAAAATGATCAACCTGGGATTACCTCAGGAGATATGCATGTGGATAAAGGATTTTCTGACAGATAGGCCACAGTCAGTAAGGATGGGATCTCACCATTCTTCTACCCTGGTACTAAGTACAGGAGCTCCCCAGGGCTGCGTGCTAAGTCCCTTCCTCTATTCCCTGTACACACATGATTGCACCCCACTGTATAACACCAATGCAATTATTAAATTTGCGGATGATACGACAGTGGTGGGGCTCATAAATAAGAACAATGAGTCTGCTTATAGAAAGGAAGTACAAAGGTTGATACTTTGGTGTAAAGGAAATCATCTCACACTTAACATCAAAAAAACTAAAGAACTCATAATTGATTTTAGGAGGAAGAGATATGTACATTTACCACTGTACATAAACGGTGAGGAAGTGGAGAGAGTTGGTAGTTTTAAATTTCTGGGTACTTACATCTCAGAGGACCTCTCATGGACTATAAATGCCAACATGCTAATGAAGAAGGCACAGAAGAGGCTGTATTTCCTGAGAATGCTCGGCAAGTTAAATTTATCTCAGCATTTGCTTCTGTCATACTATCGTAGCACCATTGAGAGTGTCCTAACCTATGGCATTCTGGCATGGTTTGGGAGTAGCTCTGTAGCGGACAAAAAAAGCTCTACAGAGAACCATTAAAATTGCCCAGAATATCATCGGGCTCCAGCTACCAACCCTGGATGACATCTTCACATCCCGCTGTCTAAAGAAATCACATAGCATCCTGAGAGACTCTTCCCATCCTGCTTATAACTTTTTTGAACTGTTACCATCTGGCAGAAGATATAGAACAATTAAGACTCGGACCACACGTTTTCTCAATAGTTTTTATCCCAGAGCTATAATTGCAATTAATAATGAGCTTAAAGACCATCAGTAGTGAATAATTAGTTGGACTGTGTAACTTGGCCTGCGGTGTAGATGTTTGTATTTTTAGTGGGGGACTTTTAGTGGGTGGGGAGTGTTTGGGAATTTTATGTGTGTGCATGTGTCTGGTCTCTGGGTGTCAGTGAATTTCGTTGTATGTGTATATACTTACAATGACAATAAATTATTATTATTATTATTTTGATCCCTTTCCCTCTTATACAGCCACAGGTTTGCTTTGATCCTTCCCCCCTCCTTTTGTTAAGCCCCATGGGACTTAGCAAGCAGAGGGGAAAGCAGGGATCAAAGCGATCCTGCAGCACTTTGATCCCTGCTTTCCTTTTGCTAAGGGTTAGCAAGTGGAGGGGAAAGCAGGGATAAAAGCCCTGCAGGATCACTTTGATCCCTGCTTTCCCCTCCACTTGTTTTTTCCTCCTCAGCTTACTTCTGTGTATAAGACAACCCTCAATTTTAGTCTAAAGATTTTAGACAGCAGTATAATTTTATACACGGAAAAATATGGTATCTTCTCAAGAAGTAAAATACCACAAAATGAGCTTAGTGGACAATTATTTAGGCTTGGAGCTCATCAGTGACCCCAAGGATCCAAGATTTTGACTATTTAGATGGACTTTTTATTCAACACTTCCAGACCTTAGACTTTAATCTTTTATGAGTAAAAACACTGGACTGCCCATGTTTATACCAGAAAACTATTATTATTTACTTGCTTAGTGTCAGAGAGAACATTGTGAACGTATATTATTTGACGGTTTGATATAAGTTGTTGATACACTCTTGTTGATTTTTTTTGCATATTATACACTAATGTTCTGAGTTTTGTTTAGCTGCAGTACAGAGTTTCCTGTGTTTGTTTATCTTCCATTCAGATCAAAGGCACGTGGACACTGCAGTTCTGGCATCTCACCTGCAGGAGGCACTTACTAACATCACTGGCACAGAGTGCCTTATTGCATCCATCAGCAGCGGACGCTACCATCCAGGTTGTTGACACCAAAATCAAGACTACGCAGGGGGACATGGCTACCACGGGCAGGACAGAGGAGGCCAGACACACCTAGAAGGGAAGGGAAACAAAAACAAAACCACCAACAAACAAAAACAAACAGAGGGAAGGAGCAAAACATTTCTTAGCTGTAAATGCCTCTCAACATCATATTCCAAAGTTTGTGGAATTGTCTTGCCTGCTACCATTCATATGTTTAAAAGCCATTGATGGTGCTAAAGGATATGGGAGGATAAGGAAGGGCTTAGTAACATGTATTTTATTTATTTATCCTAAATATTTGTCTCCTTAAAAGGGAACCAAGGCAGCTTACAAAATTAAAAGGACAATATTTAAAAGCTAGAAACAATAAATATACAAGTACTGATTTGTCTATGAGAAGATCTTTAGGCTGTGACTACCATGGGGTCACAAAGAGTTGGACACGACTAAACGACTAAACAACAACAACCATGCAATTTGCTGAGGTTATATTAGGAGTCCATTTTAAGTTTTTTTTTTTTTCCTTCTGATTGTACGACACAGAGGTTGATTCAAATTGGTCTGGTCCTTTTTTCCTCCCAACCTGGCTTTTTTGCTTTGCTGCTGGGGGCTTCTACTTCCTCCCCACCCAACCTGGAAGGATTTGAAAAAGACTTTTCCCCATGTGATCAGTTCTAGCAAAGATGGAGGGACAGACATGTCTGTGGATGGTGTTTCAGTAACATAGGTAGCTGGGCATGATGTTCAGGACCACATCCAGGGCATTAAATCCTTTATGGTTTCCCGATGAGGGAGATATTCTGGCTGAAGCCAGTTGGTTTCCCAGAAAACCACTAAAAGAGTCTTACAACATCTTCAAGATAATCATGGGTGGCTCTCCAAACACTGGACTATAACATGCTCACCATCCCCTGCCATTAGCTTAGAGTGGTGATGGGAGCTGCAGTCCAGTAAATATCAGAATGGTCTCAAGTTGCCAATTCCTGCTGCCCAATACTTTCTTTCCTTTAGGATTCAAATATTGACACTCTTCCGAACCAACACCCCCAACCCCAATTGCAAGGTGTGATATTCCAAGAGTTGTAATGAAGAAAGGTTACTTATCCAAGCCACACTGGCTCCAAAAACAGTAATTTCTAATCTTTCTTTATTCATGCCAGAGCATTATACAATTTAAAATTATGGATGCATATGAAATATAGGTAAAGTGAAAGTTAAAATATTAAGATCATTAGACTCTTTTTGACCTGAAGTGGGCTACTTCAATATCATTCTCTAAGCTATTGGCTAGATCTTCTTTTGTCCATGCGGTGGGGCATAAATAGCGTGCCCGTAAGAGCTGCATTGATTTAATTTCTCCACCATCACATAAAATTTGTCCCGTGTCCAAGTAGCCCCATTTTACTTAATTTCTAATTTAAAAAAAAAATAATAGCTGTCCCAAACCCTGCCAGAACTCACCATTAGCCTTTCAAGGGCCGTTAAATCTTTTTGTTATTTTGGTTGCTAAAGGATTTGGCTGAGCAGAAGTCCTTCTACAGCTGCAGCCTGAGGGATCGGGGCCCTTCCCTTTAAGAAGCCAGAAAAGGTACATCATGCACACCCTAAAAATCCCACAAAATTCTGGGTAAAACTAACAGCAAGAGGGTCTGGGAAGAGACCCAGACTCCTTCTTTCATGAAGTGCCTGGAGCCCATTGACAAAGCCCACCCCCCCCAAATTCTTCATCCTATTTACCTTTCTTTTATTGGAGGACGAAGATGGCTTGCAGAAAGACTTAAGAATCAAGTTTCTTCTCCCACCGCCAACGTTCCCGGCCCTGTAACTCAAAAGATTTTTGTGCCAAGAAGAAGAAAATTTTAAAACAGAAGAGATTACCTTTGGGGGAGAAGGTGTGTGGGAGAGCCTGGAGTAGTTTTCAATTTGGGGGGGTGGGTGGGGGGAAGTGAGGAGGGACCCTCTGGAATGCAGTCAGCCCCCCCCTTTTTTCCGCTTTCTCTCTAATAGGAAAAAGAGGAGGGATCTGAGCCGAAGGAGAGGAGGGTAAAGAGAAGTTTGGATGAAGAAGGAGAAGGGGGGATGATGGGGAGGGGAGAAGAGGGGAAGAGAAGGGGCAGACATAGGGAAGTAGCAGCCATTGCTTTGGGACTGGACCTTGTGGTTTCCCAGTAGCTCCAACCCACAGATTAATCTCTCCATTTCTTTTCTAAGAAAGGTTGCAGAAGAAAGAACACGATCCAAAGAACTGGATGGCAGATTTTTACCCCCCCCCCCCCCGTCTCGTCCGTCCATTTTTACAAATGCTTCTAAGCCCTATAGATTTCCTTTTCCGGCAACCCTTCTAGTTTTCTTTCCAAAGCCCAGCAGTCTCCCTCTCATGTTTTCTAAATCCTCTCTTCTTCTTTTGCCAAAACAATGTTCCCTTCCCTTTTCTAACCGCAGCCCATCAAGGCGGCCAAACCTGTATCGCAAACTGGGGAGATGTGCCAGGTGCTCTGTCGGACTTCCCGGAATGAATTTCCTCCTAAGACAACAATTAAAAAACCACCTGGAAAGGCCGCACATCTCTCGCATAACATTTCTGGCTATTTTGTCACCAGTCCTGTTGAAAAATCTGCAGATTCCTTCAGCAGGCTCCCAGTATCTCAGTTAGGGGCCGGTCCTATGGTTAAGGCTGACTGGCTTTTAGGGACCCCAAACCTCTCACAACAGTTTGTTACGCTTGCACAACACTCAACTAGAACTATCAGTCATGTCAATAATTTTTAATCGATTTTTTTCTTTGGCTCTTGAGAATGTTCATTCTATCACATCCTCCGTTACGAAGATTAGCTAAACTGGATTTCATTAATGCCGATTCACAGCTTTTTACACTGAAAAGACAAGAAATTACTGCCTTGAGACCAGTGACAGTACTTCTTCATTGGCTCAGATGGACCATATTTCTTGGATTTTTTAATTTTTTTATTTTGCCCTGGTGAGACTACAGGGTTGATACACCTTGGTGATGAATTCCTCTTTTAGCTTTTTCAGATGGTCAAACCAGGTGGATGGAGCAAATAAATAGATGGTGCTATCAGAAATGTGGTACAAATCCCCAAATCCAATGCTTTTATTAGGATCAACTGTAAATGCACAAAATACACAAGCTTTTGAGCTCCACAGAACTCTTCATCAGTCTAAATGATATAAAGTTGTGATAGGGGCCTTGGAATCGAAATCCTTTGACCAGGGGTTGCAAGCTGTGGAGAACTATGATCAAACAAAGCCCCAGGTTTGAAAACGGGGCTTGGCGAACCAGAGAGAAATGCAGATTGCATGTGAGCAATCTGTTCTGAAATATAAAGAGTCTGTCTGTACTATCTCTGCATGAGTACCTGTAGAACAGACAGAGAAGACATACATGCTGCACAGTTGAATTACCATATTGTGATGGAATACAGTGAATGAAGTCATACAGATTAACAGTGAAAGTGATGTATGGATCCAGGATACATATCTTTGGTCTAATTATAATGTTTGGCATATACACAACTATAAGCCTCCTCCTCCAGCCTCCAAGACACCGAGGTTGGGTAGTTCTTCTTATCCACTTTAGAGACACCTTTTCAGGCCCGAGAACCACAATGTGTCCTTTGAATGAGTTTCGTAAGCAACGCTCTGGAGGCTAAAGTTCTTAAGGGTTCGTCTGAGACACGGAGGGCCCATGAAACACTGCTCCTTTTCCTCCCAAACGTTCCTTGGCAATTTAATCCAAAATACTGTAGAGGCTTTTGACCATTGATGTAGGGATGAATTTGGAAGTGCAGGATCTTGTCGTGACAGTTCTTGTAGCTGTACATCTGAGTTGACTCAAAAAATGAGACTGATCCATGCCAACAATTTTTTTTTTTTGCAAACTTATTTACCTTAACTACCCATTCAAGATAGTTCTGAATAACATATTGTTACTGGGAAGATCTGTCTCCAGCATAGCTAATCTGAGGATCGCCGTAGGAAGTAACAGACACTTGAGAGAGGCCAGTGGACAATGTCCTTTCTGCTGTTAGAAAAGTCTTGTCGCTTCAACCTTGTGAGCTTGTCCGTTGTGACACCATTGACTACTATGGATGTACACCATGTTTAGCAAGCAACGGCTTTTTTTAAAAAACCATGCACAAGGAATATCACCAGAACACCTAAGATGGAGAGAATAGCAATACAAATTTGAACATTCAGACATTCCAGATTTCTCAGGAACTTCTGCAGGAAGACACGAGGAAAAAGGATCGGTGTGGGGAAAAGTCCTTAGAAAGACAATCGGTCTTTAGTTTGAGCTAGGATCCTGCACCAGCCAATGTTAGGAAGATTCAGCTCTCACTGGGTGTATACATAGAAGTGGGAAATGGCTACCTCTGTTGCATGTTTCTGAGGAGACGGGGTTACATCTGAGAAAGACCACCTCCTTATTTGTTCTGTTCAATAGCAGGGATTATAGGTGCCCTACCACAAACGTATCTGTAAGTACATTTTATAGGTAACCTATCCAAAATGTAGGCTTTCTTCAATCCTAACAGTCAGAGTCCTCCTGGGGATTTACACCGGCATTAAGTGCAATCGTCTAAATTGAGATGGCCGCTTGCCGCTACATAATGAGTAGACAGACGCCCACGCTCCTGGTATTGTGTCCGTCGTACAACTTGATGCATGGCAAGGCCTGTGACTGTTAACTTGTTCATGAGCTGTGATTGTGGCCATCGCACATACAGTACGACCCCCCAATCCATGGAGGATGGGTTCCAAGCCCACCCACCCATGAATGCTGAAAAATGCAGATTAGAGAAAACACTATACAGTGGGGTCTTGACTTGAGAACTTAATCTGTATTGGAAGGCGGTTCTCAAGTCAAAAAGTTCTCAGATCAAATCTGCATTTCCCATAGGAATGCATTGAAAACCATTTGATCCGTATCTGCTCTTTTCCATCCATAGAAACTAATGGGAAGCTGCTATTCCGCCTTCGACCACTAGAGGAGGATATTTTGTTTCTTTTTTTCTTAGGTCAAGAAAGGTTCAGGGAAGGCAGGGAAAAGACAGTCCAGGCAGTCCAGTACCAGGCAGTCTGAAGACTGTCTCCCAATCCACTCTCTAAACGCTGGGAGGAGTGAGGAAGCAGACAGGCACCCTTTCCACTGCCCAACAGTTAACTGAAAGCTCAAATTTTGCACTTTCCCTGCCTCCCACGTGGTTTTTTTTCAGTTCTTAACTCAAATCTAAGTATGTAAGTCAAGTCAATATTTTCCTATGAGAGCGGTTCTTAAGTCAAAATGTACTTAACTCAAGCCGTTCTTAAGTCAAGACCCCACTGTACATAACTGGCTCCCCCTTAGTGGCTGGTTCTGGTAACTTCATTTTAGAAATATACTGTATATTAGTAGGATTTATTTTTTAAATATTTTTTAATATTTTCAGACAGTGGAGGGGTGAATCAGCAGGTGTTGAACCTGCAGGATCATACTGTACAGCATTTTGACCAAAGTCATATCACTGGGAGGGAGGCTTTATTTCCAATCCTAGCTTTATCACAGACACAAGATTTTCAAAGAGTAGCTGTGTTAGCCTGTTTCAACATGCACAGGGAACACAAAAGCACAACGCCACCTTTGACACTCACGGATCTGTTCCAGTGTGAGCTTTTGTAGACCGACCGTCCCTTTCCTCAGACATGAAAGTTCACACTGAAAGAGAACCATCATCATTACAGGTGCCGGAGACCCAAAGGATCCTCCTTCAGCCTCTTCCTACCCATCTATACAATGGGAACAAAGATCCGGTCATCCGATCTTTTCTGAAGTGCAAGAGAGTTCCCTGATAGGATTTCCCCATTCACTCTTCCCTTGGTCCTATCGGGTGGATACAATTTGGTGACATGGTTAAGATGGCCAATTAGAATATCCCGCAAAACACTCCTTACGGAGAGTGGAAACTTGTCATATCGGCATTCTACTGCCTGGCTGCTGAGGTTGTCAAAATATCTATAAGCTAGAAACTGGATGCTAGACTACGACTTCCAGAAGGTCATGCTGGACGCCAGCCAGGGTGGTGACAGCAAAACAGGAAAGCCAAGCTGGCTTCTCACAGATATGCCTGCCCATCACTGCATTGGCCTTGGTGTCCTCCAGCACCGTTGCGACCCTATTTCTTCCCCTGCTCCCTGTAGTCTGTTCTCTTCCTTCTGGTTGGTCAGAGTTAGGCAGGAGAAGGCTTCTCATTGGACGGTGCCCTCTGATACCACGGTCCAGCAGCCAGCCTGCTCCTGCAGGGCCTTCTCCATGGTGTCCCCAAACCTATGGAATCAGGTCCCAGGGGAGCGTCGCCTGGCTCCCTCTCTCTTGTAATTCAGAAGACAACTCAAGACTCTTCTGTTTAGTGAGGCCTTCCATACAGACCTGGGTTGATATTTGTTTCTTCTCCTCTCCTCCTGTTGTTAAATGGTTTTGATGCCGTCTGGTTTTTATATTGTGAGTGTTTTTTAAATGTTTGATTGGTATTGGTTTTAACCTGCCCAGAATAGTGCTTTGGCACCAATGGGGTGGTATTCAAATGTAATAAATAAATAAACTAGGTTTACTCTTTTGTCTGTCTATGGCCAAGGTGCATCTGAGCTTAAATTGGCCACCTTCGTTTTGCTCAGCATCTGAGTTGCCCCCAGCAAACTCCAGTTGAGTGGGTCAATCCTTGGCCTATAGAGAGAGAGTTTCAACCCACCATTTTCCTTGGGCTCAGGGGAAGGAACACTGAACAGACTTTTGACGAGCCTCCCCCCTTGCTTTGCTCTTTTCTTTGGCTTTCTAGATTCCCCCCTTAATTTACTGGGACGACGGTGGTCAATTCCCCCTAGAGGAAGTGTATCCACCCCGTCTCACAGCAGTCGTGAGTGGGACTGGGGGGCTCGTCTTCCTCATCCACACAGGGCGGGGGGCACAAAGAATAGTTGCGGCCTTGGTTGTTGTCCCAGAACTCCTTCCCCCCGACCAGGTAGCCCAGAGCAAACTCGAGAAAGACCCCCGGCGGGAGTGGGACAGGCAGCGGCAGGCGGAAGGCGAAGCGGTCGGCGTGGTCCCTGTCCCGCCCCGCCGGAGCGGCGTAGGATGCCCGAGCTTCGTGTTGGGTGGCCCAAGCGTCCCAGCTGTAGCGCACGAAGACCCGCTTCTCGTAGGCCAGGTTGAGCACCCGAATGGTGCCGGAGACGCAGGAGCCCTCGGCTCGGGCCCCTTCAAGCAACACACATTGCGCCAGGAGACGTGGTGCAAAATCGGGCATCGTCAGCGGATCTGGGAAGGTGGGTTCCAGCTGGCATCGTAGGCTCAAAGGGCTGAACGAATCCTAGGGAAATGAAAGAAAGGAGCGGGAGGGAATTAGAAACGAAGCACATGAAGGATAGATAATTTGAGTGTTAGGAGGGTTTAGAAATCATCTGATATGCCAGAGGAGCAAAAACAAAGAGAAGGAGCCAAAGGAAAGAAGAAGGGTAAAGAAAGGAAGGAAGGAAAGAATGGATTTAAAAATATGTAGAAGAATAGAAATATCTGGTTAGTAAGGAAGAAGAGCAGACTAGAGGATGAAACACTAAAAATAAACCAATGAGAGGTTAGAAAGGAGGGAATAGATTAAAAAAAGGGGAAGGAGAATAAGTTATACAGAACACTTTAGTAATAAAAACAGAATGAACTGTCAAGAATGGAAGGAGAGATGAATGGTGGAAAGTAAATAAAGGATGGAGGAGTTAAACGCTGGGAGGCAGAGCGGGGAATCAAGTGAGAGAAACAGAAGTTGAGGATGAAGGAAGGAAAAAACTGCCGTGAGGAAGATCCATACGGACACGAGAAATGGGACAAAAGGAGCATCGTATCTACAAATCTATTCAGACTTGTGTACAAAGGGTAGGAAGGCAAAGGTAAAGAGAGGCGTAGAATCAAACTTGAGTTGTATTATAGCCTTTTTCAAAAGCTTGAATCAGTCCTACCGAGGAAGAGCAGGATCTGTTCTCGGTCATCCCAGAGTGCCAGACATGTCATCCTGGGCTCAAGCTAGAGGAAGTCAGATTCAGGCTGAATATCAGGAAATTTGTTCTTATGTTTTAGAGCAGTACGACAACGGAACCAATTATTACAGGAGGTGGGAGGTGCTCCAACGCTGGAGGCCTTCAAGAGAACATTGGACCACCCTCTGCCAGATGTGCTTTGACCTGGATTCCTTCCTTGATAGCCCTCTTCCAACTCAATTATTCTATGATACTATAAATGTAAATAGATGTGTGGATTTGTACTTTTGGAACGATAACTCCCAGAATTCTGGGAGACGTTGCTCCAAAAAAACTACACAAAAAACACCACACATTTGTACACCTCTAGCAAAAAGAAAAACTGAAAGATGGAGGAAGAACACCAGACCGAAGTGTGTGAGAGTATTCTAGAAGGGAAAGGAACAGGTACGAGTCGGAAGAACACAAGATAGGAAAGCAGAGATGAAGGAAGGGAGGGTGACAGGATGTAAAGCCAGGAGGAAAGACACAGTGGAAGCGGAGAGGGATTTGAGAGTATGAGAGGAGAATTTGATCATCACTGAAGAAAAGAGGGGAAAATCCCCGGGCCTCCTGCTAAAGTCACAGGTTGAAAAGCCTTCTCCATAAAATGTATGTTTGCTCCCTCCTCTTAGCAGGGCTGGCGTGCAGCAAGAGGAAAACGGTTGGGACTTCTGCTCTCACTGGTGTGTTTGAGGGCAAGAACAGGAATATTTCTGAGCTGGAAGGATGCTTGCCACCTGTAGAAAGAGAGGTGTTCCCTCCCTTTTCTCCTTCCCAGTGAGAGCCGTTTCTGGAAATTTGGAACCGTCTCCACACGTCGATTAACTCGGAGGGGAAAAGCTAAAACTTAACTGGAAGGCATTCAGCTGCAAGTTATAATTGTCTAAATGCTACAGACAGAGCTGCTGCCAACTTCATTATGAATGCATATGGTTCTTACTAGGAATACACACACACACAAACAACCACACACAGACACAGTCTTTTACTTGTCGATTATACAACCTCCTACATTATACAATTAATCTCAAAAACTATACACATTTGAGATCTTGTTTCAGATTTTTGACCTTTGTATATTTACTGTAGCTCTACTGAATTGCCTATATGCCAGATCCAAATAATGCCAAGTAATGGTGTTATTGGTAATCCCAAAAAGGAACTTCTCAAAATGCCTTTTCTGCACATCCTGTTTCCTTCCTGATTTATGGACTTCAGTAAAAACTCAGGGGTGTGGCTACAGATTGTTAAATGCTGGTGATGTTTGCCTTCGTTGTGACAAATACGAGGTTATATTACAATTTATGTCAGACTTCAGTTTTGCTGTGGAAGGCAAATGTGCATCTACACTAACCTGTCATCCCGAACACAACTCTTGCCTGGATTCAGAAAACTAACACAAGGTGTGTACATTTTGGAATTTTCTCCTAAGCCGTTCCAACCCATATCTTTCACTCACCTGGAGCTAGGCCTGTCTTAAGAGACTCCATCCCTGTCTTGGCCTACTTTCTGTTGTTCATGTCCAAAAAATGGATGTTGTGGCAGTGCTTTCTGGGCATCATAGTTCTTCAGGAGGCACCCTCTACAGAGTCTAAAAGGCAGTGATACCACAACTCCCAGAAGCACCATGGCAGCTTCCATTTTTTGTACATTAACAACAGGAAGTAGGCCTGAGACAGGAACGATGCTTCCAAAACAGGCCCTGCTGCTCCAGGTGAGTAAAATATAGGTGTCTGGAAGGTGTGCGTCTGTGGACTGAAATTCCCAGAATTTTGCCTGGGGAATTCTTGAAGAATTCTGGGAGTTGGGAGTCCAGAAAATCCAAATGGCACATTCCTAATAAGCACAACTGACGCTGGTCTATCCTTCAGTGGATGCCCACTAGGCAATGCCAAGGGTCTCCAGGCAGAGTTAGAAAACAATCTGTCTGAGGAAAAGGGAGAGCCGGTTCTGCCAGTCAGAGTTGACCGTATTGAGTGAGATGGTGTGATCTAGAAGCAAGGGGGCTTCCTACGCGCATGACCGAAACGGAACTTAGAAATGTTGCTTCGTGGAGCAATGCCTCTCAGAAAGGTGGCGTCTAGTGGATTCTAGGGGGTTGGAGGTAGTCCCAACAAGTAGTAACTCTTCCAAGCTCTGATGACACCTATAGAGCAGTTTAGACCAGGGAGCCTGGCCCTCTTTTAACTTCCCATTGTGAACCTGCATCTGACAGCATGTATGTAGACTGCAACAGCACCCCACTGTGGTCAACAGAGATATTACATCTGAAAATGATCTCTACCTGATCCTTAAGGTTCTCTCCTGGAAGAGAGGAAAGTGGTGGTTTACTCTTCTGTATGCAATTAATGCTTTCCCCTTTCTGTACTTTTCCCATCCGGGAGGGTTAGTGGGGTGGGTGGGTGGGGGAATGAAAGGATATCAGCTGTTGATTTCACTTCCCCTCTTCCTTTTCCCACCTTCCACCCAACCTAAGATCCAGGCCACCACAAACACACCCCCACGAGGTAGGCCAAACCTCCTTACCTTCACAGGTGGGCAGAAAGGCAGGCAAGGGGCAAAGTGGCTCAGCGAGTCGCGCCTCAACTGGGTGTGGACGTGCTCCGGTACTTGGGGCAGGTCGTGGGGCCAGAACTGCCGGACGCTGGTGAGCTCCAGACCCAGCGAGTCGGCGAAGCGCACCCTCTTCCGGGTGCCGGGACTGCGGCTCCGCGAGACCCCTCGGTTCCTGCCCTGGGCCGGGGCCGAGCGCGTCCGGCGCCTTCCTCTCCTCTTCGGGCCCCCAAAGAGGTGGCGACGTCTCCGGGGCCTGCTCCGAGGACGCCCTTCTGATTCCGACTCTGACCCTTCGGTGCCGGAGTCCTCCGCCAGGCTCGGCCGGGCAGTTCGGTAGTACGCTCGCTCGTACAAGCCGGCGATGTAGCTCAGGTTGCGTGGGATGTTGCTCGGGGTCAGAGGTGAAGGTGGGGCGCGAGCCATGGGTTCAAAAGCTGCAGTCCCGAGAGCGTGACTTGTCCGCACTGTCCAGATATAACCAGAGTCTCTTTTTAATCCCTGTTAGGAGGAGGACGTTGGGCTGGGAAAACCGAAACCCTTCTCCCTTCCCTCCCACAGAGTTGCCCGGCCTGTCACTTTCTCTGGGGCAGAGACGGTCTGTCCTATGGCTCCATTTGCAAGGGAATATATCCCAGCCTGTAAATAATGCAGTCACTCCTGCTCCTGCCTCTCAGTCTTCAGCATCCTGGTCGCCTCATCACATCACATCACCTTTCCTTTGGGTCATCCGGAAGCTCCCAGCTGGTCTGTGGGTCATGGCCGGTCCTTTCTGTCACACTCTGAGGCTGGTGTGCATTTTGGTTTCCCTCCAATCGATCCGGTGAGGCTGAGGTTTTGCTCCGTGGGTCTGTCGTCCGCGTCTTCCGCCGTCCCTCTTCCTGGAGGATGTTGCTCTTCCTACCTCAGCCTTTTGCTCTGTCACTGAGCTTCTTAGAAGCGCTTGGTCTTTATTCTTCCATCCGTTCTGTGTCACGTCCTATTGATCAAGAGGGGTGGCTTGCTCCACTCCTCCCCAGAGCCGTACGACTCTCTTCTGCTTTCCAGGACTCGAGAGTCGTTTGGAGAGCTACATTGCCCCTCCGTCTTCCTTCCTGTATCCTTGTGCTCTACTCAATCTGTGTCACTCTTAATCATCTCTCCGTCCATCCATCCAATCACCCGGTGCTATATCTATAGTTTACTGTGTAGATGCTTTCTTCTCCTGTCTGGCTATTGCTACGCTTCCTGGATGTTCCCTTCCAGAGACTCCCAGGCTGTCTCTCTCATGGGAGAAGCTGTCGGACGCTTTTTGCTCCCTTGAAAGCTTCCAAGCTCACGAGCATCTTATTAAGAGTGGGTCCGGCCAAAGGTGACTCAGAAATTACCATAATGCTCAGAGCTGCTGCTCCTTGGAAAAAAAAACACACACACCCTGTCAGAGGGTTGAGGATCTGATGCTCCAGAAGAGGAGGTGCCAAGGGATTATAAGCAGGTGCCGGGGAAGGAGCAATCGTATGCTCCCAGAATCCTAAAAGTTTTATTACTGCTGGACAAAGGACTCCTCCTTTCCCCCATCCCACGTCGGCTCAGGTGCCAGGGACAAGATGTACCCAAAAATGAACGCGGCTCAAAAATGTTTCCATAGGGGATGAATTATTTAGAAGAGAAAATGGACCTAATGGACTTTTTAAGAGCCAGCAAGGAGAAAGGCTTACACTGGTCAGATCAAAAAGTGGTGGGTGAGATTTGGAACCAGAATGATGGGGAGGTTGGCAGGTTTGGAAACAGGAACTTAGAATTGGGATGCTGGGGGTGGGGGAAAGAACTTTAAATTTGACAACAAGGGGCATTAATAGGTGGAAACCCGTCACTGGGATGTTCCTCATAGTGGAGACGCAGCCTCTTGGCTTCGTGCCGGGTTAACCAGGTGCCTATGAGCGTCTCTCTCTCTCTCTGTCTGATTCATTTGGGCATGAATAATGTATCTGTCTTGGGTCCTTCCATCCTCGTCTCCTCAAGTTCCTCTCTCTCTCTCTGGCTCTTCTCATCTTGCAGCACAAAAAAGGTTAAGCTACCGTTATTCTGCAGGAACCACGGCCGACGCCGTTCATCTCCGCCACGGGCCGGAGGGAGAAGCGAGAACATCAGCTCAACTTCTGAAAGCTCTAAAGAAAAGGAATCCCATCCTAGCACTTCCCTCAATCTAATTAAGTTCCAGAAAGATCGACAGGCAGAGCCTGTGGGCAAAAACTCTGCCAACCGGTGGCATCTGCATTTCTCATTTATGGGAACCGAGTGGGTTCCGCCACATCAGGAGGCCCCGCGTCTAGCTTCTTCTCCCCAGGACCTCGTCGGCTGTGGTACCGGGCCTGAAAATGAGCAAAAGGTATCAAAAGTCAAAAACGAACGCCTCTGCTTGAAATCCACGGTCGGTTTGGTTTGATTTCATCTATGGGTGGGAGGCCCTATATATGCTCTCTTTGTTTGCAAAACCACCATTCCCAGAGGTTTCCAGGAGCGGAAAATGACATTGGTTTGCACCTCCACCACCCGATCAGGAGCCCCCGACAGACTACAAAACTGGCCTTTTGGCCCACCCCTCCATTTGCGTGACTTTGTTTCTCAGTGGAACCTACTGAGTTTTTCAAGGTCATCGCTGGTGAAGATATTGAATGTGGTTTTGTCTCGGGGCCCAAATCTAATGCACTGAACCACTGATACAAAAACAAATTCCTACTTTTAAAAGCCCAGCTCTTTTTTTGAGTTCAGGGCCTCTTATTCATACCAATGAACCATTTAACACAGTGTTTTTTTTTAAATCCACCAGCTGTTTTTGCAGCAATGTTGTCAAGTCTAGGGACCCAAATCCCAAGCCCCAAGCATTGAGTTCGAGTCCACCTGCCCTGCCACCCCGGGCTTGGGACTCTGGACTCAAATCCAAAGACTTGGGTTGTGCATGGGCTGCCCCATTGATAAGCCGGGGCACGCAGAGAGACAACGGGCCGACTTCTCTTCCCAGAGCCAGCATCTGTGTGCACGCCGGACTATCAACTGGATGGTGCATATATGGGTAGGGAAGTTGGAAGTCTCAAGATAGCAGCAGCAGACATGGACACGCTATCAATAGCAGGTAGGGAGGCTCATAGGGACTCGACAGCGTGACTCTGACAATTGCGTCCAAGTCACAAGTCCCACCCCAGAGTCAATTCTGAGTCTCAACTTGCAGTCCCCCTCCTCCCTGCTGTTTCATACTCCCACTCCCCACCCTCTCCAGTGGTAAGGGATTATGGGGCTGGAAGTCCAAAAGAGCTGGATGAAAACCACCAATCTCATTTCTTGTTCAGCGAAGCTCCGTTTTGTTTTTTTTTTGATCCAGTGCATAATTTCCGCCACACGTGTAGCCCTAAATGGGGATCCTCTTCACCTCCATAAAAGAGATGGTTAGCATTTCCTCTTTAGAAATGAAAAAGTGAAGTCGGGAAATGTTCTGAAGCCACTCTAATGGTAAAACAAGGGGTTGATTGAAACTGCCACAGACGGTTGCTCAAGAGCTGCTTGCGGTGCAACTGTTGAAGGCATGCGGGCCCTGAATGGAAAGGAGGGTGGCAGCAACCCACATCAAAAATTGCCACAGCTGTCTGATTTGCCATTCTCGACAGAAGTGGTGATTTGTGAAGGAAGGATCCTTGCTTTTAAAGCACGCCTTCTTATGCTTTTATACAAGTGTTTCCCAACCTGTGGGGTCGTGACCCCCATGGGAGTCTACCAAGTATTTTCCGGGGGGAGGGTGTCATGAGTTGCCTTAAATATGTTGTAAGGTAAACCTAAGATCGTGGCCACTGGTCCAATCACCTCCTGGCAAACAGAAGGGGAAGATAGGAAGGCAGTGGCAGATTTTATCTTCTTGGGCGCTATGATCACTGCAGATGGTGACAGCAGCCACAAAATTAAAAGACACCTGCTTCTTGGGAGGAAAGCGATGACAAACCTAGACAGCATCTTAAAAAGCAGAGACATCACCTTGCCGACAAAGGTCTGCATAGTCAAAGCTATGGTTTTCCCTGTCGTGATGTATGGAAGTGAGAGCTGGACCATAAAGAAAGCAGACTGCCCAAGAATTGATGCCTTTGAATTGTGGTGCTGGAGGAGGCTCTTGAGAATCCCCTGGACTGCAAGGAGAACAAACCTATCCTTTCTGAAGGAAATTAACCCTGAGTGCTCACTGGAAGGACAGATCCTGAAGCTGAGGTTCTAATACTTTGGCCATCTCATGAGAAGAGAAGACTCCCTGGAAAAGACCCTGATGTTGGGAAAGAGTGACGGCAAGAGGAGAAGGGGACGACAGAGGACGAGATGATTGGACAGTGTCATCGAAGCGACCAACATGAATTTGACCCAACTCCGGGAGGCCGTGGAAGACGGGAGGGCCTGGCCTGAGGGGCTCATCTTCCAGCGTCATATCTTTTAGACTTTTGTATCTGTCCATAGAGTTTTCTTGGCAAAGATACTGGAGTGGCTCGCCAGTTCCTTCTCCAGGTGAATCATGTTTAGTCAGAACTCTCCACTAGGACCTGTCCGTCTTGGGTATCCTTGCACAGCATAGCCCATAGCTTCTCTGAATGACTCAAGCCCCTTCGCCAAGAGAAGGCAGCAATCCGTGAAGGGGCTCCTCTCCTACCCACAGCAGTATAAATACTGTATCTGTTCTCACTGAGGCTGAAAAAGTGGGCTGCAGTGCACATTTTTAAAGGTTTGGCAGTATTGATTCTATTATTCTGAGATGGCAGTTTGGAAATGAGATTATCTTAATGGTTCTGTCAAGGCTGATTGATGTCGATCAATTGCTGGTGTTATCGACGACTGCAAAAGACCTGAACAAGACCATGGCTTCCTCACGCCATCCTTGGAAGGAAAGTGGTAAGGTGTCAGGGTAAAATCAAGCAAAAAGACAGATCTGCATCTTATGGGCCTGAAAAGCTGGATTTCTCTTCCAAAGAAAAGCCATATGATTAGACGGTCACTACAGGTATGAAACAGCTTGTCAGTGAAAGAATGTATTTTTCACCACCATCTGTAAAAGGCTGCTGTTAAAAGTAATTTAGCAAAAGAAAAGGGGGAACAGAACATAAGAAGAGCCCTGCTTGGATCAGGCCAAGGGCCCCTCTAGTCCAGGTCCCTGTACCTCATCGTGGCCCCACCGGATGCCTCTGGGAGCCCACAAGACAACTAGAGACATGTCTCCTGATACCCCTCCCCTGCGTCCCTTCCTTCTAAGCCTGGAGATTGTCCATCCCCATCACGCTTGTCACCTGCGAGGGACTTTTCCTCCAGGAATCTGTCCAATCCCCTTTTAAAAGCATCTAGGCCAGATGCCATCACCACATCCTGTGGCAAGGGGTTCCACTGACTAACATGAATTATTAAAATAAGAAAAAAGGGGGGGAACCATGAAATATTGTAGCTCTTCGAAGACTTTAAGTGTGATCTTTCATGGATCAAAATCCACTTCTTTGATCCATGAAAGCTCACACTGAAATAAAACTATTATCTTTTAAGGTGGTGCAATGTTTTTTCCCCTTTCTTTTCTTTTGCCAACGTACAGTACTGACCAAAAGGGCTACTTATTTGGGAACTGTTAAAAGTAATGATCCCTCTTTGTACTTTTCACAAGTCAACTGCCTCTCTCCTCAGAGGCTGTATGCATCTTTCACCCCCGTAGGTCAGTCGGTAGCAATTTGTCCATCAAGGTAGTACGGAGACAGCAAATGCCAAAGAAGTGCTTTGTAAGGCTCAACATTCCTTAGAGATAAGCCGCTGTGCGCATGGACAGCTGCTTTGCTGAGATGCGCAAAATTGTACCCAATGCATATATTCCACAAGGACCAATGAACTGCTGCATAATTTTGTTCTTTGACTTCTATTCTTTTTTTAGAGCTGTATAAAAACTTGAACCTGTTGATCTCAGGGTCTCTACCCTGCTGGGCACTTGTTTTATCTGAATAAAACCTGTTGTCCTTTCCTCCAAGAAACTGACCGCTTATTATTATTGCTCAAGGCCTGGTTTAATAAAATTAGCCAAGAAACCGAGCTCCGGGAGTAACAAGGTAGTAATTCATTAACACAATTGCCGTTGGTGAAGACCCTTTTGCCAGTTTTGCTACATAAGACACACACTCTTGCCCCTCTGTCTATTTTGACAACGAAGAGGACTCTCTTGGTGGTGGCACCACAGTTTTGGAATGCACTCATTGGGCAGGTGCACCGCCTACCTGTATTACCAGCAGTGTTTATTTTTCTGGAGAAAAAGGTACCGGAATTCTTGAATTATGTTTCCTTTGGAGTAGATGGCAATTGAATTGCAATGAAGGGTATTAAAATAGCAGAGAAACACCAATGCAATACATTAAGTGCTTCTCTGCTATTCTAACTGGCTGGATCACTGCATGGCTTAGGCCTCTGGCTTTAGAGCCAGATGTTGGGAGTTCGAATCCCCACTGTGTCTGTTGGGAGAAGAGCCAGCCTGGGTGGCCTTGGGCAAGCTGCACAGTCCCAGGGATTTCCCTCCAGAAGAAGGGAAGAGGAAACCATTTCTGTGTGTTATCTACCTAGGAAACCCTGGAAAGAATAGCCAGAAGTCAGAACTGACTACACAGCACATGGTAATTATTAACTGAAGAAAGCACATAATTATATTGTCCAGTATTCTAACCCTCTTCATTAGAATTTAATTACCATCTACTCTATTGTGTTGGGACGTGGTGGCGCTGCGGGCTAAACCACAGAAGCCTTTGTATGCTGCAGGGTCAGAAGACCAGCAGTTATAAGATCGAATCCACGCGACGGAGTGAGCGCCTGTCGCTTGTCGCAGCTCCCGCCAACCTAGCGGTTCGAAAGCATGCAAATGTGAGTAGATAAATAGGGACCACTTCGGTGGGAAGGTAACAGCGTTCCGTGTCTAAGTCGCACTGGCCATGTGACCACGGAAGGTTGTCTTCGGACAAAACGCTGGCTCTATGGCTTGGAAACGGGGATGAGCACCACCGCCCCCTAGAGTTGAACACGACTGGACAAAAATTGTCAAGGGGAACCTTTACCTTATTGTGTTGTATTTATTATTTTATTTATTGATTGATTTATATCCCACCCATCTGGTATAATTAGGAAAGGCCCTTGATTGTAGCTGCAGGTTTGAGGACGAAGGAAACCAGACCTTAAAGCAAAATTATAGACCAGGCACTATAATAATAAACACATCTCACTTAAATCCAGAGAAGATGTGCTGGAATTCAATCCTGGAAAGTAATTAATTCCAGCACACACACACACACACAAATAATAGAAGCCAAGATTACAAACTTATCAGCTTTGAATAACCAGCAAGATAAAAGGTGTAGGAGAGGTTCCAGTAGCAAATATTGAGGGGGGGGCTCTCAATTTCGGGGCCTTGGTGGAAAGCCTTAAGGAGAAGAATCTGGAGGTACAGTTTGGCCAACCTGATAAAACTCATGTGTTCAATTAAAGCTGCAAACTATTTTCTACCCATTTGCTCTGTGTGTAATTGGAAACCGGACGTTGCGGGTGGAGAGCTGTTAGGACTGTAACTCTTTGCGCTCGCGTGTAGAGCCTCTAGCAAAACCAAGTTCAGAGGTATCGGCGTTATTAACCAATCAGAAGCGGCGAATTCAAACGGCCATAACGGACAAAAGGGCATTCGACCAATTATATTAGAGAGAAAGGAATTCCGCTTTGCCCAATGAAAAGGGCAGTCTCTCCTTGATTGGCATAATTCTACCCAATTATGCGACAGCACTCAACGTTGAGTTGATTGGTCGAAGTCATAGCCCAATGAAAGTATCAGGTCACACAACTGGCAGGCGCTATTTGTCCAATAAGCACGCGGGGACGACTAGTTAATGTCGCAACCAATCACGAGTCGCAATCGCTTTGATGGAAGTATCGAGATTGGCGCGAAAAAGGCGGGAGAAAACTGCTTGCCTGTCCAATAAAAAACGTTTGTTCTTGTCCTTCGCTGCCCCAGTAAACCTTTTACTAGAACGATATAAGACTGACAGGAATTTCTTCCACTTAGCTCCGCTTGGGAGAAGATAGGCGGGGAAGCTTTTGTGAGCTACCGAATGAGACAGGAGCGCGGCTAGGGACAACCCCCCCCCCGGACTCCTTTAGAACCAATCACGACGCCCCATGGCCAGGTTGCTCCCTCATAACCCCAATGGGGGGGAGGACGCTTGTTGATTGACGGGAGGTGCCCGCCAATGGCTGGAGAGCCGGGGGCCGCGAGGCGCGGCGGCTTCCCTCCGGACCAATGGCGGCGAGGCCACGGGACCCGCGGCGGGCCAATGGGCGCGCCGGCGGGCGGGCAGCCAATCAGGGCGCGTCGGCGGGCGGCCAGTGCGGCAGGCAGGCAGCGGCGGCGGGGTCTATGGCGTCCGTTCGGGGCACGAGCAGCGTCGGCGTCGGCGGGCGAGGGGCCATCGCGGCCTTGGGGGGCGAAGGGGAGCCCGGCGGCGGCGGCGGAGGGCTCGGCGGGGGCCCTCCTTCCTCCCAGTACGGGAACGGGCTCGGGGGAAGCGGCCCCTGCGGGGAGCAGGGCGGGGGGCTCCGCGAGGAGGAGGAAGAGGAGGAGGAGGGAGAGCTGCTGCTCGAGGCCGCGACGGGCGGCGGAGGTGGCGGAGCCGGTGGAGGAGGAGGCGGAGGCGGAGGAGCGGGCGGAGGAGCCGGAGCCGGAGGAGGAGCGGCGGGCGGCGGGAGCAGGGGGACCGGCCCCAGGGGCACCCTCTCCGCCTCCTCCCGGGCCGGCCAGGCGGGCGTCGGGGCAGCCCATCATCACCCTCACCCCGAGGAGCTGGAGGAGGAGGCCGGCCTCGGAGAGAGCGACCCGGGCGATTCCGCCATCGAAGACCCGGTGAGTGCCAGGAGCTCGCGGGTCTTCCTGCCCCCTTTTTTTTCGTCTCGCGGCAGGAAGGGGGCGCCTGAGGCCCGAGATGAGGATGATGAGGATGAGGCGCCTCCTGGGGTCGGGCCCGGGCGGGGCGAAGCAGACGCCCCGCCAAATGGCCAGCGAGAGCTCTTTGAAAGAAAGAAAGAAAAGAAAGAAAAGTTTGAAGAGAGAGAGAGAGCACCAAGGAAGGAAGGATGGTAGGATGCTGCCCTCATAGATCTTGGGAGGAAGAGCCTGATGAATGGAAAGGCATATTTAAGCAAAGGATGGAGAGTTCTCCTCAGGAGGATGGGTCCTTTGGGAATGGGAGGGAGAAAAGACCAGGGAAAGGGAATACACACATTCCTGAGAACGTGTGCATTCAGAAATGGCAGTGCCCGAATACAGGGCTATGTGGAGAAAGAGGCAGGGTTTGAGTCATCTTTGTATTTAAAACACTTCCTTGGTCGCCTCAGGTGACCCGAAACGAAGTACAGATGATTAGATCTTCCAAACGGATGGCTTCCTTTTTCTTTGCTTGGAAATATAGCAGATTGTCAGAAGAGGAGGAGAAAAAAATCTTCAGGCAGAAGCCTTTTAAAAGCCTAATGCCTGTTTTCTCCTAGTTGGTGTATGGGGCTCTCTGTGTGAGATACACAGAGTTTTGTTGTGAGAGCATAGAAAAACGTCAGAGTTGGACTTCTGCTCTTTTCAAGCCTACTGTTACCAACCATTGAACGGTCTCTCATTACTGCCTGTGAACAATCCATCTTAACAAAGCATCCCACATTATTTTGGGCTTATAAAACCCAAGTCTTGCTTCCAAACAGCAATTTTAGGCCTCACCCTGTCAACACTATGCCGCATTATGAATTGAACATGTTCAGAGGGTGAAGCCTAAGATTGCTCTTTTGAAGTGAGACTTGGGACATATAAGCCCAAATAATGTGGGATGCTTTCTTAAGATGGGTTGTTGACGGTTGGTAACTTTGGAATTGGAACTTTGTTAACGGTTGGTAACTTTGGAATTGGAAATAGCGAAAGTTCTGAGGAAAGAAGGTCAAGGTGATGGAAAAGGTCATCATCTGATGTGGTAGAGCAGAGGAGTTTTGCATAGTGTTGTGTGGGACTATATAACACATGTAAGATATCTTCTACACTAAGAAGTACTGGATGTTGATAGAGGTAAGGAACTGGGAAAGGTTTGGGTGACAAGAGAGTTCCTGAAAGCTGATGGGAACATTTTTTAAAATAAACTCCTCAGTTTTTCCTACCCACCTTTGTGCTCTTCAGGAGCTGGAAGCCATTAAAGCTCGAGTACGTGAAATGGAGGAAGAAGCTGAGAAGCTGAAAGAGTTGCAGAACGAAGTTGAAAAACAAATGAATATGAGCCCCCCACCTGGCAATGGTAAGCGCCTATGTCTCCAGTTCCCTTGTTCTCCCACTCTTGATGGTCTTTCCAGCCTGGCAGGTCTTTAAAGATGTGAAATGAGATGAGCCATGTGTAATGTGACAAAATCCTTGCCATCTCCTCTTGTCTAAACTAAATAGGGTGGCAGGGTGGGTGGCCTTTGTTTTTGCCATTGGGCAGAGACAAAATCTGCATCACCCAAGATGAAACCAGCTACCTCCAGGATCCATTTTGAAGATCGCTTTAACATCCACCTAAAATTAGTTTGGGGACTTCTGGACATGCTTGCTGTTTACTTCCCTCTGCCAGTTCTCTGGTGATGAAGACTTTTGTGATGTTCGTGGTATAATAAAGTCACCCACCCTCTTAAAAAAAAAGAATTGGACAGTCTTTGGCTGTATATATAAAGAGATTTTAATTTCATCATCTTAGAACTGTGGGGCTGGAAGGGACGCAGTGGATCATTGAGTCCAGCTCCTGTCAAGGAGAGCAGTGTAGAACCAAACTTGCAACCTCTGGCTGCTCAGCAAGATGCCTAAACCACTGAGCTATGCAATTCAAGTCTTTGAATTCCATTGACACAATATAACCTTGAAGCTGGGTGGACAGCTTAATAGTTGAGGTGTCTATCTTTAGGGCCAGAGGCTGGGAGTTCGATTCCCCACTATGCCTCCTGTGAAAAAGCCCAGTCTGGGTGGCCATGAGCAAATTGCAGAGTCCCAGAGCACCCCTGGAAAAAGAGAATGGCAACTACTTCTGAGTGTTCAGTACCCGGAAAACCCCGAAAACAGTAACCAGTCAGAATTGACTTGATGGTACATGATTATTATTAACCCACAATTAGTAGCCCACAATTTCGACAGCGGTGGGCAGGGGAATAATCTTAGAAATGTCACCTTCATTTTGATGGTTTTTCGAGCACGTAGATTGTCTGGCGATTACAGTCATGCCCCGCTTAACGATTACCCCGTATAACGACGAATCTGCTTCACGACAATGTTTTTGCGATCGCAAAACAATGTTTTAATGGGGTTGCGACAATTGGTTCCCAGCTGATCGTCGGGTTTTCAAAATGGCTGCCGGCTGCTCAAAATGGCTCCCCACTGTTTTTAGGAGTCATTTTTTGCATAACAGGCACCTGAAAATGGCTGCCATATGGAGGATCTTTGCTGGATGAGCAGGTATTCAGCCCATTGGAATGCATTGAGTGGCAGTAAGTGCAGCTTGTGGAATCCAGAGTTATTTGAACAGGCTGGAAATAAGAAAGTGGGAACCTAATTGAGAAAGTTCTCATAGGTGTTTGGGATTTGGCAGGTACAAATCCTGCACATTTGCAAATGTCAGTACAGTGGTACCTTGATTTACTAACTTAATCCGTATTGGAATTAAGTTCGTATGTCGAAAAGTTTGTAAGTCGAGGCAAACTTTTCCGTAGGAATGCATTGAAAACCATTTAATCCGTGTCTTCTGTTTTGCATTTGTATGTTGAGGCGCTGTTCGTAGGTAGAGGCATTCGTTCTCATAGGAACTAATGCAAAGCCAGTTAATCCGTACTCTACCACTATGGGGTGATTAAATTTTTTTTTCTTCTTTTGACCTAAGATGAACTTAGGTAAAAAGGGCAGGAAATGTTTTTTTTGTTGTTGTTCGTAAGTTGAGGCTCCGTTCGCAAGTCGAGGCAACTTTTTGCGAATGGAGCCATCTGTAACTCGTATCGTTCGCAAGTAGGGATGTTCATAGGTTGAGGTTCCATTGTATTCCTGTTCTACAGGAAACTGTTTTAGTTCAGGCAGAGCTGTAGCAATTGCAGTGCAAAAGGCAGAGCAGTAGAGAATAAAAGCAAGATGGTCTTTTACAACGAAGGTCATCAGAGGATTACCTGCATGCTTTTCCTGGCAACTTTCCTGTCGAGGTGTCTGAAGTCACAAAGCTTAAGTATTGGAATTTGAGGAAGGAAGTGGCAGCTGCCATCAGCCTTGACGGTTGCAGCGTGAGTTAGTTGGGTGCTTTCTAGGGTGGTAGTACATCACACTAAGCTGAGCCCATGTCTAAGCCACGAGTTCTCTGCCAAAATGTGGACATATGTGCATGCCAGAATGATATTTAAATGGTTTCCCATTAGCAAGGGACAGCTAGGGAAAAGCAGCTCTGGATCAAGGAAAGGGAGGAATTGAAAGGGAGGATAAGTGATCTCCCTGCATC
Organism: Pogona vitticeps; assembly: GCF_051106095.1. Classification (NCBI taxonomy): domain Eukaryota; kingdom Metazoa; phylum Chordata; class Lepidosauria; order Squamata; family Agamidae; genus Pogona; species Pogona vitticeps. The sequence goes on from NC_135788.1 coordinate 118,360,628, forward strand.
CCACTCATTATTTCAGCCGACTGATTTGTGATCAAACTTCTCCAGTTGTACTAGTGATTTTTAAATCTTCGCTTTCTAGACAAGAAGCACAGTGTTTATTAAAGAAATAAAAGCATTGTTACAGCCATATAGTACAGAAATCTTAAAATAAGCAGAAGTAAATCACCAATAAGTTTAGTCAGGAGCTGTTGACTTTTGTCGCAGGGCAGTCCGTGCGTGTGTTCCTGAAACCATTAAAGCTTCATATCTAATGATAACCGTGTTAATCCCACTCTCCTTCAGATCATCACAACGTCAGGTCAATCCAATTTATGGTGACTGTCTCTTTTCAGGGTTTTATAGGCTGAGAGTACTCAGAGGTGTAGCTTACACTTCTGTGATTTACTAATCTCTTCTTCTGGGACTGTGCAGTGTGCCCAAGGCTACACAATCTGGCTCTACACACAGGAATGACAGTGGGGAATTGAAGTCACAAACTCTGGCAGATATAAAAACCACCGAACTGCTGTTTCAAGATTAAACCGTTCATGTCGGTTGTGGAATCCTGAAAAGAGTGTAGCGCCGTCGAGTGTAGTGACAGAACGGAGAGAAAGCGAGAGGACACTAAGATAGATTCCAGTTCAGATATCTTGACTTACTGGGTTTGGGAAGTTGTTCTGCTGCACTGCATTCTTCTGCCGAAAAGCAGGATCCATTTTTTGGTGGGAGGGGCTCTGCCTTACCTGAGCTTCCTGGCAACGTTGGGTTGACAAATGGGTGTTCCAGGATACCTGCATTTTTCAGATGAGTTCTTCCTTCTGTGCTGCCCCCCCCACGTGATGCCTGCTGCTTTCTCCACAGCTGGCCCAGTCATTATGTCTTTAGAAGAAAAGATGGAAGCAGACGCCAGATCGATATATGTAGGCAACGTAAGTGTCTCCCCCCCCCCTCCCCCCCCCCCGTACCATCTTTTGTCAGGAGAGCAAAAAAGAGCATCTTGGTTTCCTTACCTTCTGGCCAACTCCCTTTCAGGTGGACTATGGGGCAACAGCCGAAGAACTAGAGGCCCACTTCCATGGCTGTGGCTCTGTTAACCGCGTGACCATCTTATGTGACAAGTACACGGGCCACCCCAAAGGGTAAGTGTGAAAACTGGAGGCTGAGTTTATTTTGTTTATCTTGCTTCTCGATTACCATGCAGAAGCTCTCGTGGTAACATACATGAATACAAAATAAAGCTGAATAAATTCCAGTTGTATACAACTAAAAAGACACATACCTAAGTGCCAATCTGTATTTATTTCCTAATAACTGTTCCTTCTTTCTGGCCTTACTCCAAGGTTTGCCTACATTGAATTCTCGGACAAGGAGTCAGTGCGGACTTCCTTAGCGTTAGATGAATCACTCTTCAGGGGGAGACAAATCAAGGTGTGTATGCTCTCCATCTATCTCTTCTCTCTTTTATAGACCTTTGGTTAGATTCTGAAATTTGTGTGTGCGGCTGCAGTTTGTGTGGTGCAGTCAAAACACCCAGGACTTGAGTCAGACTGTCCTCTTGCTTCCCAGAATAGCCAGTAGGAAAATTTAGATGATGGGGCTGCAGTTCTATTTGGGTTGCCATCCAAAACAGCATATACATTTTTGTTGTTTAGTCGTGTCCGACTCTTTGTGACCCCATGGACCAGAGCATGCCAGGCCCTCCTGTCTTCCATGGCCTCCCGGAGTTGGGTCAAATTCATGTTGGTCGCTTTGGTGACCCTGTCCAGCCATCTCGTCCTCCGTCGTCCCCTTCTCCTCTTGCCTTCACATTTTCCCAATATCAGGGGCTTTTCCAGGGAGTCTTCTCTTCTTATGAGATGGCCAAAGTATTGGAGCCTCGGCTTCAGGATCTGTCCTTCCAGTGAGCACTCAGGGTTGATTTCCTTTAGAATGGATAGGTTTGTTCTCCTTGCAGTCCAGGGGACTCTCAAGAGTCTCCTCCAGCACCACAATTCAAAAGCATCCATTCTTCACCGGTCAGCCTTCTTTATGGTCCAGCTCTCACTTCCATACATCGCTACTGGAAAAACCATGACCCTATAAAATTATACAGGGCTGAGAAAGAACCTTAGCACAAGTGTGTGCGAGAGACAATACAGATTTAGGAGTCTCGGGTTTAAGAATGGAAGGAGAGGGTTAGCCCTGTTTATGAATTTGTTCCCTGCGTCTCACGTGCGAAAGTGTGTCGTCCTTTCTGAAGGTGATTCCCAAACGGACCAACCGCCCTGGGATCAGCACCACAGACCGGGGATTCCCCCGGACGCGGTACCGAGGGAGAGGATCTAGTTACAGCAGTTCCCGGGCCCGCTTCTACAGTGGCTTCAGCAGCAGGCCGCCCCGAGGGCGTGCTTACAGGTCTGGCACCATGGCGTTGGGCATGCTGCGGGCGGGCAGTCTTTAGATGGGATTCATCTGGGTTTCCCGCTAGAGAAGGGGTGGGTGTAGACTCTAAACCTCTTGTCATTGCAGATGAGAATGGAATGTGAGCAGTGACAGATGGGACCCAGGATTGCTGGAAAGGGGATGTTGCAATTTTAACACATACAGTCTAATAGAAGGCAAACATTTAAACAGTTCCCAAGACTTCCCACTTATAGGTTCTGCTGAATAAAGGCTTTGCCATGGCCAAACTCCAAACGTTTCTCTGAATCAAATTTCAGAAACTGCCAAAAACAACCATTTGGTATTTTCAGGATTTCTGTGCGAAGCCAGGATTAAAGATTTAGTTTGGCCTTAAGAGTAATTTATCAGGACAAGGCCCAGTATTAGGAAAAATGTCAACCTCTGACAGCCTCAGTTTGCAAAGACCAAACTGACTCTGTTTTTAAATCCTGGGATTCCAGACAGCTTGTAGTGGTTGTTGTATTCTCACTCCAAGAGGACTTTTCCCTCCCCGTTTCTGGGATCATCTTTTTAAGTTTTGAATTGGTGAGCGTATTCGTCTGTGCCTCTGTTCATTAACCGGCTTCCTCCTTCTCTCCACAGGGGCCGGGCCAGAGCGACCTCATGGTATTCCCCTTACTAAAAACAAAAAAAAGTGGTTGTTTTAGGAAGGAGGAAAAAAAAGGAAAAAAATGAAGATTGTTACCATGATGGAAAAAAAATATATATATACTGTTGGTGGGAGGAGAACATGTCCCATTCTGTGCAGAGAAAGAGGGCTTGACGTATGGGGGAGGGAGAAAACGGAGGGGCCAAGGGGGCTGTGGTGGTGGGGATTGTGCCATTGAGCATCTCTACCTGGTAATATTGCTGACCTTGAGCCCCGTTGCCCTTCTTTGCCCTTCATCCCTCTTCCCTTCCCATTTGCAGATATTGTTGGGGTAGCCCAAGCCGAGCTTTCTCTGATGTTTTTAACTGTCGCCCCATGTTTCGAGGGGGGGTGGAGTGTTGTGGGGGGAGGGTTTGGAGGTTGGCCAGCTCCCCCTAATTCTTGTTTCTTCCTTTCCTTCCCCCTCCCCTTTTATTTTTAAAAGTGTAATTGTGGGTATTTCTCCCCCTCCCTTCAGCACCCTTGGCCATCTTTTGTGTGTGTCTGTCTGGCGTGCTTGGTTTCTTTCAGCTCTCGTTTGCTGCCCCGTCCCCCAAATGAACTAGTAAGGAGGGAGGCTGGGGGTGCTTGGCCCTCAACAGCCGTGTGGCTGCCCAATGTCGAGATTTTAACACTGCTGTTTTTTCTTGTCTTTCTCATTTTGGCAGACTCGAGTCTCCACATCCTGTTCTGGATGCATGTAGACAGGTCCTTCCCGAGTTCCCTCTTCTCTCTTGCCCCCTTGCCCCCCCCCTTAGCTGCTTGCCCCTGCTGTTCAGACGGAGCTCTGAACCCTGAACCTTAATTTTAAAAACAGGTTGGGGTGTTTGCTTCCTGCAAAAACTGTGCCCGCCCTTCTAAGGGTCATACTCTGCTGCTTCCTTTGGTCCTCCCTTTCTGCCTTTTGCCCACTGCCCCCCCTTTCCTTCTCCCCAGGGGTATGTTATATGCCTTGTTTGAGTGTCTTTATCTTTACAGGTTCCTTTATTTTTAGCCTGAAGAAATGCCATCGAAACCTGAAGCTATAGAGACCCGGGGCAGGGGAGCGGACTCCCTTGCCAGGGGTGGGTGGGTGCTGGGGGGGAGGTATTGAGGCCCAGATTTCCATGGGGGGGAATGACTTTTAGTGGGGAGAGGGGAAAAAAAAAGAGAAACAGAAGGAGGGAAAAAAATATAGGTTCAGATTGAGGTGGAGCAGGAAGGGTAAAAAAAAGGGACAAAAATGTTATGAGGGTGGAAAAAAAATAAAGATGTTTTTTGGAAGAAACATGCTATTGTTTGTTTGTTTTCAAATTTTATTTTTTTGTTACTAACGTTTTGGTTCTGCTTCTGCGGAAAAGCACATGTAGAGCATCCATCCGTTTTTCAGGCATGCATGGACACTGGTGAAAAAGCCACATAGGGACCGAACATCCTGAGTACCAGGAAGAACTCCTTAACTGTTAGAGGAGTACGACAAAGGAAGGTGGCGAGCGCTCCCAATGCTGGAGGCCTTCCAGAGAAAATTAGACAAAAAATCTGTCCGATCTGCTTTGACTTGGATTCCTGCACTGACCAGGGGGTTGGACTCGATAGCCTTAGAGACCCCCTTCCCACTCCATGATTCTGTGACAATGGAATTTCTGTTTGTTTGTTTTTTGTACTGTTTTGGCTGGCAGGGACAGTGCTTGCATGTAACCAAGAAAGCACATACATAGCGGCCAGTTTCGAGGTATGAGCCTGCCTGTAAGATGGAAGAGATGCCTCGTCATAATTGCCCCAAGGAAAGAAGTGCGTGTGGAAGGGCACGGCTGAATAAATGTCAGGGATTTCCTTAGGACCAAGTTCCACTGCCCCAGTGGTGAGGTTGCTCTTCACCGTTCCACTGTGGCAGTTGAATCAACTGGAAACCTAGGGCATCTTCCAGGAAGCGCAGAGGGCTTCAGGGTCAGACCTCACAGGTTCCAGTGTAGCCCCAACTGTTCCTGAATGAAAATATTACTGGGAAGTGCACTCCTTACTGAACGGCTGCTCACAGGTAATAACTCGCAGATGTAAAATTGAACCTATGTAGGTCTTCAGTCTCGAGAGACTATGGTAATGTGCTGTGTCCCCTGTCCAGCTCCCTGATTTTGTTGCTTTCGGGACAGCCTCTTGGCCTCGGCCTGCTGGACAAGGGTCTCTTCAAATTGGGAGAGGCTGTGATGCACAGCCTGCCTCCAGGTCGAACGCTCAGAGGTCAAGGTTTCCCATCAGTTGAGGTCCATTCCTAAGGCCTTCAGATCCCGCTTGCTGATGTCCTTGTGTCGCAGCTGTGGGGTCTCCCTCTGGGGTGATTTCCCTGCACTCATTCTCCATACAGATCTTTTGGAATCCAACCGTCAGCCATTCTCATTCTCAATTCAACCTATATTTAAACAAATATTTTGCTTCCAAGTTAGATTGTGAAAGGCAAACCCAGGTGTTCTCATCCAGCTAAAGTGGAGAATAATAGGATTTGGTCTTCCATCCCTTGGAAGCAGAGGAGGAGGACCAGAGATGATTAATACATAATTCTGAGGAAGGCCCTTTCTGCATCTTGGAGCAGGCACCAGTTTTGCTGACTTTCCCAGTTCATGCTTGTACAGTAAACCTGCAAGGCATCCAGAAAGTTCATTTAACCCCCAAATAAAATGACACCTCTTGGAGGATATGGAAAAATTATTTCTGAAGGCAGGAAGTACAATTCTGTCAGGCTAAACTCTTGTTTTCAGTGGGGCACAAAGGTGGGTTCCACAGTGATAATCCTGCAGCTGTCCAAAGAAGCGGGGCAGAAACTGGCATGGCTTAAGAAACGCTCGGGGGGCAAACAATTCTCAAGATTTTTCCTTTAATGTGTATTTTAGCTTATTAACAGTCAGTAGTTCATTTCCCTTTAGAATTAAAAAGCAGCCAAAAGTCCTTTTGAGGCTCCCGTGTGGGTTGCATTGTGAAACACCTGGGCAGGGGACTGAGTGAGACCATCCATGCTCTCTCCCGCATCTCTGCATTTCTGATGCAGATTTGCCATCACTCTTGGGTAAGAGGAGTGGCATGACCAGTCTTACCTGATGGAGATTTTATGTGTGCATTCATGCTATGTAAGTATTCTAACCTGTGTCGGACGCTAAAGAACTTGATGCCTTCGTCCTTGGATGTTTTAAGCCGGGCTGCTGCCCACGGGACCTTTATATTTGAGCACAGAAATTCAGCAGAAATGGGTTCTCCCCATCCTAAAGAGGGGGAAACTGATCAGCTTAATTTCTGGCAGCCCTACCGCTGTAAGAAATTGCCCCAAGGGTTAAGAGATGGCCTGTTGCATTATGAATCATTGGGTTGAGTCTACAAGGACTGGCCCTTAACAGACCATTTTCAGTGGAAACTTGAGGATTTAACCAACAAGGACAGCTCTCACTTGACCCACCCAGTTTGGAAAATCAGCAGTTGAAAAGATTTCTAAGGCCCTTGGTTACAGATTCAGGGGCTTGGGCTGACGCTGCCTTGAGGAAGCAGAAAGAGCCCTTTGGACACTGATAACATGTTATCAAAAATGATTACAGTATTAGCAAATAAGATGGGAGTGCATAGGGCAAACTCCTTGACGATGTTCTTTTTAAATCGCTGATCCATTCTAAGAAGGCTCTTGGCCTCAGTTTCCAAACTCTGCAAAATGGAAATAAAGATGCCAGCCAAAGTTTTTACCCTGACTGCATCTCCCCTTGAGGCTTGAACCTGGCCTGTTACGTTTCTGTTTATTATACTACTATTAAAATAAGGAAATGGGTCCATGAAGCTCTTTGGAGGGAATGAGGAACAAGGTGGGGGGGAAAGATGCAGATTTAAAAACAGCTCTCCCTAACCGACCTCTGGATTTACGTCCAGATGATTTTATTGCACAAAAGCCGTTTGCATCCTCTTAGCCTCCTACCTATAAAAATGGGGGTCCCGCAGAATACCGTTTCCACTTGGGTCTCATCATTTCTAGAAAATGTCATGATAAACAGCCAATCCCCCCCCGCCCAAAAAAGTTTAGTTTATGTATTTTAAAGACTTGCCGGTGACCAGCCTTGTTCCTAGTTTTCTGCTTCTGGAAGAAAACTGGCCTGTCCTTGGGGGGAGGGGGGGCTGCCCAACCTCAGAAGCCAAAAACGAGGAAAAAGCAGTGGTCTCTCCCCCCCCCCCCCTGAAGACCATGTCAAGAGGCAGCCCTCTTAAGTTCAGTCGACGGAGGTCTGGCTACGGGGCCACGTGCAAAGGGAGGCGTAGCGGTCCGACTGGGCCACAGTGGGGGGCATCAACTGGCGGGGTTGGGCGTGGACAGGAGGGGTACGTCGTCGCGCCGGGTGGCCCCCTCAGCGTCTCGGCCTTCTCGGCCCCCCGCCCGGCGGAGCAGGGAAGGTCTCCGGTAGAGTTCTCCATCCCGCAGCCCTTCGGGGAGGGCCTTGCGCTTGCTCTCCGGCAGCAGCATCAGGCAGAGAAGGGCCAGGATGTTGAGAGACGCCAGGACGATGTGTTCGAGGAACGAGCCGTGCTGCTCTCGTAACCGGAGCACCGGAGCGCTCAGCCCGCCCAGAGACGCCAACGCCAAGATGATCCCCAGGCCTTTGCCCCTGTAGGGAGAACGTCTTGGTTACACAAGCGGAAAACCCACTCCTGCGGAGATATTTTTGCTCGGACAATGAAAGAAGGGATCCTACAACTGTGCCAGTGACACACACAACGTACGGCACGGCACGCTGCCAGAAGCCCAACAGCTGGGCTGAGTTTTGCATCCAGTTAAAAAAGTCAGTGCTTATCTTTCTCTTTCACCGCAAGCCACACAACTGACCGGCAACAAGAACGACCAGCGGTGATTTCTCAACCGGTAGCAATTCACGCAGAGACTTATTTATTTATTCTTCATTTGTTTGTTTTCCTTTTAAGCTGTCTTTCTTCCTACCAAGGGATGTCAGGCAACTCACAATATTAAAAAGAACACAATTAAAAACTGAGTTAAGCATTTAAAAAAGCAATTAAAGGATATGCTAATTAAAATACAGTTAAATAATTAAATTAAGTCAGCATTAAAAAATTTTTAAAAAGCATTCCGGGACT